>NC_137547.1:1760200-2421033 GCF_963082525.1 Nesoenas mayeri
TCTTTGGACATGTAGTGTGACTGCCCAAACATCATCTTCAACTGAAACAGACCTTGAGTTAAGAGCAAACTGGAAGACCCCCATTGGCTCAATTTCAGCTGTTGTAAAACCCGATCTGAAACAGAAAAGACACCAAAGTTGACAGAGGAAATACGAAGCGTGAAGAAAAGTAAAACATTAAAGCAGAATAATTTCCAGTGAACAATCAATGATGGCTGTAAGAAAGCGGATTAAACAACTGTCTAATAGCAGAGGGAAGAAATAGCAACCATACCAAAGCAAGATGTAACATGATTGCCTGAAAAATGACTTTGTAATAATAGGATCGAACAGCCCTCCTCAGATGCAATGCACCCAAATCAGCACAGGATACAGAGTAAAGTTTAAATAAAATAAAGTCTTCCTGAGAAAATGGAGAAGCAAAGGAAAGTATGATGTTTTTCCGTTGTGGACACAATGAAAGAAGATACATTACAAATATAGCCACCCCGAGTAATACCAGTTTTATCTATAGAACAAACTTCCCATTTCAAAGGAAAACTGAGGGATAGACAGATCCTAACAGATCTACAGTTAGAGCCAGGAAGCTAGAGAATGAGAGGAAGTTATTTTAAAACTTACAGTGGGGCTTTGAAATACTGACTGCCCCCTCACAGGAATTTTTTTTCCAGATCTGAGCCCTGTGATCAATATAAACTTAAGCTCTACTTCATTCATATTAAGTAGATCCCTTTCTTATTAGAAAATAAGCATAGAGGCAAAACTCTTCGTTAAATCTTGTGTCTTATACCTGTCTGCAGAACTGACCTATTACTCAGTGCTAGAGGCTATCAAATGGCACTAAAATTACAGTGATTTTGGTCAAAAAACTAGACCATTTCCACCACTAAGGGAGCCAAAAGCTCTTCAAAGTCACCTTTACCCTCCATGGGATGTCATCTTCAGTTTTCTAGGAAAGGTCATTCTCACATACTTAATGTACTTGATTCACAGGGTAAATAGGGGCTCTGAGGACACCAGTCCACAGGACAGACAAGCCCAGGAGAAGGGCTCAATCTCAGGATTTATCCATCCATTTCACTCCTGACTTCCTTCAGATTTGCCACTGTAATTGTAACATGGCGAAGCCAAAACCTTTCTCCATACGTGGTGTTACTCCATGTCCATTCTTTTTATACCACTTCTAGCTATCAATGGCTAAGGATGAATGAAAATAAAATAGCTTGAAGAACAGATAACTTATCTGAGATGGAAAACTACATTAAACGTAATGGTTTTGTTTTTTTAAAAAATAAAAAGGAGGTTTATATAAATTAGGTATTTTCAGAACATTTCTTGTTTTATTTTTCTTATTATAAATAATTTGTTATGTAAGACCTTCTAAATATGGATTTTTAGGGACACCAATGAAAACTGTTAAGAGTTGCTTTCAGTCTTCAGCTTCCCGGCTAAAACTGTTGATCTTCATTGTCTTGACTGTCTCCGTTATTCTAGGCACCTATGAAATAGACTGGAGTTGGATAAAAGCCTCAAAGTTCTGAACAGGTCAGATCTAGATCACTTTGTTCTCACCTGAGACAAGCTATACAAATTTATCAAAGAATGGACTACAAGTTACTAGCTGCCTATAATAACAACAACAGGGATTTGTATAAGTTTTGTATCTGTACACAGGTCATAATTCTTACGGCATTGGTGCGACTCAAAAATACAAGTAGCATCCTTACCTCAGGCGAGCCCCACCAGACACATTGCTGTGCGCTGCTGTTAAAGTGATGGCAAATGACTCACATTTATTTAGGCTTGGAGTGGCCTGAAATGAAATCACTTTACTTTGCTCACCAGAGGAAAATGCAACAGTACCTGAAGGAAAGAGAGAGTGAGAGAGAGCAAAAGTCAAAATAATCCAATAGGAATCCTCTTTTTATCTGGCAATGCGCTAAAGTACAGACTTTAATCACAATTCCACTCCATTTAGGAAGAAGAAAACTGGATAAGGGTCTTTCCTATATGAAGCTGTCCTTCATGGCCACAGCATCGTGCCTGCCTCCCAGACATGGATCTATGAAGTTGAAGGGTTTTTTTGCTTATAAAATGAACACATCCCTTATAGCTAAAAATTAGACCATACCATTTCAATCTAATGACGCTTTATTAATAGAGAGAGCATACAGAGGTATATATAACTAAAAGGTGGTATCATCACTTATGCAACTTTCGTAGCTGTTTCCTCAGACTGTTACTCACCAAACAGAGGAGTAATATTGCCTGACTGAGCAAAGTCAGTGATCAGGTCTGCTGGGTATCCTGAGATCCAGCTCACGATGACAGAGCCATAAACTCCTTTTCTGGTGATGACAGCCTGGCCTGTCCCTGCTATAATGTCTGTAAGTCGTAAAATCACAGATTCAAAGCCAACCTGTGGAAACATAATGGATTTTGTTATAGAAAATGGAATAAAAGCGGACAATAACATATATGAAAGAGTACTATATTTTGTAAGGTAGGCATCTTAACAGTAGTTACACATGCATATAAATATATATATGTACATGTCTATATATGTTTGTGTATATACATGTATATATATATATCTAAATGCTTTCTTCACAACTCTTCAACATTGCTAAATCTTAGACTTCTGAGAATTAGATATCAGGGAAAAAAAGGAACCAGTATGAATGACATTTTGGTACTGAAAACACTGACTATAGCATTTTGTGTCTGTCATTCAAAAGGAAAACAAACCAACCTGCCCTTAATGCTCACATGCAATGGCTGTGGTACCATACAGATACACACAGGTCTAAAATAAAGTATTATTTGTCTATCCAGTGAAAGTAAGTTGTTGTCACATTACATTGTTCACAAAAACATTCTTGATAGTATGATGTGCTTTTCTTTCTTTGACCAAAAAATGGGAATGAAAAGATAATTCACACATTCTAAAATGATAAGTGGATGTATGGTAGTAAACAATGTTTACAGAAAGACCATTTGAATTAAGTTCAATTCCAAATTGAAAGACAAAACAGTGTGTCAAGAGAATTAAAATCATTACATAAAGACTTCAATAAAATTTAAGAGACAAAAACTCAGCATGCTGTTGTCTTTGCTTGCCACATAAAAAGGGAACCGTAGCACATATGCCATATTGGAACAGGTATAGTATATTTTTTCTGTCTCATACAAAGCAGACAAATGGAAAATTCCCCACTCAGTGATTAGTCAAAGGTACTGTCAACTGCACTAAAACGCAGCATGACCTCCACTTCTTTTTGCACATGATACTGCATGCATGCTCTTATCTACTTTGGGGCTGCTGTACTTACAGGAATAACATCGTCCAGAACTAGCTATTTTCCTCTAAGTCTCAGAACTTCCACTTCATGTAAACAAAAGTATAAGTAAATCATCATATTTATGCTATTTACATTTTATAGATGAAGAGACCTTTTCAAACTGCATTTACACATCTCTATATGAATTTGTATCAGAGAAAAGACAATATACAGTACAAGTAATAACTGGAACAGTCTTGTCGGTCATTAAATTGGTTGCAATGATGAAAACTTTAAGGAGCAAACTGAATTCTTATAGCGGCTGCCTTTTGTAATGAAGTGTACCTGCCTTCTGCGGTAGAAAATTACACTGCAGTCAGTCTACTGACCTGTGAATTGGCAGCTTCCTCAGGAACAAGCAGAATGGCTGACTTCGCTTTTCCTAATATTTTAGGCACATCCTTGGCACTTGTCCCAACCAGGCTTACGTTAGTCAGTTCCAGGGTAAAATTCAAGCCCAGTACAATAAACGCCTTTGAGAGGAAGAATGCAATTAAAATGGTGGCAATGTAATTCCACTGAAAACACGATAACCACCAGTTCAAAGAGTTAAGTGGCAGAAAAATCAGCAGATTTTGTTGTTTGCATGAAGAAGCAGTGTTTTCAAGTCAAGCGTTTTGTTGATTATCTTGCTATAAAGAAACACAGTTAAAACAGCAATATTGTGATTGTAATTTACCAGCAGTTAATTGAAAGATGAGTTTATAGAGCAAGTATTGCCATTTTACTGAACCGTATCTAACATAGTGGGTCTCAGCTTGATCTTAACTCTTAGGGTTAATAAGAATATTTGAATACATAAAATAACAAAATATTGAACTGATAGTAACACAAAGCAATGATGGAAGGAAACACTGGATATTTGAACGCATGCATAGAGTGATTTTGCAGTTATTACCTGAAAATGTGATATTTGAACCCACTTCTAGTCCATAAATAGGAAATTCATTATACCAAAACTCTCTTTTCTGCTTCTTGACAGTGGACAGTATTGAGAGTTCAGTATCTTATTCCAGCACATTTGTATTGTGATGAACACAAATGGAAACAATAGATAGCACGTGACTTAAAAGGATAATACAGACCTGGTTGCTTATTGGCACTCTTTTCACTCCAAAGCTGGCACCGTCTTTTATTGTGAGGTATCCCACCTCATTCTCAGGCTCAATTAGTGCTTCTTCACAATGAGATGTGATATGGTACTCCACAATTGCTTCTCCAAATGCCCCAGCATGCCGAGTTACATTGATCTGAACATACCGACGATCCAGGTTCCTCTCTACGAGTACTGACTGCTGGTCAGAGTACAGGGCGAACACTCCATAGGGGTCATCATTTGCAAACACCTTGATTTCCGAAATTCTTTTCTCTTGGTCTAAATCTGCTCCACCTTCTACTGAAATCAGCTGCACCACATAGTTCTCAACCAGTCCTGGAACATCGTCAGGTAACAGGTAGATGATTATCTCAGCTGTGCTCTCCTGGTCAGCAATGACAACAGATCCCTCTGTCCTAAGAAAGTCACCCGTGATGTCAGATTCACTACGTATTTCCCAGTAAACCTGAAATTTATTTAGAAAATGCACAAAATGAAGGCAATATCACCCACCGAGTCGGAAACTTTCACATTCATGGTTCAGTATAGATTGCATACGGAATAGGTTGGGTTTAAATGGGTAAAATACAAATTTGTTTAAGTATGCATAGAAAGAAGCACATAGACTATCTTACAAAGTGGTGTGTTGTTCTTCCAGCAGTACTGTGAATGCAAAGATTACCTTTGTATATCTTCTGGACACCTACGTAAAACTATACGGAATCTCTGAACAATTGCTTGAAATTATTTCTATTTTTACACCAAGATATCCTTGCTGTTTTTCCAGTTTCCAGAATTCCTCACAACAGAAAGGTGTGAAGAGTTCTCATTCAACACATTAGATGCTTTTTATTATTTTTTTTTCTTTTTTAATAAATGAGTACTTGTGAAAATGCTGACTCGCAAACAACTTTAGGTAAAGACAATGTAGGTGATGATTCTAAAATGTCTGATTCTTACCTTTACATATGGCTGAAAAAGAGTAAATTGTGAGGATCTCAAAGAAAGCTCACTATGAAAGTCTGGTCTCTCCTGTTCTCCCATCAAAAGCACAGGAGCAGAGGGAGAGAGAAAGCAAGACAAGCACTCCAGTGCTGGTTTTCTGTTTTGTTCACTGACCAGGGGAGACTGAATCTGACTCTACAAACCACAACTACTAGAGCTGAGCCCTTGCTAAACTCAGTCTAAAAGGCGACATTTCAAAATTTGAGAAATACGCAATTGAAAGGCACAGAATAAGATCTCCCTCCATGCATTGATACAGAGGATTATTTCAGATTATAATGTTGATTAGGAAGAGAGTGAGAATACCGTTATGTTTCCCATGGTGCCCTGGATTCGTCTGACAAACAGTGTAATACCTTGTGGCCCTTCCACTGCAGAGGGTTCTGTGAAGTTTTTCTCAGTTAACGATTCAGGAGCAAACTGTACCATTCCGTTGGGATCACCAAACTTCTGTATCTTTAAGGAAGTAATTGAATAAAAAAAAATTAAACAATCAGAAATGTAAAGTGAATAGTATTCTTGTTTGAAACATTGAGATTTTCATTGCTAGATGCTCTAGGGAATGTATCAATTAGTTCTTCCTCTTGAGTTTTCTCCTCTTAAGAAGACTCAAGAGTACATCAGTATTTAGAAGAGAGTCTGAGAGAGTCTGCTCTCTAATAGGTCATTTCCCAACTTATACTGGAACCTGGGGTTGTTCCTGCCCAGACACAAGACTCTACACTTGCCCTTGTTCCATTTCATTAAATTTCTCCCTGCCCAACTCTCCAGCCTGTCCAGGTCTCCCAATGGCAGCACAGCTTCCAGTGTCAGCCACTCCTCTCAGCTTGGTGTCATCAGCAAACTTGCTGACAGTCACTCTGTTCCCTCATCCAAGTCATTGATGAATATATTGAATAATACAGGCCCCAGTACTGACTCTTGAGGGACTGCACTAGATACAGGCCCCAACTGGACTCTGCCCCGTTGACCACGACCGTCAAACCCATGTAGTAGGGGAGGCAAAAGAAAAAGAGGCAAATGACAAGCTATTCAATCATTATGATTACCCTTCAAAGCTTTGCAGGATAAATACCAATAACAGAGATCTCAAGAGGAAGAAAAGCAATAATGACTTACTATTAGTGTAATGCTGTTTGCCTTAGGATCTAGTTCTGCTTCACCTTTCATAAGGCTCAGCCTAATAATGAAGATCTCCTGAACTTCAACTTCTTCACGAGGATGGATTTGTAGATTAATAGTTCTCAGCCCTCCTGCCCCTTCTCCAAAATAGAATGATCCGTTCACAGGGTCACCAATGTCACTATTCAGGGGAGATAAAACCTCTTCTGAATTGGGTCCCAAGATGTCCCAATTAATCTGTGGAAGATACCAGTTTCAGATTTACAGTAGTGACATATTATAGCTGCTTCCCAGGTCGGGGGAAGTGACAGAGTAACACAAGCGACATAAAAATTCTTGCATCTGCTAACAAGCTACATTTAAATATGTGCTCTTTTTACAGAACACAACATATTAATAATTGATTATATGTGGGAAAATATAGAATCCTTTGGAGAAAAAGAAACATTAAAAATAGAAATTCTGAAGTGCTAGTTAGCCACAATGCCATTTTATTAAATTCTAGATATTAGTTACAGAAAAGAAAATAAACTGAGGTTTCTGTAGCACGTAACAGGAAATGCACAGGCCAGTTTACTTTTCTCTTCCTTTCACAAGTTGTTTTGAAAAGCTCACCCAATAAGTATCCTGACCAGAAACATTCCCTGGCAAGTGTGATATCAAGACTGAGAACGACAAATATTTTCTGCAACAGAAGTTTTTAATGCCTCAAATCACGATTCACACTTCCTCAGGCTGATTAAAAGCTAGAATATTTTCAAAATTTCCCACAAATTAGATTGGTTTTGAAGGGGTCCTATTCAGCATCTTAAAATTATTATTTTGACACTTAATTGTTTTTCAGTTTTCTTCAATGACTTCTAGGAAAAGTCCAAGAAGACCACGGCAGTTTTCACATGAGGAGAGCAGTAGCTCATGGCCTTTAATGCCAATTTTCCAATCATTTGCCCAGACTGTGGAAGCCTTATCTTGGTTCATATTTATACTTTCACTTTGGCAGTGATACATACAGACTAAAAAAAAGTCTAGAGGCCTCATAGTAAACAATTTACTGAAAATAAAAATAAATTGACCAGCTTCAGGAAGTAATTCAACTGAGTTCAATTAAATTAGCGGTGGTGCATGAAATTAACTATATTTTCAATGGGATTGGGAGATAGTTCAAAATAAAGTACACCAGACCATAATAAAAGGAGAAAAGCAGGAGGACAAAGAGAAGATCAAAAAAGTAACAATATTTTCTGTTCTTCTGCAACTATACAGAATTCACACTTAATGAAAAGCTGCAACTATCCCATTAGAAATCAGTCACAAGGAAGCCCCTGACGGCAAAAAAGAGAAGATTTTTGGCCTTGTCACTGGAAAATGTTCAGTTTTTGAGAACCAGGGCCCACCTGTGTCTCCCCAAACAATTTTCCTGTCCTTTCCAGCACCAGCGACACTGTTGTCGGTGTATCGGGGTTGGGAAGAGTAATTCGACTTTGGCTGAGAAATCGGATGATGTCCTGGGGGGAGTCCGCTTTTGGCAATGGTGACCTGGCTCAGTAGATGGAGCCCAAGGGCTGCTCCACCAGTGGCTCCCGTCAGCTGGATTTCAAATTGCTCCGCAAATTCGCTGCATGGAAAAAAAACAGAAAAAAAGACCTTCTGAGACACACAAGAACAAAAAATTAAAATTATGATTTGTCATTCAACCATGCGTCCAGCTGGATCTGTTTAAAGATATACAGAAGTCATCTCTGTAAGCATACAGCAGAAGATTCCCCCCATTTGCAGAGAATGGTGATATCTGAAATAAAAATATTGTTTTATTTTCCACATGTGCTAAATTTAAAAAAAAAAAACCACAATCAGCAAAATATTTTATTATTCACAGCAGTACTATTAACACCCAAACTTTCTGATAATCTAGGTAAAAAGAATGTAGTTGTTTGCATAAAATTTAACAGGCACTATGAAACTCCAATAATAGCTTCTTTTCCCTCCCTTTAAATATTTCAGGGCTGCAGAAATTTGCTTTTCAATTCAAACTCTGCTGACAGGCATACTGCACGTGCTAAAAAACGGTTTCTCAGAAGTAGATTAGTGAATAAATATCTGAAAAAAATAATTACCTTTCTTCATCATCTGGGATAGAGATATAGATAAAAATTTGGTTCTGGCCACGATAAAAAATGACAGAATCATTATGGATGATGTAGTCAACGTTCGGAAGTGCAGAAATACTTCGAGAAAGGAAATCGGCTGTTACATCGCCATACGTTCCACGCTTTCTCACAACAGGAATCATGATTAATCCAGCATCCTCTTGCACTTCAAGAAAAATTGGGAAAAAAAGTTATTTTATTTCAAAATTTGTGAGAGAGCCACAGGCTTATCCTCTAAACCATAGTGAAAACCTCTGGTAAACTTACCCTGTAGAAGGATATACTGTGGATCAAATTCTATGATGCCTTCTGCATTATCACTTTTTGCTATAGTGACTCGTACTGTGGAGATATTTCCTATCACTAGGGGTTGATCTATCTGTAGATCATTTTCCTTTACGGTGAAATCAAATCCACTTGCAAGAACATAAAAAGGAATATTACATTAAAAAAAAATCTTGCAAAAGTATTGTAATGCAAGTATGACAATTTTCAATTACCACAAATACTTTTATTTTCTGACAGTTACCACTGAAGATTTTTGGTCACACTTTTTCAAACTATATCTGCAAAACTGGCAGTTTTTTCACAGAAATGTGGATCTTTCGCTTTTTCTTTCACATTTTATCTTCTTCTTTGAGTTTCATGTGATTTGACAACTTCTACGTAATGGATGGACTTTCAGCTTTAATAAATCTGAATCAGCAAAATCTTAAAATTAATGTTGAAAGAATTTGGATTGCCATACATCCAATTTGTATTATTATTACTATTATAGCTGCCATATGAAATTTTACAGTAAAACACCTGAAATCCAGCGGTGCCTTTATGCAGGTAGATCAGATTCCAAATACAGTTTGATCTCCTGCTTTTAATTAATTTTATCTTATAATTAATTTTATCTTGACCTTCCTTGGAGTTCCACTTTGGTAATCATCACTGAAAAGTCTTCAGGACCTTCAGGAAAGTCGTCACCATGAATTTCAACCAAAATCATTCTACTCTCCTCATGTGGTTCAAATAACAGTTCCCTTACTGTGGGGGTGAAATCAACTACCTCCTCTGCAGTCCCATTTATTCTCTGGAAGCAAAGACGCACTTTGCCATAGGATCCCCTTGAACGCAAAACAGTGATGTTAACCTGAGGGAGAGAGGACATTTGCTTTAAAAAATGGCTTTGCTTTTCTGTTACCATTCTGAGACTGTTCTATAGGCACCTTCTCAACGGTTCTGCCAGGTAACAACTTGCTGCAGTAAGTGCAGAATACACATAATTTAACGGACAGGCATCTTTCTCAGAGTATTAAAAACACCAAAAGCCTCAGATGGGCTATGCTATGATAAATGCAGAATAAATCTCTGCTTTTTTTTTTTTTTTTCCTAAAGATAAGTATAAATCTACCGACAATATTGATATCTATCAATATTTTACGGAAGAAGGAATTTTAACCATATACCCATTTTTCTTCTTCTGTTGTCAGCAATATTTTTCGTGAAAATGTAAACTCTCCGTATGGAAAATCACTGGCGGCCATGGTAATATTTGCTGTGCTGCTAGATTCATTTATGAGTCCTCCATCACTGATCCCAGTTAATTCAAATGTGTAGCAATGCTTCTCCTCAGGACGGTTATCATCGACAGCCTAGGGAGAAGAACCAATTAACCATTTCCAGGTAGAGAGGTAAAATTAATTTCTAATCAAGATGCTGGCTAGATAAAAGGAAGAACCTGAAAGAGCTACTGGTGTAAAATCTCTTGTACCTGTATCAGAACCACTGCTGCACACTGCCTGTCTCGCATTGTCAAGGTCCCCGACGTCTCAATAAATTCTGTGTGATGACGGGGTGTTATATTCCAATATATTATGATTTCACCAAAAATCCCTGGGCCACGTGTCAGGCTGCAGAATGCAAACACAGATTTAATCTTCTACCTTTAATATTTGATACCAAATCCAGAGATATAAAGCATAGATATTGTTGTGCACGGAAGAAATGTTACCAGCACTGTGAAGCTTGAATTTTAATCTATTAAGTCACTATCAAGATCTTTACCATAACCTCTTCAGAGCAATAACGTGTCTGCAGTTCTGATTTACTTCCCCGTGTTGGGAGGCATCTTGAGCTGTATTTTTACCCAGAGCACTTTATAGTTTCTTTGTGCATACAGCCCAAAGTTGGCAGCTGCAAACTGAGCTGTCTTTCTGCTTTTCAGGAAATAGACATGCAAAACAGAAGGGAAATGGGACTTACGGGTAGCACCCAGAGGTAATTTGGTTTTGAAGGCAGAAAGATACGAGAATAGTACTATGAGATCACTTGAGAAATGTTCTGTGTGCTGCTTGTCTAAAAACCTAGAGGCTAATCCTACTCATGACATTCTCGGTGAACTGAAGCATGGCAAGAAATTGTCTATACCATGATCTAGTACATGTTCTAAACTGGTGCTGCACAAAGCATCCCTTTGTCTGTTGGGATTCTCAGGGCAGCATGAGAATCTGTTTTCTTGCTTATATTTGCTGTTTCACTAAGAGAAAGTGTTGTAATACTTTTTCTCCAATTCTGTTAGAAGGTATGGTAACATTGTCATTTCTTCATCTTGTTTTCAGCTGACTGAATGCAGTGAAAGAATTGCATCTTGTTTCAACTAAGACCCAGTGCTGCTTTGGTTATGCTGATCATCGTAACAATGTACCGAGTTTCAGTTCAAGCACCAATCCTGAACTGAATCCTGAAAAGCACAAAGCATCTTCAAATATAATTGACTGCCTTCCCCTATTCCTTTGATTAGAATCCTCTTTCCTTTAATGAATCTATGTTGTAAATAATTGGAAGACATATCTAAAGCTCCTCAGCAATACTGAAAAGACACCTACGTAGTATGTTCTGCCCTTCTTAAAAAACAAGCATCTAATTTTGAAAATACTTATGATTTTAGAAGTGATAATGAAATGCAGCATTCAATTAATTCTTGCCAAATGTGGAGCCTCATAGCTTTTGAAACAGAGCTGTTTTGGATAAATGAGTGATGTACTCACCTAATAAGAGCAGTCCCATTATAATTTCCTGAAGGTTCTCCAATCAGAACATGCTGGGATGAATGTGCTATCCCAACCACCCCAGAAGCTCCTTCATCACCCACAATAATGATGGTTGCAACACCTATGAAGAGAACAAAAGCTTCTCATGGTAAAACAAAGCTAACTAGTGAGGTATTTTTTTTAGCATGTTTGGTGACACAAATGGTTAAGCACCAGCTTCCCGGGGAGCCCATGGAATCCCCAACCTTGGAGATATTCAGAATTTCAGTAGACAAGGCATTCAGTGACCTGATCTCATTGTGAAGGCAATTCAACAAGATGACCCCCCTAGATGGTCTCTTACAAACAAAATTATTCTATGCTTCTTACAGGTCTGAACCTGGTTTTGGTTTCTGCTTGTTTTTGTTAAACAATTCTTTACAGACAATGTTGATTATCTGAACACAAAAGTCTACGCCAACACTTGATTTAGACGGAAAAAATGCGATCTAAAATTCTCTTTGATTTCTTCAGATAAGGAAAAAACTGAGGGAAAAATACTGACCTCCTTTTGTCACAGGAGCTCTGCTAGCTCGTTTCTTCTCTGTTGTTTCTGGGGGGAGTTGGGTTTTATTTACGGGGGGGACGTTTGAGTCGATTCATGTGAAGATACACAATGCTGCACTAGCTTTTAAGAAATGTGTATTTTTTTCAGACCACTTCACTCCTTCACAGAATATCAGTTCTAACTATAACATTCAGCACATATTCGGCTCCTCTCTTTGACTTGTAGAACGAATCCTAAAAGATACATCTCCTTAGGACTCAGGGCGTCTAGCACACAGACAGCCGCGGCGCGAAAGCCGCGCCCACAGGACACAGAACCCGCCGCGCCTCGCCCCGAGCTCCCGCCGAAGCGGCGCCCCACTCGCCACGCCACCGGCTCTGCTTTTCAACGTCCCCCCGACTAACGGGGGCTGCGCCGCTCCCGGAGGGACCGCCGGACCGGGCACGGGCGCTGCGCCGGAGGGAGACACGGCTCCAGACCGCCAGCCTTCAGCGCACCTGCCCGCAGGGTCACACGCCTCCCGCCAGCTTCGCCAGCTCGGCGGGGGGGAACCGGAGACGAATGCCTCCGCGCCGCGCCGCGCCGCGCCGGCAAATCCCGCCCCCCCCCCGTTCCACCGGCACGGTCACCCCCGCCGCGGCCGCACTCACCTGCCGCCTCTTTCGCCGCTCCGCTCCCGCCAGGCGCTCGTGCTTTGGGCATGCGCGGTAGCGAGACCGCAGCACCCGCCCCTTGCCGCGTCCCGGTTGGCTGCCTAGGACATGTCAATCACCTCTCTCGCCGCCTAGCAGCGCTCGCGAGTCGGGCATGCGCAGTACGGAGACCTCAACGCCCGCCCCTCTGGCAACCTGATAGGCGGACAGAGTGGCGACTGACGTGCCTAGGCAGCCAACCAGCGCTCCGCACCTCCAGCCCTCCCGCGCCAGCAGCCGCGTTGCAAAGGGAACAATAAACCGCGCTCCCCTGCTTTCCGCTGAAAAGGGGGGCGGCTGGGTCCCCGCAGCAGAAAAAACCCTTCCGTCCTGCATTGCCCTTCGCCAGTACAACTACACACCTGGGAACTCGGCAACGTCAAGCGGCCGTCTGACAGACGCACACTCGGAACTTGACTAGGCTGGCGATTTTGGCTGGCTTACACACACGGACTTGCACTTCTCTGAGGAAACAAATTCTTTTTTAAGCACAGCCTCTCCTTGGGGAAGAAAAAACGCCCCCTCCGTGCTCCCAAACACTAGGCAGCCGTGAGGAAACCACCGAAAGCCAAGACCGACAGCAGCAACGTCGAGTGCAGTCTGGCTTCAATTCTGATCACGCACTTAATGGCCTCTCCCAGGCCTACCAATGACTGCTCCTTTTCTGGAAGGACAAACTGAACGTCCTAAACTGAAGACTGCACGGAACACAGCTCCACTGGCAGCCAATTTGCCTCTTCTCCGGCTTCCACGGGGAATATCTTGTAGCGTCCTCCAACTCGCAAACGTTCTTCCTCAGTCTACGGCCCCAGACGCGGAATCTCCTGAGCAGCGAGCGGAAACAACCGCGCGGGATTTTCTTCACGGCACCGAGAAGGCGGCGCTGGCAAAAAAGCAGGCCAAAGCACCTGAACCCGTCTGCCAGTCCCAGCCTGCGGCCAAGAGACCGGGAGCACCCTGCTCGAGGGGCCGCGCACCCCGCAGCTGTACTTGGACCACCGTGTGCGTGAAAGCATGTGTGTCTACAAACGATTGTCTGTCCACATGCGTGTGCCTTTTTGCAGGCTCCATTCGTGCTTAAGCTGGAGTGAGTGCACAGCTGCGCCGTTTGTTGGCAAGGTTCCGCGTGTTGCACGACGTTGCCCAGTCCTGCATTTCTCACGCAGACAGATGCACGGGAGCTCTGCTAGTAAAGGAGCAAAGACAGTCGTATACAGATCTGAATGCTGCTCCGAACTACTTATCACTCTTGGCAAATGCTTCACAGTGCGCGAGGAATAGCGTTCCGCAGCCGATGTACAAGAGAAACGAAACAGATCATGTCTTAACGCGAAAGAGCAACAGAGCGTCACTGCGCAAGTTCTTCCCTGATCTAGAGCTGAGAGCGAACACTTGTGTGCTTGTCGGAGAGATTGTGTCTTGCCTGTAAGTGTCTGGGAGTTTGGGGCAGGTCAGTGTGGCTGGTTCGATAATCAACGTCTAGGATAGCTGCAGAGCGGTCCCTGTTGGTGTGGAGACAGTGTGCCTGTAGGTCAGTCTGTGTTCCTAGCGCTTGCTGTATCGATCCATCGTTCCACACGCGTGTGAGTCCATGTCTTTCTCTCCACAAGCATGTGTGCTGATTTCGTCGCACATGTGCATATGTGCTAGTGTTGAGCTCAGCGGAGTGTGTGTTGGCTGTGCCTGTGTGTAACGCAGTACAGCCATGACTGCCTCGGTGAAGAGAGACCAGGGAAATCATCTAGGCAGAGTCAACAAAGGAAAAGCGAAGAGGGATTGACGTGTGCTCGACAGAGACGGATTCCCTGCGCTGACATTTCTCAGTAACACGAGAAGAAAGCTGAGCGGTAGATCCACCGGAGAAATGCTTCCCTAGACGACATTTAGCGAATGAACTGCATTGTGCGCGGCTTTCGGGATTGTGCCTGAAAAGTGCGAAAACCAGCAGAGCCTGTGTTCAAAAGCTGGTGGCTGTGTGACTGCATTGATGCACGTTCCCGTGTCTGCGAGTGTACAGACGGCTGTTTCACGTTCACACAAAGGCACCTGGTGGGGTTTTTCTTCTGTGCGTGCACACGCGTTTCCCTTGTCTCTTCGGAAAAGACGTAGCTCTCTGCATGCTGAACGACGTGGTAAAACGCGTCTGCCTATATTTTGGTAAACAATCGAGGGTGCGTGTTCCGTCAGCGACATTTCCGCAGACGACTCCCCAGAGCCAGTTCTGAAAGCTCCGCACACCAGGACTGAATGTATAAGCAAGCAATTGCACAGGTGCGCGCAATCACATATTCTGAGGGACGTCTTTTATGCCACAGCAGCACGAAGGTATTTGAGTTCAAGCACGTATCAGAAACAATGTGTGGACCGAGGATCTGTTGGTATTTTCTCCGTACGGCATGCTTCGTGGTAGCTTTCTTGCCGATCGCAAGCTTAGCGGTTTCTATACACGACTCGGTATAGGGAGAGAAAGAGAGCGCATTGGAAAACTTGCGTTTTCTGCTCTGGAACCTGGTTGCTACGCATTGTTTTTGTTCACGTGAACACACACGATTCCCCACTGAAAACCAAGCAGAAACCTTTCCACAAGCTCCCAGGTAGGTGCACCCACCACCTCTCGCGCACGAACGCAGCTAGAGAAAAGCACCTACATTTTCACACACTGATGCTTAAGCAAACGCCTGGCCACACACATGGACACATCCGCAAGTTCGCCCACTCCCATCTTTGAACCGAAAGACGTACGCTAAACGTGCTTACATGCTTGAAGGTAAACAGGTGTGCATTGATGGTTGGCGTACTGCATCACGCATACGTGGCTGCACGAGAATATTCTTTTGGAGGGTACTTGCATCAGGTACGTCCCTGTATTTGGACCACCGTGTGCGTGAAAGCATGTGTATCTACAAACGATTGTCTGTTCACATGCGTGTGCCTTTTTGCAGGCTCCATTCGTGCATAAGCTGAAGTGAGTGCACAGCTGCGCCATTTTTTGGCAAAGGTCCGCGTGTCGCACGGCGTTGCCCAGTCCTGCATTTCTCACGCGGACAGATGCACGGGAGTTCTGCCAGTAAAGGAGCAAAGACAGTCGTAGGCAGAACTGAATGCTGCTCCGAACTACTTTTCACCCTTAGCAAATGCTTCACAGTGGCCTGAGGAAAGGCGCTCAGCAGACGATCTACAAGAGAAACGAAACATATCATGCCTTAACTCTTAAGAGCAACAGGGCGTCACTGTGCAAGCTTCTCCTTGATCTACACCTGAGAGCAAACACTTGTGTGCTTGTCGGAGAGATTGTGTCTTGCCTGTAAGTGTCTGGGAGTTTGGGGCAGGTCAGTGTGGCTGGTTCGATAATCAACGTCTAGGATAGCTGCAGAGCGGTCCCTGTTGGTGTGGGGACAGTGTGCCTGTAGGTCAGTCTGTGTTCCTAGCGCCTGCTCTATCTATCCGTCCTCCAAACGCGTGTGTGTTCATGTCTTTCTCTCCACAAGCATGTGTGCTGATTTCGTCGCACATGTGCATCTGTGCTAGTGTTGAGCTCAGCGGAGTGTGTCTCTGGACACTTGGTGTGCGTTGGCTTTGCCTGTGTGTAACACAGCACAGCCATGACTGCCTCGGTGAAGAGAGACCAGGGAAATCATCTAGGCAGAGTCAACAAAGGAAAAGCGAAGAGGGATTGACGTGTGCTCGACAGAGACGGATTCCCTGCGCTGACATTTCTCAGTAACGCCAGAAGAAAGCTGAGCGGTAGATCGACCGGAGAAATGCTTCCCTAGACGACATTTAGCGAATGAACTGCATTATGCGCGGCTTTCTGGATTGTGCCTGAAAAGTGCGAAAACCAGCAGAGCCTGTGCTCAAAAGCTGGTGGCTGTGTGATTGCATTGATGCACGTTCCCGTGTCTGCGAGTGTATAGACGGCTGTTTCACGTTCACACAAATGCATCTAGTCGGTTTTTCCTTCTGTGCGTGCACACGCGTTTCCATTGTCTCTTCGGAACAGACGTAGCTCTCTGCATGCTGAACGACGTGGTAAAACACATCTGCCTATATTTTGGTTAACAATAGAGGGTGCATGTTCCGACTACTGCATTTCCGCAGACGACTCCACAGAGCCAGTTCTGAAAGTTTCGCACAACAGGACTGAATGTATAACCAAGCAATTGCACTGGTGCGCTCGTAACATATTCTGAGGGACGTCTTTTATGCCATAGCATTACGAACGTATTTGCGTTCAGCAAGTATCACAAACAACGTGTGAACCGAGGATCTGCTGGTATTTTCTCCGTACGGCATGCTTCGTGGTAGCTTACTTGCCGATCACAGGCTTAGAGATCTCTATACAGGAATCCATATAGGGAGAGAAAGAGAGTGCATCGGAAAACTTGCGTTTTCTGCTCTGGAACCTGGTTGCTACGCATTGTTTTTGTCCACGTGAACACACACGACTCCCCACTGAAAACCAGGTAGAAACCTTTCCACAAGCTCCCAGGTAGGCGCACCCACCACCTTGTGCCCGCGAACGCAGCTAGATAAAAGCACCTAATTTTCCACAGTGATGCTTAAGCAAACGCCTGGTCACACACAAGCACACATCCGCAAGCGCGCCCACTCCCATCTATGCACAGAAAGACGTACGCGAAACGTGCTTACATGCTTGAGAGTAAACAGGAGTGCACTGATGGTTGGCGTACTGCATCACGCATACGTGGCTGCACGAGAATATTCTTTTGGAGGGTACGTGCAGATACGTCCCTGTACTTGGACGACCGTGTGCGTGAAAGCGTGTGTGTCTACAGACGATTGTCTGTCCACATGCGTGTGCCTTTTTGCAGGCTCCATTCGTGCTTAAGCTGGAGTGAGTGCACAGCTGCGCCTTTTGTTGGCAAGGTTCCGTTTGTTGCACGACGTTGCCCAGTCTTGCATTTCTCACGCAGACAGATGCAGGGGAGCTCTGCTAGTAAAGGAGCAAAGACAGTCGTATACAGATCTGAATGCTGCTCCGAACTACTTCTCACCCTTGGCAAATGCTTCACAGTGCGCGAGGAATAGCGTTCCGCAGCCGATGTACAAGAGAAACGAAACAGATCATGTCTTAACGCGAAAGAGCAACAGAGCGTCACTGCGCAAGTTCTTCCCTGATCTACAGCTGAGAGCGAACACTTGTGTGCTTGTCGGAGAGATTGTGTCTTGCCTGTAAGTGTCTGGGAGTTTGGGGCAGGTCAGTGTGGCTGGTTCGATAATCAACGTCTAGGATAGCTGCAGAGCGGTCCCTGTTGGTGTGGGGACAGTGTGCCTGGAAGTCAGTCTGTGTCCTGGCGCCTGCTGTATCGATCCGTCGCTCCACACGCGTGTGAGTCCATGTCTTTCTCTCCACAAGCATGTGTGCTGATTTCGTCGCACATGTGCATATGTGCTAGTGTTGAGCTCAGCGGAGTGTGTCTCTCGACACTTGATGTGCGTTGGCTGTGCCTGTGTGTAACGCAGCACAGCCACGACTGCCTCGGTGAAGAGAGACCAGGGAAATTACCTAGGCAGAGTCAACAAAGGAAAAACGAAGAGGGATTGACGTGTACTCGACAGAGACGGATTCCCTGCGCTGACATTTCTCAGTAACACGCGAAGAAAGCTGAGCGGTAGATCCACCGGAGAAATGCTTCCCTAGACGACATTTAGCGAATGAACTGCATTGTGCGCGGCTTTCGGGATTGTGCCTGAAAAGTGCGAAAACCAGCAGAGCCTGTGCTCAAAAGCTGGTGGCTGTGTGACTGCATTGATGCACGTTCCCGTGTCTGTGAGTGTACAGACGGCTGTTTCACGTTCACACAAAGGCACCTGGTGGGGTTTTTCTTCTGTGCGTGCACACGCGTTTCCGTTGTCTCTTCGGAAAAGACGTAGCTCTCTGCATGCTGAACGACGTGGTAAAACGCGTCTACCTATATTTTGGTTAACAATCGAGGGTGCGTGTTCCGACAGCGGCATTTCCGCAGACGACTCCGCAGAGCCAGTTCTGAAAGCTCCGCACACCAGGACTGAATGTAAAACCAAGCGATTGCACAGGTGCGCGCAATCACATATTCTGATGGCCGTCTTTTATGGCACAGCAGCACGAAGGTATTTGCGTTCAAGCACCTATCAGAAACAATGTGTGGACCGAGAATCTGTTGGTATTTTATCCGTACGGTATGCTTCGTGGTAGCTTACTTGCCGATCGCAGGCTTAACGGTTTCTATACACGACTCAGTATAGGGAGAGAAAGAGAGCGCATCGGAAAACTTGCGTTTTCTGCGCTGGAACCTAGTTGCTACGCCTTCTGGTTGTCCACGTGAACACACACGATTCCTTACTGAAAACCAAGCAGAAACCATTCCACAAGCTCTCAGGTACGTTCACCCACCACCTCGTGCCCACGAACGCAGCTAGAGAGAAGTACCTACATTTTCACACACTGATGCTTAAGCAAACGCCTGGCCACACACATGGACACATCCGCAAGCGCGCCCACTCCCATCTATGGACAGAAAGACGTACGCGAAACGTGCTTACATGGTTCAGAGTAAACAGGTGTGCACTGATGGTTGGCGTACTGCATCACGCATACGTGGCTGCAGGAGAATATTCTTTTGGAGGGTACGTGCAGATACGTCCCTGTACTTGAACCACCGTGTGCGTGAAAGCGTGTGTGTCTACAGACGATTGTCTGTCCACATGCGTGTGCCTTTTTGCAGGCTCCATTCGTGCTTAAGCTGGAGTGAGTGCACAGCTGCGCCGTTTGTTGGCAAGGTTCCGCGTGTTGCACGACGTTGCCCAGTCTTGCATTTCTCACGCAGACAGATGCACGGGAGCTGTGCTAGTAAAGGAGCAAAGACAGTCGTAGACAGATCTGAATGCTGCTCCGAACTACTTATCACTCTTGGCAAATGCTTCACAGTGCGCGAGGAATAGCGTTCCGCAGCCGATGTACAAGAGAAACGAAACAGATCATGCCTTAACGCGAAAGAGCAACAGGGCGTCACTGCGCAAGCTCTTCCCTGATCTAGAGCTGAGAGCGAACACTTGTGTGCTTGTCGGAGAGATTGTGTCTTGCCTGTAAGTGTCTGGGAGTTTGGGGCAGGTCAGTGTGGCTGGTTCGATAATCAACGTCTAGGATAGCTGCAGAGCAGTCCCTGTTGGTGTGAGGAAAGTGTGCCTGGAAGTCAGTCTGTGTTCCTAGCACCTGCTGTATGTATTCGTCGCTCCACATGTGTGTGAGTCCATGTCTTTCTCTCCACAAGCATGTGTGCTGATTTCGTCGCACATGTGCATATGTGCTAGTGTTGAGCTCAGCGGAGTGTGTCTCTCGACACTTGATGTGCGTTGGCTGTGCCTGTGTGTAACGCAGTACAGCCATGACTGCCTCGGTGAAGAGAGACCAGGGAAATCATCTAGGCAGAGTCAACAAAGGAAAAGCGAAGAGGGATTGACGTGTGCTCGACAGAGACGGATTCCCTGCGCTGACATTTCTCAGTAACACGCGAAGAAAGCTGAGCGGTAGATCCACCGGAGAAATGCTTCCCTAGACGACATTTAGCGAATGAACTGCATTGTGCGCGGCTTTCGGGATTGTACCTGAAAAGTGCGAAAACCAGCAGAGCCTGTGCTCAAAAGCTGGTGGCTGTGTGATTGCATTGATGCACGTTCCCGTGTCTGCGAGTGTATAGACTGCTGTTTCACGTTCACACAAAGGCACCTGGTGGGGTTTTTCTTCTGTGCGTGCACACGCGTTTCCGTTGTCTCTTCGGAACAGACGTAGCTCTCTGCATGCTGAACGACGTGGTAAAACGCGTCTGCCTATATTTTGATAAACAATCGAGGGTGCGTTTTCCGTCAGCGGCATTTCCGCAGACGACTCCGCAGAGCCAGTTCTGAAAGCTGCGCACACCAGGACTGATTGTAGAACCAAGCAATTGCACGGGTGCACGCAATCACATATTCTGACGGCCGTCTTTTATGCCACAGCAGCACGAAGGTATTTGCGTTCAAGCACGTATCAGAAACAATGTGTGGACGAGGATGTGTTGGTATTTTCTCCGTACGGCATGCTTCGTGGTAGCTTTCTTGCCGATCGCAGTCTTAGCGGTTTCTATACACGACTCGGTATAGGGAGAGAAAGAGAGTGCATCGGAAAACTTGCGTTTTCTGCGCTGGAACCTGGTTGCTACGCCTTCTGGTTGTCCACGTGAACACACACGATTCCTTACTGAAAACCAAGCAGAAACCTTTCCACAGGCTCCCAGGTACGTGCACCCACCACCTCGTGCACACGAACGCAGCTAGAGAAAAGCACCTACATTTTCACACACTGATGCTTAAGCAAACGCTTGGTCATACGCATGCACACATCCGCAAGCGCGTCCACTCCCATCTATGCACAGAAAGACGTACGCTAAACGTGCTTACATGCTTGAGAGTAAACAGGTGTGCGTTGATGGTTGGCGTACTGCATCACGCATACGTGGCTGCAGGAGAATATTCTTTTGGAGGGTACGTGCAGATACGTCCCTGTACTTGGACGACCGTGTGCATGAAAGCGTGTGTGTCTACAAACGATTTTCTGTCCACATGCATGTGCCCTGATGCAGGCTCCATTCGTGCTTAAGCTGGAGTGAGTGCACAGCTGCGCCGTCTTTTGGCAAAGCTCCGCGTGTTGCACGACGTTGCCCAGTCCTGCATTTCTCACGCGGACACATTCAAGGGAGCTCTGTATAGACTGTTGTTTCATGTTCACACAAAGACACCTTGTCGGGTGCATCCCAGATACAGCATCCCAGATTCAGCATCCCCGATACAGCTTCCCGGATACAGCATCCCAAACACAGCATCCTAGATACAGTATCCTAGATACGTCATCCTAGATACGGCATCCTAGATACAGCATTCTAGATACAGTATCCCGGATACAACATCCCAGATATAGCATCCCATATACAGCATCCCAGATACAGCATCCTATGTACAGCGTAATAGATACAGCATCCCAGATACAACATGTCGAGCTGTGCTCCTCTCCCACACCTAGTGCTGATCGTGGGGCTCAGGGTGAGGGGGGGCAGCGAGGGGGTCCGTGGACTGGAATAAGTTTTGTTTGGGGTTTTTCAAACGCCTCTGCTGACACGTCGTATAAAAACCGATTGCTGCAGTGCTAAGAAATGAACAGGAGGATGAGCAACAGACTGCAGAAACTGCTTGCGTTTTGGTTTATTGAAAAATTCGTATTGAACTCAAAAAGCAATACGATCTTGCAGTGGTCTTCTAATACCTAGTGACAGCTTTTAATGTACTGGTTTGGAACTTTGAGATGAGATTTGAGATGAAGGGCTGTTCCATTGTGGAATATTGCAGGAGTAAATTTCAGGCATTTCAGCATGCCTGGCAGATCTGCAGCTTGATAAAGACCTCAGGCTGTTTGGTTTAATCAGACTTTTGTAGATCCCACCTTCACTGGTCAAAGCACCGGCTGCCAATGTGTTTTCTGGTGTTGTCACTTCTTTCTGACCAAAGACGGCAGAGGCAGCAGCTCTCCTGGTGGTGTCTGTTTTATTGAAACATGGGGATCTACAGGAACTTTAACCCGAAAGCTCAGGAAGCTGTGGTCCGTGGTCTATCTTTGTAATGTTTGTAGATTCTTCTGCAACGTTTGTGAGTGTGAACTGCTGTGCATGTAGAAGGAAGAAAGATGTGTGAGCTAAAGCAGCAGGAAGGCTGCAGCCGTGTAAGCCGGGGGTGCAAGCGGCACGAAACGGGCTGCAGCGGCGGAGCCCTCGGTCCCGGGCCGTCCCGGGCAGGCGGCGGAGCCCTCGGTCCCGGGCCGTCCCGGGCAGGCGCAGCCCGAGCACTCCCGGCCCCGCTGCCGCTGCCCCGCCGGGGCCGGGGCCGCGCTGCGGGCGCACAGCGCCGCTCTGCGGCCGCCGGCGGCTCCGGGCCGGGAGGGGGGGCGGGGCCCGGTGGCGGGCGCGGACGGGATTGGCTCCTGCGCCGGATGGGCGGGGCCACGCTGCGTAAGTGCGGGGGCGGAGGAGTGCGTGCCGCCGGTGCGGCGGCGGGAGGAGCGCGCGAGGAGCGGCGGGGCCGGCGGTGAGCGAGGGGCGGGCGGACACCGGGGAGACCGGCCGGGGCCGCCCCGGTCCCGGCTGAGGGGGGAGGCTGGAGGGAGAGGGACGGGCTGGTTTGGGCAGGAGGAAGGCGAGGGGCAGGCAGCCGCAACAGCGCGGCCCCGGGCCGGGCCGAGCAAGGGGCGAGGGGGAAACACGCGGGCGGCTGTGAGGGAAGGGAGCCCCGGGCTGAGCGCTGCGCGGGAGGGGAGCCCGTGGTGCCACAGGGCAGAGGGAGGAAGGCGAGCGGGAGGGGGCGGCGCCAGGGGGCGCGAGGGGCGGGGGCGGCGCTGCCGCGGGGAGGGGCCGGGAACGGGGGGAGCCTGAGGGCGGGACGGCTCGGAAGGAGCTTGGGCGGGAAAGGCTGAGGGACCTCGGGGAGGGGGTGACATCGGGGGGGCTTTGGCAGGAAAGGCTGAGGGACCTCGGGGGGGTGACATCGGGGAGGCTTTGGCGGGAAAGGCTGAGGGACCTCGGGGAGGAGATGGCGTCGGGGAGGCTGCAGGGGGCAATGCTGAGGGAGCTTAGGACGGGATGGCACTCAGGTCTGGTTTCAAAGGGAAATGCTGAGGTACCTTGAGGAATGGACGCTGGGCTGGGAGCTATGAACACATCAGACTGGTTAAGAGAGTGTTCATGACAGAAATTTGTGCAGTGAAGTATTCCAGCAAAGAGCGGGAGAAGAGCCAAACTTAGATCAGGCCTCCTAGGACGCCTGCAGGTTTGGGGACAGGGATGACGAGGTTGTTAATCCAGTCCTAACTGTTTCTTTCTCTGTCCCTCTCTTGCAGCACCTGACTGAATGGAGGAGCAAGTGGACGGGAAGTTCCTGCACCACACACAGATCACATTTATCGCTCTCGCCCTCAGAGACCCGGAGATCCAAACCGTTCGCATCGTGCCTTGAAGCAGCCTGTGCTCATGCGCTTCTCCCAGGGAGAAGGCGGAATGGCAGTGACTGGCCACGTTAAGCCACAGGGTGCACACTGTGCAGCTGTCAAGCCCAGCTCTGCGTTAGCTCACACCTGCGGTTTTGCGCCGCACACGCACATTTGAGTTGTCGCTGGTTGTTGCAGCGTTTGGCTTTGGTGAAGGACAGCGTGTGTTTGTCAGCAGTTGGTGTAGGTGGGATCTGGAGGAGAAAGCGATATTTCCGTGCCAGAACTGGTTGGTGTTTGCATGGTATTGTGGCGGTTGTTCCCGCAGGCGATGAGTGCTGGAGTATTATTGCAGGATGAGGGGATTTTGGAGGCTTGTCTGTGAGATGCACTAGAGGCAGCAGTTGAAAGCGAAAGGCTGAGATTTGGAGGGTTTGTCGGTGGGTTTTGGACGGTTGTCAGCTGAAGAGTTGGCTGTTTGCAGGTGAGATGTAGGGCAGAGGGTGAAGCTGACTTTGCCTGGGCAGCGCAACTGGCTGGGTGTGCAGAGCTGAGGAGAGCGGGCTGCTGCGGGTGACCCTAAAGCTGGAGAACCAGCCGGCAGCTCCAGACGCTCCCGCTGCCGGGCAGGGCCGTGCAGGCCAGTGCCCTGGGGCACAGCGACGTGACCCTCCGCAAGTACCAAAGAGCAGGTGAGGACCGTGGGCATTTGTACTGAGCTGTGACATCTCTAACCCGTGACATTGGGGTCCAGCCTGAGCAGGGCACGTGCGGAAGCTGTGCTGCAGGGAGGGCAGAGCTGAGGGGAAGGGCTGTGCCAGGGGCTGGTGCCAAGGCAAGGTGGGCGCGCTGTGGGGTGTGGGGAGGTGTCAGCCCCGGACTCAGCCCCTGTCTGACTGTAGTGCCCTTGGGCTGGTGTAGCTCAGTCCTCTGTGTGTTTCTCTTCAGGGGGAGCAGCATGCAAAGGAAAAGCAAGGAAGGAGGTGAACCCATGAGGAAGAGTGATGGATAAAGAGGGTTGGAGCGCACCTGCCAGTCAAGAGGGATCAAGAAAGAAGACACTAGTGGTGGAACCGCAGGTCAGGAGAGCTCAAGGAGGGAGAAAGGTGACTGTGGCCGTATGGGTTTTTCTAGCTCACACACCAATGAAAACAGTTTGGATAATAAAAGAAATGTATGCAAAACCAATAATTAAAGGCAGAGAATGTTTATATGCTATGTATGGGGTAGACCTGAAGGTATATTTCTTCCTACAACGAAGGAGAATTCGCAATACATGCTGCTGTCAGCAACGACCAGTAAGCGACAAGACTCTACTTACTGATGCCTCTGGTCGCTCACATAAAGTTGTAATTACATGGCTAAACTCAGATACCCAGTGCTGCAAACACAAGGTAGAAAAAGAGACCAAGAGTCAAACAAGTTCTTGAGCTGACAGCTGTTAGGATCGCTTTGAGGTGTTCTGTAACAAGCCTTTGAATGTTGTAACTGGCTCATATTATGCGGCTGGCATACTTAACCGCCTGGAAGCTTCTTTTCTTAAGGAAGAGGATAATCCTCTTTTGATGGCTGAATTGAGAATGCTATGGTTTCTAATAAATCATAGACATCATAGGTATTATGCAATGCACACCCGCTCTCGCAGTGGCCCTTCCAGGACCACTTGCGGAAGGCAGTAGGAGGGCCGATGCACGAGCTGTGCCGCTCACTGTGCCTAAAGCCTTGGAGCAAGCTAAATGATCACATAAATTCTTTCGCCAGAGGGCAAAGGCGTTAAAACGACAATTTCAAATTACAGTGGATCAGGCGAGAAGCGTTCTTATGTCCTGCCCTGATTGCCAACAGTTGGCACCCGCGCCATCCACAGAGGGTGTTAATCCAGGAGGGGTTACTGCCAATGAAGTATGGCCAGCGGATGTAACGCATTGTTCTGAATTGGGTAAATACGTACGTGTTTCTGTAGACGCTCATTCCAGATTTCTCGTTGCTGCTGCACACGCTGGTGAAAGAGCACGAGACGTCTGTAACATTGGTTGGCATGTTTTGCTGTTTGAGGAGTTCCATGATCTGTAAAACCAGAGGAAAGCGGAACGCACACTCGATTAGAGGAGCCATCCCCCAGCGCGCTGTAATAGAAGTGCCTGCTTTTTGACACTTTCAAAACAGTGTTAAAGAGTCTGTTTGACGACTTTTCGGTATCATTTCTGGCGACGAGGATGGGATAATCTGCCTGACCTCCTGTGGATCCCAGGATCTCTGGGACCTTGTGCCGGCACCGGGGAATTCCTGGAAGGGACCACAGCTCCTCGGACCAGCTCGGAACGCGGGTAAAACCCCATCAATGAGATAAGGCACTTTCATTGTCTGGTTGGGTTGGCACGCTGCCTGCGCGAGACGTGGGCGACACCAGCGCGTTGGGTCTGCGCATTCGCGTCTGCGCATTTTGGTAAACTGGGTAACTTAAAAAAAGAAAGAAATAAAAAATTAAAGAGGAAAATGAGAAAACAATAAATCAAAGAGAAAAACGAGGGAACAGCAATTTGATAAAGGTACCTTTAATGATTTTGCTGTTTGTGCCTTAGCAATTGTATAATTGTTTCTGGCTTTAGTGGTTTGTTGTTGTTGTTACTTGTGTCTTGGGGGATTTTATAGTCCAGTACTTAGGGTTCACCAATTGTCTGTTATTGTGATTGTGAAGTAGGTAATGGACAATCGGCAGGAGGATTCGTGAGAAATGCCCCCCAGACTGTGTTTTCTGACATTAGAAAAGGATCGTTTGCTGTTCAACAGGGCGTCAACCAGGGAGAATCTGATTGAATATTGTAATTAATGGTGGCCACTGTAAATAATATTAATATGCTTCACAGGTCTAGGTGGGTATACTTTGAGATCTGTAGTATAGTAATGTGCTACATGTAATATGTAGTAAGAAATCTATTTTAAATCATATATTGCCTATTACATAAGGCATATTACACAATACATAATGTTACATATGCATTGTCTTTGTCCCCTTCAGATCCATTTGTTTTGAAAAAGGATAATCAGGGAAAGAAATGCAAACTAGTAAAAGGTTTGTTGAAGAACAGCTATTGGTGTAGAATACACAGAGAACATGAGATCAAAATTGTCCCTCGGTCAGTCCAGGGTGGGATCCTGATATCCTTATATCGGGGCACAGGCTGCATTGGTATCGCCAGTGCATTTTATACGGGATTAGACACGCTGCGCCTAAAGCTGTAAATACGCCAAAACCTTCTGAGATTAAACAGGATCGTGAGGAGTCTCCCACGGAGTTTTTACACCCTCTTAAACCGACAGCTCAGTAATATATTAATATAGATCCTGACTTGGAGAACAGAGAATGAGAATTCTTAGTTGACTGGGAGCTCATTATTCTGTGTTAAACACTATGCAGGGAATATTAAGTAGCGATTCTGTAACAGTTATGGGAGCCACAAAAATTGCGAAACACGGCCCTTTAACCTGCTGCTTAGAATGTTTGTATGTGGAGTCTGTACTTATTGATTGTGTACCATGTGTCTTCTCTTGTGCACAACGAATGGTTGAAAAAAGCTTTAATGGTGCGATGGCTGTGCAGTGACACGCTGCTATGGCTGCAATTGTTAAACAAAGAAGGGGAGATGTGGCAGGGTTGTGACATCAGGCCCGTGAGAAATTGCAAGAGTCACAGTGTGAGAACAAGCGCTGGTGGAACAACACAAGCAGCAAGGACTGTGTGGGACATAAACCATCAGGGACAGAGGGATTGGTACATGAGGGACAGAGGGATTGATACGGGGTTGGTACATGAGGGACAGAGGGATTGATACGCGGTGGGTACATCAGGGACAGAGGGATTGATACAGGATCGGTACATCAAGGACAGAGGTCCGCGATGTTTCAAATGCAAACCTGAGTTTGTATTAAATGTCTCTCTGCATCTTAAAGAGAGTCTGTGCCTCATCTGCTACACCCCTTTATCTGTTTCCCAAATTACGATTTAGACTGTATTTACCGTTGTAAAAACAAAGCTTTCCCCCCTTAATTTTTGTCACGTGTTGTAGTTAGAATTAATAGAGATATTGGAGCCCATCGTAGCTAAACTGGAAAAAGACAGCAGCCGTGTGTATTTTTAAATAAAGACTAAATCAAGTGTGCTAGCTCATTATCTTTAAGCGTTTTACTCTGATCACCTCTCTCCCAAGGTTTTGTGTCTGTTGTATCAAGGCCTGACACCCACGGCCACAGTGGATGAATCACCATGGGCACAACACCAGGAACCTGCCTGTTCATGTCCAGGATATCCACTCCAGCAGACACGTTTTAATTGGTACTTGCATTATGGATTAGATGCAACAAAAATCCATACTTTCTTTTGTCCTTTGCTGTAGAGGAGGGGGTTGAACTTTTCTATAGCAGATTCAATCACTTGTTGTAAAGCAATGAAATAAATAACTTAGGCTTTTTCTATGGATAAACAATGTTTAATTCAATTCCTTAATTGTATTCCTTAAACACTTGTTCGTTAGACCATAAGCAAAACAGCGCTGGGTGTTAGTTCGTTAGTAGGCCCTTATTATGTGGTTGGTTAACCCTGAAAATGTTAGCTCCCTCTATCAATATAACCTCATAAACAAGTTTCAAAATTTTTATGTAGAACTTACCCACCTTTTCCTTTTTGCAGGTTCAGAGCCCGAGCCTCATTTGTTTGTATCTGTAAACATCAAACGTCTCAGCACAAATCACAACTGCATTTCTCACAGACAGAAGTGCCTGATCTCCACAGCTTGCCTGGCAGTGCAGAGAGCAGGAAGTGCGGTGAGTCCTGGGCCTTTGGGGACATTTCACCCTGTTTTGTATCTCAGTCCCTCCCTGCTCCCTCCTCTTTCCTGCTGTGCCCTTCTTCCTCTTCATCTCTTCTCCCTCTGTCCCTCTGCTGCTTCCTCACCTATTCCCCCACCCTTCTGAATCTCTGTGCAGGGTTTCTCGTATCTCCCTCTCCGTCTCCACCCCTCTGTGTTCTCACCATCCCCGGTTTCTCTTTGTCGTCATTCTTGTCTGTTGCTCTGTCCCGCTCCGTGCCCCATCATTTCTCACTGTATCCCACTGTCCTGCTCCCTGCGCCTATTCCTGCCCCTCTTCTTTTTTACTCCCTCTTCCTCTTGCTGCCCACCCCAGGATTTTTTCCCAATCTCTATCCTGCCCCAACCCTTATTGTTCTTTCTCTCTCCTGCTCCCTCTCTGTCTTTCTGCCTGTCTGCCCTTTCCCCGCTGCTTCTTTCTCCATCTCTGTCCAGATTACTGCCCCTTTTCCTTCTTGATGTCTTTCTGTCCTGTTTGTCTTTCTGTCTTCCTTCTTCCTTCCTTCTGTTCCCAGCCCCATCCCCTCTCGCTGTATCTTCCCTGTCCAGCTGGCTCTGCCTTTTCTTTGTCTTCTCATCCTCTTTCCTGCTCCTCAGCCCTCTTTTCCTCTTCCTCCAGCTCATTGCTGCATGTTTTCCCTTTCCAGTCTCTTCATTTTGATCTAAACTTTGCTTTGTTTCTCAGTCCCTTTGTTCTCTTCCCTTCCTGTTGCCTCTCAGTGGGCAGTGACGACCTGGTTCAGAGACAGCACGGCGACCACATCCCAGGTCGCTCGCTCCATCAGCACACAGACGCCACTGTGGTGGAAAGCAAATGGCGTTTATTAACAAGTAACACAGCGTTATATACCTTAGGTTTGCAACGTCACGTCCATCTGCTTGCCTCACATACTCCTACCTACCTAGGGAGGGGCTACTATCTTTCTGTACAGTGCGAGATCTTCCGGCCTCCAGACCCTAACTACCTACAGGTATGCGTCACAACCCCCCCTGGACACTGTTTGTGTCACAAACGCCCCTGGACAGGGTGTATCTCACAAACCCCATTGGACAGCATGTGTCACAACCCCCCCTGGAAACTGTGTGTGTCACAAACACCCCTGGACAACGTGTATGTCACAAACGCCCCTGGACAGCGTGTGTGTCACAAACCCCATTGGACAGCGTGTGTGTTCACAAACCCCATTGGACAGTGTGTGTGTCACAAACCTCATTGGACAGCGCTAGTGTCACAAACGCCCCTGGACACTGTGTGTGTCACAAACACCCCTGGGCACCGTGTGTGTCTACAAACGCCCCTGGACAGCGTGTGTGTCACAAACCCATTGGACAGCGTGTGTGTCACAAACCCCCATGGACAGTGTGTGTGTCACAAATGCCATTGAACGGAGTGTGTGTCACAAACCCCATTGGACAGTGTGTGTCACAAACACCCCTGGACAGTTTCTGTGTCACAAACACCCCTGGACACCGTTTATGTCACAAACGCCCCTGGACAGTTCCTCTGTCACAAACCCCATTGGACAGCCTGTGTGTCACAAACCCCATTGGCCAGCATGTGTGTCACGAACCCCATTGGACAGCCTGTGTTTCACAAACCCCATTGGACAGCCTGTGTTTCACAAACCCCATTGGGCAGCGTGTGTGTCACAAACCGCTTTGTACAGGGTGTGTGTCACAAACCCCTGGACAGCGTGTGTGTCACAAACCCCATTGGACAGGGTGTGTGTCGCAAACCCCCCTGGACAGCGTGTGTGTCAGAAACCCCATTGGACAGTGTGTGTGTGTCAGAAACCTATTGGACACTGTGTGTGTGTCACAAACCCCATTGGACAGGGTCTGTGTCACAAACCCCCCTGGACAGTGTCTGTATCACAAACCCCATTGGACAGTGTGTGTGTCGCAAACCCCATTGAACACCGTGTGTGTCACAAACCCCATTGGACAGGGTGTGTGTCACAAACTCCCCTGGACAGTGTGTGAGTCAGAAACCCCATTGGACAGTGTGTGTGTCACAAACCCCATTGGACTGGGTGTGTGTCACAAACACAACTGGACACCGTGTGTGTCAGAAACGCCTCTGCACAGGGTGTCTGTCACAAGCACAATTGGAGAGTGTGTGTGTCACAAACTCCATTGGAGAGTGTGTGTGTCACAAACCCCACTAGACAGCATGTGTGTCACAAACCCCATTAGACAGTGTGTGTCACACTGGCCCCTGGAAAATGTATGGAATGACAAACCCCACTGGACAGGGTTTGTGTCACAAACCCCTGGACAGTTTATGTGTCACAAACCCCAGTTGGCAGCGTGTTTGTCACAAACCCCATTGGACAGCGTGTGTGTAACAAACCACATTGGACAGCGTGTGTGTCACAAACTTCATTGGCCAGCGTGTGTGTCACAAACACCATTGGACAGCGTGTGTCACAAACCCCCCTGGAGAGTGTGTGTTTCACATACCCCATTGGACAGGGTGTGTGTCCCAAACCCCATTGGAGAGCGTGTGTCACAAACCCCCCTGGAGAGTGTGTGTTTCACAACCCCATTGGAGAGCGTGTGTGTCACGAACCCTATTGGACAGTGTGTGTGTCACAAAGCCCATAAACAGTGTCCGTACCACAAAACCAATTGGACAGCGTGTGTGTCACAAACCCCCGTGGACAGTGTGTGTGTCAAAAACCCCATTGAACAGCGTGTGTGTCACAACCCTCCCTAGACAGTGTGTATGTCACAAACTCTCCTGGACAGCGTGTGTGTCACAAACCTCATTGGACAGCGTGTGTGTCACAAACCCCCTTGGACAGTGTGTGTGTCACAAACACCATTGTACTCTGTGTGTGTCACAAACCCTCCTGGACAGGGTGTGTGTCACCAACCCCATTGGACAGAGTGTGTGTCACAAACCCAGTTGGACAGTGTGTGTGTCACAAACCCCATTGGACAGCGTGTGTGTCACAAACCCAGTTGGACAGCGTGTGTCAAAACCCCCCTTGACAGTGTGTGTATCACAAACACCCTTGGACAGTGTGTGTGGCACAAACCCAATTGGACAATGTGTGTGTCACAAACTCCCTTGGACAGTGTGTCTGTCACAAACACCATTGTACTCTGTGTGTGTTACAAACCCTCCTGGACAGGGTGTGTGTCACCAACCCCATTGGACAGCGTGTGTGTCACAAATCCCATAGGACAGTGTGTGTGACACCAACCCCATTGGACAGTGTGTGTGTCAGAAACCCCTTTGAACAATGTGTGTGTCACAAACCCCATAGGACAGTGTGTGTGACACAAACACCAGTGGACATTGTGTGTTTCACAAACCCGATTAGACAGTGTGTGTGTCACAAACCCCTCTGGACAGCCTGTGTGTCACAAACCCCAGTGGACAGCGTGTGTCACAACCCCACCTGGACAGTGTGTGTGTAACAAACCCACCTGGACAGCGTGTGTGTCACAAACCCCAAAGGACAGTGTCTGTGTCAAACCCCCATGGACGGTGTGTGTGTCAGAACTACCCTTGGACAGAGTCTGTGTCACAAACCCCGCTGGACAGTGTGTGTGTCACTTAGCCCTTTGGTCAGTGTGTGGTTCACCAGCCCCATTGGACAATGTGTGTGTCACAAACCCCATTGGACAGCGTGTGTGTCACAAACCCCATTGGACAGTTTGTGTCACAACCCCCCCTGGACATTGTGTGTATCACAAACACCCCTGGACAGTGTGTGTGTCACAAACCCCATTGGACAGTGTGTGTGTCACAAACCCCATTGGACAGTGTGTGTCACAACCCCCCCTGGACATTGTGTGTATCACAAACACCCCTGGACAGTGTGTGTGTCACAAACCCCATTGGACAGCGTGTGTGTTCACAAACCCCATTGGACAGCATGTGAGTCACAAACAGCATTGGACTCTGTGTGTGTCACAAAACCCTCCTGGACAGTGTGTGTGTCACAAACCCCACTGGACACACAGATGACTACAGTAAAAAACCAACACTGAAGGTATGCAGGTCTTTATTTCTTCTAGTTGAGGGGATCAATAAGAGATTTAGCTGCTTGCACTGTTTTTGTTACTCACACACTGATGATCTAGTATAGAAGCTACAAACCTCACAAGAAGCAGACCCAGAACCTCATTTAAGGGCCCTAAGGTCAAATTAAGAAGTCATTTAGCTGGTTTTCTCAGTGACCCCCCTGCTCTGAGGTTCCTCCTTGCACAGTGACTATCAACGCCAGAAGGAAAATTTACTTTAATCCCGCACGCAGGTGAATTTTGGATTTTTAAGTTTCTTTCCTTAAATGAATGATGTATTTCTCTCTTATATGGTTAAGTAAAGGTTCACAAAAAAACCACATTTCTTTGCTGGACTTTTGTTTCTTTTCAGTGGCAAAATTTGTCACTGTACAAATATTGGATCAGATGGCAACTAAAATATCATGAAGTTAGTTGACATTCCTCCAATACCCATCTATAGAAACAGATTGTTATCAGTTACTAAAATGGTTAAAAATCAGTCTTACTGCTCATCAGTTGTTATTAATGAGAAAACTGTTTTACATAACTGACCTGAAATGCAGATGAATCCAGAAGGAAAAAAAGCCTCGTTGTATGAAGACAAGTTATCTGTTTGGGCATAAACTGCATAAATGGACGTATGAGAACAAGAGCATTCCACATAGTCTGATGTGTCGTCAACCACTTTGCAGAACCCGCTTTCGGACAGCCAGCTGCAAAACAAAATGTTCACAAAGCTGGAAATCGACTTGTCTAATTCACACGGTAAACAGGCTTGAAAATTGTTGTATCTCTGAAAACACCGGGTTTTCTAAACTACTGCATCAGTTTATCTTCATCTATTGCACATCTTTCATGTGCAGTTTTTAGAATAGCATATTTACATGAAATTAAAACAGCTTTTAAAAAATATATTATTAAAAAAATATAAGTATATAGTAATGAACTTTGTTTTTCTGCTAGAAATTTTTTTTGTGGCCATGTTTTAAAACTTACACAAGATTCACAGTCCCATCTGAATTTTTAACTAGTGTGTTGCTTATACTTGCACAGTGCTTTAGCCCATTCTGAAGAACACTTGCTGTTTGCTGTTTTGAAACTAAAATACATGTTCTCCTTCAGTATTGCTGAAAATTTTGGAAAAGGATACTACAGGTGACATCCTAAGCCATTTCTAGTGGAAACCACATTGTTCTGTGATACAATGTCTAGATAAAAGGAGAGTATGCAGGTAAATTCTGCTGCATCTCCTTCCTGAATAGTTTATATCAGTGACAGACTGATAGAATCCAGACCATCTAATGAAATCATATCTAAACTAACTAGTTGTCTGCAGGATATAGAATGTAACTCTCTCTAATTTCATTTATACTGTGTGAACAGGAAAGAAATAGGCAAATCAAATAATAGGGCATTGAAGGGAATACACGGAAAACTTTAGCACATCGCTTGCAATGGTGTGAGTAGCAATAAGAATGGAAAGTGATCAGCAGTTCACCACTTCTGAAAACCAGGATACATCAAGTCAAGCTAGCAGCAGCAATATTAAAAACTACCAGGAGATGGCTTTTCTGTCAAAAAGTAAGAGCCCTACAGAGATCATCGTCAAAAGTTATGCCCAAATTCTGGATATTAGCAAATAAGGAATATTCTGTTTCAGTGACTTGAAGCAATACCAGAGACGCAGGTTTAATTCTTTGTAAGAATGGACTCAAAATGTTGTCTGATAACAACTGTAAAGAGTACAAAAGACGCTAATATTAATGAAGTGATGCCATTCTGGAATTTATGGCCTCTCAGCATTGCCCAACACATCATTACGTAAACTAAACAGTACTGTAATGAAAAAAATCAATAGTAGAAGTCTGAGAAATCTCTAAGTTAGAATAACTACACATTTTATTATACAGAATGTTTTACGTGCTGGTACAAAGGCCAGAAAAGTTAAGGGAAAAAGATGGATAAGAAATAGATCAATTTCGTACTTGCAGGCGATCTGATCGGACTTGATGGGATTTTATACAAATACACATGGTAGAAACTGGAAAACTAAACAGATTAATAAAACAACCTTTCAGCAGCTTGGCTCCAGAGACTTTTGTGGAACAATCCGACTTCCTGTAGCATAAATCCGATAAACAACTTCATTGTTATCTTTCAAAGGGTATGAACTCCGACCCTTCAAACTCATAGAAAAAGCCTGAAACAATACACACAACATAAACACAAACTTAATATTAAAATTCAACAGTCAGTGCTCATTTTAATCACAAACACACTAAAACGCTCACATCATTTTAAAGACATTTAAGATGGTTCGAGTAATATATAAATTAATTTATTGAAAAAATAAATTGCATTATCTTCAAACCTTGTTCTTCAAGGCAAGCTCTTTGTCTCCAGTAAGGAACCACTGCTGACTGCTATATTCTGTGATCTGTACAGATTCACAGCTCTCTTCTTGAAGAGGGGATAACACAACAGAGACCTTTAACAAATGTTCAGGTACTTGAATAAAATCTCCATCTTTTCCATCAAATCTGTGTCCGTTGATTTGCTAAGGAAACCAGTTGTGAGCCATTATTGCAATGTACGGGCAGCTGTCAAGGCTATTTTTACCTCTGTTGAAGAGGAAAAGCAACAGGGCTGGTAAGTGGAACTGAACTTTCACTATGCTTCACATAATTACTCTAAAATGTATGCGTAATTAATATTTTATTCCTTCATCATTTTAGGCTTTATTACATTTAATAAAAAGACAGCTTCCGTTTCTGTGAAAAAAGGAGGGGCGGAATTATGATGTATTTTGGCTTCTCCATTTCTCCTCTGGATTTTGCTCACTATGATCTGTAAGAAAAACCATCCCATGGTAAAACAGGTTATCATAATATTCATCTTTATAACTTGATGTAGAGAAGAGTCACTAACAAGGAGAAGCATTAAAATGGATGATCTAGCTCTTATTCCCAAGAGATGACACAAAAAACTTGCAATAAGGAATTTGAACTTTCAAGTTCTGGACACTGTTCCAGAGAGCACTGTTATTTATGCCATTTACTGTCTTTTGGCTGAGATGGGCATCTTAACCCCTATAACTTATGCAATGTCACAGAAAGTTACATCTCCAAAAGAAACTGAGAAAGAAATCTAAAGCATGCTGATTTTCACCTGACGGGAGTAAAGAAAAAAGGTATTTTTTTAATTCTAGATTCAACTACCAGTTTTTTAATAGGTTCACAGTGGGAGAAACCCACTGTTGAAAAGTGTTTGTGTCATAAAACTGTCATTTGTTTCTGCAGTCATCTATTTTCCCTGCCCATTAGCCTGGCCATAGGTTATGATGCACTTGCAGAAAAAAGTAGGAATTTGAAACTACATGTAAAAACTATGAGTTGCTTTCAGGCAATTCTAAATAATGTTCAAGTGAGCAAAACCATGTACACAGAAATTAGAGAACGCCAGTAGAAATTTTGGGTTACTTACTGTCACCTACATCTTACAGCATAGCTCTCCATCATATAATTACGTTATTTTCTTAGCAAGATTAATTAATCCTTTTCTAAGCAATATTTAAGCTAATGGTGACTTAATACATCCCAGATCTCCTGACTTCTACTCTCAGAGCTACCCCGCATTTGTGACACCAGCTCTTAGAGCTTTGTAAGATTCCGACAGAGTGCAACACGTTTTCATACAGGTAACAAGTCCCTTTTCTAAAAAATATCATTTACATTTTTACTGTATTAGCTTTCTGGTATTTTCAAAACGTATTTTGAATTCAAGGTTACTTACCTTTCTCCCGGTGACCCACACATTACCGCTGTCAACAGGGAAAAGGCAAATTTCCCGGTCACCGCAGCAAGCAGGCTATATCCTCGTGTGTCGTCGCGTTTTGGGCTAGCCAGGGTGCAGAGTATCTCATAGAAAAGGCTTCTATTTTTATCAGTGAGTAACTGTTTCTCACCAACATCTGTCACCTAAAGGGAGGAGAAGAAATCGAACATTTTATGCACACAAGTCTGCTTGTAACATTTCCTCATAAAACGAACATTTATCCCAGTGTTCATTCTGAAAGTTCAGCATATTTTTCATTTCTTGATCACTGCGGCCAAGGCATCAGGTGCAGTCTATGTCAAAACTACACAAAGATATCCTTACTAATGTGGATTTATTAAAGAAACCATGTGGGACTTTTCATTCCTTCGCAAGTCAAAGATCGTTGCGCCCTGAGGATTCTTGATATGATTTCTGTGTCAAAATGGCAACAGTCACAAATGAATTATTCTTCCTTAATATTTTTATACTGTTTTGTGTCTAGGTATTTAAACATTTTCCAGCTCCACATTTAAACACTTTCCAGATGCATTTTGCATTGCTCCACAAGTCCAGAAGAGCCAGGAAGCCACAAAACTAGTCCCAGGGTTTTCACAGAACTCAGGGCAATGCTGAAGTGCTCAGGTACTTGCCAGCCCGATTGCCAGAGATAATGCAGAGGGAAAAAAAAGGAAAAGAATATGCAGGCCTGGTTAAGACAACAGCAGAAGACTCCAGCTGGTCCTGGTAGGACTTGCTGGTGTGTTGACTGTATTCAAATGTGAAGATAAGAACAACCTATCAGAGAGCAGTGTAGGGGAAAGGGACCTGGGGGTCCTGGGGACAGCAGGATGACCATGAGCCAGCACTGGGCCCTTGTGGCCAGGAAGGCCAATGGTACCTGGGGTGGGTTAGAAGGGGGTGGTCAGTAGGTCAGAGAGGTTCTCCTGCCCCTCTGCTCTGCCCTGGGGAGACCACACCTGGAATCTTGTGTCCAGTTGTGGCCCCTCAGTCCCAGCAGGACAGGGAACTGCTGGAGGGAGTCCAGCGCAGCCACCAAGATGCTGAAGGGAGTGGAGAATCTCCCGTGTGAGGAAAGGCTGAGGGAGCTGGGGCTCTGGAGCTGGACAAGAGGACACTGAGGGGTGACTCATTCATGGGGATCAATATGGAAAGGGGGAGCGTCAGGAGGATGGAGCCAGGCTCTTCTCGGTGACAACCAATGGTAGGACAAGGGGTAATGGGTACAAACTGGAACACAGGAGTTTTGGAGGTTCTGCTTAAATTTGGGAAGAAACTTGTTCCCGGTGAGGGTGGCAGAGCCTGGCCCAGGCTGCCCAGGGAGCTTGTGGAGTCTCCTTCTCTGCAGACATTCCAACCCGCCTGGACACCTTCCTGTGTAACCTCATCTGGGTGTTCCTGCTCCATGGGGGGATTGCACTGGATGAGCTTTCCAGGGCCCTCCAACCCCTGACATTCTGTGAATCTGTGATTCTGTGAACCCTGAGCCTCACTGCCTTGTGCCAGGGCTAAAACCAACAAAGATATGCCCTGAGAATCAAGAAATCGTAACAAGCTCTGTGAAAGCGTGGCACCAAAGGGAAAATGTGGCACAGCACAAAACATCGTGCTATAGGTACATACACAAAATCAATACCAGTTGTTCTTTTCAACCTATTTGATTGTTGATTGCCGGCCACCATCCTAACTTGTAGCAGGCAAACGTCTTCCATGACTGGGACTTCACAGCTTCTATTTTTACCTTTGTCTGTGTCCCTGGGTCCCTGGGTCCCTGCTGTGGATGCTGTCCTTGATCTTATCACAGGCCTGTGTGTTATTTTACTCTTATTAAAGTCATTGGTCATTCAAGAAAGAGCAGGAAAGGTTTACCTTATCTATTATATGCATCACAGCAGTAAGCTGCTCTTCTGTGGTTTCTGTAGCCACTTTGACATTCAGATTCTGGAGGACTCTGTGTAAGATGGTGTCATCAAGAGGCTGATGGAGTTGATCAATGAGCCCCCAAGCTGGCAAGGAGTCCAAATCTGACACAATGGTGACCTTAGCAATGCCATACACGTCATCTGCCCTGGCACCGCCTGTGGGATTAGAAAGTACAACCTGGAAACGCTTTGGAAATGGGTTTAAAGATCCTGTCTTTGGAGTCAGGGTCACATCCAGGAACATATTTCTCTGTCCAGGTTCAAAAGTCAATAAACCCTCAGATCTGGCAAAATCTTGTCCTGCCACAGCTGGAGATATGAAGGTCCGGCCAATAGGTTCAGGTTTCCGTAGCTCCTTAAAACAAATCAGAAGAGTTTGGGGTAACATTATGATAGATACAATCGTTCAAAAACAGCTGCTGTAGAACTCCTGTTGTAAATAGGTAAAATTTAAGTGTGTAAAAAAAGAAACCCTCTTTCAAAATGCAGTTCAGAATTATATAACAATTACCTTAAATGAAATATCTCCCTGAAGTAGCAATCTGTCACCTGTCATCACTGACTACCCAGGGAAAGAATTATATATATTGTCCATAGTGTACAGGATCCCTCTCGTTCTTTTGCAAAACAAAAATCACAAAGCTTTTTCTGGGTGAACAGATGTTACAGAAACGTTAGCACATCTGTAAGGTGAATTCCAGAGGGCACAATGTAAGTTTAGGTCTGTAGCATGAAATTCCCTCGGTTCAGGGTACAGGCAGGCATTACAGATACATAAAAACTAAACAAAAGGAAAAAAATAAACCACTCTGGAAACCTGTGCCCAAATTAATATCAGTTCATGATATTTTTAGTCCCAGTAAAGATACCTAGGAATGCTATAGGGCCTCATTTCTTCTGTGAAGTAGCACTCTTTTCACCTTCCACGAGGTCTGCAGATTCTTCATATCCTTACTGGTTTTGTCAGTTGCCATAACCCTGGTATTATATCTCGTAATATAACAAACTTTCCTTAAGTGGAAACTAACATTCCGGGCTATTATTCAAATTCAATAGTATTTCTTAATTTAGTAAGAACTGATTGTATACTGACTATTAAGCAAAGATGTTTATTTGTGAAATACTAGACCGCTTTTGAAAACATTTTGCTTTAATTAGTAGAGTTTACTTATGGAATAAATCAGAATTTTTTTTTGAGTTCAGAGAACTTAGTAGATCAATGCAGTGTGTATCTCTTTCAAAATTGCTCTAGAACAAAATCACATCATCTGTGCAAATTTCAGTAAGAAGTTTCCTTTTGTTTACCCCTTCCAATCGAGAACTAGGAAATGGAGCAATAAGTGGTAATAAAAGCACCAGTGGCAAGAGCATTGTTTAAGAAACCTTTGTAGAAATGAGATAAACATCTGTTTCCCGTCTGCCACGGCTTCTTATTTTACAGGTACCAAGAGCACCAATAATTTGGTGTGTGGTCACGCACACTCATTACCTAAAAATATCCGAAGAAGGGTTGCTATATAAAAATTATAAACAGGTAAAGAAATGCTCCCTATATTTCAGCCTAAATATACACTGGACAGTAGCAATTTCTTCTCCATTTAACATCTAAATTATAATGAACTTTTGGCTGGAAAGAATGTGAAAATTTGTTATCACGCAATTCAACAAAAATTGCACCGGTCAGCTATAAGAAATGGATGGAAATATCACGTAATCCCATGCAGTTGAAATAAATATGCATCCAATGCAGCAATAGAATGCAAAGCATTTTATTGTAAAGGTTGATGGAATTACACCCCTCTTGCAGCCTGTTCCTTGACGTTGAAATCAAGGAAGGAATCATGTTTTTGCAGTTGTGTTACTTCTGCTAAAGGAGAATCTTCATAATCTGTCAGTTAATAATGAGGTAGTCATTTAGAGATAAAAGGGTCCCAAGTTAGAAGTGTCTGATGTTACAGCTGTAAACATAACCCAAAAAAAATGAAAGGGGATGGTAAAATAGGCTTAAGCACGTGAGATTTTTTAATCAGATAATTTTAGTTTAGAACTTCAAGAAAATGCAATAAAATCTGATGAAAGCGCTCCTTCTCTTTTCCTCAGTGTGCTCTGTGTATTAATACATTTTTCACCTAAAACAGCAAGTGTGTTGGCATCTGAATCTTGACAGGCATACACTTAATAAAAACTTAATTTGAGAGAAAAAAGCCTCAAAAATTTGAGTATTTCAAGAACTTTAGGACAAAGAAAGAAATGTATTTAATGCCTGCCTGCCCGTTGTCTTTGAGGTAACTGAAAGATACTATGAAACAAATCACTCTTGATAATACAAGAGTGAACAAGGCCTTTTTACTAGTGGAAAACAAACAAAATTATAATGTATGGGCCCAGCAAATGCTTGACTGCTTCCTGAAAAAAATGCTAATTACAGCCAGATTCACTTTACAGAATGAACGATTTACTAGCAAAAAAATAAGTTAAATTATAAAAACAGCAACAGACGCTTTACCTGCATGCTGGAGCTGACCGCTGTGGTGACCGATGTACTAGAATCTCTATGCGCTTGCAGGCTGATTAAAGTTGTCTTCTTGTGAGCCACAGCAAAACGAGATCCCACAGCAAAATACACTAAACCACGAGGAGCGTCGCTTTCAAGGACCGTTATAAAAGCAAATCTGGCACTGCTGTTCAATGCAGCTCCTGTGCTTACAGCATAAAGCTCAACAAAAAAATACGTCTCAAATTCAGGTACCTGTAAAGGAGGGATGATTTTCATGTCATTATAAGACCCACTAATTATTTGTTTTTAAAAAGTTTGCATTATTTTGTATGCACAATGGATACTAACACTATAAGCATGCCTCTTGAAATGTGCAGTAAGTGCAAGGAAGTATTAATATATCCTAAAAATAATAATGTTGCAGCAATGCCACGTGCAATAATGCCATCGTGAATTTTTGCATGGGACTCTACCGCAATAAAACAGCTATTTGTATACTACACGTATTGTTACCGTCAATTTGCCATAAGACAAGATGGTAAATGCTTTAAGAGCTCAATTTTCCAGATTATGGAGTTACACAGCTGTACATTTTGTAAGGAATTTGCTCTTTCACTTATTTTTTGCCTTATGAAAAGGCATGTACCCACCTTCTTACCTGTGTAAAAAAACTCCATAGAAGAGTGAGTATGCAGTTTTGAATCTTCAGTTAATATTGACTGTATTTTTATATTGAACTCTGCTAACCACAGTTTTGAATAGTCTGGAAATACAGGCTATTGAATTTCAGCGTTCACATGTCAAAGAATTAGTCTAGGAATTTCTACAAACTGAGTGCCTGTTTATTGAAAATAAGGTAGCAATATTAAATTACACTATGACGTGTTGCCCTACCTTTGATTTTCTATCTACACTACAGATATAACATGTTTAGAAATAGATATCCGATTCCTGAGATTCCATAAATAATTGGAAATATGGCATCCGAACCTATTAGATGCACTGAGGAAGCAGCAAACCAGCAAAAAAACCTCCATAGTTCTTTACAAGACAACAGCATTATAAAAAAAAGTTGGTAATTGAAGACGATTTCAAGTCTAGATTTTTGTTCCGGGTCTGGATTTTTGGAAATTCTACTGTAATTCTAGGAAAGCAGGATCCAGCTCTTAGCAAATGAAGTCAGTGCAACTGACCAAGCAAAAACTTTCTAAAAGCTAGATGTCATACCGTACGCCGTAAAAACGTAAAATATCTATTGAATGCATTTATTACTTCATCATTTCATAATGTATTTGTTGCTAATTTATAAGCTATTTTATGGAAGAAGAACTGGAAGAAGAATTAAAGAATATTTGGGGGGGCTAAACAGCATATATTTTTAATCGAGTAGTCATCAAGTAATTATTTACATGGAATGATCTTGACTAACGGATGACAGGCACAAATTCACTGTAGCGCCACAGGGAACTAACCTTCCATTAGCACCTGTTTGAGTGGCACACGCTTGTGCTTCATGTGGTATAAATGCATGTTTCTAACGCTGCCAGTCCGCTGTCATTAAATAATGAAGACACTCCTCTGGAATAAACAGGTTCAAAATCCCAGTTTGCTCAGCGAGGCCACCTGTGATCCACTCATGCATATATTTTATTCCTTGGCTCTGTAATTTAAAAATTACATCCGAAGATGCAGAAGGAAAATAGCCCTCTGAGCTAAGGGAATGCACACAGTTCCCTAGTGGGAAATGATTGTTTCCCACATCCTACATCTTGCGTTGTTTTCTAAAGTGTAGTCAGACAAACTGTAGAAACCTTCTCATATTGTCTTTCTTCCATTCCCCAGACCTCAGCTTTGCCACTAGCCTGACGGTTCACATAGTTTATCGGAAAATTTCAAACTCTTCACTCTGAAAGAATGACAAACATTAATCTTTCCTTTCTTAAGGGACTGTTCTAAGCACCAGGTGTTCAAACAAAATTATTGTTTCCTTTTGTTTCCAGTAAAAATTGTTGCAATAAAAGCGTTTTTTTTTTTTTTTTTTTTTTTGTAGAATGAGGTGTTATTAGTTGCAGGATATGCTTTCTATAAAACACCTTAAGAAGTCCTTTAACTGATTAAAAATTTACTGTGTGGAGGATAAGAATGCAGCAAATGAATACACATCTCACTGAGATAACTCCATTCTTTTTTCTTATGGTTCTATAAAAGATCTGCATTTTACTCTTCAAATTAAATACTCATCTTCCCAAGTTTTTAGCAGTCACCATGGACGCAGCACAAGTCTGTAAATAAACATGTATTTGCAGAGGAGCTGAGCAGATGTCAAGTTACCATCTCCAGACTGTGTCCCACACATCACTTCCTCCAGATCAGAGGGTTTTTTCAGTCTTGATAAGCTGCAATTCAACACCACAGGGCTATACACAAATGAGTAATAATTACTTACATTCTCAGGCTTTAGTTCAATGGAGATGTTGCACAACGTTTGACCTGCCATGCAGGTAGTGGATCCCACCACGGATACAAGTTCATTCTCCAAGTTCACGCCATCCTTCAGAAGGACAACAGCTGTTTTATTAAAGGTCACACGCCAAAAGATCTTCACCTCTTCAAAAGCCCGATAAGCAAATCGAGAGTATATATGTACCGAAGGAGATCACTATTGTTTTAGGAAACATAAACCACGGAGGTAACACACGTTTTCTGTTATGATTCAAAGCTTATCACCAGGGAACAAACTGCTGTAGGATGAAAACTTCTCTTTTTTAATTTAAATTCCTTCACCTGACGTGTTTAGATCACAAAAACATCACACAGGAAGAAAATAAAGCAATTACACGGAGCTAGGTTATTCTCAATTTTTATTTCAGAAAACATGACATTAGCTGCATAAGAGACACTGGTTCTTGGAAGGGAGTTGCCCGTGTACCTTCCTTAATACTACAGTGACCGTTCGCCTGGAAAACCAGGTAGGATTTGTCTTTCCTCTAAGTTTAAGGAACGTGAAGTACTTGAGCATATTTGATTAAAAGTACACATCAATGTGCAACATATAGATATATAGAGAGATATATATGTGCTAATTAGAAAAAATATAGTGTCTGTGTGACCGAAAACATTATCATAGTGCTGACACTCAGGTGCCTTCTTAATTGCTCATTTTAGTATTCATACCTACATTGTACTACACGGGGAGTTGAGAATTTGAATTACACCTCGAGCAGGGCAAATATTTTAACTCAAGCAAATCTTTCACACTTGTAGCCTTATAGCGTAAGTTGGAAAATACTTGTTTTTCCTGTGTCTGCTTTATCACAGTAGAGTGACAGACCTAATCACATTCACAACTTAAAGCCAGTTCATCAACTTCTGAGAAGTTACTAAAGCAGCTGAAAGGCAGATTTATTTTAAAACTCTTTGATAAACTCTTCCACTAACAGCAGCTCCTGTGGTTAACAACACAGCATGTTACAACATGTGGGAAGCACATTCGAATCGGCTGTTGCCTGCACCTGTTTGGTTGCCTTGTGACAATCAGCAGCACCTCTCTGTTCTCCGAGTCTTCATCAAGTACGAGAGCGCTTTGTACTTCTGGAACAAATCCCAAAATGCCCTTCTGGAGATCACTTCCTATAGAGGAAACAGTCCATGAAAGTAAGCAAGAAAGTTAAGCTGAGACTAAATTATAACCTTCATGTGAATAACCACTAAAAAAAATTTAAAATAGGTATCAAAACAATGCTACAAAGTATCATCTGGGGACACCTTGAGAACATTTATTATAATATTTCTGGGTTTAATTTACACTACATAGTTATCCAGAACTTTAAATGTTGGCATTTCTAAATTTTATTTTAACCAGTAGAATAAGTACTTTTGAAAGCAGATATAGTAGGGTACGGGATGAAGATGGGCTTCCAAGGACAGCTTTCTTATTCGTCCCACTCATACTCTTGTTGAACCCATTAATTTTTCCAAATTGTCACATCAGCTTTTCTTCTGCATCTTTAATTCCGTGTGTGCAAGTATGGAGCTGCACAATACTTCACTGTTCTCATGGGAATGTAAACATCTTTGGCAAAACAGCAGTGTATGGAAAAAAAATCCAGGTTTAATGAGGGGAAGCTAATGTCTTCACAGTGTCCCATTAAATCTTGTTACTAAAGGATTTCTCCTTTACAGGTAGCAATGGCTTTACTTACCAGTGCATGCTGAATGTCAATATAGAGACTGATACTTTGCACAAACCCCATTGTATGGAAAAGTGACAAAATGGCAAAAGTAAAAATCTAAAATGCCTGCAATGCTACTGGATCTACATAAAAACTACTCAAGATTAGTCTTTTCCCTTAAAGAGTAAAACAGGGCAAGAACAGAGAGAAGCATAATCTCTAAATGTATTTTGAGCTACGTTGCTAAGGGACGCGTAGTAGCTTTGTACATTAGATGCTTCCTCTGCTCTGGAAAACTCAAGATTTCACAATAGAATACCCTGCTTATCGTCAAATAGATTGCCAATCTTTACATGAAAATTGCTATGAAAACATAGTCATTTACTGTTATTAATTTTCCCAGGGAAATAATATTACCTGCAATAATTACTGTTGCAAAAGCAGCAAATCCATATTCATCCTTTCCTTCTACAATCTGAGCTCCATATTCAGGATTTGAGAGGAAAACATAAAACAATTTCTGTCCTTCAGGCCCATCATCGTCAAAAATCTTTATGGGCACCCTGCTTTCTCTTTGTCCATCCAGCAAAGTCAAAGAGACTGACTGTTCCTCAAAATCTTCCCCTTCCATTGCCCAAGTGAAGTTGGATCTTCCATAAACGGAAGGAAATCCTTCATAAAAGGATATGAATCTGCTCCACTTTGTGCACTCACTCCCCTAAAGGTTTTAATGGTTACTTCAACATCAGCAGTAAAACCCTTGGTCCTTCTGATATGAAGTATCGCTGTGTTGGGGGTACTGTTGTTGGCATCTTCTTCAACATAAATAAACTCTGGCCCCAAACTTAGTATTCCATGAAGAATATCATTAGCGAGGATATTAACTGTTGCAACACTGAAAGCTGGATTCAGACGTGGACTCCAGGCAAGGTTCACAGGTTGAACATCCAAAATTTCCACACAAGTCAAATTTACAAAAAAAATTCCTCAATTTCAGAGACAGAGTCATCAATTATTGATATTTCTATCACAGCGTTTGTCTGAAAATGTAAAAACATAAGCTCTCCATTGTAGATGGCTACAAAGTCCTCTAGTGGTTTGGCACTTCCTGGAATGGTCTGATATGTCAATTTAGTGAGATTACTTTGAAAACCAAACAATCTTTGGACATGTAGTGTGACTGCCCAAACATCATCTTCAACTGAAACAGACCTTGAGTTAAGAGCAAACTGGAAGACCCCCATTGGCTCAATTTCAGCTGTTGTAAAACCCGATCTGAAACAGAAAAGACACCAAAGTTGACAGAGGAAATACGAAGCGTGAAGAAAAGTAAAACATTAAAGCAGAATAATTTCCAGTGAACAATCAATGATGGCTGTAAGAAAGCGGATTAAACAACTGTCTAATAGCAGAGGGAAGAAATAGCAACCATACCAAAGCAAGATGTAACATGATTGCCTGAAAAATGACTTTGTAATAATAGGATCGAACAGCCCTCCTCAGATGCAATGCACCCAAATCAGCACCGGATACAGAGTAAAGTTTAAATAAAATAAAGTCTTCCTGAGAAAATGGAGAAGCAAAGGAAAGTATGATGTTTTTCCGTTGTGGACACAATGAAAGAAGATACATTACAAATACAGCCACCCCGAGTAATACCAGTTTTATCTATAGAACAAACTTCCCATTTCAAAGGAAAACTGAGGGATAGACAGATCCTAACAGATCTACAGTTAGAGCCAGGAAGCTAGAGAATGAGAGGAAGTTATTTTAAAACTTACAGTGGGGCTTTGAAATACTGACTGCCCCCTCACAGGAATTTTTTTTCCAGATCTGAGCCCTGTGATCAATATAAACTTAAGCTCTACTTCATTCATATTAAGTAGATCCCTTTCTTATTAGAAAATAAGCATAGAGGCAAAACTCTTCGTTAAATCTTGTGTCTTATACCTGTCTGCAGAACTGACCTATTACTCAGTGCTAGAGGCTATCAAATGGCACTAAAATTACAGTGATTTTGGTCAAAAAACTAGACCATTTCCACCACTAAGGGAGCCAAAAGCTCTTCAAAGTCACCTTTACCCTCCATGGGATGTCATCTTCAGTTTTCTAGGAAAGGTCATTCTCACATACTTAATGTACTTGATTCACAGGGTAAATAGGGGCTCTGAGGACACCAGTCCACAGGACAGACAAGCCCAGGAGAAGGGCTCAATCTCAGGATTTATCCATCCATTTCACTCCTGACTTCCTTCAGATTTGCCACTGTAATTGTAACATGGCGAAGCCAAAACCTTTCTCCATACGTGGTGTTACTCCATGTCCATTCTTTTTATACCACTTCTAGCTATCAATGGCTAAGGATGAATGAAAATAAAATAGCTTGAAGAACAGATAACTTATCTGAGATGGAAAACTACATTAAACGTAATGGTTTTGTTTTTTTAAAAAATAAAAAGGAGGTTTATATAAATTAGGTATTTTCAGAACATTTCTTGTTTTATTTTTCTTATTATAAATAATTTGTTATGTAAGACCTTCTAAATATGGATTTTTAGGGACACCAATGAAAACTGTTAAGAGTTGCTTTCAGTCTTCAGCTTCCCGGCTAAAACTGTTGATCTTCATTGTCTTGACTGTCTCCGTTATTCTAGGCACCTATGAAATAGACTGGAGTTGGATAAAAGCCTCAGTTCTGAACAGGTCAGATCTAGATCACTTTGTTCTCACCTGAGACAAGCTATACAAATTTATCAAAGAATGGACTACAAGTTACTAGCTGCCTATAATAACAACAACAGGGATTTGTATAAGTTTTGTATCTGTACACAGGTCATAATTCTTACGGCATTGGTGCGACTCAAAAATACAAGTAGCATCCTTACCTCAGGCGAGCCCCACCAGACACATTGCTGTGCGCTGCTGTTAAAGTGATGGCAAATGACTCACATTTATTTAGGCTTGGAGTGGCCTGAAATGAAATCACTTTACTTTGCTCACCAGAGGAAAATGCAACAGTACCTGAAGGAAAGAGAGAGTGAGAGAGAGCAAAAGTCAAAATAATCCAATAGGAATCCTCTTTTTATCTGGCAATGCGCTAAAGTACAGACTTTAATCACAATTCCACTCCATTTAGGAAGAAGAAAACTGGATAAGGGTCTTTCCTATATGAAGCTGTCCTTCATGGCCACAGCATCGTGCCTGCCTCCCAGACATGGATCTATGAAGTTGAAGGGTTTTTTTGCTTATAAAATGAACACATCCCTTATAGCTAAAAATTAGACCATACCATTTCAATCTAATGACGCTTTATTAATAGAGAGAGCATACAGAGGTATATATAACTAAAAGGTGGTATCATCACTTATGCAACTTTCGTAGCTGTTTCCTCAGACTGTTACTCACCAAACAGAGGAGTAATATTGCCTGACTGAGCAAAGTCAGTGATCAGGTCTGCTGGGTATCCTGAGATCCAGCTCACGATGACAGAGCCATAAACTCCTTTTCTGGTGATGACAGCCTGGCCTGTCCCTGCTATAATGTCTGTAAGTCGTAAAATCACAGATTCAAAGCCAACCTGTGGAAACATAATGGATTTTGTTATAGAAAATGGAATAAAAGCGGACAATAACATATATGAAAGAGTACTATATTTTGTAAGGTAGGCATCTTAACAGTAGTTACACATGCATATAAATATATATATGTACATGTCTATATATGTTTGTGTATATACATGTATATATATATATCTAAATGCTTTCTTCACAACTCTTCAACATTGCTAAATCTTAGACTTCTGAGAATTAGATATCAGGGAAAAAAAGGAACCAGTATGAATGACATTTTGGTACTGAAAACACTGACTATAGCATTTTGTGTCTGTCATTCAAAAGGAAAACAAACCAACCTGCCCTTAATGCTCACATGCAATGGCTGTGGTACCATACAGATACACACAGGTCTAAAATAAAGTATTATTTGTCTATCCAGTGAAAGTAAGTTGTTGTCACATTACATTGTTCACAAAAACATTCTTGATAGTATGATGTGCTTTTCTTTCTTTGACCAAAAAATGGGAATGAAAAGATAATTCACACATTCTAAAATGATAAGTGGATGTATGGTAGTAAACAATGTTTACAGAAAGACCATTTGAATTAAGTTCAATTCCAAATTGAAAGACAAAACAGTGTGTCAAGAGAATTAAAATCATTACATAAAGACTTCAATAAAATTTAAGAGACAAAAACTCAGCATGCTGTTGTCTTTGCTTGCCACATAAAAAGGGAACCGTAGCACATATGCCATATTGGAACAGGTATAGTATATTTTTTCTGTCTCATACAAAGCAGACAAATGGAAAATTCCCCACTCAGTGATTAGTCAAAGGTACTGTCAACTGCACTAAAACGCAGCATGACCTCCACTTCTTTTTGCACATGATACTGCATGCATGCTCTTATCTACTTTGGGGCTGCTGTACTTACAGGAATAACATCGTCCAGAACTAGCTATTTTCCTCTAAGTCTCAGAACTTCCACTTCATGTAAACAAAAGTATAAGTAAATCATCATATTTATGCTATTTACATTTTATAGATGAAGAGACCTTTTCAAACTGCATTTACACATCTCTATATGAATTCGTATCAGAGAAAAGACAATATACAGTACAAGTAATAACTGGAACAGTCTTGTCGGTCATTAAATTGGTTGCAATGATGAAAACTTTAAGGAGCAAACTGAATTCTTATAGCGGCTGCCTTTTGTAATGAAGTGTACCTGCCTTCTGCGGTAGAAAATTACACTGCAGTCAGTCTACTGACCTGTGAATTGGCAGCTTCCTCAGGAACAAGCAGAATGGCTGACTTCGCTTTTCCTAATATTTTAGGCACATCCTTGGCACTTGTCCCAACCAGGCTTACGTTAGTCAGTTCCAGGGTAAAATTCAAGCCCAGTACAATAAACGCCTTTGAGAGGAAGAATGCAATTAAAATGGTGGCAATGTAATTCCACTGAAAACACGATAACCACCAGTTCAAAGAGTTAAGTGGCAGAAAAATCAGCAGATTTTGTTGTTTGCATGAAGAAGCAGTGTTTTCAAGTCAAGCGTTTTGTTGATTATCTTGCTATAAAGAAACACAGTTAAAACAGCAATACTGTGATTGTAATTTACCAGCAGTTAATTGAAAGATGAGTTTATAGAGCAAGTATTGCCATTTTACTGAACCGTATCTAACATAGTGGGTCTCAGCTTGATCTTAACTCTTAGGGTTAATAAGAATATTTGAATACATAAAATAACAAAATATTGAACTGATAGTAACACAAAGCAATGATGGAAGGAAACACTGGATATTTGAACGCATGCATAGAGTGATTTTGCAGTTATTACCTGAAAATGTGATATTTGAACCCACTTCTAGTCCATAAATAGGAAATTCATTATACCAAAACTCTCTTTTCTGCTTCTTGACAGTGGACAGTATTGAGAGTTCAGTATCTTATTCCAGCACATTTGTATTGTGATGAACACAAATGGAAACAATAGATAGCACGTGACTTAAAAGGATAATACAGACCTGGTTGCTTATTGGCACTCTTTTCACTCCAAAGCTGGCACCGTCTTTTATTGTGAGGTATCCCACCTCATTCTCAGGCTCAATTAGTGCTTCTTCACAATGAGATGTGATATGGTACTCCACAATTGCTTCTCCAAATGCCCCAGCATGCCGAGTTACATTGATCTGAACATACCGACGATCCAGGTTCCTCTCTACGAGTACTGACTGCTGGTCAGAGTACAGGGCGAACACTCCATAGGGGTCATCATTTGCAAACACCTTGATTTCCGAAATTCTTTTCTCTTGGTCTAAATCTGCTCCACCTTCTACTGAAATCAGCTGCACCACATAGTTCTCAACCAGTCCTGGAACATCGTCAGGTAACAGGTAGATGATTATCTCAGCTGTGCTCTCCTGGTCAGCAATGACAACAGATCCCTCTGTCCTAAGAAAGTCACCCGTGATGTCAGATTCACTACGTATTTCCCAGTAAACCTGAAATTTATTTAGAAAATGCACAAAATGAAGGCAATATCACCCACCGAGTCGGAAACTTTCACATTCATGGTTCAGTATAGATTGCATACGGAATAGGTTGGGTTTAAATGGGTAAAATACAAATTTGTTTAAGTATGCATAGAAAGAAGCACATAGACTATCTTACAAAGTGGTGTGTTGTTCTTCCAGCAGTACTGTGAATGCAAAGATTACCTTTGTATATCTTCTGGACACCTACGTAAAACTATACGGAATCTCTGAACAATTGCTTGAAATTATTTCTATTTTTACACCAAGATATCCTTGCTGTTTTTCCAGTTTCCAGAATTCCTCACAACAGAAAGGTGTGAAGAGTTCTCATTCAACACATTAGATGCTTTTTATTATTTTTTTTTCTTTTTTAATAAATGAGTACTTGTGAAAATGCTGACTCGCAAACAACTTTAGGTAAAGACAATGTAGGTGATGATTCTAAAATGTCTGATTCTTACCTTTACATATGGCTGAAAAAGAGTAAATTGTGAGGATCTCAAAGAAAGCTCACTATGAAAGTCTGGTCTCTCCTGTTCTCCCATCAAAAGCACAGGAGCAGAGGGAGAGAGAAAGCAAGACAAGCACTCCAGTGCTGGTTTTCTGTTTTGTTCACTGACCAGGGGAGACTGAATCTGACTCTACAAACCACAACTACTAGAGCTGAGCCCTTGCTAAACTCAGTCTAAAAGGCGACATTTCAAAATTTGAGAAATACGCAATTGAAAGGCACAGAATAAGATCTCCCTCCATGCATTGATACAGAGGATTATTTCAGATTATAATGTTGATTAGGAAGAGAGTGAGAATACCGTTATGTTTCCCATGGTGCCCTGGATTCGTCTGACAAACAGTGTAATACCTTGTGGCCCTTCCACTGCAGAGGGTTCTGTGAAGTTTTTCTCAGTTAACGATTCAGGAGCAAACTGTACCATTCCGTTGGGATCACCAAACTTCTGTATCTTTAAGGAAGTAATTGAATAAAAAAAAATTAAACAATCAGAAATGTAAAGTGAATAGTATTCTTGTTTGAAACATTGAGATTTTCATTGCTAGATGCTCTAGGGAATGTATCAATTAGTTCTTCCTCTTGAGTTTTCTCCTCTTAAGAAGACTCAAGAGTACATCAGTATTTAGAAGAGAGTCTGAGAGAGTCTGCTCTCTAATAGGTCATTTCCCAACTTATACTGGAACCTGGGGTTGTTCCTGCCCAGACACAAGACTCTACACTTGCCCTTGTTCCATTTCATTAAATTTCTCCCTGCCCAACTCTCCAGCCTGTCCAGGTCTCCCAATGGCAGCACAGCTTCCAGTGTCAGCCACTCCTCTCAGCTTGGTGTCATCAGCAAACTTGCTGACAGTCACTCTGTTCCCTCATCCAAGTCATTGATGAATATATTGAATAATACAGGCCCCAGTACTGACTCTTGAGGGACTGCACTAGATACAGGCCCCAACTGGACTCTGCCCCGTTGACCACGACCGTCAAACCCATGTAGTAGGGGAGGCAAAAGAAAAAGAGGCAAATGACAAGCTATTCAATCATTATGATTACCCTTCAAAGCTTTGCAGGATAAATACCAATAACAGAGATCTCAAGAGGAAGAAAAGCAATAATGACTTACTATTAGTGTAATGCTGTTTGCCTTAGGATCTAGTTCTGCTTCACCTTTCATAAGGCTCAGCCTAATAATGAAGATCTCCTGAACTTCAACTTCTTCACGAGGATGGATTTGTAGATTAATAGTTCTCAGCCCTCCTGCCCCTTCTCCAAAATAGAATGATCCGTTCACAGGGTCACCAATGTCACTATTCAGGGGAGATAAAACCTCTTCTGAATTGGGTCCCAAGATGTCCCAATTAATCTGTGGAAGATACCAGTTTCAGATTTACAGTAGTGACATATTATAGCTGCTTCCCAGGTCGGGGGAAGTGACAGAGTAACACAAGCGACATAAAAATTCTTGCATCTGCTAACAAGCTACATTTAAATATGTGCTCTTTTTACAGAACACAACATATTAATAATTGATTATATGTGGGAAAATATAGAATCCTTTGGAGAAAAAGAAACATTAAAAATAGAAATTCTGAAGTGCTAGTTAGCCACAATGCCATTTTATTAAATTCTAGATATTAGTTACAGAAAAGAAAATAAACTGAGGTTTCTGTAGCACGTAACAGGAAATGCACAGGCCAGTTTACTTTTCTCTTCCTTTCACAAGTTGTTTTGAAAAGCTCACCCAATAAGTATCCTGACCAGAAACATTCCCTGGCAAGTGTGATATCAAGACTGAGAACGACAAATATTTTCTGCAACAGAAGTTTTTAATGCCTCAAATCACGATTCACACTTCCTCAGGCTGATTAAAAGCTAGAATATTTTCAAAATTTCCCACAAATTAGATTGGTTTTGAAGGGGTCCTATTCAGCATCTTAAAATTATTATTTTGACACTTAATTGTTTTTCAGTTTTCTTCAATGACTTCTAGGAAAAGTCCAAGAAGACCACGGCAGTTTTCACATGAGGAGAGCAGTAGCTCATGGCCTTTAATGCCAATTTTCCAATCATTTGCCCAGACTGTGGAAGCCTTATCTTGGTTCATATTTATACTTTCACTTTGGCAGTGATACATACAGACTAAAAAAAAGTCTAGAGGCCTCATAGTAAACAATTTACTGAAAATAAAAATAAATTGACCAGCTTCAGGAAGTAATTCAACTGAGTTCAATTAAATTAGCGGTGGTGCATGAAATTAACTATATTTTCAATGGGATTGGGAGATAGTTCAAAATAAAGTACACCAGACCATAATAAAAGGAGAAAAGCAGGAGGACAAAGAGAAGATCAAAAAAGTAACAATATTTTCTGTTCTTCTGCAACTATACAGAATTCACACTTAATGAAAAGCTGCAACTATCCCATTAGAAATCAGTCACAAGGAAGCCCCTGACGGCAAAAAAGAGAAGATTTTTGGCCTTGTCACTGGAAAACGTTCAGTTTTTGAGAACCAGGGCCCACCTGTGTCTCCCCAAACAATTTTCCTGTCCTTTCCAGCACCAGCGACACTGTTGTCGGTGTATCGGGGTTGGGAAGAGTAATTCGACTTTGGCTGAGAAATCGGATGATGTCCTGGGGGGAGTCCGCTTTTGGCAATGGTGACCTGGCTCAGTAGATGGAGCCCAAGGGCTGCTCCACCAGTGGCTCCCGTCAGCTGGATTTCAAATTGCTCTGCAAATTCACTGCATGGAAAAAAAACAGAAAAAAAGACCTTCTGAGACACACAAGAACAAAAAATTAAAATTATGATTTGTCATTCAACCATGCGTCCAGCTGGATCTGTTTAAAGATATACAGAAGTCATCTCTGTAAGCATACAGCAGAAGATTCCCCCCATTTGCAGAGAATGGTGATATCTGAAATAAAAATATTGTTTTATTTTCCACATGTGCTAAATTTAAAAAAAAAAAACCACAATCAGCAAAATATTTTATTATTCACAGCAGTACTATTAACACCCAAACTTTCTGATAATCTAGGTAAAAAGAATGTAGTTGTTTGCATAAAATTTAACAGGCACTATGAAACTCCAATAATAGCTTCTTTTCCCTCCCTTTAAATATTTCAGGGCTGCAGAAATTTGCTTTTCAATTCAAACTCTGCTGACAGGCATACTGCACGTGCTAAAAAACGGTTTCTCAGAAGTAGATTAGTGAATAAATATCTGAAAAAAATAATTACCTTTCTTCATCATCTGGGATAGAGATATAGATAAAAATTTGGTTCTGGCCACGATAAAAAATGACAGAATCATTATGGATGATGTAGTCAACGTTCGGAAGTGCAGAAATACTTCGAGAAAGGAAATCGGCTGTTACATCGCCATACGTTCCACGCTTTCTCACAACAGGAATCATGATTAATCCAGCATCCTCTTGCACTTCAAGAAAAATTGGGAAAAAAAGTTATTTTATTTCAAAATTTGTGAGAGAGCCACAGGCTTATCCTCTAAACCATAGTGAAAACCTCTGGTAAACTTACCCTGTAGAAGGATATACTGTGGATCAAATTCTATGATGCCTTCTGCATTATCACTTTTTGCTATAGTGACTCGTACCGTGGAGATATTTCCTATCACTAGGGGTTGATCTATCTGTAGATCATTTTCCTTTACGGTGAAATCAAATCCACTTGCAAGAACATAAAAAGGAATATTACATTAAAAAAAAATCTTGCAAAAGTATTGTAATGCAAGTATGACAATTTTCAATTACCACAAATACTTTTATTTTCTGACAGTTACCACTGAAGATTTTTGGTCACACTTTTTCAAACTATATCTGCAAAACTGGCAGTTTTTTCACAGAAATGTGGATCTTTCGCTTTTTCTTTCACATTTTATCTTCTTCTTTGAGTTTCATGTGATTTGACAACTTCTACGTAATGGATGGACTTTCAGCTTTAATAAATCTGAATCAGCAAAATCTTAAAATTAATGTTGAAAGAATTTGGATTGCCATACATCCAATTTGTATTATTATTACTATTATAGCTGCCATATGAAATTTTACAGTAAAACACCTGAAATCCAGCGGTGCCTTTATGCAGGTAGATCAGATTCCAAATACAGTTTGATCTCCTGCTTTTAATTAATTTTATCTTATAATTAATTTTATCTTGACCTTCCTTGGAGTTCCACTTTGGTAATCATCACTGAAAAGTCTTCAGGACCTTCAGGAAAGTCGTCACCATGAATTTCAACCAAAATCATTCTACTCTCCTCATGTGGTTCAAATAACAGTTCCCTTACTGTGGGGGTGAAATCAACTACCTCCTCTGCAGTCCCATTTATTCTCTGGAAGCAAAGACGCACTTTGCCATAGGATCCCCTTGAACGCAAAACAGTGATGTTAACCTGAGGGAGAGAGGACATTTGCTTTAAAAAATGGCTTTGCTTTTCTGTTACCATTCTGAGACTGTTCTATAGGCACCTTCTCAACGGTTCTGCCAGGTAACAACTTGCTGCAGTAAGTGCAGAATACACATAATTTAACGGACAGGCATCTTTCTCAGAGTATTAAAAACACCAAAAGCCTCAGATGGGCTATGCTATGATAAATGCAGAATAAATCTCTGCTTTTTTTTTTTTTTTTCCTAAAGATAAGTATAAATCTACCGACAATATTGATATCTATCAATATTTTACGGAAGAAGGAATTTTAACCATATACCCATTTTTCTTCTTCTGTTGTCAGCAATATTTTTCGTGAAAATGTAAACTCTCCGTATGGAAAATCACTGGCGGCCATGGTAATATTTGCTGTGCTGCTAGATTCATTTATGAGTCCTCCATCACTGATCCCAGTTAATTCAAATGTGTAGCAATGCTTCTCCTCAGGACGGTTATCATCGACAGCCTAGGGAGAAGAACCAATTAACCATTTCCAGGTAGAGAGGTATAACTAATTTCTAATCAAGATGCTGGCTAGATAAAAGGAAGAACCTGAAAGAGCTACTGGTGTAAAATCTCTTGTACCTGTATCAGAACCACTGCTGCACACTGCCTGTCTCGCATTGTCAAGGTCCCCGACGTCTCAATAAATTCTGTGTGATGACGGGGTGTTATATTCCAATATATTATGATTTCACCAAAAATCCCTGGGCCACGTGTCAGGCTGCAGAATGCAAACACAGATTTAATCTTCTACCTTTAATATTTGATACCAAATTCAGAGATATAAAGCATAGATATTGTTGTGCAGGGAAGAAATGTTACCAGCACTGTGAAGCTTGAATTTTAATCTATTAAGTCACTATCAAGATCTTTACCATAACCTCTTCAGAGCAATAACGTGTCTGCAGTTCTGATTTACTTCCCCGTGTTGGGAGGCATCTTGAGCTGTATTTTTACCCAGAGCACTTTATAGTTTCTTTGTGCATACAGCCCAAAGTTGGCAGCTGCAAACTGAGCTGTCTTTCTGCTTTTCAGGAAATAGACATGCAAAACAGAAGGGAAATGGGACTTACGGGTAGCACCCAGAGGTAATTTGGTTTTGAAGGCAGAAAGATACGAGAATAGTACTATGAGATCACTTGAGAAATGTTCTGTGTGCTGCTTGTCTAAAAACCTAGAGGCTAATCCTACTCATGACATTCTCGGTGAACTGAAGCATGGCAAGAAATTGTCTATACCATGATCTAGTACATGTTCTAAACTGGTGCTGCACAAAGCATCCCTTTGTCTGTTGGGATTCTCAGGGCAGCATGAGAATCTGTTTTCTTGCTTATATTTGCTGTTTCACTAAGGGAAAGTGTTGTAATACTTTTTCTCCAATTCTGTTAGAAGGTATGGTAACATTGTGATTTCTTCATCTTGTTTTCAGCTGACTGAATGCAGTGAAAGAATTGCATCTTGTTTCAACTAAGACCCAGTGCTGCTTTGGTTATGCTGATCATCGTAACAATGTACCGAGTTTCAGTTCAAGCACCAATCCTGAACTGAATCCTGAAAAGCACAAAGCATCTTCAAATATAATTGACTGCCTTCCCCTATTCCTTTGATTAGAATCCTCTTTCCTTTAATGAATCTATGTTGTAAATAATTGGAAGACATATCTAAAGCTCCTCAGCAATACTGAAAAGACACCTACGTAGTATGTTCTGCCCTTCTTAAAAAACAAGCATCTAATTTTGAAAATACTTATGATTTTAGAAGTGATAATGAAATGCAGCATTCAATTAATTCTTGCCAAATGTGGAGCCTCATAGCTTTTGAAACAGAGCTGTTTTGGATAAATGAGTGATGTACTCACCTAATAAGAGCAGTCCCATTATAATTTCCTGAAGGTTCTCCAATCAGAACATGCTGGGATGAATGTGCTATCCCAACCACCCCAGAAGCTCCTTCATCACCCACAATAATGATGGTTGCAACACCTATGAAGAGAACAAAAGCTTCTCATGGTAAAACAAAGCTAACTAGTGAGGTATTTTTTTAGCATGTTTGGTGACACAAATGGTTAAGCACCAGCTTCCCGGGGAGCCCATGGAATCCCCAACCTTGGAGATATTCAGAATTTCAGTAGACAAGGCATTCAGTGACCTGATCTCATTGTGAAGGCAATTCAACAAGATGACCCCCCTAGATGGTCTCTTACAAACAAAATTATTCTATGCTTCTTACAGGTCTGAACCTGGTTTTGGTTTCTGCTTGTTTTTGTTAAACAATTCTTTACAGACAATGTTGATTATCTGAACACAAAAGTCTACGCCAACACTTGATTTAGACGGAAAAAATGCGATCTAAAATTCTCTTTGATTTCTTCAGATAAGGAAAAAATTGAGGGAAAAATACTGACCTCCTTTTGTCACAGGAGCTCTGCTAGCTCGTTTCTTCTCTGTTGTTTCTGGGGGGAGTTGGGTTTTATTTACGGGGGGGACGTTTGAGTCGATTCATATGAAGATACACAATGCTGCACTAGCTTTTAAGAAATGTGTATTTTTTTCAGACCACTTCACTCCTTCACAGAATATCAGTTCTAACTATAACATTCAGCACATATTCGGCTCCTCTCTTTGACTTGTAGAACGAATCCTAAAAGATACATCTCCTTAGGACTCAGGGCGTCTAGCACACAGACAGCCGCGGCGCGAAAGCCGCGCCCACAGGACACAGAACCCGCCGCGCCTCGCCCCGAGCTCCCGCCGAAGCGGCGCCCCACTCGCCACGCCACCGGCTCTGCTTTTCAACGTCCCCCCGACTAACGGGGGCTGCGCCGCTCCCGGAGGGACCGCCGGACCGGGCACGGGCGCTGCGCCGGAGGGAGACACGGCTCCAGACCGCCAGCCTTCGGCGCACCTGCCCGCAGGGTCACACGCCTCCCGCCAGCTTCGCCAGCTCGGCGGGGGGGAACCGGAGACGAATGCCTCCGCGCCGCGCCGCGCCGCGCCGGCAAATCCCGCCCCCCCCCCGTTCCACCGGCACGGTCACCCCCGCCGTGGCCGCACTCACCTGCCGCCTCTTTCGCCGCTCCGCTCCCGCCAGGCGCTCGTGCTTTGGGCATGCGCGGTAGCGAGACCGCAGCACCCGCCCCTTGCCGCGTCCCGGTTGGCTGCCTAGGACATGTCAATCACCTCTCTCGCCGCCTGGCAGCGCTCGCGAGTCGGGCATGCGCAGTACGGAGACCTCAACGCCCGCCCCTCTGGCAACCTGATAGGCGGACAGAGTGGCGACTGACGTGCCTAGGCAGCCAACCAGCGCTCCGCACCTCCAGCCCTCCCGCGCCAGCAGCCGCGTTGCAAAGGGAACAATAAACCGCGCTCCCCTGCTTTCCGCTGAAAAGGGGGGCGGCTGGGTCCCCGCAGCAGAAAAAACCCTTCCGTCCTGCATTGCCCTTCGCCAGTACAACTGCACACCTGGGAACTCGGCAACGTCAAGCGGCCGTCTGACAGACGCACACTCGGAACTTGACTAGGCTGGCGATTTTGGCTGGCTTACACACACGGACTTGCACTTCTCTGAGGAAACAAATTCTTTTTTAAGCACAGCCTCTCCTTGGGGAAGAAAAAACGCCCCCTCCGTGCTCCCAAACACTAGGCAGCCGTGAGGAAACCACCGAAAGCCAAGACCGACAGCAGCAACGTCGAGTGCAGTCTGGCTTCAATTCTGATCACGCACTTAATGGCCTCTCCCAGGCCTACCAATGACTGCTCCTTTTCTGGAAGGACAAACTGAACGTCCTAAACTGAAGACTGCACGGAACACAGCTCCACTGGCAGCCAATTTGCCTCTTCTCCGGCTTCCACGGGGAATATCTTGTAGCGTCCTCCAACTCGCAAACGTTCTTCCTCAGTCTACGGCCCCAGACGCGAAATCTCCTGAGCAACGAGCGGAAACAACCGCGCGGGATTTTCTTCACGGCACCGAGAAGGCGGCGCTGGCAAAAAAGCAGGCCAAAGCACCTGAACCCGTCTGCCAGCCCCAGCCTGCGGCCAAGAGACCGGGAGCACCCTGCCCGAGGGGCCGCGCACCCCGCAGCTGTACTTGGACCACCGTGTACGTGAAAGCATGTGTGTCTACAAACGATTGTCTGTCCACATGCGTGTGCCTTTTTGCAGGCTCCATTCGTGCTTAAGCTGGAGTGAGTGCACAGCTGCGCCGCTTGTTGGCAAGGTTCCGCGTGTTGCACGACGTTGCCCAGTCCTGCATTTCTCACGCGGACAGATGCACGGGAGCTCTGCTAGTAAAGGAGCAAAGACAGTCGTAGGCAGAACTGAATGCTGCTCCGAGCTACTTCTCATCTATGGCAAATGCTTCACAGTGGCCCGAGGAAAGGCGCTCAGCAGCCGATCTACAAGAGAAACGAAACAGATCATGCCTTAACGCGAAAGAGCAACAGAGCATCACTGCGCAAGCTCTTCCCCGATCTACAGCTGAGAGCGAACACTTGTGTGCTTGTCGGAGAGATTGTGTCTTGCCTGTAAGTGTCTGGGAGTTTGGGGCAGGTCAGTGTGGCTGGTTCGATAATCAACGTCTAGGATAGCTGCAGAGCGGTCCCTGTTGGTGTGGAGACAGTGTGCCTGTAGGTCAGTCTGTGTTCCTAGCGCTTGCTGTATCGATCCATCGTTCCACACGCGTGTGAGTCCATGTCTTTCTCTCCACAAGCATGTGTGCTGATTTCGTCGCACATGTGCATCTGTGCTAGTGTTGAGCTCAGCGGAGTGTGTGTTGGCTGTGCCTGTGTGTAACGCAGTACAGCCATGACTGCCTCGGTGAAGAGAGACCAGGGAAATCATCTAGGCAGAGTCAACAAAGGAAAAGCGAAGAGGGATTGACGTGTGCTCGACAGAGACGGATTCCCTGCGCTGACATTTCTCAGTAACACGCGAAGAAAGCTGAGCGGTAGATCCACCGGAGAAATGCTTCCCTAGACGACATTTAGCGAATGAACTGCATTGTGCGTGGCTTTCGGGATTGTGCCTGAAAAGTGCGAAAACCAGCAGAGCCTGTGTTCAAAAGCTGGTGGCTGTGTGACTGCATTGATGCACGTTCCCGTGTCTGCGAGTGTATAGACGGCTGTTTCACGTTCACACAAAGGCACCTGGTGGGGTTTTTCTTCTGTGCGTGCACACGCGTTTCCGTTGTCTCTTCGGAAAAGACGTAGCTCACTGCATGCTGAACGACGTGGTAAAACGCGTCTGCCTATATTTTGGTAAACAATCGAGGGTGCGTGTTCCGTCAGCGACATTTCCGCAGACGACTCCACAGAGCCAGTTCTGAAAGCTCCGCACACCAGGACTGAATGTATAAGCAAGCAATTGCACAGGTGCGCGCAATCACATATTCTGAGGGACGTCTTTTATGCCACAGCAGCAAGAAGGTATTTGCGTTCAAGCACGTATCAGAAACAATGTGTGGACGAGGATGTGTTGGTATTTTCTCCGTACGGCATGCTTCGTGGTAGCTTTCTTGCCGATCGCAGTCTTAGCGGTTTCTATACACGACTCGGTATAGGGAGAGAAAGAGAGTGCATCGGAAAACTTGCGTTTCTGCGCTGGAACCTGGTTGCTACGCCTTCTGGTTGTCCACGTGAACACACACGATTCCTTACTGAAAACCAAGCAGAAACCTTTCCACAGGCTCCCAGGTACGTGCACCCACCACCTCGTGCGCACGAACGCAGCTAGAGAAAAGCACCTACATTTTCACACACTGATGCTTAAGCAAACGCTTGGTCATACGCATGCACACATCCGCAAGCGCGTCCACTCCCATCTATGCACAGAAAGACGTACGCGAAACGTGCTTACATGCTTGAGAGTAAACAGGTGTGCGTTGATGGTTGGCGTACTGCATCACGCATACGTGGCTGCAGGAGAATATTCTTTTGGAGGGTACGTGCAGATACGTCCCTGTACTTGGACGACCGTGTGCATGAAAGCGTGTGTGTCTACAAACGATTTTCTGTCCACATGCATGTGCCCTGATGCAGGCTCCATTCGTGCTTAAGCTGGAGTGAGTGCACAGCTGCGCCGTCTTTTGGCAAAGCTCCGCGTGTTGCACGACGTTGCCCAGTCCTGCATTTCTCACGCGGACACATTCAAGGGAGCTCTGTATAGACTGTTGTTTCATGTTCACACAAAGACACCTTGTCGGGTGCATCCCAGATACAGCATCCCAGATTCAGCATCCCCGATACAGCTTCCCGGATACAGCATCCCAAACACAGCATCCTAGATACAGTATCCTAGATACGTCATCCTAGATACGGCATCCTAGATACAGCATTCTAGATACAGTATCCCGGATACAACATCCCAGATATAGCATCCCATATACAGCATCCCAGATACAGCATCCTATGTACAGCGTAATAGATACAGCATCCCAGATACAACATGTCGAGCTGTGCTCCTCTCCCACACCTAGTGCTGATCGTGGGGCTCAGGGTGAGGGGGGGCAGCGAGGGGGTCCGTGGACTGGAATAAGTTTTGTTTGGGGTTTTTCAAACGCCTCTGCTGACACGTCGTATAAAAACCGATTGCTGCAGTGCTAAGAAATGAACAGGAGGATGAGCAACAGACTGCAGAAACTGCTTGCGTTTTGGTTTATTGAAAAATTCGTATTGAACTCAAAAAGCAATACGATCTTGCAGTGGTCTTCTAATACCTAGTGACAGCTTTTAATGTACTGGTTTGGAACTTTGAGATGAGATTTGAGATGAAGGGCTGTTCCATTGTGGAATATTGCAGGAGTAAATTTCAGGCATTTCAGCATGCCTGGCAGATCTGCAGCTTGATAAAGACCTCAGGCTGTTTGGTTTAATCAGACTTTTGTAGATCCCACCTTCACTGGTCAAAGCACCGGCTGCCAATGTGTTTTCTGGTGTTGTCACTTCTTTCTGACCAAAGACGGCAGAGGCAGCAGCTCTCCTGGTGGTGTCTGTTTTATTGAAACATGGGGATCTACAGGAACTTTAACCCGAAAGCTCAGGAAGCTGTGGTCCGTGGTCTATCTTTGTAATGTTTGTAGATTCTTCTGCAACGTTTGTGAGTGTGAACTGCTGTGCATGTAGAAGGAAGAAAGATGTGTGAGCTAAAGCAGCAGGAAGGCTGCAGCCGTGTAAGCCGGGGGTGCAAGCGGCACGAAACGGGCTGCAGCGGCGGAGCCCTCGGTCCCGGGCCGTCCCGGGCAGGCGGCGGAGCCCTCGGTCCCGGGCCGTCCCGGGCAGGCGCAGCCCGAGCACTCCCGGCCCCGCTGCCGCTGCCCCGCCGGGGCCGGGGCCGCGCTGCGGGCGCACAGCGCCGCTCTGCGGCCGCCGGCGGCTCCGGGCCGGGAGGGGGGGCGGGGCCCGGTGGCGGGCGCGGACGGGATTGGCTCCTGCGCCGGATGGGCGGGGCCACGCTGCGTAAGTGCGGGGGTGGAGGAGTGCGTGCCGCCGGTGCGGCGGCGGGAGGAGCGCGCGAGGAGCGGCGGGGCCGGCGGTGAGCGAGGGGCGGGCGGACACCGGGGAGACCGGCCGGGGCCGCCCCGGTCCCGGCTGAGGGGGGAGGCTGGAGGGAGAGGGACGGGCTGGTTTGGGCAGGAGGAAGACGAGGGGCAGGCAGCCGCAACAGCGCGGCCCCGGGCCGGGCCGAGCAAGGGGCGAGGGGGAAACACGTGGGCGGCTGTGAGGGAAGGGAGCCCCGGGCTGAGCGCTGCGCGGGGCTCGGGCGGGGCCGTGGGGCGGAGAGGGGAGCCCGTGGTGCCACAGGGCAGAGGGAGGAAGGCGAGCAGGAGGGGGCGGCGCCAGGGGGCGCGAGGGGCGGGGGCGGCGCTGCCGCGGGGAGGGGCCGGGAACGGGGGGAGCGGCGGAGGAGCCTGAGGGCGGGACGGCTCGGAAGGAGCTTGGGCGGGAAAGGCTGAGGGACCTCGGGGAGGGGGTGACATCGGGGGGGCTTTGGCAGGAAAGGCTGAGGGACCTCGGGGGGGTGACATCGGGGAGGCTCCATAAGCATGTGTGCTGATTTCGTCGCACATGTGCATCTGTGCTAGTGTTGAGCTCAGCGGAGTGTGTCTCTGGACACTTGATGTGCGTTGGCTGTGCCTGTGTGTAACGCAGCACAGCCACGACTGCCTCGGTGAAGAGAGACCAGGGAAATCATCTAGGCAGAGTCAACAAAGGAAAAGCGAAGAGGGATTGACGTGTGCTCGACAGAGACGGATTCCCTGCGCTAACATTTCTCAGTAACGCCAGAAGAAAGCTGAGCGGTAGATCGACCGGAGAAATGCTTCCCTAGACGACATTTAGCGAATGAACTGCATTGTGCGCGGCTTTCGGGATTGTGCCTGAAAAGTGCGAAAACCAGCAGAGGCTGTGCTCAAAAGCTGTTGGCTGTGTGACTGCATTGATGCACGTTCCCGTGTCTGTGAGTGTATAGACGGCTGTTTCACGTTCACACAAATGCACCTGGTGGGGTTTTCTTCTGTGCGTGCACACGCGTTTCCGTTGTCTCTTCGGAACAGACGTAGCTCTCTGCATGCTGAACGACGTGGTAAAACGCGTCTGCCTATATTTTGGTTAACAATCGAGGGTGCGTTTTCCGTCAGCGGCATTTCCGCAGACGACTCCGCAGAGCCAGTTCTGAAAGCTCCGCACACCAGGACTGATTGTAGAACGAAGGAATTGCACGGGTGCACGCAATCACATATTCTGACGGCCGTGACATCGGGGAGGCTTTGGTGGGAAAGGCTGAGGGACCTCGGGGAGGGGGTGACATCGAGGGGGCTTTGGCGGGAAAGGCTGAGGGACCTCGAGGGGGTGACATCGGGGAGACTTTGGCGGGAAAGGCTGAGGGACCTCGGGGAGGTGATGGCGTCGGGGAGGCTGCAGGGGGCAATGCTGAGGGAGCTCAGGACGGGATGGCACTCAGGTCTGGTTTCAAAGGGAAATGCTGAGGTACCTTGAGGAATGGACGCTGGGCTGGGAGCTATGAACACATCAGACTGGTTAAGAGAGTGTTCATGACAGAAATTTGTGCAGTGAAGTGTTCCAGCAAAGAGCGGGAGAAGAGCCAAACTTAGATCAGGCCTCCTGGGACGCCTGCAGGTTTGGGGACAGGGATGACGAGGTTGTTAATCCGGTCCTAACTGTTTCTTTCTCTGTCCCTCTCTTGCAGCACCTGACTGAATGGAGGAGCAAGTGGACGGGAAGTTCCTGCGCCACACACAGATCACATTTATCGCTCTCGCCCTCAGAGACCCGGAGATCCAAACCGTTCGCATCGTGCCTTGAAGCAGCCTGTGCTCATGCGCTTCTCCCAGGGAGAAGGTGGAATGGCAGTGACTGGCCACGTTAAGCCACAGGGTGCACACTGTGCAGCTGTCAAGCCCAGCTCTGCGTTAGCTCACACCTGCGGTTTTGCGCCGCACGCGCACATTTGAGTTGTCGCTGGTTGTTGCAGCGTTTGGCTTTGGTGAGGACAGCGTGTGTTTGTCAGCAGTTGGTGTAGGTGGGATCTGGAGGAGAAAGCGATATTTCCGTGCCGGAACTGGTTGGTGTTTGCATGGTATTGTGGTGGTTGTTCCCGCAGGCGATGAGTGCTGGAGTATTATTGCAGGATGAGGGGATTTTGGAGGCTTATCTGTGAGATGGACTAGAGGCAGCAGTTGAAAGCGAAAGGCTGAGATTTGGAGGGTTTGTCGGTGGGTTTTGGACGGTTGTCAGCTGAAGAGTTGGCTGTTTGCAGGTGAGGTGTAGGGCAGAGGGTGAAGCTGACTTTGCCTGGGCAGCGCAACTGGCTGGGTGTGCAGAGCTGAGGAGAGCGGGCTGCTGCGGGTGACCCTAAAGCTGGAGAACCAGCCGGCAGCTTCAGACGCTCCCGCTGCCGGGCAGGGCCGTGCAGGCCAGTGCCCTGGGGCACAGCGACGTGACCCTCCGCAAGTACCAAAGAGCAGGTGAGGACCGTGGGCATTTGTACTGAGCTGTGACATCTCTAACCCGTGACATTGGGGTCCAGCCTGAGCAGGGCACGTGCGGAAGCTGTGCTGCAGGGAGGGCAGAGCTGAGGGGAAGGGCTGTGCCAGGGACTGGTGCCAAGGCAAGGTGGGCGCGCTGTGGGTTGTGGGGAGGTGTCAGCCCCGGACTCAGCCCCTGTCTGACTGTAGTGCCCTTGGGCTGGTGTAGCTCAGTCCTCTGTGTGTTTCTCTTCAGGGGGAGCAGCATGCAAAGGAAAAGCAAGGAAGGAGGTGAACCCATGAGGAAGAGTGATGGATAAAGAGGGTTGGAGCGCACCTGCCAGTCAAGGGGGATCAAGAAAGAAGACACCAGTGGTGGAACCGCAGGTCAGGAGAGCTCAAGGAGGGAGAAAGGTGACTGTGGCCGTATGGGTTTTTCTAGCTCACACACCAATGAAAACAGTTTGGATAATAAAAGAAATGTATGCAAAACCAATAATTAAAGGCAGAGAATGTTTATATGCTATGTATGGGGTAGACCTGAAGGTATATTTCTTCCTACAACGAAGGGGAATTTGCAATACATGCTGCTGTCAGCAACGACCAGTAAGCGACAAAACTCTGTTTACTGATGCCTCTGGTCGCTCACATAAAGTTGTAATTACATGGCTAAACTCAGATACCCAGTGCTGCAAACACAAGGTAGAAAAAGAGACCAAGAGTCAAACAAGTTCTTGAGCTGACAGCTGTTAGGATCGCTTTGAGGTGTTCTGTAACAAGCCTTTGAATGTTGTAACTGGCTCATATTATGCGGCTGGCATACTTAACCGCCTGGAAGCTTCTTTTCTTAAGGAAGAGGATAATCCTCTTTTGATGGCTGAATTGAGAATGCTATGGTTTCTAATAAATCATAGACATCATAGGTATTATGCAATGCACACCCGCTCTCGCAGTGGCCCTTCTAGGACCACTTGCGGAAGGCAGTAGGAGGGCCGATGCACGAGCTGTGCCGCTCACTGTGCCTAAAGCCTTGGAGCAAGCTAAACGATCACATAAATTCTTTCGCCAGAGTGCAAAGGCGTTAAAACGACAACTTCAAATTACAGTGGATCAGGCGAGGAGCGTTCTTATGTCCTGCCCTGATTGCCAACAGTTGGCACCCGCGCCATCCACAGAGGGTGTTAATCCAGGAGGGGTTACTGCCAATGAAGTATGGCCAGCGGATGTAACGCATTGTTCTGAATTGGGTAAATACGTACGTGTTTCTGTAGACGCTCATTCCAGATTTCTCGTTGCTGCTGCACACGCTGGTGAAAGAGCACGAGACGTCTGTAACATTGGTTGGCATGTTTTGCTGTTTGAGGAGTTCCATGATCTGTAAAACCAGAGGAAAGCGGAACGCACACTCGATTAGAGGAGCCATCCCCCAGCGCGCTGTAATAGAAGTGCCTGCTTTTTGACACTTTCAAAACAGTGTTAAAGAGTCTGTTTGACGACTTTTCGGTATCATTTCTGGCGACGAGGATGGGATAATCTGCCTGACCTCCTGTGGATCCCAGGATCTCTGGGACCTTGTGCCGGCACCGGGGAATTCCTGGAAGGGACCACAGCTCCTCGGACCAGCTCGGAACGCGGGTAAAACCCCATCAATGAGATAAGGCACTTTCATTGTCTGGTTGGGTTGGCACGCTGCCTGCGCGAGACGTGGGCGACACCAGCGCGTTGGGTCTGCGCATTCGCGTCTGCGCATTTTGGTAAACTGGGTAACTTAAAAAAAGAAAGAAATAAAAAATTAAAGAGGAAAATGAGAAAACAATAAATCAAAGAGAAAAACGAGGGAACAGCAATTTGATAAAGGTACCTTTAATGATTTTGCTGTTTGTGCCTTAGCAATTGTATAATTGTTTCTGGCTTTAGTGGTTTGTTGTTGTTGTTACTTGTGTCTTGGGGGATTTTATAGTCCAGTACTTAGGGTTCACCAATTGTCTGTTATTGTGATTGTGAAGTAGGTAGTGGACAATCGGCAGGAGGATTCGTGAGAAATGCCCCCCAGACTGTGTTTTCTGACATTAGAAAAGGATCGTTTGCTGTTCAACAGGGCGTCAACCAGGGAGAATCTGATTGAATATTGTAATTAATGGTGGCCACTGTAAATAATATTAATATGCTTCACAGGTCTAGGTGGGTATACTTTGAGATCTGTAGTATAGTAATGTGCTACATGTAATATGTAGTAAGAAATCTATTTTAAATCATATATTGCCTATTACATAAGGCATATTACACAATACATAATGTTACATATGCATTGTCTTTGTCCCCTTCAGATCCATTTGTTTTGAAAAAGGATAATCAGGGAAAGAAATGCAAACTAGTAAAAGGTTTGTTGAAGAACAGCTATTGGTGTAGAATACACAGAGAACATGAGATCAAAATTGTCCCTCGGTCAGTCCAGGGTGGGATCCTGATATCCTTATATCGGGGCACAGGCTGCATTGGTATCGCCAGTGCATTTTATACGGGATTAGACACGCTGCGCCTAAAGCTGTAAATACGCCAAAACCTTCTGAGATTAAACAGGATCGTGAGGAGTCTCCCACGGAGTTTTTACACCCTCTTAAACCGACAGCTCAGTAATATATTAATATAGATCCTGACTTGGAGAACAGAGAATGAGAATTCTTAGTTGACTGGGAGCTCATTATTCTGTGTTAAACACTATGCAGGGAATATTAAGTAGCGATTCTGTAACAGTTATGGGAGCCACAAAAATTGCGAAACACGGCCCTTTAACCTGCTGCTTAGAATGTTTGTATGTGGAGTCTGTACTTATTGATTGTGTACCATGTGTCTTCTCTTGTGCACAACGAATGGTTGAAAAAAGCTTTAATGGTGCGATGGCTGTGCAGTGACACGCTGCTATGGCTGCAATTGTTAAACAAAGAAGGGGAGATGTGGCAGGGTTGTGACATCAGGCCCGTGAGAAATTGCAAGAGTCACAGTGTGAGAACAAGCGCTGGTGGAACAACACAAGCAGCAAGGACTGTGTGGGACATAAACCATCAGGGACAGAGGGATTGGTACATGAGGGACAGAGGGATTGATACGGGGTTGGTACATGAGGGACAGAGGGATTGATACGCGGTGGGTACATCAGGGACAGAGGGATTGATACAGGATCGGTACATCAAGGACAGAGGTCCGCGATGTTTCAAATGCAAACCTGAGTTTGTATTAAATGTCTCTCTGCATCTTAAAGAGAGTCTGTGCCTCATCTGCTACACCCCTTTATCTGTTTCCCAAATTACGATTTAGACTGTATTTACCGTTGTAAAAACAAAGCTTTCCCCCCTTAATTTTTGTCACGTGTTGTAGTTAGAATTAATAGAGATATTGGAGCCCATCGTAGCTAAACTGGAAAAAGACAGCAGCCGTGTGTATTTTTAAATAAAGACTAAATCAAGTGTGCTAGCTCATTATCTTTAAGCGTTTTACTCTGATCACCTCTCTCCCAAGGTTTTGTGTCTGTTGTATCAAGGCCTGACACCCACGGCCACAGTGGATGAATCACCATGGGCACAACACCAGGAACCTGCCTGTTCATGTCCAGGATATCCACTCCAGCAGACACGTTTTAATTGGTACTTGCATTATGGATTAGATGCAACAAAAATCCATACTTTCTTTTGTCCTTTGCTGTAGAGGAGGGGGTTGAACTTTTCTATAGCAGATTCAATCACTTGTTGTAAAGCAATGAAATAAATAACTTAGGCTTTTTCTATGGATAAACAATGTTTAATTCAATTCCTTAATTGTATTCCTTAAACACTTGTTCGTTAGACCATAAGCAAAACAGCGCTGGGTGTTAGTTCGTTAGTAGGCCCTTATTATGTGGTTGGTTAACCCTGAAAATGTTAGCTCCCTCTATCAATATAACCTCATAAACAAGTTTCAAAATTTTTATGTAGAACTTACCCACCTTTTCCTTTTTGCAGGTTCAGAGCCCGAGCCTCATTTGTTTGTATCTGTAAACATCAAACGTCTCAGCACAAATCACAACTGCATTTCTCACAGACAGAAGTGCCTGATCTCCACAGCTTGCCTGGCAGTGCAGAGAGCAGGAAGTGCGGTGAGTCCTGGGCCTTTGGGGACATTTCACCCTGTTTTGTATCTCAGTCCCTCCCTGCTCCCTCCTCTTTCCTGCTGTGCCCTTCTTCCTCTTCATCTCTTCTCCCTCTGTCCCTCTGCTGCTTCCTCACCTATTCCCCCACCCTTCTGAATCTCTGTGCAGGGTTTCTCGTATCTCCCTCTCCGTCTCCACCCCTCTGTGTTCTCACCATCCCCGGTTTCTCTTTGTCGTCATTCTTGTCTGTTGCTCTGTCCCGCTCCGTGCCCCATCATTTCTCACTGTATCCCACTGTCCTGCTCCCTGCGCCTATTCCTGCCCCTCTTCTTTTTTACTCCCTCTTCCTCTTGCTGCCCACCCCAGGATTTTTTCCCAATCTCTATCCTGCCCCAACCCTTATTGTTCTTTCTCTCTCCTGCTCCCTCTCTGTCTTTCTGCCTGTCTGCCCTTTCCCCGCTGCTTCTTTCTCCATCTCTGTCCAGATTACTGCCCCTTTTCCTTCTTGATGTCTTTCTGTCCTGTTTGTCTTTCTGTCTTCCTTCTTCCTTCCTTCTGTTCCCAGCCCCATCCCCTCTCGCTGTATCTTCCCTGTCCAGCTGGCTCTGCCTTTTCTTTGTCTTCTCATCCTCTTTCCTGCTCCTCAGCCCTCTTTTCCTCTTCCTCCAGCTCATTGCTGCATGTTTTCCCTTTCCAGTCTCTTCATTTTGATCTAAACTTTGCTTTGTTTCTCAGTCCCTTTGTTCTCTTCCCTTCCTGTTGCCTCTCAGTGGGCAGTGACGACCTGGTTCAGAGACAGCACGGCGACCACATCCCAGGTCGCTCGCTCCATCAGCACACAGACGCCACTGTGGTGGAAAGCAAATGGCGTTTATTAACAAGTAACACAGCGTTATATACCTTAGGTTTGCAACGTCACGTCCATCTGCTTGCCTCACATACTCCTACCTACCTAGGGAGGGGCTACTATCTTTCTGTACAGTGCGAGATCTTCCGGCCTCCAGACCCTAACTACCTACAGGTATGCGTCACAACCCCCCCTGGACACTGTTTGTGTCACAAACGCCCCTGGACAGGGTGTATCTCACAAACCCCATTGGACAGCATGTGTCACAACCCCCCCTGGAAACTGTGTGTGTCACAAACACCTCTGGACAACGTGTATGTCACAAACGCCCCTGGACAGCGTGTGTGTCACAAACCCCATTGGACAGCGTGTGTGTTCACAAATCCCATTGGACAGTGTGTGTGTCACAAACCTCATTGGACAGCGCTAGTGTCACAAACGCCCCTGGACACTGTGTGTGTCACAAACACCCCTGGGCACCGTGTGTGTCTACAAACGCCCCTGGACAGCTTGTGTGTCACAAACCCATTGGACAGCGTGTGTGTCACAAACCCCCATGGACAGTGTGTGTGTCACAAATGCCATTGAACGGAGTGTGTGTCACAAACCCCATTGGACAGTGTGTGTCACAAACACCCCTGGACAGTTTCTGTGTCACAAACACCCCTGGACACCGTTTATGTCACAAACGCCCCTGGACAGTTCCTCTGTCACAAACCCCATTGGACAGCCTGTGTGTCACAAACCCCATTGGACAGCCTGTGTGTCACAAACCCCATTGGCCAGCATGTGTGTCACAAACCCCATTGGCCAGCATGTGTGTCACGAACCCCATTGGACAGCCTGTGTTTCACAAACCCCATTGGACAGCCTGTGTTTCACAAACCCCATTGGGCAGCGTGTGTGTCACAAACCGCTTTGTACAGGGTGTGTGTCACAAACCCCTGGACAGCTTGTGTGTCACAACTCCCCGTGGACAGTTTGTGAGTCACAAACCTGATTTGACAGCTTGTGTGTCACAAACCCCACTGGACAGCGTGTGTGTCAGAAACACAATTGAGCAGTGTATGTCAAAACCCCCCTGGACAGTGTGTGTGTCACAAACCCCGTGGACAGTGTGTGTGTCACTAATCCCATTGGACAGTGTTTGTGTCGCAAACCCCATTGGACAGGGTGTGTGTCGCAAACCCCCCTGGACAGTGTGTGAGTCAGAAACCCCATTGGACAGGGTGTGTGTCACAAACCCCATTGGACAGCGTGTGTGTCACAAACCCCCCTGGACAGTGTGTGTGTCAGAAACCCCATTGGACAGTGTGTGTGTGTCAGAAACCTATTGGACACTGTGTGTGTGTCACAAACCCCATTGGACAGGGTCTGTGTCACAAACCCCCCTGGACAGTGTCTGTTACAAACCCCATTGGACAGTGTGTGTGTCGTAAACCCCATTGAACACCGTGTGTGTCACAAACCCCATTGGACAGGGTGTGTGTCACAAACTCCCCTGGACAGTGTGTGAGTCAGAAACCCCATTGGACAGTGTGTGTGTCACAAACCCCATTGGACAGCGTGTGTGTCACAAACCCCATTGGACTGGGTGTGTGTCACAAACACAACTGGACACCGTGTGTGTCAGAAACGCCTCTGCACAGGGTGTCTGTCACAAGCGCAATTGGAGAGTGTGTGTGTCACAAACTCCATTGGAGAGTGTGTGTGTCACAAACACCACCAGACAGCATGTGGGTCACAAACAACATTGGAGAGTGTGTGTGTCACAAACCCCACTAGACAGCATGTGTGTCACAAACCCCATTAGACAGTGTGTGTCACACCGCCCCCTGGAAAATGTGTGGAATGACAAACCCCACTGGACAGGGTTTGTGTCACAAACCCCTGGACAGTTTATGTGTCACAAACCCCAGTTGGCAGCGTGTTTGTCACAAACCCCATTGGACAGCGTGTGTGTAACAAACCACATTGGACAGTGTGTGTGTCACAAACTTCATTGGCCAGCGTGTGTGTCACAAACACCATTGGAGAGCGTGTGTCACAAACCCCCCTGGAGAGTGTGTGTTTCACATACCCCATTGGACAGGATGTGTGTCCCAAACCCCATTGGACAGCGTGTGTGTCACAAACCCCATTGGACAGTGTGTGTTTCACAACCCCATTGGAGAGCGTGTGTGTCACAAACCCTATTGGACAGTGTGTGTGTCACAAACCCCCGTGGACAGTGTGTGTGTCACAAAACCCATTGGACAGCGTGTGTGTCACAAAGCCCATGGGTCAGCCTGTGGGTCACAAACACCATTGGACTGTGTATGTGTCAAAAACCCCATTAGACAGAGTATGTGTCACAAAAGCCATCAGACAGCTTGTGTCACACCCCCCCTGGACAGCATGTGTGTCACAAAAACCCCTGGACAGCATGTGTGTCACAAACTCCCCTGGACACTGTGTGTGTCACAAACGCCCGTGGACAGTATGTGTGTAACAAAGCCCATGGGACAGTGTGTGTGTCACAAACCCCATTGGAGAATGTGTGTGCCACAAAGCCCATTGGACAGCCTGTGTGTCACAAAACCCCCTGGAGACTGTGTGTGTCACAAACCCCATTGAACAGCGTGTGTGTCACAACCCTCCCTAGACAGTGTGTATGTCACAAACTCTCCTGGTCAGCGTTTGTGTTCACAAACCTCATTGGACAGTGTGTGTGTCTCAAACACCCCTGGACAGTGTGTGTGTAACAAACCCCATTGGACAGAGTGTGTGTCACAAACCCAGTTGGACAGTGTGTGTGTCACAAACACCATTGGACAGCGTGTGTGTCACAAACCCAGTTGGACAGCGTGTGTCAAAACCCCCCTTGACAGTGTGTGTATCACAAACACCCTTGGACAGTGTGTGTGACACAAACCCAATTGGACAATGTGTGTATCACAAACCCCCTTGGACAGTGTGTGTGGCACAAACCCAATTGGACAATGTGTGTGTCACAAACCCCCTTGGACAGTGTGTGTGTCACAAACACCATTGTACTCTGTGTGTGTCACAAACCCCATTGGACAAAGTATGTGTCACAAATCCCATAGGACAGTGTGTGTGACACCAACCCCATTGGACAGTGTGTGTGTCAGAAACCCCTTTGAACAATGTGTGTGTCACAAACCCCATAGGACAGTGTGTGTGACACAAACACCAGTGGACATTGTGTGTGTCACAAACCTGATTAGACAGTGTGTGTGTCACAAACCCCTCTGGACAGCGTGTGTGTCACAAACCCCATTGGACAGCGTGTGTCACAACCCCACCTGGACAGTGTGTGTGTCACAAACCCACCTGGACAGCGTGTGTGTCACAAACCCCAAAGGACAGTGTCTGTGTCAAACCCCCATGGACGGTGTGTGTGTCAGAACTACCCTTGGACAGAGTCTGTGTCACAAACCCCGCTGGACAGTGTGTGTGTCACTTAGCCCTTTGGACAGTGTGTGGTTCACCAGCCCCATTGGACAGTGTGTGTGTCACAAACCCCATTGGACAGCGTGTGTGTCACAAACCCCATTGGACAGTTTGTGTCACAAATGCCATTGAACAGAGTGTGTGTCACAACCCTCCCTAGACAGTGTGTATGTCACAAACTCTCTTGGACAGTGTGTGTGTCACAAACCTCATTGGACAGCGTGTGTGTCACAAACTCCCTTGGACAGTGTGTGTCACAAACACCCCTGGACAGTTTCTGTGTCACAAACACCCCTGGACACCGTTTATGTCACAAACGCCCCTGGACAGTTCCTCTGTCACAAACCCCATTGGACAGCCTGTGTGTCACAAACCCCATTGGCCAGCATGTGTGTCACGAACCCCATTGGACAGCCTGTGTTTCACAAACCCCATTGGACAGCCTGTGTTTCACAAACCCCATTGGGCAGCGTGTGTGTCACAAACCGCTTTGTACAGGGTGTGTGTCACAAACCCCTGGACAGCGTGTGTGTCACAACTCCCCGTGGACAGTTTGTGAGTCACAAACCTGATTTGACAGCTTGTGTGTCACAAACCCCACTGGACAGCGTGTGTGTCAGAAACACCATTGAGCAGTGTATGTCAAAACCCCCCCTGGACAGTGTGTGTCACAACCCCCCCTGGACAGCGTGTGTGTCACTAATCCCATTGGACAGTGTTTGTGTCGCAAACCCCATTGGACAGGGTGTGTGTCGCAAACCCCCCTGGACAGCGTGTGTGTCAGAAACCCCATTGGACAGTGTGTGTGTGTCAGAAACCTATTGGACACTGTGTGTGTGTCACAAACCCCATTGGACAGGGTCTGTGTCACAAACCCCCCTGGACAGTGTCTGTATCACAAACCCCATTGGACAGTGTGTGTGTCGCAAACCCCATTGAACACCGTGTGTGTCACAAACCCCATTGGACAGGGTGTGTGTCACAAACTCCCCTGGACAGTGTGTGAGTCAGAAACCCCATTGGACAGTGTGTGTGTCACAAACCCCATTGGACTGGGTGTGTGTCACAAACACAACTGGACACCGTGTGTGTCAGAAACGCCTCTGCACAGGGTGTCTGTCACAAGCACAATTGGAGAGTGTGTGTGTCACAAACTCCATTGGAGAGTGTGTGTGTCACAAACCCCACTAGACAGCATGTGTGTCACAAACCCCATTAGACAGTGTGTGTCACACTGGCCCCTGGAAAATGTATGGAATGACAAATCCCACTGGACAGGGTTTGTGTCACAAACCCCTGGACAGTTTATGTGTCACAAACCCCAGTTGGCAGCGTGTTTGTCACAAACCCCATTGGACAGCGTGTGTGTAACAAACCACATTGGACAGTGTGTGTGTCACAAACTTCATTGGCCAGCGTGTGTGTCACAAACACCATTGGACAGCGTGTGTCACAAACCCCCCTGGAGAGTGTGTGTTTCACATACCCCATTGGACAGGGTGTGTGTCCCAAACCCCATTGGAGAGCGTGTGTCACAAACCCCCCTGGAGAGTGTGTGTTTCACAACCCCATTGGAGAGCGTGTGTGTCACGAACCCTATTGGACAGTGTGTGTGTCACAAAGCCCATAAACAGTGTCCGTACCACAAAACCAATTGGACAGCGTGTGTGTCACAAACCCCCGTGGACAGTGTGTGTGTCAAAAACCCCATTGAACAGCGTGTGTGTCACAACCCTCCCTAGACAGTGTGTATGTCACAAACTCTCCTGGACAGTGTGTGTGTCACAAACCTCATTGGACAGCGTGTGTGTCACAAACCCCCTTGGACAGTGTGTGTGTCACAAACACCATTGTACTCTGTGTGTGTCACAAACCCTCCTGGACAGGGTGTGTGTCACCAACCCCATTGGACAGAGTGTGTGTCACAAACCCAGTTGGACAGTGTGTGTGTCACAAACCCCATTGGACAGCGTGTGTGTCACAAACCCAGTTGGACAGCGTGTGTCAAAACCCCCCTTGACAGTGTGTGTATCACAAACACCCTTGGACAGTGTGTGTGGCACAAACCCAATTGGACAATGTGTGTGTCACAAACTCCCTTGGACAGTGTGTCTGTCACAAACACCATTGTACTCTGTGTGTGTCACAAACCCTCCTGGACAGGGTGTGTGTCACCAACCCCATTGGACAGTGTGTGTGTCACAAATCCCATAGGACAGTGTGTGTGACACCAACCCCATTGGACAGTGTGTGTGTCAGAAACCCCTTTGAACAATGTGTGTGTCACAAACCCCATAGGACAGTGTGTGTGACACAAACACCAGTGGACATTGTGTGTTTCACAAACCCGATTAGACAGTGTGTGTGTCACAAACCCCTCTGGACAGCCTGTGTGTCACAAACCCCATTGGACAGCGTGTGTCACAACCCCACCTGGACAGTGTGTGTGTAACAAACCCACCTGGACAGCGTGTGTGTCACAAACCCCAAAGGACAGTGTCTGTGTCAAACCCCCATGGACGGTGTGTGTGTCAGAACTACCCTTGGACAGAGTCTGTGTCACAAACCCCGCTGGACAGTGTGTGTGTCACTTAGCCCTTTGGACAGTGTGTGGTTCACAAACCCCATTGGACAGCGTGTGTGTCACAAACCCCATTGGACAGTTTGTGTCACAACCCCCCCTGGACATTGTGTGTATCACAAACACCCCTGGACAGTGTGTGTGTCACAAACCCCATTGGACAGTGTTTGTGTCACAAACCCCATTGGACAGTGTGTGTCACAACCCCCCCTGGACATTGTGTGTATCACAAACACCCCTGGACAGTGTGTGTGTCACAAACCCCATTGGACAGCGTGTGTGTTCACAAACCCCATTGGACAGCATGTGAGTCACAAACAGCATTGGACTCTGTGTGTGTCACAAAACCCTCCTGGACAGTGTGTGTGTCACAAACCCCACTGGACACACAGATGACTACAGTAAAAAACCAACACTGAAGGTATGCAGGTCTTTATTTCTTCTAGTTGAGGGGATCAATAAGAGATTTAGCTGCTTGCACTGTTTTTGTTACTCACACACTGATGATCTAGTATAGAAGCTACAAACCTCACAAGAAGCAGACCCAGAACCTCATTTAAGGGCCCTAAGGTCAAATTAAGAAGTCATTTAGCTGGTTTTCTCAGTGACCCCCCTGCTCTGAGGTTCCTCCTTGCACAGTGACTATCAACGCCAGAAGGAAAATTTACTTCAATCCCGCACGCAGGTGAATTTTGGATTTTTAAGTTTCTTTCCTTAAATGAATGATGTATTTCTCTCTTATATGGTTAAGTAAAGGTTCACAAAAAAACCACATTTCTTTGCTGGACTTTTGTTTCTTTTCAGTGGCAAAATTTGTCACTGTACAAATATTGGATCAGATGGCAACTAAAATATCATGAAGTTAGTTGACATTCCTCCAATACCCATCTATAGAAACAGATTGTTATCAGTTACTAAAATGGTTAAAAATCAGTCTTACTGCTCATCAGTTGTTATTAATGAGAAAACTGTTTTACATAACTGACCTGAAATGCAGATGAATCCAGAAGGAAAAAAAGCCTCGTTGTATGAAGACAAGTTATCTGTTTGGGCATAAACTGCATAAATGGACGTATGAGAACAAGAGCATTCCACATAGTCTGATGTGTCGTCAACCACTTTGCAGAACCCGCTTTCGGACAGCCAGCTGCAAAACAAAATGTTCACAAAGCTGGAAATCGACTTGTCTAATTCACACGGTAAACAGGCTTGAAAATTGTTGTATCTCTGAAAACACCGGGTTTTCTAAACTACTGCATCAGTTTATCTTCATCTATTGCACATCTTTCATGTGCAGTTTTTAGAATAGCATATTTACATGAAATTAAAACAGCTTTTAAAAAAATATATTATTAAAAAAATATAAGTATATAGTAATGAACTTTGTTTTTCTGCTAGAAATTTTTTTTGTGGCCATGTTTTAAAACTTACACAAGATTCACAGTCCCATCTGAATTTTTAAATAGTGTGTTGCTTATACTTGCACAGTGCTTTAGCCCATTCTGAAGAACACTTGCTGTTTGCTGTTTTGAAACTAAAATACATGTTCTCCTTCAGTATTGCTGAAAATTTTGGAAAAGGATACTACAGGTGACATCCTAAGCCATTTCTAGTGGAAACCACATTGTTCTGTGATACAATGTCTAGATAAAAGGAGAGTATGCAGGTAAATTCTGCTGCATCTCCTTCCTGAATAGTTTATATCAGTGACAGACTGATAGAATCCAGACCATCTAATGAAATCATATCTAAACTAACTAGTTGTCTGCAGGATATAGAATGTAACTCTCTCTAATTTCATTTATACTGTGTGAACAGGAAAGAAATAGGCAAATCAAATAATAGGGCATTGAAGGGAATACACGGAAAACTTTAGCACATCGCTTGCAATGGTGTGAGTAGCAATAAGAATGGAAAGTGATCAGCAGTTCACCACTTCTGAAAACCAGGATACATCAAGTCAAGCTAGCAGCAGCAATATTAAAAACTACCAGGAGATGGCTTTTCTGTCAAAAAGTAAGAGCCCTACAGAGATCATCGTCAAAAGTTATGCCCAAATTCTGGATATTAGCAAATAAGGAATATTCTGTTTCAGTGACTTGAAGCAATACCAGAGACGCAGGTTTAATTCTTTGTAAGAATGGACTCAAAATGTTGTCTGATAACAACTGTAAAGAGTACAAAAGACGCTAATATTAATGAAGTGATGCCATTCTGGAATTTATGGCCTCTCAGCATTGCCCAACACATCATTACGTAAACTAAACAGTACTGTAATGAAAAAAATCAATAGTAGAAGTCTGAGAAATCTCTAAGTTAGAATAACTACACATTTTATTATACAGAATGTTTTACGTGCTGGTACAAAGGCCAGAAAAGTTAAGGGAAAAAGATGGATAAGAAATAGATCAATTTCGTACTTGCAGGCGATCTGATCGGACTTGATGGGATTTTATACAAATACACATGGTAGAAACTGGAAAACTAAACAGATTAATAAAACAACCTTTCAGCAGCTTGGCTCCAGAGACTTTTGTGGAACAATCCGACTTCCTGTAGCATAAATCCGATAAACAACTTCATTGTTATCTTTCAAAGGGTATGAACTCCGACCCTTCAAACTCATAGAAAAAGCCTGAAACAATACACACAACATAAACACAAACTTAATATTAAAATTCAACAGTCAGTGCTCATTTTAATCACAAACACACTAAAACGCTCACATCATTTTAAAGACATTTAAGATGGTTCGAGTAATATATAAATTAATTTATTGAAAAAATAAATTGCATTATCTTCAAACCTTGTTCTTCAAGGCAAGCTCTTTGTCTCCAGTAAGGAACCACTGCTGACTGCTATATTCTGTGATCTGTACAGATTCACAGCTCTCTTCTTGAAGAGGGGATAACACAACAGAGACCTTTAACAAATGTTCAGGTACTTGAATAAAATCTCCATCTTTTCCATCAAATCTGTGTCCGTTGATTTGCTAAGGAAACCAGTTGTGAGCCATTATTGCAATGTACGGGCAGCTGTCAAGGCTATTTTTACCTCTGTTGAAGAGGAAAAGCAACAGGGCTGGTAAGTGGAACTGAACTTTCACTATGCTTCACATAATTACTCTAAAATGTATGCGTAATTAATATTTTATTCCTTCATCATTTTAGGCTTTATTACATTTAATAAAAAGACAGCTTCCGTTTCTGTGAAAAAAGGAGGGGCGGAATTATGATGTATTTTGGCTTCTCCATTTCTCCTCTGGATTTTGCTCACTATGATCTGTAAGAAAAACCATCCCATGGTAAAACAGGTTATCATAATATTCATCTTTATAACTTGATGTAGAGAAGAGTCACTAACAAGGAGAAGCATTAAAATGGATGATCTAGCTCTTATTCCCAAGAGATGACACAAAAAACTTGCAATAAGGAATTTGAACTTTCAAGTTCTGGACACTGTTCCAGAGAGCACTGTTATTTATGCCATTTACTGTCTTTTGGCTGAGATGGGCATCTTAACCCCTATAACTTATGCAATGTCACAGAAAGTTACATCTCCAAAAGAAACTGAGAAAGAAATCTAAAGCATGCTGATTTTCACCTGACGGGAGTAAAGAAAAAAGGTATTTTTTTAATTCTAGATTCAACTACCAGTTTTTTAATAGGTTCACAGTGGGAGAAACCCACTGTTGAAAAGTGTTTGTGTCATAAAACTGTCATTTGTTTCTGCAGTCATCTATTTTCCCTGCCCATTAGCCTGGCCATAGGTTATGATGCACTTGCAGAAAAAAGTAGGAATTTGAAACTACATGTAAAAACTATGAGTTGCTTTCAGGCAATTCTAAATAATGTTCAAGTGAGCAAAACCATGTACACAGAAATTAGAGAACGCCAGTAGAAATTTTGGGTTACTTACTGTCACCTACATCTTACAGCATAGCTCTCCATCATATAATTACGTTATTTTCTTAGCAAGATTAATTAATCCTTTTCTAAGCAATATTTAAGCTAATGGTGACTTAATACATCCCAGATCTCCTGACTTCTACTCTCAGAGCTACCCCGCATTTGTGACACCAGCTCTTAGAGCTTTGTAAGATTCCGACAGAGTGCAACACGTTTTCATACAGGTAACAAGTCCCTTTTCTAAAAAATATCATTTACATTTTTACTGTATTAGCTTTCTGGTATTTTCAAAACGTATTTTGAATTCAAGGTTACTTACCTTTCTCCCGGTGACCCACACATTACCGCTGTCAACAGGGAAAAGGCAAATTTCCCGGTCACCGCAGCAAGCAGGCTATATCCTCGTGTGTCGTCGCGTTTTGGGCTAGCCAGGGTGCAGAGTATCTCATAGAAAAGGCTTCTATTTTTATCAGTGAGTAACTGTTTCTCACCAACATCTGTCACCTAAAGGGAGGAGAAGAAATCGAACATTTTATGCACACAAGTCTGCTTGTAACATTTCCTCATAAAACAAACATTTATCCCAGTGTTCATTCTGAAAGTTCAGCATATTTTTCATTTCTTGATCACTGCGGCCAAGGCATCAGGTGCAGTCTATGTCAAAACTACACAAAGATATCCTTACTAATGTGGATTTATTAAAGAAACCATGTGGGACTTTTCATTCCTTCGCAAGTCAAAGATCGTTGCGCCCTGAGGATTCTTGATATGATTTCTGTGTCAAAATGGCAACAGTCACAAATGAATTATTCTTCCTTAATATTTTTATACTGTTTTGTGTCTAGGTATTTAAACATTTTCCAGCTCCACATTTAAACACTTTCCAGATGCATTTTGCATTGCTCCACAAGTCCAGAAGAGCCAGGAAGCCACAAAACTAGTCCCAGGGTTTTCACAGAACTCAGGGCAATGCTGAAGTGCTCAGGTACTTGCCAGCCCGATTGCCAGAGATAATGCAGAGGGAAAAAAAAGGAAAAGAATATGCAGGCCTGGTTAAGACAACAGCAGAAGACTCCAGCTGGTCCTGGTAGGACTTGCTGGTGTGTTGACTGTATTCAAATGTGAAGATAAGAACAACCTATCAGAGAGCAGTGTAGGGGAAAGGGACCTGGGGGTCCTGGGGACAGCAGGATGACCATGAGCCAGCACTGGGCCCTTGTGGCCAGGAAGGCCAATGGTACCTGGGGTGGGTTAGAAGGGGGTGGTCAGTAGGTCAGAGAGGTTCTCCTGCCCCTCTGCTCTGCCCTGGGGAGACCACACCTGGAATCTTGTGTCCAGTTGTGGCCCCTCAGTCCCAGCAGGACAGGGAACTGCTGGAGGGAGTCCAGCGCAGCCACCAAGATGCTGAAGGGAGTGGAGAATCTCCCGTGTGAGGAAAGGCTGAGGGAGCTGGGGCTCTGGAGCTGGACAAGAGGACACTGAGGGGTGACTCATTCATGGGGATCAATATGGAAAGGGGGAGCATCAGGAGGATGGAGCCAGGCTCTTCTCGGTGACAACCAATGGTAGGACAAGGGGTAATGGGTACAAACTGGAACACAGGAGTTTTGGAGGTTCTGCTTAAATTTGAGAAGAAACTTGTTCCCGGTGAGGGTGGCAGAGCCTGGCCCAGGCTGCCCAGGGAGCTTGTGGAGTCTCCTTCTCTGCAGACATTCCAACCCGCCTGGACACCTTCCTGTGTAACCTCATCTGGGTGTTCCTGCTCCATGGGGGGATTGCACTGGATGAGCTTTCCAGGGCCCTCCAACCCCTGACATTCTGTGAATCTGTGATTCTGTGAACCCTGAGCCTCACTGCCTTGTGCCAGGGCTAAAACCAACAAAGATATGCCCTGAGAATCGTAACAAGCTCTGTGAAAGCGTGGCACCAAAGGGAAAATGTGGCACAGCACAAAACATCGTGCTATAGGTACATACACAAAATCAATACCAGTTGTTCTTTTCAACCTATTTGATTGTTGATTGCCGGCCACCATCCTAACTTGTAGCAGGCAAACGTCTTCCATGACTGGGACTTCACAGCTTCTATTTTTACCTTTGTCTGTGTCCCTGGGTCCCTGGGTCCCTGCTGTGGATGCTGTCCTTGATCTTATCACAGGCCTGTGTGTTATTTTACTCTTATTAAAGTCATTGGTCATTCAAGAAAGAGCAGGAAAGGTTTACCTTATCTATTATATGCATCACAGCAGTAAGCTGCTCTTCTGTGGTTTCTGTAGCCACTTTGACATTCAGATTCTGGAGGACTCTGTGTAAGATGGTGTCATCAAGAGGCTGATGGAGTTGATCAATGAGCCCCCAAGCTGGCAAGGAGTCCAAATCTGACACAATGGTGACCTTAGCAATGCCATACACGTCATCTGCCCTGGCACCGCCTGTGGGATTAGAAAGTACAACCTGGAAACGCTTTGGAAATGGGTTTAAAGATCCTGTCTTTGGAGTCAGGGTCACATCCAGGAACATATTTCTCTGTCCAGGTTCAAAAGTCAATAAACCCTCAGATCTGGCAAAATCTTGTCCTGCCACAGCTGGAGATATGAAGGTCCGGCCAATAGGTTCAGGTTTCCGTAGCTCCTTAAAACAAATCAGAAGAGTTTGGGGTAACATTATGATAGATACAATCGTTCAAAAACAGCTGCTGTAGCACTCCTGTTGTAAATAGGTAAAATTTAAGTGTGTAAAAAAAGAAACTCTCTTTCAAAATGCAGTTAAGAATTATATAACAATTACCTTAAATGAAATATCTCCCTGAAGTAGCAATCTGTCACCTGTCATCACTGACTACCCAGGGAAAGAATTATATATATTGTCCATAGTGTACAGGATCCCTCTCGTTCTTTTGCAAAACAAAAATCACAAAGCTTTTTCTGGGTGAACAGATGTTACAGAAACGTTAGCACATCTGTAAGGTGAATTCCAGAGGGCACAATGTAAGTTTAGGTCTGTAGCATGAAATTCCCTCGGTTCAGGGTACAGGCAGGCATTACAGATACATAAAAACTAAACAAAAGGAAAAAAATAAACCACTCTGGAAACCTGTGCCCAAATTAATATCAGTTCATGATATTTTTAGTCCCAGTAAAGATACCTAGGAATGCTATAGGGCCTCATTTCTTCTGTGAAGTAGCACTCTTTTCACCTTCCACGAGGTCTGCAGATTCTTCATATCCTTACTGGTTTTGTCAGTTGCCATAACCCTGGTATTATATCTCGTAATATAACAAACTTTCCTTAAGTGGAAACTAACATTCCGGGCTATTATTCAAATTCAATAGTATTTCTTAATTTAGTAAGAACTGATTGTATACTGACTATTAAGCAAAGATGTTTATTTGTGAAATACTAGACCGCTTTTGAAAACATTTTGCTTTAATTAGTAGAGTTTACTTATGGAATAAATCAGAATTTTTTTTTGAGTTCAGAGAACTTAGTAGATCAATGCAGTGTGTATCTCTTTCAAAATTGCTCTAGAACAAAATCACATCATCTGTGCAAATTTCAGTAAGAAGTTTCCTTTTGTTTACCCCTTCCAATCGAGAACTAGGAAATGGAGCAATAAGTGGTAATAAAAGCACCAGTGGCAAGAGCATTGTTTAAGAAACCTTTGTAGAAATGAGATAAACATCTGTTTCCCGTCTGCCACGGCTTCTTATTCTACAGGTACCAAGAGCACCAATAATTTGGTGTGTGGTCATGCACACTCATTACCTAAAAATATCCGAAGAAGGGTTGCTATATAAAAATTATAAACAGGTAAAGAAATGCTCCCTATATTTCAGCCTAAATATACACTGGACAGTAGCAATTTCTTCTCCATTTAACATCTAAATTATAATGAACTTTTGGCTGGAAAGAATGTGAAAATTTGTTATCACGCAATTCAACAAAAATTGCACCGGTCAGCTATAAGAAATGGATGGAAATATCACGTAATCCCATGCAGTTGAAATAAATATGCATCCAATGCAGCAATAGAATGCAAAGCATTTTATTGTAAAGGTTGATGGAATTATACCCCTCTTGCAGCCTGTTCCTTGACATTGAAATCAAGGAAGGAATCATGTTTTTGCAGTTGTGTTACTTCTGCTAAAGGAGAATCTTCATAATCTGTCAGTTAATAATGAGGTAGTCATTTAGAGATAAAAGGGTCCCAAGTTAGAAGTGTCTGATGTTACAGCTGTAAACATAACCAAAAAAAATGAAAGGGGATGGTAAAATAGGCTTAAGCACGTGAGATTTTTTAATCAGATAATTTTAGTTTAGAACTTCAAGAAAATGCAATAAAATCTGATGAAAGCGCTCCTTCTCTTTTCCTCAGTGTGCTCTGTGTATTAATACATTTTTCACCTAAAACAGCAAGTGTGTTGGCATCTGAATCTTGACAGGCATACACTTAATATAAACTTAATTTGAGAGAAAAAAGCCTCAAAAATTTGAGTATTTCAAGAACTTTAGGACAAAGAAAGAAATGTATTTAATGCCTGCCTGCCCGTTGTCTTTGAGGTAACTGAAAGATACTATGAAACAAATCACTCTTGATAATACAAGAGTGAACAAGGCCTTTTTACTAGTGGAAAACAAACAAAATTATAATGTATGGGCCCAGCAAATGCTTGACTGCTTCCTGAAAAAAATGCTAATTACAGCCAGATTCACTTTACAGAATGAACGATTTACTAGCAAAAAAATAAGTTAAATTATAAAAACAGCAACAGACGCTTTATCTGCATGCTGGAGCTGACCACTGTGGTGACCGATGTACTAGAATCTCTATGCACTTGCAGGCTGATTAAAGTTGTCTTCTTGTGAGCCACAGCAAAACGAGATCCCACAGCAAAATACACTAAACCACGAGGAGCGTCGCTTTCAAGGACCGTTATAAAAGCAAATCTGGCACTGCTGTTCAATGCAGCTCCTGTGCTTACAGCATAAAGCTCAACAGAAAAATACGTCTCAAATTCAGGTACCTGTAAAGGAGGGATGATTTTCATGTCATTATAAGACCCACTAATTATTTGTTTTTAAAAAGTTTGCATTATTTTGTATGCACAATGGATACTAACACTATAAGCATGCCTCTTGAAATGTGCAGTAAGTGCAAGGAAGTATTAATATATCCTAAAAATAATAATGTTGCAGCAATGCCACGTGCAATAATGACATCGTGAATTTTTGCATGGGACTCTACCGCAATAAAACAGCTATTTGTATACTACACGTATTGTTACCGTCAATTTGCCATAAGACAAGATGGTAAATGCTTTAAGAGCTCAATTTTCCAGATTATGGAGTTACACAGCTGTACATTTTGTAAGGAATTTGCTCTTTCACTTATTTTTTGCCTTATGAAAAGGCATGTACCCACCTTCTTACCTGTGTAAAAAAACTCCATAGAAGAGTGAGTATGCAGTTTTGAATCTTCAGTTAATATTGACTGTATTTTTATATTGAACTCTGCTAACCACAGTTTTGAATAGTCTGGAAATACAGGCTATTGAATTTCAGCGTTCACATGTCAAAGAATTAGTCTAGGAATTTCTACAAACTGAGTGCCTGTTTATTGAAAATAAGGTAGCAATATTAAATTACACTATGACGTGTTGCCCTACCTTTGATTTTCTATCTACACTACAGATATAACATGTTTAGAAATAGATATCCGATTCCTGAGATTCCATAAATAATTGGAAATATGGCATCCGAACCTATTAGATGCACTGAGGAAGCAGCAAACCAGCAAAAAAACCTCCATAGTTCTTTACAAGACAACAGCATTATAAAAAAAAGTTGGTAATTGAAGACGATTTCAAGTCTAGATTTTTGTTCCGGGTCTGGATTTTTGGAAATTCTACTGTAATTCTAGGAAAGCAGGATCCAGCTCTTAGCAAATGAAGTCAGTGCAACTGACCAAGCAAAAATTTTCTAAAAGCTAGATGTCATACCGTACGCCGTAAAAACGTAAAATATCTATTGAATGCATTTATTACTTCATCATTTCATAATGTATTTGTTGCTAATTTATAAGCTATTTTATGGAAGAAGAACTGGAAGAAGAATTAAAGAATATTTGGGGGGGCTAAACAGCATATATTTTTAATCGAGTAGTCATCAAGTAATTATTTACATGGAATGATCTTGACTAATGGATGACAGGCACAAATTCACTGTAGCGCCACAGGGAACTAACCTTCCATTAGCACCTGTTTGAGTGGCACACGCTTGTGCTTCATGTGGTATAAATGCATGTTTCTAACGCTGCCAGTCCACTGTCATTAAATAATGAAGACACTCCTCTGGAATAAACAGGTTCAAAATCCCAGTTTGCTCAGCGAGGCCACCTGTGATCCACTCATGCATATATTTTATTCCTTGGCTCTGTAATTTAAAAATTACATCCGAAGATGCAGAAGGAAAATAGCCCTCTGAGCTAAGGGAATGCACACAGTTCCCTAGTGGGAAATGATTGTTTCCCACATCCTACATCTTGCGTTGTTTTCTAAAGTGTAGTCAGACAAACTGTAGAAACCTTCTCATATTGTCTTTCTTCCATTCCCCAGACCTCAGCTTTGCCACTAGCCTGACGGTTCAGATAGTTTATCGGAAAATTTCAAACTCTTCACTCTGAAAGAATGACAAACATTAATCTTCCCTTTCTTAAGGGACTGTTCTAAGCACCAGGTGTTCAAACAAAATTATTGTTTCCTTTTGTTTCCAGTAAAAATTGTTGCAATAAAAGCGTTTTTTTTTTTTTTTTTTTTTTGTAGAATGAGGTGTTATTAGTTGCAGGATATGCTTTCTATAAAACACCTTAAGAAGTCCTTTAACTGATTAAAAATTTACTGTGTGGAGGATAAGAATGCAGCAAATGAATACACATCTCACTGAGATAACTCCATTCTTTTTTCTTATGGTTCTATAAAAGATCTGCATTTTACTCTTCAAATTAAATACTCATCTTCCCAAGTTTTTAGCAGTCACCATGGACGCAGCACAAGTCTGTAAATAAACATGTATTTGCAGAGGAGCTGAGCAGATGTCAAGTTACCATCTCCAGACTGTGTCCCACACATCACTTCCTCCAGATCAGAGGGTTTTTTCAGTCTTGATAAGCTGCAATTCAACATCACAGGGCTATACACAAATGAGTAATAATTACTTACATTCTCAGGCTTTAGTTCAATGGAGATGTTGCACAACGTGTGACCTGCCATGCAGGTAGTGGATCCCACCACGGATACAAGTTCATTCTCCAAGTTCACGCCATCCTTCAGAAGGACAACAGCTGTTTTATTAAAGGTCACACGCCAAAAGATCTTCACCTCTTCAAAAGCCCGATAAGCAAATCGAGAGTATATATGTACTGAAGGAGATCACTATTGTTTTAGGAAACATAAACCACGGAGGTAACACACGTTTTCTGTTATGATTCAAAGCTTATCACCAGGGAACAAACTGCTGTAGGATGAAAACTTCTCTTTTTTAATTTAAATTCCTTCACCTGACATGTGTTTAGATCACAAAAACATCACACAGGAAGAAAATAAAGCAATTACATGGAGCTAGGTTATTCTCAATTTTTATTTCAGAAAACATGACATTAGCTGCATAAGAGACACTGGTTCTTGGAAGGGAGTTGCCCGTGTACCTTCCTTAATACTACAGTGACCGTTCGCCTGGAAAACCAGGTAGGATTTGTCTTTCCTCTAAGTTTAAGGAACGTGAAGTACTTGAGCATATTTGATTAAAAGTACACATCAATGTGCAACATATAGATATATAGAGAGATATATATGTGCTAATTAGAAAAAATATAGTGTCTGTGTGACCGAAAACATTATCATAGTGCTGACACTCAGGTGCCTTCTTAATTGCTCATTTTAGTATTCATACCTACATTGTACTACACGGGGAGTTGAGAATTTGAATTACACCTCGAGCAGGGCAAATATTTTAACTCAAGCAAATCTTTCACACTTGTAGCCTTATAGTGTAAGTTGGAAAATACTTGTTTTTCCTGTGTCTGCTTTATCACAGTAGAGTGACAGACCTAATCACATTCACAACTTAAAGCCAGTTCATCAACTTCTGAGAAGTTACTAAAGCAGCTGAAAGGCAGATTTATTTTAAAACTCTTTGATAAACTCTTCCACTAACAGCAGCTCCTGTGGTTAACAACACAGCATGTTACAACATGTGGGAAGCACATTCGAATCGGCTGTTGCCTGCACCTGTTTGGTTGCCTTGTGACAATCAGCAGCACCTCTCTGTTCTCCGAGTCTTCATCAAGTACGAGAGCGCTTTGTACTTCTGGAACAAATCCCAAAATGCCATTCTGGAGATCACTTCCTATAGAGGAAACAGTCCATGAAAGTAAGCAAGAAAGTTAAGCTGAGACTAAATTATAACCTTCATGTGAATAACCACTAAAAAAAATTTAAAATAGGTATCAAAACAATGCTACAAAGTATCATCTGGGGACACCTTGAGAACATTTATTATAATATTTCTGGGTTTAATTTACACTACATAGTTATCCAGAACTTTAAATGTTGGCATTTCTAAATTTTATTTTAACCGGTAGAATAAGTACTTTTGAAAGCAGATATAGTAGGGTACGGGATGAAGATGGGCTTCCAAGGACAGCTTTCTTATTCGTCCCACTCATACTCTTGTTGAACCCATTAATTTTTCCAAATTGTCACATCAGCTTTTCTTCTGCATCTTTAATTCCGTGTGTGCAAGTATGGAGCTGCACAATACTTCACTGTTCTCATGGGAATGTAAACATCTTTGGCAAAACAGCAGTGTATGGAAAAAAAATCCAGGTTTAATGAGGGGAAGCTAATGTCTTCACAGTGCCCCATTAAATCTTGTTACTAAAGGATTTCTCCTTTACAGGTAGCAATGGCTTTACTTACCAGTGCATGCTGAATGTCAATATAGAGACTGATACTTTGCACAAACCCCATTGTATGGAAAAGTGACAAAATGGCAAAAGTAAAAATCTAAAATGCCTGCAATGCTACTGGATCTACATAAAAACTACTCAAGATTAGTCTTTTCCCTTAAAGAGTAAAACAGGGCAAGAACAGAGAGAAGCATAATCTCTAAATGTATTTTGAGCTACGTTGCTAAGGGACGCGTAGTAGCTTTGTACATTAGATGCTTCCTCTGCTCTGGAAAACTCAAGATTTCACAATAGAATACCCTGCTTATCGTCAAATAGATTGCCAATCTTTACATGAAAATTGCTATGAAAACATAGTCATTTACTGTTATTAATTTTCCCAGGGAAATAATATTACCTGCAATAATTACTGTTGCAAAAGCAGCAAATCCATATTCATCCTTTCCTTCTACAATCTGAGCTCCATATTCAGGATTTGAGAGGAAAACATAAAACAATTCCTGTCCTTCAGGCCCATCATCGTCAAAAATCTTTATGGGCACCCTGCTTTCTCTTTGTCCATCCAGCAAAGTCAAAGAGACTGACTGTTCCTCAAAATCTTCCCCTTCCATTGCCCAAGTGAAGTTGGATCTTCCATAAACGGAAGGAAATCCTTCATAAAAGGATATGAATCTGCTCCACTTTGTGCACTCACTCCCCTAAAGGTTTTAATGGTTACTTCAACATCAGCAGTAAAACCCTTGGTCCTTCTGATATGAAGTATCGCTGTGTTGGGGGTACTGTTGTTGGCATCTTCTTCAACATAAATAAACTCTGGCCCCAAACTTAGTATTCCATGAAGAATATCATTAGCGAGGATATTAACTGTTGCAACACTGAAAGCTGGATTCAGACGTGGACTCCAGGCAAGGTTCACAGGTTGAACATCCAAAATTTCCACACAAGTCAAATTTACAAAAAAAATTCCTCAATTTCAGAGACAGAGTCATCAATTATTGATATTTCTATCACAGCGTTTGTCTGAAAATGTAAAAACATAAGCTCTCCATTGTAGATGGCTACAAAGTCCTCTAGTGGTTTGGCACTTCCTGGAATGGTCTGATATGTCAATTTAGTGAGATTACTTTGAAAACCAAACAATCTTTGGACATGTAGTGTGACTGCCCAAACATCATCTTCAACTGAAACAGACCTTGAGTTAAGAGCAAACTGGAAGACCCCCATTGGCTCAATTTCAGCTGTTGTAAAACCCGATCTGAAACAGAAAAGACACCAAAGTTGACAGAGGAAATACGAAGCGTGAAGAAAAGTAAAACATTAAAGCAGAATAATTTCCAGTGAACAATCAATGATGGCTGTAAGAAAGCGGATTAAACAACTGTCTAATAGCAGAGGGAAGAAATAGCAACCATACCAAAGCAAGATGTAACATGATTGCCTGAAAAATGACTTTGTAATAATAGGATCGAACAGCCCTCCTCAGATGCAATGCACCCAAATCAGCACAGGATACAGAGTAAAGTTTAAATAAAATAAAGTCTTCCTGAGAAAATGGAGAAGCAAAGGAAAGTATGATGTTTTTCCGTTGTGGACACAATGAAAGAAGATACATTACAAATACAGCCACCCCGAGTAATACCAGTTTTATCTATAGAACAAACTTCCCATTTCAAAGGAAAACTGAGGGATAGACAGATCCTAACAGATCTACAGTTAGAGCCAGGAAGCTAGAGAATGAGAGGAAGTTATTTTAAAACTTACAGTGGGGCTTTGAAATACTGACTGCCCCCTCACAGGAATTTTTTTTCCAGATCTGAGCCCTGTGATCAATATAAACTTAAGCTCTACTTCATTCATATTAAGTAGATCCCTTTCTTATTAGAAAATAAGCATAGAGGCAAAACTCTTCGTTAAATCTTGTGTCTTATACCTGTCTGCAGAACTGACCTATTACTCAGTGCTAGAGGCTATCAAATGGCACTAAAATTACAGTGATTTTGGTCAAAAAACTAGACCATTTCCACCACTAAGGGAGCCAAAAGCTCTTCAAAGTCACCTTTACCCTCCATGGGATGTCATCTTCAGTTTTCTAGGAAAGGTCATTCTCACATACTTAATGTACTTGATTCACAGGGTAAATAGGGGCTCTGAGGACACCAGTCCACAGGACAGACAAGCCCAGGAGAAGGGCTCAATCTCAGGATTTATCCATCCATTTCACTCCTGACTTCCTTCAGATTTGCCACTGTAATTGTAACATGGCGAAGCCAAAACCTTTCTCCATACGTGGTGTTACTCCATGTCCATTCTTTTTATACCACTTCTAGCTATCAATGGCTAAGGATGAATGAAAATAAAATAGCTTGAAGAACAGATAACTTATCTGAGATGGAAAACTACATTAAACGTAATGGTTTTGTTTTTTTAAAAAATAAAAAGGAGGTTTATATAAATTAGGTATTTTCAGAACATTTCTTGTTTTATTTTTCTTATTATAAATAATTTGTTATGTAAGACCTTCTAAATATGGATTTTTAGGGACACCAATGAAAACTGTTAAGAGTTGCTTTCAGTCTTCAGCTTCCCGGCTAAAACTGTTGATCTTCATTGTCTTGACTGTCTCCGTTATTCTAGGCACCTATGAAATAGACTGGAGTTGGATAAAAGCCTCAGTTCTGAACAGGTCAGATCTAGATCACTTTGTTCTCACCTGAGACAAGCTATACAAATTTATCAAAGAATGGACTACAAGTTACTAGCTGCCTATAATAATAACAACAGGGATTTGTATAAGTTTTGTATCTGTACACAGGTCATAATTCTTACGGCATTGGTGCGACTCAAAAATACAAGTAGCATCCTTACCTCAGGCGAGCCCCACCAGACACATTGCTGTGCGCTGCTGTTAAAGTGATGGCAAATGACTCACATTTATTTAGGCTTGGAGTGGCCTGAAATGAAATCACTTTACTTTGCTCACCAGAGGAAAATGCAACAGTACCTGAAGGAAAGAGAGAGTGAGAGAGAGCAAAAGTCAAAATAATCCAATAGGAATCCTCTTTTTATCTGGGAATGCGCTAAAGTACAGACTTTAATCACAATTCCACTCCATTTAGGAAGAAGAAAACTGGATAAGGGTCTTTCCTATATGAAGCTGTCCTTCATGGCCACAGCATCGTGCCTGCCTCCCAGACATGTATCTATGAAGTTGAAGGGTTTTTTTGCTTATAAAATGAACACATCCCTTATAGCTAAAAATTAGACCATACCATTTCAATCTAATGACGCTTTATTAATAGAGAGAGCATACAGAGGTATATATAACTAAAAGGTGGTATCATCACTTATGCAACTTTCGTAGCTGTTTCCTCAGACTGTTACTCACCAAACAGAGGAGTAATATTGCCTGACTGAGCAAAGTCAGTGATCAGGTCTGCTGGGTATCCTGAGATCCAGCTCACGATGACAGAGCCATAAACTCCTTTTCTGGTGATGACAGCCTGGCCTGTCCCTGCTATAATGTCTGTAAGTCGTAAAATCACAGATTCAAAGCCAACCTGTGGAAACATAATGGATTTTGTTATAGAAAATGGAATAAAAGCGGACAATAACATATATGAAAGAGTACTATATTTTGTAAGGTAGGCATCTTAACAGTAGTTACACATGCATATAAATATATGTATGTACATGTCTATATATGTTTGTGTATATATATGTATATATATATCTCTAAATGCTTTCTTCACAACTCTTCAACATTGCTAAATCTTAGACTTCTGAGAATTAGATATCAGGGAAAAAAAGGAACCAGTATGAATGACATTTTGGTACTGAAAACACTGACTATAGCATTTTGTGTCTGTCATTCAAAAGGAAAACAAACCAACCTGCCCTTAATGCTCACATGCAATGGCTGTGGTACCATACAGATACACACAGGTCTAAAATAAAGTATTATTTGTCTATCCAGTGAAAGTAAGTTGTTGTCACATTACATTGTTCACAAAAACATTCTTGATAGTATGATGTGCTTTTCTTTCTTTGACCAAAAAATGGGAATGAAAAGATAATTCACACATTCTAAAATGATAAGTGGATGTATGGTAGTAAACAATGTTTACAGAAAGACCATTTGAATTAAGTTCAATTCCAAATTGAAAGACAAAACAGTGTGTCAAGAGAATTAAAATCATTACATAAAGACTTCAATAAAATTTAAGAGACAAAAACTCAGCATGCTGTTGTCTTTGCTTGCCACATAAAAAGGGAACCGTAGCACATATGCCATATTGGAACAGGTATAGTATATTTTTTCTGTCTCATACAAAGCAGACAAATGGAAAATTCCCCACTCAGTGATTAGTCAAAGGTACTGTCAAGTGCACTAAAACGCAGCATGACCTCCACTTCTTTTTGCACATGAGACTGCATGCATGCTCTTATCTACTTTGGGGCTGCTGTACTTACAGGAATAACATCGTCCAGAACTAGCTATTTTCCTCTAAGTCTCAGAACTTCCACTTCATGTAAACAAAAGTATAAGTAAATCATCATATTTATGCTATTTACATTTTATAGATGAAGAGACCTTTTCAAACTGCATTTACACATCTCTATATGAATTTGTATCAGAGAAAAGACAATATACAGTACAAGTAATAACTGGAACAGTCTTGTCGGTCATTAAATTGGTTGCAATGATGAAAACTTTAAGGAGCAAACTGAATTCTTATAGCGGCTGCCTTTTGTAATGAAGTGTACCTGCCTTCTGCGGTAGAAAATTACACTGCAGTCAGTCTACTGACCTGTGAATTGGCAGCTTCCTCAGGAACAAGCAGAATGGCTGACTTCGCTTTTCCTAATATTTTAGGCACATCCTTGGCACTTGTCCCAACCAGGCTTACGTTAGTCAGTTCCAGGGTAAAATTCAAGCCCAGTACAATAAACGCCTTTGAGAGGAAGAATGCAATTAAAATGGTGGCAATGTAATTCCACTGAAAACACGATAACCACCAGTTCAAAGAGTTAAGTGGCAGAAAAATCAGCAGATTTTGTTGTTTGCATGAAGAAGCAGTGTTTTCAAGTCAAGCGTTTTGTTGATTATCTTGCTATAAAGAAACACAGTTAAAACAGCAATACTGTGATTGTAATTTACCAGCAGTTAATTGAAAGATGAGTTTATAGAGCAAGTATTGCCATTTTACTGAACCATATCTAACATAGTGGGTCTCAGCTTGATCTTAACTCTTAGGGTTAATAAGAATATTTGAATACATAAAATAACAAAATATTGAACTGATAGTAACACAAAGCAATGATGGAAGGAAACACTGGATATTTGAACGCATGCATAGAGTGATTTTGCAGTTATTACCTGAAAATGTGATATTTGAACCCACTTCTAGTCCATAAATAGGAAATTCATTATACCAAAACTCTCTTTTCTGCTTCTTGACAGTGGACAGTATTGAGAGTTCAGTATCTTATTCCAGCACATTTGTATTGTGATGAACACAAATGGAAACAATAGATAGCACGTGACTTAAAAGGATAATACAGACCTGGTTGCTTATTGGCACTCTTTTCACTCCAAAGCTGGCACCGTCTTTTATTGTGAGGTATCCCACCTCATTCTCAGGCTCAATTAGTGCTTCTTCACAATGAGATGTGATATGGTACTCCACAATTGCTTCTCCAAATGCCCCAGCATGCCGAGTTACATTGATCTGAACATACCGACGATCCAGGTTCCTCTCTACGAGTACTGACTGCTGGTCAGAGTACAGGGCGAACACTCCATAGGGGTCATCATTTGCAAACACCTTGATTTCCGAAATTCTTTTCTCTTGGTCTAAATCTGCTCCACCTTCTACTGAAATCAGCTGCACCACATAGTTCTCAACCAGTCCTGGAACATCGTCAGGTAACAGGTAGATGATTATCTCAGCTGTGCTCTCCTGGTCAGCAATGACAACAGATCCCTCTGTCCTAAGAAAGTCACCCGTGATGTCAGATTCACTACGTATTTCCCAGTAAACCTGAAATTTATTTAGAAAATGCACAAAATGAAGGCAATATCACCCACCGAGTCGGAAACTTTCACATTCATGGTTCAGTATAGATTGCATACGGAATAGGTTGGGTTTAAATGGGTAAAATACAAATTTGTTTAAGTATGCATAGAAAGAAGCACATAGACTATCTTACAAAGTGGTGTGTTGTTCTTCCAGCAGTACTGTGAATGCAAAGATTACCTTTGTATATCTTCTGGACACCTACGTAAAACTATACGGAATCTCTGAACAATTGCTTGAAATTATTTCTATTTTTACACCAAGATATCCTTGCTGTTTTTCCAGTTTCCAGAATTCCTCACAACAGAAAGGTGTGAAGAGTTCTCATTCAACACATTAGATGCTTTTTATTAATTTTTTTTTTTTTTTAATAAATGAGTACTTGTGAAAATGCTGACTTGCAAACAACTTTAGGTAAAGACAATGTAGGTGATGATTCTAAAATGTCTGATTCTTACCTTTACATATGGTTGAAAAAGAGTAAATTGTGAGGATCTCAAAGAAAGCTCACTATGAAAGTCTGGTCTCTCCTGTTCTCCCATCAAAAGCACAGGAGCAGAGGGAGAGAGAAAGCAAGACAAGCACTCCAGTGCTGGTTTTCTGTTTTTTTCACTGACCAGGGGAGACTGAATCTGACTCTACAAACCACAACTACTAGAGCTGAGCCCTTGCTAAACTCAGTCTAAAAGGCGACATTTCAAAATTTGAGAAATATGCAATTGAAAGGCACAGAATAAGATCTCCCTCCATGCATTGATACAGAGGATTATTTCAGATTATAATGTTGATTAGGAAGAGAGTGAGAATACCGTTATGTTTCCCATGGTGCCCTGGATTCGTCTGACAAATAGTGTAATACCTTGTGGCCCTTCCACTGCAGAGGGTTCTGTGAAGTTTTTCTCAGTTAACGATTCAGGAGCAAACTGTACCATTCCGTTGGGATCACCAAACTTCTGTATCTTTAAGGAAGTAATTGAATAAAAAAAAATTAAACAATCAGAAATGTAAAGTGAATAGTATTCTTGTTTGAAACATTGAGATTTTCATTGCTAGATGCTCTAGGGAATGTATCAATTAGTTCTTCCTCTTGAGTTTTCTCCTCTTAAGAAGACTCAAGAGTACATCAGTATTTAGAAGAGAGTCTGAGAGAGTCTGCTCTCTAATAGGTCATTTCCCAACTTATACTGGAACCTGGGGTTGTTCCTGCCCAGACACAAGACTCTACACTTGCCCTTGTTCCATTTCATTAAATTTCTCCCTGCCCAACTCTCCAGCCTGTCCAGGTCTCCCAATGGCAGCACAGCTTCCAGTGTCAGCCACTCCTCTCAGCTTGGTGTCATCAGCAAACTTGCTGACAGTCACTCTGTTCCCTCATCCAAGTCATTGATGAATATATTGAATAATACAGGCCCCAGTACTGACTCTTGAGGGACTGCACTAGATACAGGCCCCAACTGGACTCTGCCCCGTTGACCACGACCGTCAAACCCATGTAGTAGGGGAGGCAAAAGAAAAAGAGGCAAATGACAAGCTATTCAATCATTATGATTACCCTTCAAAGCTTTGCAGGATAAATACCAATAACAGAGATCTCAAGAGGAAGAAAAGCAATAATGACTTACTATTAGTGTAATGCTGTTTGCCTTAGGATCTAGTTCTGCTTCACCTTTCATAAGGCTCAGCCTAATAATGAAGATCTCCTGAACTTCAACTTCTTCACGAGGATGGATTTGTAGATTAATAGTTCTCAGCCCTCCTGCCCCTTCTCCAAAATAGAATGATCCGTTCACAGGGTCACCAATGTCACTATTCAGGGGAGATAAAACCTCTTCTGAATTGGGTCCCAAGATGTCCCAATTAATCTGTGGAAGATACCAGTTTCAGATTTACAGTAGTGACATATTATAACTGCCTCCCAGGTCGGGGGAAGTGACAGAGTAACACAAGCGACATAAAAATTCTTGCATCTGCTAACAAGCTACATTTAAATATGTGCTCTTTTTACAGAACACAACATATTAATAATTGATTATATGTGGGAAAATATAGAATCCTTTGGAGAAAAAGAAACATTAAAAATAGAAATTCTGAAGTGCTAGTTAGCCACAATGCCATTTTATTAAATTCTAGATATTAGTTACAGAAAAGAAAATAAACTGAGGTTTCTGTAGCACGTAACAGGAAATGCACAGGCCAGCTTACTTTTCTCTTCCTTTCACAAGTTGTTTTGAAAAGCTCACCCAATAAGTATCCTGACCAGAAACATTCCCTGGCAAGTGTGATATCAAGACTGAGAACGACAAATATTTTCTGCAACAGAAGTTTTTAATGCCTCAAATCACGATTCACACTTCCTCAGGCTGATTAAAAGCTAGAATATTTTCAAAATTTCCCACAAATTAGATTGGTTTTGAAGGGGTCCTATTCAGCATCTTAAAATTATTATTTTGACACTTAATTGTTTTTCAGTTTTCTTCAATGACTTCTAGGAAAAGTCCAAGAAGACCACGGCAGTTTTCACATGAGGAGAGCAGTAGCTCATGGCCTTTAATGCCAATTTTCCAATCATTTGCCCAGACTGTGGAAGCCTTATCTTGGTTCATATTTATACTTTCACTTTGGCAGTGATACATACAGACTAAAAAAAAGTCTAGAGGCCTCATAGTAAACAATTTACTGAAAATAAAAATAAATTGACCAGCTTCAGGAAGTAATTCAACTGAGTTCAATTAAATTAGCGGTGGTGCATGAAATTAACTATATTTTCAATGGGATTGGGAGATAGTTCAAAATAAAGTACACCAGACCATAATAAAAGGAGAAAAGCAGGAGGACAAAGAGAAGATCAAAAAAGTAACAATATTTTCTGTTCTTCTGCAACTATACAGAATTCACACTTAATGAAAAGCTGCAACTATCCCATTAGAAATCAGTCACAAGGAAGCCCCTGACGGCAAAAAAGAGAAGATTTTTGGCCTTGTCACTGGAAAACGTTCAGTTTTTGAGAACCAGGGCCCACCTGTGTCTCCCCAAACAATTTTCCTGTCCTTTCCAGCACCAGCGACACTGTTGTCGGTGTATCGGGGTTGGGAAGAGTAATTCGACTTTGGCTGAGAAATCGGATGATGTCCTGGGGGGAGTCCGCTTTTGGCAATGGTGACCTGGCTCAGTAGATGGAGCCCAAGGGCTGCTCCACCAGTGGCTCCCGTCAGCTGGATTTCAAATTGCTCCGCAAATTCGCTGCATGGAAAAAAAACAGAAAAAAAGACCTTCTGAGACACACAAGAACAAAAAATTAAAATTATGATTTGTCATTCAACCATGCGTCCAGCTGGATCTGTTTAAAGATATACAGAAGTCATCTCTGTAAGCATACAGCAGAAGATTCCCCCCATTTGCAGAGAATGGTGATATCTGAAATAAAAATATTGTTTTATTTTCCACATGTGCTAAATTTAAAAAAAAAAAAACCACAATCAGCAAAATATTTTATTATTCACAGCAGTACTATTAACACCCAAACTTTCTGATAATCTAGGTAAAAAGAATGTAGTTGTTTGCATAAAATTTAACAGGCACTATGCAACTCCAATAATAGCTTCTTTTCCCTCCCTTTAAATATTTCAGGGCTGCAGAAATTTGCTTTTCAATTCAAACTCTGCTGACAGGCATACTGCACGTGCTAAAAAACGGTTTCTCAGAAGTAGATTAGTGAATAAATATCTGAAAAAAATAATTACCTTTCTTCATCATCTGGGATAGAGATATAGATAAAAATTTGGTTCTGGCCACGATAAAAAATGACAGAATCATTATGAATGATGTAGTCAACGTTTGGAAGTGCAGAAATACTTCGAGAAAGGAAATCGGCTGTTACATCGCCATACGTTCCACGCTCTCTCACAACAGGAATCATGATTAATCCAGCATCCTCTTGCACTTCAAGAAAAATTGGGAAAAAAAGTTATTTTATTTCAAAATTTGTGAGAGAGCCACAGGCTTATCCTCTAAACCATAGTGAAAACCTCTGGTAAACTTACCCTGTAGAAGGATATACTGTGGATCAAATTCTATGATGCCTTCTGCATTATCACTTTTTGCTATAGTGACTCGTACTGTGGAGATATTTCCTATCACTAGGGGTTGATCTATCTGTAGATCATTTTCCTTTACGGTGAAATCAAATCCACTTGCAAGAACATAAAAAGGAATATTACATTAAAAAAAAATCTTGCAAAAGTATTGTAATGCAAGTATGACAATTTTCAATTACCACAAATACTTTTATTTTCTGACAGTTACCACTGAAGATTTTTGGTCACACTTTTTCAAACTATATCTGCAAAACTGGCAGTTTTTTCACAGAAATGTGGATCTTTCGCTTTTTCTTTCACATTTTATCTTCTTCTTTGAGTTTCATGTGATTTGACAACTTCTACGTAATGGATGGACTTTCAGCTTTAATAAATCTGAATCAGCAAAATCTTAAAATTAATGTTGAAAGAATTTGGATTGCCATACATCCAATTTGTATTATTATTACTATTATAGCTGCCATATGAAATTTTACAGTAAAACACCTGAAATCCAGCGGTGCCTTTATGCAGGTAGATCAGATTCCAAATACAGTTTGATCTCCTGCTTTTAATTAATTTTATCTTATAATTAATTTTATCTTGACCTTCCTTGGAGTTCCACTTTGGTAATCATCACTGAAAAGTCTTCAGGACCTTCAGGAAAGTCGTCACCATGAATTTCAACCAAAATCATTCTACTCTCCTCATGTGGTTCAAATAACAGTTCCCTTACTGTGGGGGTGAAATCAACTACCTCCTCTGCAGTCTCATTTATTCTCTGGAAGCAAAGACGCACTTTGCCATAGGATCCCCTTGAACGCAAAACAGTGATGTTAACCTGAGGGAGAGAGGACATTTGCTTTAAAAAATGGCTTTGCTTTTCTGTTACCATTCTGAGACTGTTCTATAGGCACCTTCTCAACGGTTCTGCCAGGTAACAACTTGCTGCAGTAAGTGCAGAATACACATAATTTAACGGACAGGCATCTTTCTCAGAGTATTAAAAACACCAAAAGCCTCAGATGGGCTATGCTATGATAAATGCAGAATAAATCTCTGCCTTTTTTTTTTTTTTTCCTAAAGATAAGTATAAATCTACCGACAATATTGATATCTATCAATATTTTACGGAAGAAGGAATTTTAACCATATACCCATTTTTCTTCTTCTGTTGTCAGCAATATTTCTCGTGAAAATGTAAACTCTCCGTATGGAAAATCACTGGCGGCCATGGTAATATTTGCTGTGCTGCTAGATTCATTTATGAGTCCTCCATCACTGATCCCAGTTAATTCAAATGTGTAGCAATGCTTCTCCTCAGGACGGTTATCATCGACAGCCTAGGGAGAAGAACCAATTAACCATTTCCAGGTAGAGAGGTATAAGTAATTTCTAATCAAGATGCTGGCTAGATAAAAGGAAGAACCTGAAAGAGCTACTGGTGTAAAATCTCTTGTACCTGTATCAGAACCACTGCTGCACACTGCCTGTCTCGCATTGTCAAGGTCCCCGACGTCTCAATAAATTCTGTGTGATGACGGGGTGTTATATTCCAATATATTATGATTTCACCAAAAATCCCTGGGCCACGTGTCAGGCTGCAGAATGCAAACACAGATTTAATCTTCTACCTTTAATATTTGATACCAAATCCAGAGATATAAAGCATAGATATTGTTGTGCACGGAAGAAATGTTACCAGCACTGTGAAGCTTGAATTTTAATCTATTAAGTCACTATTAAGATCTTTACCATAACCTCTTCAGAGCAATAACGTGTCTGCAGTTCTGATTTACTTCCCCGTGTTGGGAGGCATCTTGAGCTGTATTTTTACCCAGAGCACTTTATAGTTTCTCTGTGCATACAGCCCAAAGTTGGCAGCTGCAAACTGAGCTGTCTTTCTGCTTTTCAGGAAATAGACATGCAAAACAGAAGGGAAATGGGACTTACGGGTAGCACCCAGAGGTAATTTGGTTTTGAAGGCAGAAAGATACGAGAATAGTACTATGAGATCACTTGAGAAATGTTCTGTGTGCTGCTTGTCTAAAAACCTAGAGGCTAATCCTACTCATGACATTCTCGGTGAACTGAAGCATGGCAAGAAATTGTCTATACCATGATCTAGTACATGTTCTAAACTGGTGCTGCACAAAGCATCCCTTTGTCTGTTGGGATTCTCAGGGCAGCATGAGAATCTGTTTTCTTGCTTATATTTGCTGTTTCACTAAGGGAAAGTGTTGTAATACTTTTTCTCCAATTCTGTTAGAAGGTATGGTAACATTGTGATTTCTTCATCTTGTTTTCAGCTGACTGAATGCAGTGAAAGAATTGCATCTTGTTTCAACTAAGACCCAGTGCTGCTTTGGTTATGCTGATCATCGTAACAATGTACCGAGTTTCAGTTCAAGCACCAATCCTGAACTGAATCCTGAAAAGCACAAAGCATCTTCAAATATAATTGACTGCCTTCCCCTATTCCTTTGATTAGAATCCTCTTTCCTTTAATGAATCTATGTTGTAAATAATTGGAAGACATATCTAAAGCTCCTCAGCAATACTGAAAAGACACCTACGTAGTATGTTCTGCCCTTCTTAAAAAACAAGCATCTAATTTTGAAAATACTTATGATTTTAGAAGTGATAATGAAATGTAGCATTCAATTAATTCTTGCCAAATGTGGAGCCTCATAGCTTTTGAAACAGAGCTGTTTTGGATAAATGAGTGATGTACTCACCTAATAAGAGCAGTCCCATTATAATTTCCTGAAGGTTCTCCAATCAGAACATGCTGGGATGAATGTGCTATCCCAACCACCCCAGAAGCTCCTTCATCACCCACAATAATGATGGTTGCAACACCTATGAAGAGAACAAAAGCTTCTCATGGTAAAACAAAGCTAACTAGTGAGGTATTTTTTTAGCATGTTTGGTGACACAAATGGTTAAGCACCAGCTTCCCGGGGAGCCCATGGAATCCCCAACCTTGGAGATATTCAGAATTTCAGTAGACAAGGCATTCAGTGACCTGATCTCATTGTGAAGGCAATTCAACAAGATGACCCCCCTAGATGGTCTCTTACAAACAAAATTATTCTATGCTTCTTACAGGTCTGAACCTGGTTTTGGTTTCTGCTTGTTTTTGTTAAACAATTCTTTACAGACAATGTTGATTATCTGAACACAAAAGTCTACGCCAACACTTGATTTAGACGGAAAAAATGCGATCTAAAATTCTCTTTGATTTCTTCAGATAAGGAAAAAATTGAGGGAAAAATACTGACCTCCTTTTGTCACAGGAGCTCTGCTAGCTCGTTTCTTCTCTGTTGTTTCTGGGGGGAGTTGGGTTTTATTTACGGGGGGGACGTTTGAGTCGATTCATATGAAGATACACAATGCTGCACTAGCTTTTAAGAAATGTGTATTTTTTTCAGACCACTTCACTCCTTCACAGAATATCAGTTCTAACTATAACATTCAGCACATATTCGGCTCCTCTCTTTGACTTGTAGAACGAATCCTAAAAGATACATCTCCTTAGGACTCAGGGCGTCTAGCACACAGACAGCCGCGGCGCGAAAGCCGCGCCCACAGGACACAGAACCCGCCGCGCCTCGCCCCGAGCTCCCGCCGAAGCGGCGCCCCACTCGCCACGCCACCGGCTCTGCTTTTCAACGTCCCCCCGACTAACGGGGGCTGCGCCGCTCCCGGAGGGACCGCCGGACCGGGCACGGGCGCTGCGCCGGAGGGAGACACGGCTCCAGACCGCCAGCCTTCGGCGCACCTGCCCGCAGGGTCACACGCCTCCCGCCAGCTTCGCCAGCTCGGCGGGGGGGAACCGGAGACGAACGCCTCCGCGCCGCGCCGCGCCGGCAAATCCCGCCCCGCCCCGTTCCACCGGCACGGTCACCCCCGCCGCGGCTGCACTCACCTGCCGCCTCTTTCGCCGCTCCGCTCCCGCCAGGCGCTCGTGCTTTGGGCATGCGCGGTAGCGAGACCGCAGCACCCGCCCCTTGCCGCGTCCCGGTTGGCTGCCTAGGACATGTCAATCACCTCTCTCGCCGCCTAGCAGCGCTCACGAGTCGGGCATGCGCAGTACGGAGACCTCAACGCCCGCCCCTCTGGCAACCTGATAGGCGGACAGAGTGGCGACTGACGTGCCTAGGCAGCCAACCAGCGCTCCGCACCTCCAGCCCTCCCGCGCCAGCAGCCGCGTTGCAAAGGGAACAATAAACCGCGCTCCCCTGCTTTCCGCTGAAAAGGGGGGCGGCTGGGTCCCCGCAGCAGAAAAAACCCTTCCGTCCTGCATTGCCCTTCGCCAGTACAACTGCACAGCTGGGAACTCGGCAACGTCAAGCGGCCGTCTGACAGACGCACACTCGGAACTTGACTAGGCTGGCGATTTTGGCTGGCTTACACACACGGACTTGCACTTCTCTGAGGAAACAAATTCTTTTTTAAGCACAGCCTCTCCTTGGGGAAGAAAAAACGCCCCCTCCGTGCTCCCAAACACTAGGCAGCCGTGGGGAAACCACCGAAAGCCAAGACCGACAGCAGCAACGTCGAGTGCAGTCTGGCTTCAATTCTGATCACGCACTTAATGGCCTCTCCCAGGCCTACCAATGACTGCTCCTTTTCTGGAAGGACAAACTGAACGTCCTAAACTGAAGACTGCACGGAACACAGCTCCACTGGCAGCCAATTTGCCTCTTCTCCGGCTTCCACGGGGAATATCTTGTAGCGTCCTCCAACTCGCAAACGTTCTTCCTCAGTCTACGGCCCCAGACGCGGAATCTCCTGAGCAGCGAGCGGAAACAACCGCGCGGGATTTTCTTCACGGCACCGAGAAGGCGGCGCTGGCAAAAAAGCAGGCCAAAGCACCTGAACCCGTCTGCCAGCCCCAGCCTGCGGCCAAGAGACCGGGAGCACCCTGCTCGAGGGGCCGCGCACCCCGCAGCTGTACTTGGACCACCGTGTGCGTGAAAGCATGTGTGTCTACAAACGATTGTCTGTCCACATGCGTGTGCCTTTTTGCAGGCTCCATTCGTGCTTAAGCTGGAGTGAGTGCACAGCTGCGCCGTTTGTTGGCAAGGTTCCGCGTGTTGCACGACGTTGCCCAGTCCTGCATTTCTCACGCGGACAGATGCACGGGAGCTCTGCTAGTAAAGGAGCAAAGACAGTCGTAGGCAGAACTGAATGCTGCTCCGAGCTACTTCTCAACTATGGCAAATGCTTCACAGTGGCCCGAGGAAAGGCGCTCAGCAGCCGATCTACAAGAGAAACGAAACAGATCATGCCTTAACGCGAAAGAGCAACAGAGCGTCAATGCGCAAGCTCTTCCCTGATCTACAACTGAGAGTGAACACTTATGTGCTTGTCGGAGAGATTGTGTCTTGCCTGTAAGTGTCTGGGAGTTTGGGGCAGGTCAGTGTGGCTGGTTCGATAATCAACGTCTAGGATAGCTGCAGAGCGGTCCCTGTTGGTGTGGGGACAGTGTGCATGGAAGTCAGTCTGTGTTCCTGGCGCCTGCTGTATCGATCCGTCGCTCCACACGCGTGTGAGTCCATGTCTTTCTCTCCACAAGCATGTGTGCTGATTTCGTCGCACATGTGCATCTGTGCTAGTGTTGAGCTCAGCGGAGTGTGTGTTGGCTGTGCCTGTGTGTAACGCAGCACAGCCACGACTGCCTCGGTGAAGAGAGACCAGGGAAATCATCTAGGCAGAGTCAACAAAGGAAAAGCGAAGAGGGATTGACGTGTGCTCGACAGAGACGAATTCCCTGCGCTGACATTTCTCAGTAACGCCAGAAGAAAGCTGAGCGGTAGATCGACTGGAGAAATGCTTCCCTAGACGACATTTAGCGAATGAACTGCATTGTGCGCGGCTTTCGGGATTGTGCCTGAAAAGTGCGAAAACCAGCAGAGGCTGTGCTCAAAAGCTGTTGGCTGTGTGACTGCATTGATGCACGTTCCCGTGTCTGTGAGTGTATAGACGGCTGTTTCACGTTCACACAAATGCATCTAGTCGGTTTTTCCTTCTGTGCGTGCACACGCGTTTTTGTTGTCTCTTCGGAACAGACGTAGCTCTCTGCATGCTGAACGACGTGGTAAAACGCGTCTGCCTATATTTTGGTTAACAATAGAGGGTGCGTGTTCCGACTGCCGCATTTCCGCAGACGACTCCACAGAGCCAGTTCTGAAAGCTTCGCACACCAGGACTGAATGTATAACCAAGCAATTGCACTGGTGCGCGCAATCACATATTCTGACGGACGTCTTTTATGCCATAGCATTACGAACGTATTTGCGTTCAAGCAAGTATCACAAACAACGTGTGAACCGAGGATCTGCTGGTATTTTCTCCATACGGCATGCTTCGTGGTAGCTTACTTGCCGATCGCAGTCTTAGCGGTTTCTATACAGGAATCCATATAGGGAGAGAAAGAGAGTGCATCGGAAAACTTGCGTTTTCTGCGCTGGAACCTGGTTGCTACGCATTGTTTTTGTCCACGTGAACACACACGATTCCCCACTGAAAACCAGTCAGAAACCTTTCCAAAAGCTCCCAGGTAGGCGCACCCACCGCCTTGTGCCCGCGAACACAGCTAGATAAAAGCACCTAGTTTTCCACAGTGATGCTTAAGCAAACGCCTGGTCACACACAAGCACACATCCGCAAGCGCGCCCACTCCCATCTATGGACAGAAAGACGTACGCGAAACGTGCTTACATGCTTGAGAGTAAACAGGAGTGCACTGATAGTTGGCGTACTGCATCACGTATACGTGGCTGCACGAGAATATTCTTTTGGAGGGTACGTGCAGATACGTCCCTGTACTTGGACCACCGTGTGCGTGAAAGCGTGTGTGTCTACAGATGATTTTCTGTCCACATGCGTGTGCCTTTTTGCAGGCTCCATTCGTGCTTAAGCTGGAGTGAGTGCTCAGCTGCGCCTTTTGTTGGCAAAGTTCTGCGTGTTGCACGACGTTGCCCAGTCTTGCATTTCTCACGCAGACAGATGCACGGGAGCTCTGCTAGTAAAGGAGCAAAGACAGTCGTAGGCAGAACTGAATGCTGCTCCGAACTACTTATCACTCTTGGCAAATGCTTCACAGTGCGCGAGGAATAGCGTTCCGCAGCCGATGTACAAGAGAAACGAAACAGATCATGCCTTAACGCGAAAGAGCAACAGGGCGTCACTGCGCAAACTCTTCCCTGATCTACAGCTGAGAGCGAACACTTGTGTGCTTGTCGGAGAGATTGTGTCTTGCCTGTAAGTGTCTGGGAGTTTGGGGCAGGTCAGTGTGGCTGGTTCGATAATCAACGTCTAGGATAGCTGCAGAGCGGTCCTTGTTGGTGTGGAGACAGTGTGCCTGGAAGTCAGTCTGTGTTCCTGGCGCCTGCTGTATCGATCCGTCGCTCCACACGCGTGTGAGTCCATGTCTTTCTCTCCATAAGCATGTGTGCTGATTTCGTCGCACATGTGCATCTGTGCTAGTGTTGAGCTCAGCGGAGTGTGTCTCTGGACACTTGATGTGCGTTGGCTGTGCCTGTGTGTAACGCAGCACAGCCACGACTGCCTCGGTGAAGAGAGACCAGGGAAATCATCTAGGCAGAGTCAACAAAGGAAAAGCGAAGAGGGATTGACGTGTGCTCGACAGAGACGGATTCCCTGCGCTAACATTTCTCAGTAACGCCAGAAGAAAGCTGAGCGGTAGATCGACCGGAGAAATGCTTCCCTAGACGACATTTAGCGAATGAACTGCATTGTGCGCGGCTTTCGGGATTGTGCCTGAAAAGTGCGAAAACCAGCAGAGGCTGTGCTCAAAAGCTGTTGGCTGTGTGACTGCATTGATGCACGTTCCCGTGTCTGTGAGTGTATAGACGGCTGTTTCACGTTCACACAAATGCACCTGGTGGGGTTTTCTTCTGTGCGTGCACACGCGTTTCCGTTGTCTCTTCGGAACAGACGTAGCTCTCTGCATGCTGAACGACGTGGTAAAACGCGTCTGCCTATATTTTGGTTAACAATCGAGGGTGCGTTTTCCGTCAGCGGCATTTCCGCAGACGACTCCGCAGAGCCAGTTCTGAAAGCTCCGCACACCAGGACTGATTGTAGAACGAAGGAATTGCACGGGTGCACGCAATCACATATTCTGACGGCCGTGACATCGGGGAGGCTTTGGTGGGAAAGGCTGAGGGACCTCGGGGAGGGGGTGACATCGAGGGGGCTTTGGCGGGAAAGGCTGAGGGACCTCGAGGGGGTGACATCGGGGAGACTTTGGCGGGAAAGGCTGAGGGACCTCGGGGAGGTGATGGCGTCGGGGAGGCTGCAGGGGGCAATGCTGAGGGAGCTCAGGACGGGATGGCACTCAGGTCTGGTTTCAAAGGGAAATGCTGAGGTACCTTGAGGAATGGACGCTGGGCTGGGAGCTATGAACACATCAGACTGGTTAAGAGAGTGTTCATGACAGAAATTTGTGCAGTGAAGTGTTCCAGCAAAGAGCGGGAGAAGAGCCAAACTTAGATCAGGCCTCCTGGGACGCCTGCAGGTTTGGGGACAGGGATGACGAGGTTGTTAATCCGGTCCTAACTGTTTCTTTCTCTGTCCCTCTCTTGCAGCACCTGACTGAATGGAGGAGCAAGTGGACGGGAAGTTCCTGCGCCACACACAGATCACATTTATCGCTCTCGCCCTCAGAGACCCGGAGATCCAAACCGTTCGCATCGTGCCTTGAAGCAGCCTGTGCTCATGCGCTTCTCCCAGGGAGAAGGTGGAATGGCAGTGACTGGCCACGTTAAGCCACAGGGTGCACACTGTGCAGCTGTCAAGCCCAGCTCTGCGTTAGCTCACACCTGCGGTTTTGCGCCGCACGCGCACATTTGAGTTGTCGCTGGTTGTTGCAGCGTTTGGCTTTGGTGAGGACAGCGTGTGTTTGTCAGCAGTTGGTGTAGGTGGGATCTGGAGGAGAAAGCGATATTTCCGTGCCGGAACTGGTTGGTGTTTGCATGGTATTGTGGTGGTTGTTCCCGCAGGCGATGAGTGCTGGAGTATTATTGCAGGATGAGGGGATTTTGGAGGCTTATCTGTGAGATGGACTAGAGGCAGCAGTTGAAAGCGAAAGGCTGAGATTTGGAGGGTTTGTCGGTGGGTTTTGGACGGTTGTCAGCTGAAGAGTTGGCTGTTTGCAGGTGAGGTGTAGGGCAGAGGGTGAAGCTGACTTTGCCTGGGCAGCGCAACTGGCTGGGTGTGCAGAGCTGAGGAGAGCGGGCTGCTGCGGGTGACCCTAAAGCTGGAGAACCAGCCGGCAGCTTCAGACGCTCCCGCTGCCGGGCAGGGCCGTGCAGGCCAGTGCCCTGGGGCACAGCGACGTGACCCTCCGCAAGTACCAAAGAGCAGGTGAGGACCGTGGGCATTTGTACTGAGCTGTGACATCTCTAACCCGTGACATTGGGGTCCAGCCTGAGCAGGGCACGTGCGGAAGCTGTGCTGCAGGGAGGGCAGAGCTGAGGGGAAGGGCTGTGCCAGGGACTGGTGCCAAGGCAAGGTGGGCGCGCTGTGGGTTGTGGGGAGGTGTCAGCCCCGGACTCAGCCCCTGTCTGACTGTAGTGCCCTTGGGCTGGTGTAGCTCAGTCCTCTGTGTGTTTCTCTTCAGGGGGAGCAGCATGCAAAGGAAAAGCAAGGAAGGAGGTGAACCCATGAGGAAGAGTGATGGATAAAGAGGGTTGGAGCGCACCTGCCAGTCAAGGGGGATCAAGAAAGAAGACACCAGTGGTGGAACCGCAGGTCAGGAGAGCTCAAGGAGGGAGAAAGGTGACTGTGGCCGTATGGGTTTTTCTAGCTCACACACCAATGAAAACAGTTTGGATAATAAAAGAAATGTATGCAAAACCAATAATTAAAGGCAGAGAATGTTTATATGCTATGTATGGGGTAGACCTGAAGGTATATTTCTTCCTACAACGAAGGGGAATTTGCAATACATGCTGCTGTCAGCAACGACCAGTAAGCGACAAAACTCTGTTTACTGATGCCTCTGGTCGCTCACATAAAGTTGTAATTACATGGCTAAACTCAGATACCCAGTGCTGCAAACACAAGGTAGAAAAAGAGACCAAGAGTCAAACAAGTTCTTGAGCTGACAGCTGTTAGGATCGCTTTGAGGTGTTCTGTAACAAGCCTTTGAATGTTGTAACTGGCTCATATTATGCAGCTGGCATACTTAACCGCCTGGAAGCTTCTTTTCTTAAGGAAGAGGATAATCCTCTTTTGATGGCTGAATTGAGAATGCTATGGTTTCTAATAAATCATAGACATCATAGGTATTATGCAATGCACACCCGCTCTCGCAGTGGCCCTTCTAGGACCACTTGCGGAAGGCAGTAGGAGGGCCGATGCACGAGCTGTGCCGCTCACTGTGCCTAAAGCCTTGGAGCAAGCTAAACGATCACATAAATTCTTTCGCCAGAGTGCAAAGGCGTTAAAACGACAACTTCAAATTACAGTGGATCAGGCGAGGAGCGTTCTTATGTCCTGCCCTGATTGCCAACAGTTGGCACCCGCGCCATCCACAGAGGGTGTTAATCCAGGAGGGGTTACTGCCAATGAAGTATGGCCAGCGGATGTAACGCATTGTTCTGAATTGGGTAAATACGTACGTGTTTCTGTAGACGCTCATTCCAGATTTCTCGTTGCTGCTGCACACGCTGGTGAAAGAGCACGAGACGTCTGTAACATTGGTTGGCATGTTTTGCTGTTTGAGGAGTTCCATGATCTGTAAAACCAGAGGAAAGCGGAACGCACACTCGATTAGAGGAGCCATCCCCCAGCGCGCTGTAATAGAAGTGCCTGCTTTTTGACACTTTCAAAACAGTGTTAAAGAGTCTGTTTGACGACTTTTCGGTATCATTTCTGGCGACGAGGATGGGATAATCTGCCTGACCTCCTGTGGATCCCAGGATCTCTGGGACCTTGTGCCGGCACCGGGGAATTCCTGGAAGGGACCACAGCTCCTCGGACCAGCTCGGGACGCGGGTAAAACCCAATCAATGAGATAAGGCACTTTCATTGTCTGGTTGGGTTGGCACGCTGCCTGCTCGAGACGTGGGCGACACCAGCGCGTTGGGTCTGCGCGTTCGCGTCTGCGCATTTTGGTAAACTGGGTAACTTAAAAAAAGAAAGAAATAAAAAATTAAAGAGGAAAATGAGAAAACAATAAATCAAAGAGAAAAACGAGGGAACAGCAATTTGATAAAGGTACCTTTAATGATTTTGCTGTTTGTGCCTTAGCAATTGTATAATTGTTTCTGGCTTTAGTGGTTTGTTGTTGTTGTTACTTGTGTCTTGGGGGATTTTATAGTCCAGTACTTAGGGTTCACCAATTGTCTGTTATTGTGATTGTGAAGTAGGTAGTGCACAATCGGCAGGAGGATTCGTGAGAAATCCCCCCCAGGCTGTGTTTTCTGACATTAGAAAAGGATCGTTTGCTGTTCAACAGGGCGTCAACCAGGGAGAATCTGATTGAATATTGTAATTAATGGTGGCCACTGTAAATAATATTAATATGCTTCACAGGTCTAGGTGGGTATACTTTGAGATCTGTAGTATAGTAATGTGCTACATGTAATATGTAGTAAGAAATCTATTTTAAATCATATATTGCCTATTACATAAGGCATATTACACAATACATAATGTTACATATGCATTGTCTTTGTCCCCTTCAGATCCATTTGTTTTGAAAAAGGATAATCAGGGAAAGAAATGCAAACTAGTAAAAGGTTTGTTGAAGAACAGCTATTGGTGTAGAATACACAGAGAACATGAGATCAAAATTGTCCCTCGGTCAGTCCAGGGTGGGATCCTGATATCCTTATATCGGGGCACAGGCTGCATTGGTATCGCCAGTGCATTTTATACGGGATTAGACACGCTGCGCCTAAAGCTGTAAATACGCCAAAACCTTCTGAGATTAAACAGGATCGTGAGGAGTCTCCCACGGAGTTTTTACACCCTCTTAAACCGACAGCTCAGTAATATATTAATATAGATCCTGACTTGGAGAACAGAGAATGAGAATTCTTAGTTGACTGGGAGCTCATTATTCTGTGTTAAACACTATGCAGGGAATATTAAGTAGCGATTCTGTAACAGTTATGGGAGCCACAAAAATTGCGAAACACGGCCCTTTAACCTGCTGCTTAGAATGTTTGTATGTGGAGTCTGTACTTATTGATTGTGTACCATGTGTCTTCTCTTGTGCACAACGAATGGTTGAAAAAAGCTTTAATGGTGCGATGGCTGTGCAGTGACACGCTGCTATGGCTGCAATTGTTAAACAAAGAAGGGGAGATGTGGCAGGGTTGTGACATCAGGCCAGTGAGAAATTGCAAGAGTCACAGTGTGAGAACAAGCGCTGGTGGAACAACACAAGCAGCAAGGACTGTGTGGGACATAAACCATCAGGGACAGAGGGATTGGTACATGAGGGACAGAGGGATTGATACGGGGTTGGTACATGAGGGACAGAGGGATTGATACGCGGTGGGTACATCAGGGACAGAGGGATTGATACAGGATCGGTACATCAAGGACAGAGGTCCGCGATGTTTCAAATGCAAACCTGAGTTTGTATTAAATGTCTCTCTGCATCTTAAAGAGAGTCTGTGCCTCATCTGCTACACCCCTTTATCTGTTTCCCAAATTACGATTTAGACTGTATTTACCGTTGTAAAAACAAAGCTTTCCCCCCTTAATTTTTGTCACGTGTTGTAGTTAGAATTAATAGAGATATTGGAGCCCATCGTAGCTAAACTGGAAAAAGACAGCAGCCGTGTGTATTTTTAAATAAAGACTAAATCAAGTGTGCTAGCTCATTATCTTTAAGCGTTTTACTGTGATCACCTCTCTCCCAAGGTTTTGTGTCTGTTGTATCAAGGCCTGACACCCACGGCCACAGTGGATGAATCACCATGGGCACAACACCAGGAACCTGCCTGTTCGTGTCCAGGATATCCACTCCAGCAGACACGTTTTAATTGGTACTTGCATTATGGATTAGATGCAACAAAAATCCATACTTTCTTTTGTCCTTTGCTATAGAGGAGGGGGTTGAACTTTTCTATAGCAGATTCAATCACTTGTTGTAAAGCAATGAAATAAATAACTTAGGCTTTTTCTATGGATAAACAACGTTTAATTCAATTCCTTAATTGTATTCCTTAAACACTTGTTCGTTAGACCATAAGCAAAACAGCGCTGGGTGTTAGTTCGTTAGTAGGCCCTTATTATGTGGTTGGTTAACCCTGAAAATGTTAGCTCCCTCTATCAATATAACCTCATAAACAAGTTTCAAAATTTTTATGTAGAACTTACCCACCTTTTCCTTTTTGCAGGTTCAGAGCCCGAGCCTCATTTGGTTGTATCTGTAAACATCAAACGTCTCAGCACAAATCACAACTGCATTTCTCACAGACAGAAGTGCCTGATCTCCACAGCTTGCCTGGCAGTGCAGAGAGCAGGAAGTGCGGTGAGTCCTGGGCCTTTGGGGACATTTCACCCTGTTTTGTATCTCAGTCCCTCCCTGCTCCCTCCTCTTTCCTGCTGTGCCCTTCTTCCTCTTCATCTCTTCTCCCTCTGTCCCTCTACTGCTTCCTCACCTATTCCCCCACCCTTCTGAATCTCTGTGCAGGGTTTCTCGTATCTCCCTCTCCGTCTCCACCCCTCTGTGTTCTCACCATCCCCGGTTTCTCTTTGTCGTCATTCTTGTCTGTTGCTCTGTCCCGCTCCGTGCCCCATCCTTTCTCACTGTATCCCACTGTCCTGCTCCCTGCGCCTATTCCTGCCCCTCTTCTTTTTTACTCCCTCTTCCTCTTGCTGCCCACCCCAGGATTTTTTCCCAATCTCTATCCTGCCCCAACCCTTATTGTTCTTTTTCTCTCCTGCTCCCTCTCTGTCTTTCTGCCTGTCTGCCCTTTCCCCGCTGCTTCTTTCTCCATCTCTGTCCAGATTACTGCCCCTTTTCCTTCTTGATGTCTTTCTGTCCTGTTTGTCTTTCTGTCTTCCTTCTTCCTTCCTTCTGTTCCCAGCCCCATCCCCTCTCGCTGTATCTTCCCTGTCCAACTGGCTCTGCCTTTTCTTCGTCTTCTCATCCTCTTTCCTGCTCCTCAGCCCTCTTTTCCTCTTCCTCCAGCTCATTGCTGCATGTTTTCCCTTTCCAGTCTCTTCATTTTGATCTAAACTTTGCTTTGTTTCTCAGTCCCTTTGTTCTCTTCCCTTCCTGTTGCCTCTCAGTGGGCAGTGACAACCTGGTTCAGAGACAGCACGGTGACCACATCCCAGGTCGCTCGCTCCATCAGCACACAGACGCCACTGTGGTGGAAAGCAAATGGCGTTTATTAACAAGTAACACAGCGTTATATACCTTAGGTTTGCAACGTCACGTCCATCTGCTTGCCTCACATACTCCTACCTACCTAGGGAGGGGCTACTATCTTTCTGTACAGTGCGAGATCTTCCGGCCTCCAGACCCTAACTACCTACAGGTATGCGTCACAACCCCCCCTGGACACCGTTTGTGTCACAAACGCCCCTGGACAGGGTGTGTCTCACAAACCCCATTGGACAGCATGTGTCACAACCCCCTCTGGACAGTGTGTGTGTCACAAACACCCCTGGACAGTGTGTGTGTCACAAACGCCCCTGGACAGTGTGTGTGTCACAAGCCCCATTGGACAGTGTGTGTCACAAACACCCCTGGACAGTTTCTGTGTCACAAACACCCCTGGACACCGTTTATGTCACAAACGCCCCTGGACAGTTCCTCTGTCACAAACCCCATTGGACAGTGTGTGTGTCACAAACCCCATTGGACAGCCTGTGTGTCACAAACCCCATTGGCCAGCATGTGTGTCACGAACCCCATTGGACAGCCTGTGTTTCACAAACCCCATTGGACAGCCTGTGTTTCACAAACCCCATTGGGCAACGTGTGTGTCACAAACCGCTTTGTACAGGGTGTGTGTCACAAACCCCTGGACAGCGTGTGTGTCACAACTCCCCGTGGACAGTTTGTGAGTCACAAACCTGATTTGACAGCTTGTGTGTCACAAACCCCACTGGACAGCGTGTGTGTCAGAAACACCATTGAGCAGTGTATGTCAAAACCCCCCCTGGACAGTGTGTGTGTCACAACCCCCCCTGGACAGCGTGTGTGTCACTAATCCCATTGGACAGTGTTTGTGTCGCAAACCCCATTGGACAGGGTGTGTGTCGCAAACCCCCCTGGACAGCGTGTGTGTCAGAAACCCCATTGGACAGTGTGTGTGTGTCAGAAACCTATTGGACACTGTGTGTGTGTCACAAACCCCCCTGGACAGTGTCTGTATCACAAACCCCATTGGACAGTGTGTGTGTCGCAAACCCCATTGAACACCGTGTGTGTCACAAACCCCATTGGACAGGGTGTGTGTCACAAACTCCCCTGGACAGTGTGTGAGTCAGAAACCCCATTGGACAGTGTGTGTGTCACAAACCCCATTGGACTGAGTGTGTGTCACAAGCACAACTGGACACCGTGTGTGTCAGAAACGCCTCTGGACAGGGTGTCTGTCACAAGCACAATTGGAGAGTGTGTGTGTCACAAACTCCATTGGAGAGTGTGTGTGTCACAAACCTCACTAGACAGCATGTGTGTCACAAACCCCATTAGACAGTGTGTGTCACACCGGCCCCTGGAAAATGTGTGGAATGACAAACCCCACTGGACAGGGTTTGTGTCACAAACCCCTGGACAGTTTATGTGTCACAAACCCCAGTTGGCAGCGTGTTTGTCACAAACCCCATTGGACAACGTGTGTGTAACAAACCACATTGGACAGTGTGTGTGTCACAAACTTCATTGGCCAGCGTGTGTGTCACAAACACCATTGGACAGCGTGTGTCACAAACCCCCCTGGAGAGTGTGTGTTTCACATACCCCATTGGACAGGGTGTGTGTCCCAAACCCCATTGGAGAGCGTGTGTCACAAACCCCCCTGGAGAGCGTGTGTGTCACGAACCCTATTGGACAGTGTGTGTGTCACAAAGCCCATAAACAGTGTCCGTACCACAAAACCAATTGGACAGCGTGTGTATCACAAACCCCCGTGGACAGTGTGTGTGTCAAAAACCCCATTGAACAGCGTGTGTGTCACAACCCTCCCTAGACAGTGTGTATGTCACAAACTCTCCTGGACAGTGTGTGTGTCACAAACCTCATTGGACAGCGTGTGTGTCACAAACCCCCTTGGACAGAGTGTGTGTCCCAAACCCAGTTGTACTCTGTGTGTGTCACAAACCCTCCTGGACAGGGTGTGTGTCACCAACCCCCTTGGACAGAGTGTGTGTCCCAAACCCAGTTGTACTCTGTGTGTGTCACAAACCCTCCTGGACAGGGTGTGTGTCACCAACCCCATTGGACAGAGTGTGTGTCACAAACCCAGTTGGACAGTGTGTGTGTCACAAACCCCATTGGACAGCGTGTGTGTCACAAACTCAGTTGGACAGCGTGTGTCAAAACCCCCCTTGACAGTGTGTGTATCACAAACACCCTTGGACAGTGTGTGTGGCACAAACCCAATTGGACAATGTGTGTGTCACAAACCCCCTTGGACAGTGTGTGTGTCACAAACACCATTGTACTCTGTGTGTGTCACAAGCCCTCCTGGACAGGGTGTGTGTCACCAACCCCATTGGACAGCGTGTGTGTCACAAACCCAGTTGGACAGTGTGTGTGACACCAACCCCATTGGACAGTGTGTGTGTCAGAAACCCCTTTGAACAATGTGTGTGTCACAAACCCCATAGGACAGTGTGTGTGACACAAACACCAGTGGACATTGTGTGTTTCACAAACCCGATTAGACAGTGTGTGTGTCACAAACCCCTCTGGACAGCATGTGTGTCACAAACCCCATTGGACAGCGTGTGTCACAACCCCACCTGGACAGTGTGTGTGTCACAAACCCCATTGGACAGCGTGTGTGTCACAAACCCCAAAGGACAGTGTCTGTGTCAAACCCCCATGGACAGTGTGTGTGTAAGAACTACCCTTGGACAGAGTCTGTGTCACAAACCCCGCTGGACAGTGTGTGTGTCACTTAGCCCTTTGGACAGTGTGTGGTTCACCAGCCCCATTGGACAGTGTGTGCGTCACAAACCCCATTGGACAGCGTGTGTGTCACAAACCCCATTGGACAGTTTGTGTCACAACCCCCCCTGGACATTGTGTGTATCACAAACACCCCTGGACAGTGTGTGTGTCACAAACCCCATTGGACAGTGTTTGTGTCACAAACTCCATTGGACAGTGTGTGTCACAACCCCCCCTGGACATTGTGTGTATCACAAACACCCCTGGACAGTGTGTGTGTCACAAACCCCATTGGACAGTGTTTGTGTCACAAACTCCATTGGACAGTGTGTGTCACAAACCCCATTGGACATTGTGTGTATCACAAACACCCCTGGACAGTGTGTGTGTCACAATCCCCATTGGACAGCGTGTGTGTTCACAAACCCCATTGGACAGCGTGTGTGTTCACAAACCCCATTGGACAGCATGTGAGTCACAAACAGCATTGGACTCTGTGTGTGTCACAAAACCCTCCTGGACAGTGTGTGTGTCACAAACCCCACTGGACACACAGATGACTACAGTAAAAAACCAACACTGAAGGTATGCAGGTCTTTATTTCTTCTAGTTGAGGGGATCAATAAGAGATTTAGCTGCTTGCACTGTTTTTGTTACTCACACACTGATGATCTAGTATAGAAGCTACAAACCTCACAAGAAGCAGACCCAAAACCTCATTTAAGGGCCCTAAGGTCAAATTAAGAAGTCATTTAGCTGGTTTTCTCAGTGACCCCCCTGCTCTGAGGTTCCTCCTTGCACAGTGACTATCAACGCCAGAAGGAAAATTTACTTTAATCCCGCACGCAGGTGAATTTTGGATTTTTAAGTTTCTTTCCTTAAATGAATGATGTATTTCTCTCTTATATGGTTAAGTAAAGGTTCACAAAAAAACCACATTTCTTTGCTGGACTTTTGTTTTCTTTTCAGTGGCAAAATTTGTCACTGTACAAATATTGGATCAGATGGCAACTAAAATATCATGAAGTTAGTTGACATTCCTCCAATACCCATCTATATAAACAGATTGTTATCAGTTACTAAAATGGTTAAAAATCAGTCTTACTGCTCATCAGTTGTTATTAATGAGAAAACTGTTTTACATAACTGACCTGAAATGCAGATGAATCCAGAAGGAAAAAAAGCCTCGTTGTATGAAGACAAGTTATCTGTTTGGGCATAAACTGCATAAATGGACGTATGAGAACAAGAGCATTCCACATAGTCTGATGTGTCGTCAACCACTTTGCAGAACCCGCTTTCGGACAGCCAGCTGCAAAACAAAATGTTCACAAAGCTGGAAATCGACTTGTCTAATTCACACGGTAAACAGGCTTGAAAATTGTTGTATCTCTGAAAACACCGGGTTTTCTAAACTACTGCATCAGTTTATCTTCATCTATTGCACATCTTTCATGTGCAGTTTTTAGAATAGCATATTTACATGAAATTAAAACAGCTTTTAAAAAATATATTATTAAAAAAATATAAGTATATAGTAATGAACTTTGTTTTTCTGCTAGAAATTTTTTTTGTGGCCATGTTTTAAAACTTACACAAGATTCACAGTCCCATCTGAATTTTTAACTAGTGTGTTGCTTATACTTGCACAGTGCTTTAGCCCATTCTGAAGAACACTTGCTGTTTGCTGTTTTGAAACTAAAATACATGTTCTCCTTCAGTATTGCTGAAAATTTTGGAAAAGGATACTACAGGTGACATTCTAAGCCATTTCTAGTGGAAACCACATTGTTCTGTGATACAATGTCTAGATAAAAGGAGAGTATGCAGGTAAATTCTGCTGCATCTCCTTCCTGAATAGTTTATATCAGTGACAGACTGATAGAATCCAGACCATCTAATGAAATCATATCTAAACTAACTAGTTGTCTGCAGGATATAGAATGTAACTCTCTCTAATTTCATTTATACTGTGTGAACAGGAAAGAAATAGGCAAATCAAATAATAGGGCATTGAAGGGAATACACGGAAAACTTTAGCACATCGCTTGCAATGGTGTGAGTAGCAATAAGAATGGAAAGTGATCAGCAGTTCACCACTTCTGAAAACCAGGATACATCAAGTCAAGCTAGCAGCAGCAATATTAAAAACTACCAGGAGATGGCTTTTCTGTCAAAAAGTAAGAGCCCTACAGAGATCATCGTCAAAAGTTATGCCCAAATTCTGGATATTAGCAAATAAGGAATATTCTGTTTCAGTGACTTGAAGCAATACCAGAGACGCAGGTTTAATTCTTTGTAAGAATGGACTCAAAATGTTGTCTGATAACAACTGTAAAGAGTACAAAAGACGCTAATATTAATGAAGTGATGCCATTCTGGAATTTATGGCCTCTCAGCATTGCCCAACACATCATTACGTAAACTAAACAGTACTGTAATGAAAAAAATCAATAGTAGAAGTCTGAGAAATCTCTAAGTTAGAATAACTACACATTTTATTATACAGAATGTTTTACGTGCTGGTACAAAGGCCAGAAAAGTTAAGGGAAAAAGATGGATAAGAAATAGATCAATTTCGTACTTGCAGGCGATCTGATCGGACTTGATGGGATTTTATACAAATACACATGGTAGAAACTGGAAAACTGAACAGATTAATAAAACAACCTTTCATCAGCTTGGCTCCAGAGGAGACATAGAGACTTTTGTGGAACAATCCGACTTCCTGTAGCATAAATCCGATAAACAACTTCATTGTTATCTTTCAAAGGGTATGAACTCCGACCCTTCAAACTCATAGAAAAAGCCTGAAACAATACACACAACATAAACACAAACTTAATATTAAAATTCAACAGTCAGTGCTCATTTTAATCACAAACACACTAAAACGCTCACATCATTTTAAAGACATTTAAGATGGTTCGAGTAATATATAAATTAATTTATTGAAAAAATAAATTGCATTATCTTCAAACCTTGTTCTTCAAGGCAAGCTCTTTGTCTCCAGTAAGGAACCACTGCTGACTGCTATATTCTGTGATCTGTACAGATTCACAGCTCTCTTCTTGAAGAGGGGATAACACAACAGAGACCTTTAACAAATGTTCAGGTACTTGAATAAAATCTCCATCTTTTCCATCAAATCTGTGTCCGTTGATTTGCTAAGGAAACCAGTTGTGAGCCATTATTGCAATGTACGGGCAGCTGTCAAGGCTATTTTTACCTCTGTTGAAGAGGAAAAGCAACAGGGCTGGTAAGTGGAACTGAACTTTCACTATGCTTCACATAATTACTCTAAAATGTATGCGTAATTAATATTTTATTCCTTCATCATTTTAGGCTTTATTACATTTAATAAAAAGACAGCTTCCGTTTCTGTGAAAAAAGGAGGGGCGGAATTATGATGTATTTTGGCTTCTCCATTTCTCCTCTGGATTTTGCTCACTATGATCTGTAAGAAAAACCATCCCATGGTAAAACAGGTTATCATAATATTCATCTTTATAACTTGATGTAGAGAAGAGTCACTAACAAGGAGAAGCATTAAAATGGATGATCTAGCTCTTATTCCCAAGAGATGACACAAAAAACTTGCAATAAGGAATTTGAACTTTCAAGTTCTGGACACTGTTCCAGAGAGCACTGTTATTTATGCCATTTACTGTCTTTTGGCTGAGATGGGCATCTTAACCCCTATAACTTATGCAATGTCACAGAAAGTTACATCTCCAAAAGAAACTGAGAAAGAAATCTAAAGCATGCTGATTTTCACCTGACGGGAGTAAAGAAAAAAGGTATTTTTTAATTCTAGATTCAACTACCAGTTTTTTAATAGGTTCACAGTGGGAGAAACCCACTGTTGAAAAGTGTTTGCGTCATAAAACTGTCATTTGTTTCTGCAGTCATCTATTTTCCCTGCCCATTAGCCTGGCCATAGGTTATGATGCACTTGCAGAAAAAACTAGGAATTTGAAACTACATGTAAAAACTATGAGTTGCTTTCAGGCAATTCTAAATAATGTTCAAGTGAGCAAAACCATGTACACAGAACGCCAGTAGAAATTTTGGGTTACTTACTGTCACCTACATCTTACAGCATAGCTCTCCATCATATAATTACGTTATTTTCTTAGCAAGATTAATTAATCCTTTTCTAAGCAATATTTAAGCTAATGGTGACTTAATACATCCCAGATCTCCTGACTTCTACTCTCAGAGCTACCCCGCATTTGTGACACCAGCTCTTAGAGCTTTGTAAGATTCCGACAGAGTGCAACACGTTTTCATACAGGTAACAAGTCCCTTTTCTAAAAAATGTCATTTACATTTTTACTGTATTAGCTTTCTGGTATTTTCAAAACGTATTTTGAATTCAAGGTTACTTACCTTTCTCCCGGTGACCCACACATTACCGCTGTCAACAGGGAAAAGGCAAATTTCCCGGTCACCGCAGCAAGCAGGCTATATCCTCGTGTGTCGTCGCGTTTTGGGCTAGCCAGGGTGCAGAGTATCTCATAGAAAAGGCTTCTATTTTTATCAGTGAGTAACTGTTTCTCACCAACATCTGTCACCTACAGGGAGGAGAAGAAATCGAACATTTTATGCACACAAGTCTGCTTGTAACATTTCCTCATAAAACGAACATTTATCCCAGTGTTCATTCTGAAAGTTCAGCATATTTTTCATTTCTTGATCACTGCGGCCAAGGCATCAGGTGCAGTCTATGTCAAAACTACACAAAGATATCCTTACTAATGTGGATTTATTAAAGAAACCATGTGGGACTTTTCATTCCTTCGCAAGTCAAAGATCGTTGCGCCCTGAGGATTCTTGATATGATTTCTGTGTCAAAATGGCAACAGTCACAAATGAATTATTCTTCCTTAATATTTTTATACTGTTTTGTGTCTAGGTATTTAAACATTTTCCAGCTCCACATTTAAACACTTTCCAGATGCATTTTGCATTGCTCCACAAGTCCAGAAGAGCCAGGAAGCCACAAAACTAGTCCCAGGGTTTTCACAGAACTCAGGGCAATGCTGAAGTGCTCAGGTACTTGCCAGCCCGATTGCCAGAGATAATGCAGAGGGAAAAAAAAGGAAAAGAATATGCAGGCCTGGTTAAGACAACAGCAGAAGACTCCAGCTGGTCCTGGTAGGACTTGCTGGTGTGTTGACTGTATTCAAATGTGAAGATAAGAACAACCTATCAGAGAGCAGTGTAGGGGAAAGGGACCTGGGGGTCCTGGGGACAGCAGGATGACCATGAGCCAGCACTGGGCCCTTGTGGCCAGGAAGGCCAATGGTACCTGGGGTGGGTTAGAAGGGGGTGGTCAGTAGGTCAGAGAGGTTCTCCTGCCCCTCTACTCTGCCCTGGGGAGACCACACCTGGAATCTTGTGTCCAGTTGTGGCCCCTCAGTTCCAGCAGGACAGGGAACTGCTGGAGGGAGTCCAGCGCAGCCACCAAGATGCTGAAGGGAGTGGAGAATCTCCCGTGTGAGGAAAGGCTGAGGGAGCTGGGGCTCTGGAGCTGGACAAGAGGACACTGAGGGGTGACTCATTCATGGGGATCAATATGGAAAGGGGGAGCGTCAGGAGGATGGAGCCAGGCTCTTCTCGGTGACAACCAATGGTAGGACAAGGGGTAATGGGTACAAACTGGAACACAGGAGTTTTGGAGGTTCTGCTTAAATTTGGGAAGAAACTTGTTCCCGGTGAGGGTGGCAGAGCCTGGCCCAGGCTGCCCAGGGAGCTTGTGGAGTCTCCTTCTCTGCAGACATTCCAACCCGCCTGGACACCTTCCTGTGTAACCTCATCTGGGTGTTCCTGCTCCATGGGGGGATTGCACTGGATGAGCTTTCCAGGGCCCTCCAACCCCTGACATTCTGTGAATCTGTGATTCTGTGAACCCTGAGCCTCACTGCCTTGTGCCAGGGCTAAAACCAACAAAGATATGCCCTGAGAATCAAGAAATCGTAACAAGCTCTGTGAAAGCGTGGCACCAAAGGGAAAATGTGGCACAGCACAAAACATCGTGCTATAGGTACATACACAAAATCAATACCAGTTGTTCTTTTCAACCTATTTGATTGTTGATTGCCGGCCACCATCCTAACTTGTAGCAGGCAAACGTCTTCCACGACTGGGACTTCACAGCTTCTATTTTTACCTTTGTCTGTGTCCCTGGGTCCCTGGGTCCCTGCTGTGGATGCTGTCCTTGATCTTATCACAGGCCTGTGTGTTATTTTACTCTTATTAAAGTCATTGGTCATTCAAGAAAGAGCAGGAAAGGTTTACCTTATCTATTATATGCATCACAGCAGTAAGCTGCTCTTCTGTGGTTTCTGTAGCCACTTTGACATTCAGATTCTGGAGGACCCTGTGTAAGATGGTGTCATCAAGAGGCTGATGGAGTTGATCAATGAGCCCCCAAGCTGGCAAGGAGTCCAAATCTGACACAATGGTGACCTTAGCAATGCCATACACGTCATCTGCCCTGGCATCGCCTGTGGGATTAGAAAGTACAACCTGGAAACGCTTTGGAAATGGGTTTAAAGATCCTGTCTTTGGAGTCAGGGTCACATCCAGGAACATATTTCTCTGTCCAGGTTCAAAAGTCAATAAACCCTCAGATCTGGCAAAATCTTGTCCTGCCACAGCTGGAGAGATGAAGGTCCGGCCAATAGGTTCAGGTTTCCGTAGCTCCTTAAAACAAATCAGAAGAGTTTGGGGTAACATTATGATAGATACAATCGTTCAAAAACAGCTGCTGTAGAACTCCTGTTGTAAATAGGTAAAATTTAAGTGTGTAAAAAAAGAAACCTTCTTTCAAAATGCAGTTCAGAATTATATAACAATTACCTTAAATGAAATATCTCCCTGAAGTAGCAATCTGTCACCTGTCATCACTGACTACCCAGGGAAAGAATTATATATATTGTCCATAGTGTACAGGATCCCTCTCGTTCTTTTGCAAAACAAAAATCACAAAGCTTTTTCTGGGTGAACAGATGTTACAGAAACGTTAGCACATCTGTAAGGTGAATTCCAGAGGGCACAATGTAAGTTTAGGTCTGTAGCATGAAATTCCCTCGGTTCAGGGTACAGGCAGGCATTACAGATACATAAAAACTAAACAAAAGGAAAAAAATAAACCACTCTGGAAACCTGTGCCCAAATTAATATCAGTTCATGATATTTTTAGTCCCAGTAAAGATACCTAGGAATGCTATAGGGCCTCATTTCTTCTGTGAAGTAGCACTCTTTTCACCTTCCACGAGGTCTGCAGATTCTTCATATCCTTACTGGTTTTGTCAGTTGCCATAACCCTGGTATTATATCTCGTAATATAACAAACTTTCCTTAAGTGGAAACTAACATTCCGGGCTATTATTCAAATTCAATAGTATTTCTTAATTTAGTAAGAACTGATTGTATACTGACTATTAAGCAAAGATGTTTATTTGTGAAATACTAGACCGCTTTTGAAAACATTTTGCTTTAATTAGTAGAGTTTACTTATGGAATAAATCAGAATTTTTTTTTGAGTTCAGAGAACTTAGTAGATCAATGCAGTGTGTATCTCTTTCAAAATTGCTCTAGAACAAAATCACATCATCTGTGCAAATTTCAGTAAGAAGTTTCCTTTTGTTTACCCCTTCCAATCGAGAACTAGGAAATGGAGCAATAAGTGGTAATAAAAGCACCAGTGGCAAGAGCATTGTTTAAGAAACCTTTGTAGAAATGAGATAAACATCTGTTTCCCGTCTGCCACGGCTTCTTATTCTACAGGTACCAAGAGCACCAATAATTTGGTGTGTGGTCACGCACACTCATTACCTAAAAATATCCGAAGAAGGGTTGCTATATAAAAATTATAAACAGGTAAAGAAATGCTCCCTATATTTCAGCCTAAATATACACTGGACAGTAGCAATTTCTTCTCCATTTAACATCTAAATTATAATGAACTTTTGGCTGGAAAGAATGTGAAAATTTGTTATCACGCAATTCAACAAAAATTGCACCGGTCAGCTATAAGAAATGGATGGAAATATCACGTAATCCCATGCAGTTGAAATAAATATGCATCCAATGCAGCAATAGAATGCAAAGCATTTTATTGTAAAGGTTGATGGAATTACACCCCTCTTGCAGCCTGTTCCTTGACGTTGAAATCAAGGAAGGAATCATGTTTTTGCAGTTGTGTTACTTCTGCTAAAGGAGAATCTTCATAATCTGTCAGTTAATAATGAGGTAGTCATTTAGAGATAAAAGGGTCCCAAGTTAGAAGTGTCTGATGTTACAGCTGTAAACATAACCAAAAAAAATAAAAGGGGATGGTAAAATAGGCTTAAGCACGTGAGATTTTTTAATCAGATAATTTTAGTTTAGAACTTCAAGAAAATGCAATAAAATCTGATGAAAGCGCTCCTTCTCTTTTCCTCAGTGTGCTCTGTGTATTAATACATTTTTCACCTAAAACAGCAAGTGTGTTGGCATCTGAATCTTGACAGGCATACACATAATAAAAACTTAATTTGAGAGAAAAAAGCCTCAAAAATTTGAGCATTTCAAGAACTTTAGGACAAAGAAAGAAATGTATTTAATGCCTGCCTGCCCGTTGTCTTTGAGGTAACTGAAAGATACTATGAAATAAATCACTCTGGATAATACAAGAGTGAACAAGGCCTTTTTACTAGTGGAAAACAAACAAAATTATAATGTATGGGCCCAGCAAATGCTTGACTGCTTCCTGAAAAAAATGCTAATTACAGCCAGATTCACTTTACAGAATGAACGATTTACTAGCAAAAAAATAAGTTAAATTATAAAAACAGCAACAGACGCTTTACCTGCATGCTGGAGCTGACCACTGTGGTGACCGATGTACTAGAATCTCTATGCACTTGCAGGCTGATTAAAGTTGTCTTCTTGTGAGCCACAGCAAAACGAGATCCCACAGCAAAATACACTAAACCACGAGGAGCGTCGCTTTCAAGGACGGTTATAAAAGCAAATCTGGCACTGCTGTTCAATGCAGCTCCTGTGCTTAGAGCATAAAGCTCAACAAAAAAATACGTCTCAAATTCAGGTACCTGTAAAGGAGGGATGATTTTCATGTCATTATAAGACCCACTAATTATTTGTTTTTAAAAAGTTTGCATTATTTTGTATGCACAATGGATACTAACACTATAAGCATGCCTCTTGAAATGTGCAGTAAGTGCAAGGAAGTATTAATATATCCTAAAAATAATAATGTTGCAGCAATGCCACGTGCAATAATGCCATCGTGAATTTTTGCATGGGACTCTACCGCAATAAAACAGCTATTTGTATACTACACGTATTGTTACCGTCAATTTGCCATAAGACAAGATGGTAAATGCTTTAAGAGCTCAATTTTCCAGATTATGGAGTTACACAGCTGTACATTTTGTAAGGAATTTGCTCTTTCACTTATTTTTTGCCTTATGAAAAGGCATGTACCCACCTTCTTACCTGTGTAAAAAACTCCATAGAAGAGTGAGTATGCAGTTTTGAATCTTCAGTTAATATTGACTGTATTTTTATATTGAACTCTGCTAACCACAGGTTTGAATATCTGGAAATACAGGCTATTGAATTTCAGCGTTCACATGTCAAAGAATTAGTCTAGGAATTTCTACAAACTGAATGCCTGTTTATTGAAAATAAGGTAGCAATATTAAATTATACTATGACGTGTTGCCCTACCTTTGATTTTCTATCTACACTACAGATATAACATGTTTAGAAATAGATATCCGATTCCTGAGATTCCATAAATAATTGGAAATATGGCATCCGAACCTATTAGATGCACTGAGGAAGCAGCAAACCAGCAAAAAAACCTCCATAGTTCTTTACAAGACAACAGCATTATAAAAAAAAGTTGGTAATTGAAGACGATTTCAAGTATAGATTTTTGTTCCGGGTCTGGATTTTTGGAAATTCTACTGTAATTCTAGGAAAGCAGGATCCAGCTCTTAGCAAATGAAGTCAGTGCAACTGACCAAGCAAAAACTTTCTAAAAGCTAGATGTCATACCGTACGCCATAAAAACGTAAAATATCTATTGAATGCATTTACTACTTCATCATTTCATAATGTATTTGTTGCTAATTTATAAGCTATTTTATGGAAGAAGAACTGGAAGAAGAATTAAAGAATATTTGGGGGGGCTAAACAGCATATATTTTTAATCGAGTAGTCATCAAGTAATTATTTACATGGAATGATCTTGACTAATGGATGACAGGCACAAATTCACTGTAGCGCCACAGGGAACTAACCTTCCATTAGCACCTGTTTGAGTGGCACACGCTTGTGCTTCATGTGGTATAAATGCATGTTTCTAACGCTGCCAGTCCGCTGTCATTAAATAATGAAGACACTCCTCTGGAATAAACAGGTTCAAAATCCCAGTTTGCTCAGCGAGGCCACCTGTGATCCACTCATGCATATATTTTATTCCTTGGCTCTGTAATTTAAAAATTACATCCGAAGATGCAGAAGGAAAATAGCCCTCTGAGCTAAGGGAATGCACACAGTTCCCTAGTGGGAAATGATTGTTTCCCACATCCTACATCTTGCATTGTTTTCTAAAGTGTAGTCAGACAAACTGTAGAAACCTTCTCATATTGTCTTTCTTCCATTCCCCAGACCTCAGCTTTGCCACTAGCCTGACGGTTCAGATAGTTTATCGGAAAATTTCAAACTCTTCACTCTGAAAGAATGACAAACATTAATCTTTCCTTTCTTAAGGGACTGTTCTAAGCACCAAGTGTTCAAACAAAATTATTTTTTCCTTTTGTTTCCAGTAAAAATTGTTGCAATAAAAGCGTTTTTTTTTTTTTTTTTTTTGTAGAATGAGGTGTTATTAGTTGCAGGATATGCTTTCTATAAAACACCCTAAGAAGTCCTTTAACTGATTAAAAATTTACTGTGTGGAGGATAAGAATGCAGCAAATGAATACACATCTCACTGAGATAACTCCATTCTTTTTTCTTATGGTTCTATAAAAGATCTGCATTTTACTCTTCAAATTAAATACTCATCTTCCCAAGTTTTTAGCAGTCACCATGGACGCAGCACAAGTCTGTAAATAAACATGTATTTGCAGAGGAGCTGAGCAGATGTCAAGTTACCATCTCCAGACTGTGTCCCATACATCACTTCCTCCAGATCAGAGGGTTTTTTCAGTCTTGATAAGCTGCAATTCAACACCACAGGGCTATACACAAATGAGTAATAATTACTTACATTCTCAGGCTTTAGTTCAATGGAGATGTTGTACAACGTGTGACCTGCCATGCAGGTAGTGGATCCCACCACGGATACAAGTTCATTCTCCAAGTTCACGCCATCCTTCAGAAGGACAACAGCTGTTTTATTAAAGGTCACACGCCAAAAGATCTTCACCTCTTCAAAAGCCCGATAAGCAAATCGAGAGTATATATGTACCGAAGGAGATCACTATTGTTTTAGGAAACATAAACCACGGAGGTAACACACGTTTTCTGTTATGATTCAAAGCTTATCACCAGGGAACAAACTGCTGTAGGATGAAAACTTCTCTTTTTTAATTTAAATTCCTTCACCTGACATGTGTTTAGATCACAAAAACATCACACAGGAAGAAAATAAAGCAATTACACGGAGCTAGGTTATTCTCAATTTTTATTTCAGAAAACATGACATTAGCTGCATAAGAGACACTGGTTCTTGGAAGGGAGTTGCCCGTGTACCTTCCTTAATACTACAGTGACCGTTCGCCTGGAAAACCAGGTAGGATTTGTCTTTCCTCTAAGTTTAAGGAACGTGAAGTACTTGAGCATATTTGATTAAAAGTACACATCAATGTGCAACATATAGATATATAGAGAGATATATATGTGCTAATTAGAAAAAATATAGTGTCTGTGTGACCGAAAACATTATCATAGTGCTGACACTCAGGTGCCTTCTTAATTGCTCATTTTAGTATTCATACCTACATTGTACTACACGGGGAGTTGAGAATTTGAATTACACCTCGAGCAGGGCAAATATTTTAACTCAAGCAAATCTTTCACACTTGTAGCCTTATAGTGTAAGTTGGAAAATACTTGTTTTTCCTGTGTCTGCTTTATCACAGTAGAGTGACAGACCTAATCACATTCACAACTTAAAGCCAGTTCATCAACTTCTGAGAAGTTACTAAAGCAGCTGAAAGGCAGATTTATTTTAAAACTCTTTGATAAACTCTTCCACTAACAGCAGCTCCTGTGGTTAACAACACAGCATGTTACAACATGTGGGAAGCACATTCGAATCGGCTGTTGCCTGCACCTGTTTGGTTGCCTTGTGACAATCAGCAGCACCTCTCTGTTCTCCGAGTCTTCATCAAGTACGAGAGCGCTTTGTACTTCTGGAACAAATCCCAAAATGCCATTCTGGAGATCACTTCCTATAGAGGAAACAGTCCATGAAAGTAAGCAAGAAAGTTAAGCTGAGACTAAATTATAACCTTCATGTGAATAACCACTAAAAAAAATTTAAAATAGGTATCAAAACAATGCTACAAAGTATCATCTGGGGACACCTTGAGAACATTTATTATAATATTTCTGGGTTTAATTTACACTACATAGTTATCCAGAACTTTAAATGTTGGCATTTCTAAATTTTATTTTAACCGGTAGAATAAGTACTTTTGAAAGCAGATATAGTAGGGTATGGGATGAAGATGGGCTTCCAAGGACAGCTTTCTTATTCGTCCCACTCATACTCTTGTTGAACCCATTAATTTTTCCAAATTGTCACATCAGCTTTTCTTCTGCATCTTTAATTCCGTGTGTGCAAGTATGGAGCTGCACAATACTTCACTGTTCTCATGGGAATGTAAACATCTTTGGCAAAACAGCAGTGTATGGAAAAAAAATCCAGGTTTAATGAGGGGAAGCTAATGTCTTCACAGTGCCCCATTAAATCTTGTTACTAAAGGATTTCTCCTTTACAGGTAGCAATGGCTTTACTTACCAGTGCATGCTGAATGTCAATATAGAGACTGATACTTTGCACAAACCCCATTGTATGGAAAAGTGACAAAATGGCAAAAGTAAAAATCTAAAATGCCTGCAATGCTACTGGATCTACATAAAAACTACTCAAGATTAGTCTTTTCCCTTAAAGAGTAAAACAGGGCAAGAACAGAGAGAAGCATAATCTCTAAATGTATTTTGAGCTACGTTGCTAAGGGACGCGTAGTAGCTTTGTACATTAGATGCTTCCTCTGCTCTGGAAAACTCAAGATTTCACAATAGAATACCCTGCTTATCGTCAAATAGATTGCCAATCTTTACATGAAAATTGCTATGAAAACATAGTCATTTACTGTTATTAATTTTCCCAGGGAAATAATATTACCTGCAATAATTACTGTTGCAAAAGCAGCAAATCCATATTCATCCTTTCCTTCTACAATCTGAGCTCCATATTCAGGATTTGAGAGGAAAACATAAAACAATTCCTGTCCTTCAGGCTCATCATCGTCAAAAATCTTTATGGACACCCTGCTTTCTCTTTGTCCATCCAGCAAAGTCAAAGAGACTGACTGTTCCTCAAAATCTTCCCCTTCCATTGCCCAAGTGAAGTTGGATCTTCCATAAACGGAAGGAAATCCTTCATAAAATGATATGAATCTGCTTCACTTTGTGCACTCACTCCCCCAAAGGTTTTAATGGTTACTTCAACATCAGCAGTAAAACCCTTGGTCCTTCTGATATGAAGTATCGCTGTGTTGGGGGTACTGTTGTTGGCATCTTCTTCAACATAAATAAACTCTGGCCCCAAACTTAGTATTCCATGAAGAATATCATTAGCGAGGATATTAACTGTTGCAACACTGAAAGCTGGATTCAGACGTGGACTCCAGGCAAGGTTCACAGGTTGAACATCCAAAATTTCCACACAAGTCAAATTTACAAAAAAAAATTCCTCAATTTCAGAGACAGAGTCATCAATTATTGATATTTCTATCACAGCGTTTGTCTGAAAATGTAAAAACATAAGCTCTCCATTGTAGATGGCTACAAAGTCCTCTAGTGGTTTGGCACTTCCTGGAATGGTCTGATATGTCAATTTAGTGAGATTACTTTGAAAACCAAACAATCTTTGGACATGTAGTGTGACTGCCCAAACATCATCTTCAACTGAAACAGACCTTGAGTTAAGAGCAAACTGGAAGACCCCCATTGGCTCAATTTCAGCTGTTGTAAAACCCGATCTGAAACAGAAAAGACACCAAAGTTGACAGAGGAAATACGAAGCGTGAAGAAAAGTAAAACATTAAAGCAGAATAATTTCCAGTGAACAATCAATGATGGCTGTAAGAAAGCGGATTAAACAACTGTCTAATAGCAGAGGGAAGAAATAGCAACCATACCAAAGCAAGATGTAACATGATTGCCTGAAAAATGACTTTGTAATAATAGGATCGAACAGCCCTCCTCAGATGCAATGCACCCAAATCAGCACAGGATACAGAGTAAAGTTTAAATAAAATAAAGTCTTCCTGAGAAAATGGAGAAGCAAAGGAAAGTATGATGTTTTTCCGTTGTGGACACAATGAAAGAAGATACATTACAAATACAGCCACCCCGAGTAATACCAGTTTTATCTATAGAACAAACTTCCCATTTCAAAGGAAAACTGAGGGATAGACAGATCCTAACAGATCTACAGTTAGAGCCAGGAAGCTAGAGAATGAGAGGAAGTTATTTTAAAACTTACAGTGGGGCTTTGAAATACTAACTGCCCCCTCACAGGAATTTTTTTTCCAGATCTGAGCCCTGTGATCAATATAAACTTAAGCTCTACTTCATTCATATTAAGTAGATCCCTTTCTTATTAGAAAATAAGCATAGAGGCAAAACTCTTCGTTAAATCTTGTGTCTTATACCTGTCTGCAGAACTGACCTATTATTCAGTGCTAGAGGCTATCAAATGGCACTAAAATTACAGTGATTTTGGTCAAAAAACTAGACCATTTCCACCACTAAGGGAGCCAAAAGCTCTTCAAAGTCACCTTTACCCTCCATGGGATGTCATCTTCAGTTTTCTAGGAAAGGTCATTCTCACATACTTAATGTACTTGATTCACAGGGTAAATAGGGGCTCTGAGGACACCAGTCCACAGGACAGACAAGCCCAGGAGAAGGGCTCAATCTCAGGATTTATCCATCCATTTCACTCCTGACTTCCTTCAGATTTGCCACTGTAATTGTAACATGGCGAAGCCAAAACCTTTCTCCATACGTGGTGTTACTCCATGTCCATTCTTTTTATACCACTTCTAGCTATCAATGGCTAAGGATGAATGAAAATAAAATAGCTTGAAGAACAGATAACTTATCTGAGATGGAAAACTACATTAAACGTAATGGTTTTGTTTTTTTAAAAAATAAAAAGGAGGTTTATATAAATTAGGTATTTTCAGAACATTTCTTGTTTTATTTTTCTTATTATAAATAATTTGTTATGTAAGACCTTCTAAATATGGATTTTTAGGGACACCAATGAAAACTGTTAAGAGTTGCTTTCAGTCTTCAGCTTCCCGGCTAAAACTGTTGATCTTCATTGTCTTGACTGTCTCCGTTATTCTAGGCACCTATGAAATAGACTGGAGTTGGATAAAAGCCTCAGTTCTGAACAGGTCAGATCTAGATCACTTTGTTCTCACCTGAGACAAGCTATACAAATTTATCAAAGAATGGACTACAAGTTACTAGCTGCCTATAATAACAACAACAGGGATTTGTATAAGTTTTGTATCTGTACACAGGTCATAATTCTTACGGCATTGGTGCGACTCAAAAATACAAGTAGCATCCTTACCTCAGGCGAGCCCCACCAGACACATTGCTGTGCGCTGCTGTTAAAGTGATGGCAAATGACTCACATTTATTTAGGCTTGGAGTGGCCTGAAATGAAATCACTTTACTTTGCTCACCAGAGGAAAATGCAACAGTACCTGAAGGAAAGAGAGAGTGAGAGAGAGCAAAAGTCAAAATAATCCAATAGGAATCCTCTTTTTATCTGGCAATGCGCTAAAGTACAGACTTTAATCACAATTCCACTCCATTTAGGAAGAAGAAAACTGGATAAGGGTCTTTCCTATATGAAGCTGTCCTTCATGGCCACAGCATCGTGCCTGCCTCCCAGACATGTATCTATGAAGTTGAAGGGTTTTTTTGCTTATAAAATGAACACATCCCTTATAGCTAAAAATTAGACCATACCATTTCAATCTAATGACGCTTTATTAATAGAGAGAGCATACAGAGGTATATATAACTAAAAGGTGGTATCATCACTTATGCAACTTTCGTAGCTGTTTCCTCAGACTGTTACTCACCAAACAGAGGAGTAATATTGCCTGACTGAGCAAAGTCAGTGATCAGGTCTGCTGGGTATCCTGAGATCCAGCTCACGATGACAGAGCCATAAACTCCTTTTCTGGTGATGACAGCCTGGCCTGTCCCTGCTATAATGTCTGTAAGTCGTAAAATCACAGATTCAAAGCCAACCTGTGGAAACATAATGGATTTTGTTATAGAAAATGGAATAAAAGCGGACAATAACATATATGAAAGAGTACTATATTTTGTAAGGTAGGCATCTTAACAGTAGTTACACATGCATATAAATATATGTATGTACATGTCTATATATGTTTGTGTATATATATGTATATATATATCTCTAAATGCTTTCTTCACAACTCTTCAACATTGCTAAATCTTAGACTTCTGAGAATTAGATATCAGGGAAAAAAAGGAACCAGTATGAATGACATTTTGGTACTGAAAACACTGACTATAGCATTTTGTGTCTGTCATTCAAAAGGAAAACAAACCAACCTGCCCTTAATGCTCACATGCAATGGCTGTGGTACCATACAGATACACACAGGTCTAAAATAAAGTATTATTTGTCTATCCAGTGAAAGTAAGTTGTTGTCACATTACATTGTTCACAAAAACATTCTTGATAGTATGATGTGCTTTTCTTTCTTTGACCAAAAAATGGGAATGAAAAGATAATTCACACATTCTAAAATGATAAGTGGATGTATGGTAGTAAACAATGTTTACAGAAAGACCATTTGAATTAAGTTCAATTCCAAATTGAAAGACAAAACAGTGTGTCAAGAGAATTAAAATCATTACATAAAGACTTCAATAAAATTTAAGAGACAAAAACTCAGCATGCTGTTGTCTTTGCTTGCCACATAAAAAGGGAACTGTAGCACATATGCCATATTGGAACAGGTATAGTATATTTTTTCTGTCTCATACAAAGCAGACAAATGGAAAATTCCCCACTCAGTGATTAGTCAAAGGTACTGTCAACTGCACTAAAACGCAGCATGACCTCCACTTCTTTTTGCACATGATACTGCATGCATGCTCTTATCTACTTTGGGGCTGCTGTACTTACAGGAATAACATCGTCCAGAACTAGCTATTTTCCTCTAAGTCTCAGAACTTCCACTTCATGTAAACAAAAGTATAAGTAAATCATCATATTTATGCTATTTACATTTTATAGATGAAGAGACCTTTTCAAACTGCATTTACACATCTCTATATGAATTTGTATCAGAGAAAAGACAATATACAGTACAAGTAATAACTGGAACAGTCTTGTCGGTCATTAAATTGGTTGCAATGATGAAAACTTTAAGGAGCAAACTGAATTCTTATAGCGGCTGCCTTTTGTAATGAAGTGTACCTTCCTTCTGCGGTAGAAAATTACACTGCAGTCAGTCTACTGACCTGTGAATTGGCAGCTTCCTCAGGAACAAGCAGAATGGCTGACTTCGCTTTTCCTAATATTTTAGGCACATCCTTGGCACTTGTCCCAACCAGGCTTACGTTAGTCAGTTCCAGGGTAAAATTCAAGCCCAGTACAATAAACGCCTTTGAGAGGAAGAATGCAATTAAAATGGTGGCAATGTAATTCCACTGAAAACACGATAACCACCAGTTCAAAGAGTTAAGTGGCAGAAAAATCAGCAGATTTTGTTGTTTGCATGAAGAAGCAGTGTTTTCAAGTCAAGCGTTTTGTTGATTATCTTGCTATAAAGAAACACAGTTAAAACAGCAATATTGTGATTGTAATTTACCAGCAGTTAATTGAAAGATGAGTTTATAGAGCAAGTATTGCCATTTTACTGAACCGTATCTAACATAGTGGGTCTCAGCTTGATCTTAACTCTTAGGGTTAATAAGAATATTTGAATACATAAAATAACAAAATATTGAACCGATAGTAACACAAAGCAATGATGGAAGGAAACACTGGATATTTGAACGCATGCATAGAGCGATTTTGCAGTTATTACCTGAAAATGTGATATTTGAACCCACTTCTAGTCCATAAATAGGAAATTCATTATACCAAAACTCTCTTTTCTGCTTCTTGACAGTGGACAGTATTGAGAGTTCAGTATCTTATTCCAGCACATTTGTATTGTGATGAACACAAATGGAAACAATAGATAGCACGTGACTTAAAAGGATAATACAGACCTGGTTGCTTATTGGCACTCTTTTCACTCCAAAGCTGGCACCGTCTTTTATTGTGAGGTATCCCACCTCATTCTCAGGCTCAATTAGTGCTTCTTCACAATGAGATGTGATATGGTACTCCACAATTGCTTCTCCAAATGCCCCAGCATGCCGAGTTACATTGATCTGAACATACCGACGATCCAGGTTCCTCTCTACGAGTACTGACTGTTGGTCAGAGTACAGGGCGAACACTCCATAGGGGTCATCATTTGCAAACACCTTGATTTCCGAAATTCTTTTCTCTTGGTCTAAATCTGCTCCACCTTCTACTGAAATCAGCTGCACCACATAGTTCTCAACCAGTCCTGGAACATCGTCAGGTAACAGGTAGATGATTATCTCAGCTGTGCTCTCCTGGTCAGCAATGACAACAGATCCCTCTGTCCTAAGAAAGTCACCCGTGATGTCAGATTCACTACGTATTTCCCAGTAAACCTGAAATTTATTTAGAAAATGCACAAAATGAAGGCAATATCACCCACCGAGTCGGAAACTTTCACATTCATGGTTCAGTATAGATTGCATACGGAATAGGTTGGGTTTAAATGGGTAAAATACAAATTTGTTTAAGTATGCATAGAAAGAAGCACATAGACTATCTTACAAAGTGGTGTGTTGTTCTTCCAGCAGTACTGTGAATGCAAAGATTACCTTTGTATATCTTCTGGACACCTACGTAAAACTATACGGAATCTCTGAACAATTGCTTGAAATTATTTCTATTTTTACACCAAGATATCCTTGCTGTTTTTCCAGTTTCCAGAATTCCTCACAACAGAAAGGTGTGAAGAGTTCTCATTCAACACATTAGATGCTTTTTATTAATTTTTTTTTTTTTTAATAAATGAGTACTTGTGAAAATGCTGACTTGCAAACAACTTTAGGTAAAGACAATGTAGGTGATGATTCTAAAATGTCTGATTCTTACCTTTACATATGGCTGAAAAAGAGTAAATTGTGAGGATCTCAAAGAAAGCTCACTATGAAAGTCTGGTCTCTCCTGTTCTCCCATCAAAAGCACAGGAGCAGAGGGAGAGAGAAAGCAAGACAAGCACTCCAGTGCTGGTTTTCTGTTTTGTTCACTGACCAGGGGAGACTGAATCTGACTCTACAAACCACAACTACTAGAGCTGAGCCCTTGCTAAACTCAGTCTAAAAGGCGACATTTCAAAATTTGAGAAATACGCAATTGAAAGGCACAGAATAAGATCTCCCTCCATGCATTGATACAGAGGATTATTTCAGATTATAATGTTGATTAGGAAGAGAGTGAGAATACCGTTATGTTTCCCATGGTGCCCTGGATTCGTCTGACAAACAGTGTAATACCTTGTGGCCCTTCCACTGCAGAGGGTTCTGTGAAGTTTTTCTCAGTTAACGATTCAGGAGCAAACTGTACCATTCCGTTGGGATCACCAAACTTCTGTATCTTTAAGGAAGTAATTGAATAAAAAAAAATTAAACAATCAGAAATGTAAAGTGAATAGTATTCTTGTTTGAAACATTGAGATTTTCATTGCTAGATGCTCTAGGGAATGTATCAATTAGTTCTTCCTCTTGAGTTTTCTCCTCTTAAGAAGACTCAAGAGTACATCAGTATTTAGAAGAGAGTCTGAGAGAGTCTGCTCTCTAATAGGTCATTTCCCAACTTATACTGGAACCTGGGGTTGTTCCTGCCCAGACACAAGACTCTACACTTGCCCTTGTTCCATTTCATTAAATTTCTCCCTGCCCAACTCTCCAGCCTGTCCAGGTCTCCCAATGGCAGCACAGCTTCCAGTGTCAGCCACTCCTCTCAGCTTGGTGTCATCAGCAAACTTGCTGACAGTCACTCTGTTCCCTCATCCAAGTCATTGATGAATATATTGAATAATACAGGCCCCAGTACTGACTCTTGAGGGACTGCACTAGATACAGGCCCCAACTGGACTCTGCCCCGTTGACCACGACCGTCAAACCCATGTAGTAGGGGAGGCAAAAGAAAAAGAGGCAAATGACAAGCTATTCAATCATTATGATTACCCTTCAAAGCTTTGCAGGATAAATACCAATAACAGAGATCTCAAGAGGAAGAAAAGCAATAATGACTTACTATTAGTGTAATGCTGTTTGCCTTAGGATCTAGTTCTGCTTCACCTTTCATAAGGCTCAGCCTAATAATGAAGATCTCCTGAACTTCAACTTCTTCACGAGGATGGATTTGTAGATTAATAGTTCTCAGCCCTCCTGCCCCTTCTCCAAAATAGAATGATCCGTTCACAGGGTCACCAATGTCACTATTCAGGGGAGATAAAACCTCTTCTGAATTGGGTCCCAAGATGTCCCAATTAATCTGTGGAAGATACCAGTTTCAGATTTACAGTAGTGACATATTATAGCTGCTTCCCAGGTCGGGGGAAGTGACAGAGTAACACAAGCGACATAAAAATTCTTGCATCTGCTAACAAGCTACATTTAAATATGTGCTCTTTTTACAGAACACAACATATTAATAATTGATTATATGTGGGAAAATATAGAATCCTTTGGAGAAAAAGAAACATTAAAAATAGAAATTCTGAAGTGCTAGTTAGCCACAATGCCATTTTATTAGATTCTAGATATTAGTTACAGAAAAGAAAATAAACTGAGGTTTCTGTAGCACGTAACAGGAAATGCACAGGCCAGTTTACTTTTCTCTTCCTTTCACAAGTTGTTTTGAAAAGCTCACCCAATAAGTATCCTGATCAGAAACATTCCCTGGCAAGTGTGATATCAAGACTGAGAACGACAAATATTTTCTGCAACAGAAGTTTTTAATGCCTCAAATCACGATTCACACTTCCTCAGGCTGATTAAAAGCTAGAATATTTTCAAAATTTCCCACAAATTAGATTGGTTTTGAAGGGGTCCTATTCAGCATCTTAAAATTATTATTTTGACACTTAATTGTTTTTCAGTTTTCTTCAATGACTTCTAGGAAAAGTCCAAGAAGACCACGGCAGTTTTCACATGAGGAGAGCAGTAGCTCATGGCCTTTAATGCCAATTTTCCAATCATTTGCCCAGACTGTGGAAGCCTTATCTTGGTTCATATTTATACTTTCACTTTGGCAGTGATACATACAGACTAAAAAAAAGTCTAGAGGCCTCATAGTAAACAATTTACTGAAAATAAAAATAAATTGACCAGCTTCAGGAAGTAATTCAACTGAGTTCAATTAAATTAGCGGTGGTGCATGAAATTAACTATATTTTCAATGGGATTGGGAGATAGTTCAAAATAAAGTACACCAGACCATAATAAAAGGAGAAAAGCAGGAGGACAAAGAGAAGATCAAAAAAGTAACAATATTTTCTGTTCTTCTGCAACTATACAGAATTCACACTTAATGAAAAGCTGCAACTATCCCATTAGAAATCAGTCACAAGGAAGCCCCTGACGGCAAAAAAGAGAAGATTTTTGGCCTTGTCACTGGAAAACGTTCAGTTTTTGAGAACCAGGGCCCACCTGTGTCTCCCCAAACAATTTTCCTGTCCTTTCCAGCACCAGCGACGCTGTTGTCGGTGTATCGGGGTTGGGAAGAGTAATTCGACTTTGGCTGAGAAATCGGATGATGTCCTGGGGGGAGTCCGCTTTTGGCAATGGTGACCTGGCTCAGTAGATGGAGCCCAAGGGCTGCTCCACCAGTGGCTCCCGTCAGCTGGATTTCAAATTGCTCTGCAAATTCGCTGCATGGAAAAAAAACAGAAAAAAAGACCTTCTGAGACACATAAGAACAAAAAATTAAAATTATGATTTGTCATTCAACCATGCGTCCAGCTGGATCTGTTTAAAGATATACAGAAGTCATCTCTGTAAGCATACAGCAGAAGATTCCCCCCATTTGCAGAGAATGGTGATATTTGAATTAAAAATATTGTTTTATTTTCCACATGTGCTAAATTTTAAAAAAAAAAAAAAATCAGCAAAATATTTTATTATTCACAGCAGTACTATTAACACCCAAACTTTCTGATAATCTAGGTAAAAAGAATGTAGTTGTTTGCATAAAATTTAACAGGCACTATGAAACTCCAATAATAGCTTCTTTTCCCTCCCTTTAAATATTTCAGGGCTGCAGAAATTTGCTTTTCAATTCAAACTCTGCTGATAGGCATACTGCACGTGCTAAAAAACGGTTTCTCAGTAGATTAGTGAATAAATATCTGAAAAAAATAATTACCTTTCTTCATCATCTGTGATAGAGATATAGATAAAAATTTGGTTCTGGTCACGATAAAAAATGACAGAATCATTATGAATGATGTAGTCAACGTTCGGAAGTGCAGAAATACTTCGAGAAAGGAAATCGGCTGTTACATCGCCATACGTTCCACGCTTTCTCACAACAGGAATCATGATTAATCCAGCATCCTCTTGCACTTCAAGAAAAATTGGGAAAAAAAGTTATTTTATTTCAAAATTTGTGAGAGAGCCACAGGCTTATCCTCTAAACCATAGTGAAAACCTCTGGTAAACTTACCCTGTAGAAGGATATACTGTGGATCAAATTCTATGATGCCTTCTGCATTATCACTTTTTGCTATAGTGACTCGTACTGTGGAGATATTTCCTATTACTAGGGGTTGATCTATCTGTAGATCATTTTCCTTTACGGTGAAATCAAATCCACTTGCAAGAACATAAAAAGGAATATTACATTAAAAAAAAATCTTGCAAAAGTATTGTAATGCAAGTATGACAATTTTCAATTACCACAAATACTTTTATTTTCTGACAGTTACCACTGAAGATTTTTGGTCACACTTTTTCAAACTATATCTGCAAAACTGGCAGTTTTTTCACAGAAATGTGGATCTTTCGCTTTTTCTTTCACATTTTATCTTCTTCTTTGAGTTTCATGTGATTTGACAACTTCTACGTAATGGATGGACTTTCAGCTTTAATAAATCTGAATCAGCAAAATCTTAAAATTAATGTTGAAAGAATTTGGATTGCCATACATCCAATTTGTATTATTATTACTATTATAGCTGCCATATGAAATTTTACAGTAAAACACCTGAAATCCAGCGGTGCCTTTATGCAGGTAGATCAGATTCCAAATACAGTTTGATCTCCTGCTTTTAATTTATTTTATCTTATAATTAATTTTATCTTGACCTTCCTTGGAGTTCCACTTTGGTAATCATCACTGAAAAGTCTTCAGGACCTTCAGGAAAGTCATCACCATGAATTTCAACCAAAATCATTCTACTCTCCTCATGTGGTTCAAATAACAGTTCCCTTACTGTGGGGGTGAAATCAACTACCTCCTCTGCAGTCCCATTTATTCTCTGGAAGCAAAGACGCACTTTGCCATAGGATCCCCTTGAACGCAAAACAGTGATGTTAACCTGAGGGAGGGAGGACATTTGCTTTAAAAAATGGCTTTGCTTTTCTGTTACCATTCTGAGACTGTTCTATAGGCACCTTCTCAACGGTTCTGCCAGGTAACAACTTGCTGCAGTAAGTGCAGAATACACATAATTTAACGGACAGGCATCTTTCTCAGAGTATTAAAAACACCAAAAGCCTCAGATGGGCTATGCTATGATAAATGCAGAATAAATCTCTGCCTTTTTTTTTTTTTTTCCTAAAGATAAGTATAAATCTACCGACAATATTGATATCTATCAATATTTTACGGAAGAAGGAATTTTAACCATATACCCATTTTTCTTCTTCTGTTGTCAGCAATATTTCTCGTGAAAATGTAAACTCTCCGTATGGAAAATCACTGGCGGCCATGGTAATATTTGCTGTGCTGCTAGATTCATTTATGAGTCCTCCATCACTGATCCCAGTTAATTCAAATGTGTAGCAATGCTTCTCCTCAGGACGGTTATCATCGACAGCCTAGGGAGAAGAACCAATTAACCATTTCCAGGTAGAGAGGTATAAGTAATTTCTAATCAAGATGCTGGCTAGATAAAAGGAAGAACCTGAAAGAGCTACTGGTGTAAAATCTCTTGTACCTGTATCAGAACCACTGCTGCACACTGCCTGTCTCGCATTGTCAAGGTCCCCGACGTCTCAATAAATTCTGTGTGATGACGGGGTGTTATATTCCAATATATTATGATTTCACCAAAAATCCCTGGGCCACGTGTCAGGCTGCAGAATGCAAACACAGATTTAATCTTCTACCTTTAATATTTGATACCAAATCCAGAGATATAAAGCATAGATATTGTTGTGCACGGAAGAAATGTTACCAGCACTGTGAAGCTTGAATTTTAATCTATTAAGTCACTATTAAGATCTTTACCATAACCTCTTCAGAGCAATAACGTGTCTGCAGTTCTGATTTACTTCCCCGTGTTGGGAGGCATCTTGAGCTGTATTTTTACCCAGAGCACTTTATAGTTTCTTTGTGCATACAGCCCAAAGTTGGCAGCTGAAAACTGAGCTGTCTTTCTGCTTTTCAGGAAATAGACATGCAAAACAGAAGGGAAATGGGACTTACGGGTAGCACCCAGAGGTAATTTGGTTTTGAAGGCAGAAAGATACGAGAATAGTACTATGAGATCACTTGAGAAATGTTCTGTGTGCTGCTTGTCTAAAAACCTAGAGGCTAATCCTACTCATGACATTCTCGGTGAACTGAAGCATGGCAAGAAATTGTCTATACCATGATCTAGTACATGTTCTAAACTGGTGCTGCACAAAGCATCCCTTTGTCTGTTGGGATTCTCAGGGCAGCATGAGAATCTGTTTTCTTGCTTATATTTGCTGTTTCACTAAGGGAAAGTGTTGTAATACTTTTTCTCCAATTCTGTTAGAAGGTATGGTAACATTGTGATTTCTTCATCTTGTTTTCAGCTGACTGAATGCAGTGAAAGAATTGCATCTTGTTTCAACTAAGACCCAGTGCTGCTTTGGTTATGCTGATCATCGTAACAATGTACCGAGTTTCAGTTCAAGCACCAATCCTGAACTGAATCCTGAAAAGCACAAAGCATCTTCAAATATAATTGACTGCCTTCCCCTATTCCTTTGATTAGAATCCTCTTTCCTTTAATGAATCTATGTTGTAAATAATTGGAAGACATATCTAAAGCTCCTCAGCAATACTGAAAAGACACCTACGTAGTATGTTCTGCCCTTCTTAAAAAACAAGCATCTAATTTTGAAAATACTTATGATTTTAGAAGTGATAATGAAATGCAGCATTCAATTAATTCTTGCCAAATGTGGAGCCTCATAGCTTTTGAAACAGAGCTGTTTTGGATAAATGAGTGATGTACTCACCTAATAAGAGCAGTCCCATTATAATTTCCTGAAGGTTCTCCAATCAGAACATGCTGGGATGAATGTGCTATCCCAACCACCCCAGAAGCTCCTTCATCACCCACAATAATGATGGTTGCAACACCTATGAAGAGAACAAAAGCTTCTCATGGTAAAACAAAGCTAACTAGTGAGGTATTTTTTTAGCATGTTTGGTGACACAAATGGTTTAGCACCAGCTTCCCGGGGAGCCCATGGAATCCCCAACCTTGGAGATATTCAGAATTTCAGTAGACAAGGCATTCAGTGACCTGATCTCATTGTGAAGGCAATTCAACAAGATGACCCCCCTAGATGGTCTCTTACAAACAAAATTATTCTATGCTTCTTACAGGTCTGAACCTGGTTTTGGTTTCTGCTTGTTTTTGTTAAACAATTCTTTACAGACAATGTTGATTATCTGAACACAAAAGTCTACGCCAACACTTGATTTAGACGGAAAAAATGCGATCTAAAATTCTCTTTGATTTCTTCAGATAAGGAAAAAATTGAGGGAAAAATACTGACCTCCTTTTGTCACAGGAGCTCTGCTAGCTCGTTTCTTCTCTGTTGTTTCTGGGGGGAGTTGGGTTTTATTTACGGGGGGGACGTTTGAGTCGATTCATATGAAGATACACAATGCTGCACTAGCTTTTAAGAAATGTGTATTTTTTTCAGACCACTTCACTCCTTCACAGAATATCAGTTCTAACTATAACATTCAGCACATATTCGGCTCCTCTCTTTGACTTGTAGAACGAATCCTAAAAGATACATCTCCTTAGGACTCAGGGCGTCTAGCACACAGACAGCCGCGGCGCGAAAGCCGCGCCCACAGGACACAGAACCCGCCGCGCCTCGCCCCGAGCTCCCGCCGAAGCGGCGCCCCACTCGCCACGCCACCGGCTCTGCTTTTCAACGTCCCCCCGACTAACGGGGGCTGCGCCGCTCCCGGAGGGACCGCCGGACCGGGCACGGGCGCTGCGCCGGAGGGAGACACGGCTCCAGACCGCCAGCCTTCGGCGCACCTGCCCGCAGGGTCACACGCCTCCCGCCAGCTTCGCCAGCTCGGCGGGGGGGAACCGGAGACGAACGCCTCCGCGCCGCGCCGCGCCGGCAAATCCCGCCCCGCCCCGTTCCACCGGCACGGTCACCCCCGCCGCGGCCGCACTCACCTGCCGCCTCTTTCGCCGCTCCGCTCCCGCCAGGCGCTCGTGCTTTGGGCATGCGCGGTAGCGAGACCGCAGCACCCGCCCCTTGCCGCGTCCCGGTTGGCTGCCTAGGACATGTCAATCACCTCTCTCGCCGCCTAGCAGCGCTCGCGAGTCGGGCATGCGCAGTACGGAGACCTCAACGCCCACCCCTCTGGCAACCTGATAGGCGGACAGAGTGGTGACTGACGTGCCTAGGCAGCCAACCAGCGCTCCGCACCTCCAGCCCTCCCGCGCCAGCAGCCGCGTTGCAAAGGGAACAATAAACCGCGCTCGCCTGCTTTCCGCTGAAAAGGGGGGCGGCTGGGTCCCCGCAGCAGAAAAAACCCTTCCGTCCTGCATTGCCCTTCGCCAGTACAACTGCACAGCTGGGAACTCGGCAACGTCAAGCGGCCGTCTGACAGACGCACACTCGGAACTTGACTAGGCTGGCGATTTTGGCTGGCTTACACACACGGACTTGCACTTCTCTGAGGAAACAAATTCTTTTTTAAGCACAGCCTCTCCTTGGGGAAGAAAAAACGCCCCCTCCGTGCTCCCAAACACTAGGCAGCCGTGGGGAAACCACCGAAAGCCAAGACCGACAGCAGCAACGTCGAGTGCAGTCTGGCTTCAATTCTGATCACGCACTTAATGGCCTCTCCCAGGCCTACCAATGACTGCTCCTTTTCTGGAAGGACAAACTGAACGTCCTAAACTGAAGACTGCACGGAACACAGCTCCACTGGCAGCCAATTTGCCTCTTCTCCGGCTTCCACGGGGAATATCTTGTAGCGTCCTCCAACTCGCAAACGTTCTTCCTCAGTCCACGGCCCCAGACGCGGAATCTCCTGAGCAGCGAGCGGAAACAACCGCGCGGGATTTTCTTCACGGCACCGAGAAGGCGGCGCTGGCAAAAAAGCAGGCCAAAGCACCTGAACCCGTCTACCAGCCCCAGCCTGCGGCCAAGAGACCGGGAGCACCCTGCCCGAGGGGCCGCGCACCCCGCAGCTGTACTTGGACCACCGTGTGCGTGAAAGCATGTGTGTCTACAAACGATTGTCTGTCCACATGCGTGTGCTTTTTTGCAGGCTCCATTCGTGCTTAAGCTGGAGTGAGTGCACAGCTGCGCTGTTTTTTGGCAAAGGTCCACGTGTCGCACGACGTTGCCCAGTCCTGCATTTCTCACGCGGACAGATGCACGGGAGTTCTGCCAGTAAAGGCTTAGCGGTTTCTATACACTACTCGGTATAGGGAGAGAAAGAGAGCGCATCGGAAAACTTGCGTTTTCTGAGCTGGAACCTAGTTGCTAAGCATTGTTTTTGTCCACGTGAACACACACCAATCCCCACTGCAAACCAAGCAGAAACCATTCCACAAGCTCCCAGGTAGGCACACCCACCACCTTGTGCAGGCGAACGCAGCTAGAGAAAAGCACCTAATTTTCCACAGTGATGCTTAAGCAAACGCCTGGCCACACACAAGCACACATCCGCAAGCGCGCCCACTCCCGTCTATGCACAGAAAGACTCACGCGAAACGTACTGACATGCTTGAGGGTAAACAGGTGTGCATTGATGGTTGGCGTACTGCATCACGCATACGTGGCTGCACGAGAATATTCTTTTGGAGGGTACTTGCATCAGGTACATCCCTGTATTTGGACGACCGTGTGCGTGAAAGCATGTGTGTCTACAGACGATTTTCTGTCCACATGCGTGTGCCTTTTTGCAGGCTCCATTCGTGCTTAAGCTGGAGTGAGTGCATAGCTGCGCCGTTTTTTGGCAAAGGTCCACGTGTCGCACGACGTTGCCCAGTCCTGCATTTCTCACGCGGACAGATGCACGGGAGTTCTGCCAGTAAAGGAGCAAAGACAGTCGCAGGAAGAACTGAATGCTGCTCCGAGCTACTTCTCACCCTTGGCAAATGCTTCACAGTGGCGCAAGGAATAGTGTTCCGCAGCCGATGGACAAGCGAAATGAAAGAGATCATGCCTTAACGCGAAAGAGCAACAGGGCATCACTGCGCAAGCTCTTCCCTGATCTGCAGCTGAGAGCGAACACTTGTGTGCTTGTCGGAGAGATTGTGTCTTGCCTGTAAGTGTCTGGGAGTTTGGGGAAGATCAGTGTGGCTGGTTCGATAATCAACGTCTAGGATAGCTGCAGAGCGGTCCCTGTTGGTGTGAGGACAGTGTGCCTGTAGGTCAGTCTGTGTTCCTGGCGCCTGCTGTATCGATCCGTCGCTCCACACGCGTGTGAGTCCATGTCTTTCTCTCCACAAGCATGTGTGCTGATTTCGTCTCACATGTGCATCTGTGCTAGTGTTGAGCTCAGCGGAGTGTGTCTCTGGACACTTGGTGTGCGTTGGCTTTACCTGTGTGTAACGCAGCACAGCCATGACTGCCTCGGTGAAGAGAGACCAGGGAAATCATCTAGGTAGAGTCAACAAAGGAAAACCCAAGAGGGATTGACGTGTGCTCGACAGAGACGGATTCCCTGCGCTGACATTTCTCAGTAACACGAGAAGAAAGCTGAGCGGTAGATCGACCGGAGAAATGCTTCCCTAGACCACATTTAGCGAATGAACTGCATTGTGCGCGGCTTTCGAGATTGTGCCTGAAAAGTGCGAAAACCAGCAGAGCCTGTGCTCAAAAGCTGGTGGCTATGTGACTGCATTGATGCACGTTCCCGTGTCTGCGAGTGTATAGACGGCTGTTTCACGTTCACACAAATGCATCTAGTCGGTTTTTTCTTCTGTGCGTGCACACGTGTTTCCATTGTCTCTTCGGAACAGACATAGCTCTCTGCATGCTGAACGACGTGGTAAAACGCGTCTGCCTATATTTTGGTTAACAATCGAGGGTGCGTGTTCCGTCAGCGGCATTTCCGCAGACGACTCCGCAGAGCCAGTTCGGAAAGCTCCGCACACCAGGACTGAATGTATAACCAAGCAATTGCACCGGTGCGCTCGTAACATATTCTGACGGACGTCTTTTATGCCATAGCATTAGGAACGTATTTGCGTTCAAGCAAGTATCACAGACAACGTGTGAACCGAGGATCTGTTGGTGTTTGCTCCGTACGGCATGCTTCATGGTAGCTTACTTGCCGATCGCAGGCTTAGCGGTTTCTATACAGGAATCCATATAGGGAGAGAAAGAGAGTGCATCGGAAAACTTGCGTTTTCTGCGCTGGAATCTAGTTGCTACGCATTTTATTTGTCCACGTGAACACACACGGTTCCCCACTGCAAACCAAGCAGAAACCATTCCACAAGCTCCCAGGTAGGTGCACCCACCACCTTGTGCACGCGAACGGAGCTAGAGAAAAGCACCTAATTTTCCGCAGTGATGCTTAAGCAAACGCCTGGCCACACACAAGCACACATCCGCAAGCGCGCCCACTCCCATCTATGCACAGAAAGACGTACGCGAAACGTGCTTACATGCTTGAGGGTAAACAGGCGTGCATTGATGGTTGGCGTACTGCATCACGCATACGTGGCTGCACGAGAATATTCTTTTGGAGGGTACGTGCAGATACGTCCCTGTACTTGGACGACTGTGTGCGTGAAAGCGTGTGTGTCTCCAGACGATTGTCTGTCCACATGCATGTGCCTTTTTGCAGGCTCCATTCGTGCTTAAGCTGGAGTGCACAGCTGCGCCGTCTTTTGGCAAGGTTCCACGTGTTGCACGACGTTGCCCAGTCCTGCATTTCTCACGCGGACAGATGCACGGGAGCTGTGCTAGTAAAGGAGCAAAGACAGTCGTAGACAGAACTGAATGCTGCTCCGAGCTACTTCTCACCTATGGCAAATGCTTCACAGTGGCCCGAGGAAAGGCGCTCAGCAGCCGATCTACAAGAGAAACGAAACAGATCATGCCTTAACGCGAAAGAGCAACAAGGTGTCACTGCACGAGCTTCTCCCTGATCTACAGCTGAGAGCGAACACTTGTGTGCTTGTCGGAGAGATTGTGTCTTGCCTGTAAGTGTCTGGGAGTTTGGGGCAGGTCAGTGTGGCTGGTTCGATAATCAACGTCTAGGATAGCTGCAGAGCGGTCCCTGTTGGTGTGGGGACAGTGTGCCTGTAGGTCAGTCTGTGTTCCTGGCGCCTGCTGTATCGATCCGTCGCTCCACACGCGTGTGAGTCCATGTCTTTCTCTCCACAAGCATGTGTGCTGATTTCGTCGCACATGTGCATCTGTGCTAATGTTGAGCTCAGCGGAGTGCGTCTCTCGAGACTTGGTGTGCGTTGGCTGTGCCTGTGTGTAACGCAGCACAGCCATGACTGCCTCGGTGAAGAGAGACCAGGGAAATCATCTAGACAGAGTTAACAAAGGAAAAACGAAGAGGGATTGACGTGTGCTCGATAGAGACGGATTCCCTGCGCTGACATTTCTCAGTAACACGAGAAGAAAGCTGAGCGGTAGATCGACCGGAGAAATGCTTCCCTAGACCACATTTAGCGAATGAACTGCATTGTGCGCGACTTTCGAGATTGTGCCTGAAAAGTGCGAAAACCAGCAGAGCCTGTGCTCAAAAGCTGGTGGCTGTGTGACTGCATTGATGCACCTTCCCGTGTCTGCGAGTGTACAGACGGCTGTTTCACGTTCACACAAAGGCACCTGGTCAGGTTTTTCTTCTGTGCGTGCACACGCATTTCCGTTGTCTCTTCGGAACAGACGTAGCTCTCTGCATGCTGAACGACGTGGTAAAACGCGTCTGCCTATATTTTGGTTAACAATCGAGGGTGCGTGTTCCGACTGCTGCATTTCCGCAGACGACTCCGCAGAGCCAGTTCTGAAAGCTCCGCACACCAGGACTGAATGTATAACCAAGCAATTGCACAGGTGCGCACAATAACATATTCTGAGGGACGTCTTTTATGCCACAGCAGCACGAAGGTATTTGAGTTCAAGCACGTATCAGAAACAATGTGTGGACCGAGGATCTGTGGGTATTTTCTCCGTACGGCACGCTTCGTGGTAGCTTACTTGCCGATCGCAGGCTTAGCGGTTTCTATACACGACTCGGTATAGGGAGAGAAAGAGAGCGTATCGGAAAACTTGCGTTTTCTGAGCTGGAACCTAGTTGCTAAGCATTGTTTTTGTCCACGTGAACACACACCAATCCCCACTGCAAACCAAGCAGAAACCATTCCACAAGCTCCCAGGTAGGCACACCCACCACCTTGTGCAGGCGAACGCAGCTAGAGAAAAGCACCTAATTTTCCACAGTGATGCTTAAGCAAACGCCTGGCCACACACAAGCACACATCCGCAAGCGCGCCCACTCCCATCTATGCACAGAAAGACGCACGCGAAACGTACTGACATGCTTGAGGGTAAACAGGTGTGCATTGATGGTTGGCGTACTGCATCACGCATACGTGGCTGCACGAGAATATTCTTTTGGAGGGTACGTGCAGATACGTCCCTGTACTTGGACGACCGTGTGCGTGAAAGCGTGTGTGTCTCCAGACGATTGTCTGTCCACATGCGTGTGCCTTTTTGCAGGCTCCATTCGTGCTTAAGCTGGAGTGAGTGCACAGCTGTGCCGTCTTTTGGCAAAGCTCCGCGTGTTGCACGACGTTGCCCAGTCCTGCATTTCTCATGCGTACAGATGCACGGGAGCTCTGCTAAGTAAAGGAGCAAAGACAGTCGTAGGCAGAACTGAATGCTGCTCCGAGCTACTTCTCACCCTTGGCAAATGCTTCACAGTGGCGCGAGGAATAGCTTTCCGCATCCGATGTACAAGAGAAACGAAACAGATCATGCCTTAACGCGAAAGAGCAACAAGGCGTCACTGCGCAAGCTCTTCCCTGATCTACAGCTGAGAGCGAACACTTGTGTGCTTGTCGGAGAGATTGTGTCTTGCCTGTAAGTGTCTGGGAGTTTGGGGCAGGTCAGTGTGGCTGGTTCGATAATCAACGTCTAGGATAGCTGCAGAGCGGTCCCTGTTGGTGTGAGGACAGTGTGCCTGGAAGTCAGTCTGTGTTCCTGGCGCCTGCTGTATCGATCCGTCGCTCCACACGCGTGTGAGTCCATGTCTTTCTCTCCACAAGCATGTGTGCTGATTTCGTCGCACATGTGCATCTGTGCTAATGTTGAGCTCAGCGGAGTGGGTCTCTCGAGACTTGGTGTGCGTTGGCTGTGCCTGTGTGTAACACAGCACAGCCACGACTGCTCCGGTGAAGAGAGACCAGGGAAATCATCTAGGCAGAGTCAACAAAGGAAAACCGAAAAGGGATTGACGTGTGCTCGACAGAGACGGATTCCCTGCGCTGACATTTCTCAGTAACACGCGAAGAAAGCTGAGCGGTAGCTCTCTGCATGCTGAACGACGTGGTAAAACGCGTCTGCCTATAGTTTGGTTAACAATCGAGGGTGCGTGTTCCGTCAGCGGCATTTCGGCAGACGACTCCACAGAGCCAGTTCTGAAAGCTCCGCACATCAGGACTGAATGTGGAACCAAGCAATTGCACAGGTGCGCGCAATCACATATTCTGACGACCATCTTTTATGCCACAGCAGCACGAAGGCATTTGCGTTCAAGCAGGTATCAGAAACAATGTGTGGACCGAGGATCTGTTGGTATTTTCTCTGTACGGTACGCTTCGTGGTAGCTTTCTTGCCGATCGCAGGCTTAGCGGTTTCTATACACGACTTGGTATAGGGAGAGAGAGAGAGAGCATTGGAAAACTTGCGTTTTCTGCGCTGGAACCTAGTTGCTACGCCTTCTGTTTGTCCACGTAAACACACACGATTCCCTACTGAAAACCAAGCAGAAACCATTCCACAGGCTCCCAGGTATGTGCACCCACCATCTCGTGCCCGCGAACGCAGCTAGAGAAAAGCACCTACCTTTTCACACACTGATCCCTTAGCAAACGGCTGGCCACACACATGGACACATCCGCAAGCGCGCCCACTCTCATCTATGGACAGAAAGACGTACACGAAACGTGCTTACATGCTTGAGAGTAAACAGGTGTGCACTCATGGTTGGCGTACTGCATCACGCATACGTGGCTGCACGAGAATATTCTTTTGGAGGGTACGTGCAGATACGTCCCTGTACTTGGACGACCGTGTGCGTGAAAGCGTGTGTGTCTCCAGATGATTGTCTGTCCACATGCGTGTGCCTTTTTGCAGGCTCCATTCGTGCTTAAGCTGGAGTGAGTGCACAGCTGCGCCTTTTGTTGGCAAGGTTCCGCGTGTTGCACGACTTTGCCCAGTCCTGCATTTCTCACGCGGACAGATGCACGGGAGCTGTGCTAGTAAAGGAGCAAAGACAGTCGTAGGCAGAACTGAATGCTGCTCTGAACTACTTCTCACCCTTGGCAAATGCTTCACAGTGGCGCAAGGAATAGTGTTCCGCAGCCGATGGACAAGCGAAATGAAAGAGATCATGCCTTAACGCGAAAGAGCAACAGGGCATCACTGCGCAAGCTCTTCCCTGATCTGCAGCTGAGAGCGAACACTTGTGTGCTTGTCGGAGAGATTGTGTCTTGCCTGTAAGTGTCTGGGAGTTTGGGGCAGGTCAGTGTGGCTGGTTCGATAATCAACGTCTAGGATAGCTGCAGAGCGGTCCCTGTTGGTGTGAGGACAGTGTGCCTGGAAGTCAGTCTGTGTTCCTGGCGCCTGCTGTATCTATTCGTCGCTCCACACGCGTGTGAGTCCATGTCTTTCTCTCCACAAGCATGTGTGCTGATTTCGTCGCACATGTGCATCTGTACTAGTGTTGAGCTCAGCGGAGTGCGTCTCTCGACTCTTGGTTGATGGTTGTCGTACTGCATCACGATTACGTGGCTGCACGAGAATATTCTTTTGGAAGGTACCTGTAGATACGTCCCTGTAATTGGACGACCGTGCACGTGAAATCACGTGTGTCTACAAACGATTGTCTGTCCACATGCGTGTGCCTTGATGCAGGCTCCATTCGTGCTTAAGCTGGAGTGAGTGCACAGCTGCGCCGTTTGTTGGCAAGGTTCCGCGTGTTGCACGACGTTGCCCAGTCCTGCATTTCTCACGCGGACAGATTCAAGGGAGCTCTGTACAGACGGTTGTTTCATGTTCACACAAAGGCACCTGGTCGGGTGCATCCCAGATACAGCATCCCAGATTCAGCATCCCCGATACAGCTTCCCGGATAGAGCATCCCAAATACAGCATCCTAGATACAGTATCCTAGATACGGCATCCTAGATACGGCATCCTAGATACAGCATTCTAGATGCAGTATCCCGGATACAACATCTCAGATACGCCATCCCAGATATAGCATCCCAGGTACAGCATCCCAGATACAGCATCCTAGGTACAGCGTAATAGATACAGCATCCCAGATACAACATGTCGAGCTGTGCTCCTCTCCCACACCAAGTGCTGATCGTGGGGCTCAGGGTGAGGGGGGGCAGCGAGGGGGTCCGTGGACTGGAATAAGTTTTGTCTGGGGTTTTTCAAACGCCTCTGCTGACACGTCGTATAAAAACCGATTGCTGCAGTGCTAAGGAATGAACAGGAGGATGAGCAACAGACTGCAGAAACTGCTTGCGTTTTGGTTTATTGAAAAATTCGTATTGAACTCAAAAAGCAATACGATCTTGCAGTGGTCTTCTAATACCTAGTGACAGCTTTTAATGTACTGGTTTGGAACTTTGAGATGAGATTTGAGATGAAGGGCTGTTCCATTGTGGAATATTGCAGGAGTAAATTTCAGGCATTTCAGCATGCCTGGCAGATCTGCAGCTTGATAAAGACCTCAGGCTGTTTGGTTTAATCAGACTTTTGTAGATCCCACCTTCACTGGTCAAAGCACCGGCTGCCAATGTGTTTTCTGGTGTTGTCACTTCTTTCTGACCAAAGACGGCAGAGGCAGCAGCTCTCCTGGTGGTGTCTGTTTTATTGAAACATGGGGATCTACAGGAACTTTAACCCGAAAGCTCAGGAAGCTGTGGTCCGTGGTCTATCTTTGTAATGTTTGTAGATTCTTCTGCAACGTTTGTGAGTGTGAACTGCTGTGCAGGTAGAAGGAAGAAAGATGCGTGAGCTAAAGCAGCAGGAAGGCTGCAGCCGTGTAAGCCGGGGGTGCAAGCGGCACGAAACGGGCTGCAGCGGCGGAGCCCTCGGTCCCGGGCCGTCCCGGGCAGGCGCAGCCCGAGCACTCCCGGCCCCGCTGCCGCTGCCCCGTCGGGGCCGGGGCCGCGCTGCGGGCGCACAGCGCCGCTCTGCGGCCGCCGGCGGCTCCGGGCCGGGAGGGGGGGCGGGGCCCGGTGGCGGGCGCGGACGGGATTGGCTCCTGCGCCGGATGGGCGGGGCCACGCTGCGTAAGTGCGGGGGCGGAGGAGTGCGTGCCGCCGGTGCGGCGGCGGGAGGAGCGCGCGAGGAGCGGCGGGGCCGGCGGTGAGCGAGGGGCGGGCGGACACCGGGGAGACCGGCCGGGGCCGCCCCGGTCCCGGCTGAGGGGGGAGGCTAGAGGGGGAGGGACGGGCTGGTTTGGGCAGGAGGAAGGCGAGGGGCAGGCAGCCGCAACAGCGCAGCCCCGGGCCGGGTCGAGCAAGGGGCGAGGGGGAAACACGCGGGCGGCTGTGAGGGAAGGGAGCCCCGGGCTGAGCGCTGCGCGGGGCTCGGGCGGGGCCGTGGGGCGGAGCGGGGAGCCCGTGGTGCCACAGGGCAGAGGGAGGAAGGCGAGCGGGAGGGGGCGGCGCCAGGGTGCGCGAGGGGCGGGGGCGGCGCTGCCGCGGGGAGGGGCCGGGAACGGGGGGAGCGGCGGAGGAGCCTGAGGGCGGGACGGCGCGGAAGGAGCTTGGGCGGGAAAGGCTGAGGGACCTCAGGGAGGGGGTGACATCGGGGGGGCTTTGGCAGGAAAGGCTGAGGGACCTCAGGGAGGGGGTGACATCGAGGAGGCTTTGGCGGGAAAGGCTGAGGGACCTCGGGGAGGGGGTGACATCGGGGGGACTTTGGCGGGAAAGGCTGAGGGACCTCAGGGAGGGGGTGACATCGGGGGGGCTTTGGTGGGAAAGGCTGAGGGACCTCGGGGAGGGGGTGACATCGGGGGGGCTTTGGCGGGAAAGACTGAGGGACCTCGGGGAGGGGGTGACATCGGGGAGGCTTTGGCGGGAAAGGCTGAGGGACCTCAGGGAGGGGATGACATCGGGGGGGCTTTGGCGGGAAAGGCTGAGGGACCTCGGGGAGGGGGTGACATCGGGGGGGCTTTGGCAGGAAAGGCTGAGGGACCTCGGGGGGGGTGACATCGGGGAGGCTTTGGCGGGAAAGGCTGAGGGACCTCGGGGAGGAGATGGCGTCGGAGAGGCTGCAGGGGACAATGCTGAGGGAGCTTAGGACGGGATGGCACTCAGGTCTGGTTTCAAAGGGAAATGCTGAGGTACCTTGAGGAATGGACGCTGGGCTGGGAGCTATGAACACATCAGACTGGTTAAGAGAGTGTTCATGACAGAAATTTGTGCAGTGAAGTATTCCAGCAAAGAGCGGGAGAAGAGCCAAACTTAGATCAGGCCTCCTAGGACGCCTGCAGGTTTGGGGACAGGGATGACGAGGTTGTTAATCCGGTCCTAACTGTTTCTTTCTCTGTCCCTCTCTTGCAGCACCTGACTGAATGGAGGAGCAAGTGGACGGGAAGTTCCTGCGCCACACACAGATCACATTTATCGCTCTCGCCCTCAGAGACCCGGAGATCCAAACCGTTCGCATCGTGCCTTGAAGCAGCCTGTGCTCATGCGCTTCTCCCAGGGAGAAGGCGGAATGGCAGTGACTGGCCACGTTAAGCCACAGGGTGCACACTGTGCAGCTGTCAAGCCCAGCTCTGCGTTAGCTCACACCTGCGGTTTTGCGCCGCACACGCACATTTGAGTTGTCGCTGGTTGTTGCAGCGTTTGGCTTTGGTGAGGACAGCGTGTGTTTGTCAGCAGTTGGTGTAGGTGGGATCTGGAGGAGAAAGCGATATTTCCGTGCCAGAACTGGTTGGTGTTTGCATGGTATTGTGGCGGTTGTTCCCGCAGGTGATGAGTGCAGGAGCATTATTGCAGGATGAGGGGATTTTGGAGGCTTGTCTGTGAGATGCACTAGAGGCAGCAGTTGGAAGCAAAAGGCTGAGATTTGGAGGGTTTGTCAGTGGGTTTTGGACGGTTGTCAGCTGAAGAGTTGGCTGTTTGCAGGTGAGGTGTAGGGCAGAGGGTGAAGCTGACTTTGCCTGGGCAGCGCAACTGGCTGGGTGTGCAGAGCTGAGGAGAGCGGGCTGCTGCGGGTGACCCTAAAGCTGGAGAACCAGCCGGCAGCTCCAGACGCTCCCGCTGCCGGGCAGGGCCGTGCAGGCCAGTGCCCTGGGGCACAGCGACGTGACCCTCCGCAAGTACCAAAGAGCAGGTGAGGACCGTGGGCACTTGTACTGAGCTGTGACATCTCTAACCCGTGACATTGGGGTCCAGCCTGAGCAGGGCACGTGCGGAAGCTGTGCTGCAGGGAGGGCAGAGCTGAGGGGAAGGGCTGTGCCAGGGGCTGGTGCCAAGGCAAGGTGGGCGCGCTGTGGGGTGTGGGGAGGTGTCAGCCCCGGACTCAGCCCCTGTCTGACTGTAGTGCCCTTGGGCTGGTGTAGCTCAGTCCTCTGTGTGTTTCTCTTCAGGGGGAGCAGCATGCAAAGGAAAAGCAAGGAAGGAGGTGAACCCATGAGGAAGAGTGATGGATAAAGAGGGTTGGAGCGCACCTGCCAGTCAAGAGGGATCAAGAAAGAAGACACCAGTGGTGGAACCGCAGGTCAGGAGAGCTCAAGGAGGGAGAAAGGTGACTGTGGCCGTATGGGTTTTTCTAGCTCACACACCAATGAAAACAGTTTGGATAATAAAAGAAATGTATGCAAAACCAATAATTAAAGGCAGAGAATGTTTATATGCTATGTATGGGGTAGACCTGAAGGTATATTTCTTCCTACAACGAAGGAGAATTCGCAATACATGCTGCTGTCAGCAACGACCAGTAAGCGACAAGACTCTACTTACTGATGCCTCTGGTCGCTCACATAAAGTTGTAATTACATGGCTAAACTCAGATACCCAGTGCTGCAAACACAAGGTAGAAAAAGAGACCAAGAGTCAAACAAGTTCTTGAGCTGACAGCTGTTAGGATCGCTTTGAGGTGTTCTGTAACAAGCCTTTGAATGTTGTAACTGGCTCATATTATGCGGCTGGCATACTTAACCGCCTGGAAGCTTCTTTTCTTAAGGAAGAGGATAATCCTCTTTTGATGGCTGAATTGAGAATGCTATGGTTTCTAATAAATCATAGACATCATAGGTATTATGCAATGCACACCCGCTCTCGCAGTGGCCCTTCCAGGACCACTTGCGGAAGGCAGTAGGAGGGCCGATGCACGAGCTGTGCCGCTCACTGTGCCTAAAGCCTTGGAGCAAGCTAAATGATCACATAAATTCTTTCGCCAGAGGGCAAAGGCGTTAAAACGACAATTTCAAATTACAGTGGATCAGGCGAGAAGCGTTCTTATGTCCTGCCCTGATTGCCAACAGTTGGCACCCGCGCCATCCACAGAGGGTATTAATCTAGGAGGGGTTACTGCCAATGAAGTACGGCCAGCGGATGTAACGCATTGTTCTGAATTGGGTAAATACGTACGTGTTTCTGTAGACGCTCATTCCAGATTTCTCGTTGCTGCTGCACACGCTGGTGAAAGAGCACGAGACGTCTGTAACATTGGTTGGCATGTTTTGCTGTTTGAGGAGTTCCATGATCTGTAAAACCAGAGGAAAGCAGAACGCACACTCGATTAGAGGAGCGATCCCCTAGCGCGCTGTAATAGAAGTGCCTGCTTTTTAACACTTTCAAAACAGTGTTAAAGAGTCTGTTTGACGACTTTTCGGTATCATTTCTGGCGACGAGGATGGGATAATCTGCCTGACCTCCCGTGGATCCCAGGATCTCTAGGACCTTGTGCCGGCACCGGGGAATTCCTGGAAGGGACCACAGCTCCTCGGACCAGCTCGGGACGCGGGTAAAACCCCATCAATGAGATAAGGCACTTTCATTGTCTGGTTGCGTTGGCACGCTGCCTGCGCGAGACGTGGGCGACACCAGCGCGTTGGGTCTGCGCATTCGCGTCTGCGCATTTTGGTAAACTGGGTAACTTAAAAAAAGAAAGAAATAAAAAATTAAAGAGGAAAATGAGAAAACAATAAATCAAAGAGAAAAACGAGGGAACAGTAATTTGATAAAGATACCTTTAATGATTTTGCTGTTTGTGCCTTAGCAATTGTATAATTGTTTCTGGCTTTAGTGGTTTGTTGTTGTTGTTACTTGTGTCTTGGGGGATTTTATAGTCCAGTACTTAGGGTTCACCAATTGTCTGTTATTGTGATTGTGAAGTAGGTAGTGCACAATCGGCAGGAGGATTCGGGAGAAATCCCCCCCAGGCTGTGTTTTCTGACATTAGAAAAGGATCGTTTGCTGTTCAACAGGGCGTCAACCAGGGAGAATCTGATTGAATATTGTAATTAATGGTGGCCACTGTAAATAATATTAATATGCTTCACAGGTCTAGGTGGGTATACTTTGAGATCTGTAGTATAGTAATGTGCTGCATGTAATATGTAGTAAGATATCTATTTTAAATCATATATTGCCTATTACATAAGGCATATTACACAATATATACTGTTACATATGCATTGTCTGTATCCTCTTCAGATCCATTTGTTTTGAAAAAGGATAATCAGGGAAAGAAATGCAAACCAGTAAAAGGTTTGTTGAAGAACAGCTATTGGTGTAGAATACACAGAGAACATGAGATCAAAATTGTCCCTCGGTCAGTCCAGGGTGGGATCCTGATATCCTTATATCGGGGCACAGGCTGCATTGGTATCGCCAGTGCATTTTATTCGGGATTAGACACGCTGCGCCTAAAGCTGTAAATACGCCAAAACCTTCTGAGATTAAACAGGATTGTGAGGAGTCTCCCACTGAGTTTTTACACCGTCTTAAACCGACAGCTCAGAAATATATTAATATAGATCCTGACTTGGAGAACAGAGAAATAGAATTCTTAGTTGACTGGGAGCTCATTATTCTGTGTTAAACACTATGCAGGGAATGTTAAGTAGCGATTCTGTAACAGTTATGGGAGCCACAAAAATTGCGAAACACGGCCCTTTAACCTGCTGCTTAGAATGTTTGTATGTGGAGTCTGTACTTATTGATTGTGTACCATGTGTCTTCTCTTGTGCACAATGAATGGTTGAAAAAAGCTTTAATGGTGCAATGGCTGTGCAGTGACACGCTGCTATGGCTGCAATTGTTAAACAAAGAAGGGGAGATGTGACAGGGTTGTGACATCAGGCCCGTGAGAAATTGCAAGAGTCACAGTGTGAGAACAAGCGCTGGTGGAACAACACAAGCAGCAAGGACTGTGTGGGACATAAACCATCAGGGACAGAGGGATTGGTACATGAGGGACAGAGGGATTGATACGGGGTTGGTACATGAGGGACAGAGGGATTGATACGCGGTGGGTACATCAGGGACAGAGGGATTGATACAGGATCGGTACATCAAGGACAGAGGTCCGCGATGTTTCAAATGCAAACCTGAGTTTGTATTAAATGTCTCTCTGCATCTTAAAGAGAGTCTGTGCCTCATCTGCTACACCCCTTTATCTGTTTCCCAAATTACGATTTAGACTGTATTTACCGTTGTAAAAACAAAGCTTTCCCCCCTTAATTTTTGTCACGTGTTGTAGTTAGAATTAATAGAGATATTGGAGCCCATCGTAGCTAAACTGGAAAAAGACAGCAGCCGTGTGTATTTTTAAATAAAGACTAAATCAAGTGTGCTAGCTCATTATCTTTAAGCGTTTTACTCTGATCACCTCTCTCCCAAGGTTTTGTGTCTGTTGTATCAAGGCCTGACACCCACGGCCACAGTGGATGAATCACCATGGGCACAACACCAGGAACCTGCCTGTTCGTGTCCAGGATATCCACTCCAGCAGACACATTTTAATTGGTACTTGCGTTATGGATTAGATGCAACAAAAATCCATACTTTCTTTTGTCCTTTGCTATAGAGGAGGGGGTTGAACATTTCTATAGCAGATTCAATCACTTGTTGTAAAGCAATGAAATAAATAACTTAGGCTTTTTCTATGGATAAACAACGTTTAATTCAATTCCTTAATTGTATTCCTTAAACACTTGTTCGTTAGACCATAAGCAAAACAGCGCTGGGTGTTGGTTCGTTAGTAGGCCCTTATTATGTGGTTGGTTAACCCTGAAAATGTTAGCTCCCTCTATCAATATAACCTCATAAACAAGTTTCAAAATTTTTATGTAGAACTTACCCACCTTTTCCTTTTTGCAGGTTCAGAGCCCGAGCCTCATTTGGCTGTATCTGTAAACATCAAACATCTCAGCACAAATCACAACTGCATTTCTCACAGACAGAAGTGCCTGATCTCCACAGCTTGCCTGGCAGTGCAGAGAGCAGGAAGTGCGGTGAGTCCTGGGCCTTTGGGGACATTTCACCCTGTTTTGTGTCTCAGTCCCTCCCTGCTCCCTCCTCTTTCCTGCTGTGCCCTTCTTCCTCTTCATCTCTTCTCCCTCTGTCCTTCTGCTGCTTCCTCACCTATTTCCCCACCCTTCTGAATCTCTGTGCAGGGTTTCTCGTATCTCCCTCTCCGTCTCCACCCCTCTGTGTTCTCACCATCCCCGGTTTCTCTTTGTCGTCATTCTTGTCTGTTGCTCTGTCCCGCTCTGTGCCCCATCATTTCTCACTGTATCCCTCTGTCCTGCTCCCTGCGCCTATTCCTGCCCCTTTTCTTTTTTACTCCCTCTTCCTCTTGCTGCCCACCCCAGGATTTTTTCCCAATCTCTATCCTGCCCCAACCCTTATTGTTCTTTCTCTCTCCTGCTCCCTCTCTGTCTTTCTGCCTGTCTGCCCTTTCCCTGCTGCTTCTTTCTCCATCTCTGTCCAGATTACTGCCCCTTTTCCTTCGTGATGTCTTTCTGTCCTGTTTGTCTTTCTGTCTTCCTTCTTCCTTCCTTCTGTTCCCAGCCCCATCCCCTCTCGCTGTATCTTCCCTGTCCAGCTGGCTCTGCCTTTTCTTTGTCTTCTCATCCTCTTTCCTGCTCCTCAGCCCTCTTTTCCTCTTCCTCCAGCTCATTGCTGCATATTTTCCCTTTCCAATCTCTTCATTTTGATCTAAACTTTGCTTTGTTTCTCAGTCCCTTTGTTCTCTTCCCTTCCTGTTGCCTCTCAGTGGGCAGTGACAACCTGGTTCAGAGACAGCACGGTGACCACATCCCTGGTTGCTCGGTCCATCAGCACACAGACGCCACTGTGGTGGAAAGCAAATGGCGTTTATTAACAAGTAACACAGCGTTATATACCTTAGGTTTGCAACGTCACGTCCATCTGCTTGCCTCACATACTCCTACCTACCTAGGGAGGGGCTACTATCTTTCTGTACAGCGCGAGATCTTCCGGCCTCCAGACCCTAACTACCTACAGGTATGTGTCACAACCCCCCCTGGACACCGTTTGTGTCACAAACGCCCCTGGACAGGGTGTGTCTCACGAACCCCATTGGACAGCATGTGTCACAACCCCCCCTGGAAACTGTGTGTGTCACAAACACCCCTGGACAACATGTATGTCACAAACGCCCCTAGATAGGGTGTGTGACACAAACCCCATTGGAGAGTGTGTGTGACTCAAACCCCATTGGAGAGTGTATGTGTCACAAACCCCATTGGACAGCGTGTGTGTCACAAGCCCCCCTGGAAACTGTGTGTGTCCAAAATATCCCTGGACAGCGTGTGTGTCACAAACCCCATTGGACAGCGTGTGTGTCACGAACCCCATTGGACAGTGTGTGTGTCACAAAACCCCCTGGACAGTGTGTGTGTCACAAACCCCATTGGACAGGGTGTGTGTCACAAACCCCATTGGACAGGATGTGTGTCACAAACACCCCTGAACAGAATGTGTGTCACAAACCCCATTGTAAAGTGTGTGTGTCACAAACCCCATTGAACAGCATGTATGTCACAAACACCCTTGGACAGTGTGTTTGTCAAAAACACCCTGGGACAGCGTGTGTGTCACAAACCCCTTTGGACAGTGTGTGTGTAACAATCGTCCCTGGACAAGGTGTGTGTTACAAACCGCGGTGGAGTTTGTGTGTGTCACAAACCCCATTGGACAGGGTGTGTGTCACAAACCCCATTGGACAGGGTGTGTGTCACAAACACCCCTGGACATGGTTTGTGTTACAAGCCACATTGGTGAGTGTGTGTGTCACAAACTCTATTGCACAGCGTGTGTGTCACAAACCCCATTGGACAGGGTGTGTGTCACAAACCCCATTGGACAGGGTGTGTGTCACAAACCCCATTGGACAGCTTGTGTGTCACAAACACCCATGGGCACCGTTTGTGTCACAAAAGGCCCTGGACAGCGTGTGTGTCACAAACCCCATTGGACAGCGTGTGTGTCAGAAACCCCATTGGACAGGGTGTGTATCACAAACGTTTCTGGACACCGTTTGTGTCACAAACGTTTCTGGACAGCGTGTGTGTCACAAACCCCATTGGACAGTGCGTTTCACAAACACCCCTGGACAGTTTCCTTGTCACAAACACCCCTGGACACCGTTTATGTTACAAACGCCCCTGGACAGTTCCTCTGTCACAAACGCCATTGGACAGTGTGTGTGTCACTAACCCCATTGGACAGCCTGTGTGTCACAAACCCCATTGGCCAGCATGTGTGTCACGAACCCCATTGGACAGGGTGTATGTCACAAACCCCATTGGACAGCCTGTGTTTCACAAATCCCATTGGGCAGTGTGTGTGTCACAAACCCCACTGTACAGGGTGTGTGTCACAAACCCCTGGACAGCGTGTGTGTCACAACTGCCCGTGGACAGTTTGTGAGTCACAAACCTGATTTGACAGCTTGTCTGTCACAAACCCCACTGGACAGCGTGTGTGTCAGAAACACCATTGGGCAGTGTATGTCACAACCCCCCCTGGACAGTGTGTGTGTCACAACCCCCCCTGGACAGTGTGTGTGTCACTAACCCCATTGGACAGTGTGTGTGTCGCAAACCCCATTGAACACCGTGTGTGTCACAAACCCCATTGGACAGGGTGTGTGTCACAGCCACCCCCCGGACAGTGTGTGTATCACAAAGCCCATTGGACACTTTGTGTAGTACAAACACCATTGGACAGTGTATGTGTCACAAACCCCATTGGAATGCGTTTGTCACAACCCCCACTGGAATCTATGTGTGTCAAAAACAGCCCTGGACAGCGTGTGTGTCACAAACTCGATTGGAAGGATTTTGTGTGACAAACACCCCTGGACACCGTTTGTGTCACAATCGCCCCTGGACAGGGTGTGTCACAAACTCCATTGGACAGCGTATGTGTCACAAACCCCATTGGACAGCGTGTGTGTCACAAACCCCATTGGACAGTGTGTGAGTCACAAACCTCATTGGACAGAGTGTTTGTCACAAGCACCCCTGGACACCGTTTGTGTCACAAACGGCCCTGGACAGTGTGTCTGTCACAAACCTTATTGGACAGCCCGTGTTTCAGAAACCACATTGGACAGTGTGTGTTAAAAACCCACCTGGACAGCATTTTTGTCACAAACCCCATTGGACAGTGTGTGTGTCACAAACCTCATTGGACAGCGTTAGTGTCACAAACGCCCCTGGACACTGTGTGTGTCACAAACACCCCTGGACACCGTGTGTGTCTACAAACGCCCCTGGACAGCTTGTGTGTCACAAACCCATTGGACAGCTTGTGTGTCACAAACCCATTGGACAGCGTGAGTGTCACCAACCCCATTGGACAGCGTGTGTGTCACAAACTCCCATGGACAGTGTGTGTGTCACAAACCCCATTGAACAGTGTGTGTCACAAACCCCATTGGACAGTGTGTGTCACAAACACCCCTGGACAGTTTCTGTCTCACCAATCTGCTCTAAGACACCACAGTAGACCATGTCTGGGGCCTTGCAAAACTCCATGTCCTCAACATGCGTTTCTTTCCCCTGCCCATTTGGGTTCAGCAATTCCTTCCTTGTCCTTCAAATGCCTGGAGTTGCCTGCAGGAGAATGCAGCCCGTCACCCTCCCGGGGACAGACGTAGGCTGAGCATCCTGTCATTCTCCCAGGATGAAAATAGCAAAGGAGAGGTAGCAAATAGGGACACTTGCAATGAGCCTGTCCAAGGGAGCTGAGATGAATCTCACTGTGCCACTGGGGTTTGTCTTTGGAGTCACACACAGAAATACCACGGTTCTGTCAGGTGTCCACATCTGAGCTGGCCTCGTGGACTCTTAAATCACATTGAGATATTCAGGGACAGACAGTTTCCTTTATACACACAGAGGCAGGAGTCACAGTGTCTCTCTAGGCTCCTGTTTCTATTCCCAAAGGCTGGGAGGCACCTCAGCCCCGTGATGTGTCACCATGTTCTACATTTATCTTTGATGTCCCTCATAATTAAGAGTGGACATTGGTTCAAGGAAGCACATCCCAGTGCTGCATTCTGGTGGTTTCCTATGGAATATGAGTCCCAACATCATGGGACCTCAATGAACTGTCTGTCTCACAGGCCTTCATGGAACCCCAAGGAATAGCTGATGGTGTTTGTTCTCATTCATGTTCATCTTACCTCACATACATGATGAACATGCTCACATCTCATCTGTACAATGTGAACATGAACCTCTGACCTACTCATTCAGTGTAATTCCATGGAAGGACAAAGACCTCTGAGCTAGGGTGAGAGGCCAGTGCTGGAAAAGGAGGTTGAAAGGGGCCAGTCCATGGTGATTGACCTGGGGCTCCTTCCACGGGGTGTCCAGTGCACAAGTGCACAACCCAGCCCCTGCTCTGCTGGTCCTGCAGGTCTCTGGCAGGAGCCTGGCTGTGAGAGGACACTGCTGTGTGCCAGCCCTGCACACACACTGTTCAGCTGCACACTGGTGTTTCATCTGTGGCCACTTCTGTAGGAATAAGCTTGAGAGAAACTTTGCAAGAAGATATAAACCATCATGCACTGCCCAAAGAAGATCACTTTTCCTTGTGCAAGTACTATTTCTGAGGCCAGCTCTGTCACAGCAGTGCCGATTGCCTGTCCCTGCCTGCGCCCACAGCACTGACACACAGCAGGACGGTGACCAAGCTGCCAGAGCACTCAGGCCTTGCACCAACACCAGGGATGAGAAGGAGAGTGTGGAGTGGAACCAGAACAGCTCTGGGAGAACAAGCGCTGCTGCTCCCTGGCAGGGCTGACATGCCAGAGCTTTTTTTCCCTCCACCCACACACAGGAACTGTCCCTGCAGCTCCAAAAAGCCTTTGCAGGAAGGATATAGTGAAAAACAAGTCACTTAAGAGCCTTTTATTCTTTCTAGAGACAAGGAGAGCACTGCTGCTCATTTAAGCAGCCAACAGTTATAAAAGAAAAGCCAGCAGTGAATTAGAAAGGAGTTGACAACATTATCACCACAAGAAAACAACGAACAACACCAGAAAATCCAGTTGACAGGCCGGGGTTGTAATTAGCTACATTAAAACTCCTGTATAGAAGAAGATGGCCAGTTTATTGCTTCAGAAACCAGAGGGATATGAGTTTGCACAGGGCATCCTTGAGCTCCTGGTTCCTCATGCTGTAGATGAGGGGATTCACTGCTGGAGGCACCACGGAGTACAGAACTGACACCACCAGGTCCAGGGATGGGGAGGAGATGGATGAGGGTTTCAGGTCAGCAAATATGGCAGTGCTGAAGAACAGGGAGACCACGGCCAGGTGAGGGAGGCAGGTGGAAAAGGCTTTGTGCCGTCCCTGCTCAGAGGGGATCCTCAGCACAGCCCTGAAGATCTGCACGTAGGACAGCATGATGAACACAAAACATCCAAATCCTAAACAGACACTAACCACAAGAAGCCCAGGTTCCCTGAGGTAGGAGTGTGAGCAGGAGAGCTTGAGGATCTGGGAGATTTCACAGAAGAAGTGGCCCAAGGCATTGCCCTTGCACAGGGGTAGTGAAAATGTATTGGCCGTGTGCAGCAGAGCATGGAGAAACCCAGTGGCCCAGGCAGCTGCTGCCATGTGGACACAAGCTCTGCTGCCCAGGAGGGTCCCGTAGTGCAGGGGTTTGCAGATGGCAACGTAGCGGTCGTATGACATGATGGTGAGAAGAAAATATTCTGCTGAAGCTAAAAAGCCAAACAGAAAGAGTTGTGTAGCACATCCTGTATAGGAAATGACCCTGGTACCCCACAGAGAGTTGGCCATGGACTTAGGGACAATGGTGGAGATGGAGCCCAGGTCAAGGAGGGCGAGGTTGAGCAGGAAGAAGTACATGGGGGTGTGGAGGTGCTGGTCCCAGACTATGGTGGTGATGATGAGGCCGTTGCCCAGGAGGGCAGCCAGGTAGATGCCCAGGAAGAGCCAGAAGTGCAAGAGCTGCAGCTCCCGTGTGTCTGTGAACGGCAGGAGGAGGAACTGGGTGATGGAGCTGCTGTTGGACATTGGCTGCCTGTGGGCAAGAGCACCTGTCATAGGAGGAAAAGATAGTGAAGGTTTAGATGAAACTTTTCTGGGAATAATCAAAACCGTTTCCCACAGACCCTCACACCCCATCACACACAGAGACACTTTTCTTTTTCCAGGAGAACGTCCTGGCTGAGCCCTCATCTGTGCTTGGTGAGTGTGCAATGAAGAGCAGGGTCTCTGCCCAGGGGCTCCTGGGACTCAGCCGGTCCCTGTGTGATCGAGTGGGCAGAGGCCAGTCCTGGGGTTCAGCTTTGTCAGCTGGAACCGCTCCCGGTGCAGAAGGGACTGTCAGCATCTGTACCCCCAGGCCTGAGAAACTGCGATTGAGAGGTTTGGTGTTTCTACAGCTCCTTCTCCCCTCCCATCCTGGGCAGTGTTGTTGGGTGCCAGAAACCTGCAGCATTTCTGCTGCACTCAGGGAGAACAGAGCGAGTCCTGTGAGACCAGAGGGTGCCTGTGGGTCAGTGCAGAGTGAGGGCAGCTGCTCTGTCCCTCTGTCCTGCTCCAGCTGCCCTGGGCTGGCACCTTTCTGAGATGGGGGCTGATCACACTCCCATGTTACCCTGAAAAGCCACCAGGCACTGCTGAGAGCAGAGGGATCCTCCTCAGACCATGGCAGGTCTCACCCTTTCCTAAGGTCTCAGCACCCCACGTTTAGCGCAGGACACACACAGCTCATTCCCCAGCCCCACAGACTGCATTGCCCACAGCCCACAGGTCAGAGCAAAGCTGGGACACGTGTGCCCATGGACACACCTGCAAGAAAGGACCCACAAGATCAGGCTGTGTCTCTGCAGCTGAAACTGCCATCCCCAGAGAGCCTGACAGCAAGAACAAGATCCCAACAGCAGTGACCCAGAGCAGGGGAGCAAGAAGGAAAATGCGGTGAGGGTGGGTGTGAGAGAGGCCAGGGCAGGGGCAGCCAGGCACTCAGACAGCGTCACGCTTCCCCAGCTGTGCAGCCACCTCCCAGACACCAACACTGCCGGGCAGCTGCTCTCAGCCCCTGTGCTCTGCAGAGGAACTGGAGCTCTGGCTGCACAGGAGCTGCTTCGTGCCTTGGAGCCCTCGGCCCTGAGGGCAGAGGCTTTGCTGGGTGGGACAGGAGGCCAGGGGGCTGCTCACAGGAGGGATCTGACCTGCAGGGGATCACAGGGACTTTTCTATCTTCTCCCTCCCATAAGAATTCCGAGTTTGGTTTCCTCTCATTTCTGATCATTTCCCTGCTGCCTGGAGATTCTCCCCTGGGAGGTGTTTCCCTGTCCATGTCTGTTCCCTGTCAGTGCTCACAGACCATCCCACCCTCTGTGCCCTCCCCCTGGCCCTACAGATCCTGCCTGTTCACAGGCCACTGCCTGGGGGCATCTTCCTGTCTGCAGGCTGGAAAACAGGACAGGTCAGACTAAGGCTGACGGGTCCAGCCAAGGTGATGCAGGTGCTGTGCACAGGCAGAGGGGTGGGGAAGGGATGTCATGAGCCTTCTGGCAGATGTGCTGATCACTGAGAGTTGCAGTTCAGTTGTCTCAGTGACTTGTTTCAGCATGAGAGCTCATTTTCATTTTATCCTTTCCTGCACCCCCCACCCCTTGGGAGAGGAAACTGAAAAGACAGACTCAGCAAAGCTCCTTATCTGTCTGGTAATCCTTGCATTGATCTTCTCGTTGAGGCATCCCCTTGGAAAAATCCTGGGTGTGATCTGGATGTGTGAGCAGCCCTGACCCACACAGCACCCTCTCCACAGCAGAAGGACCTTTCCTGCCCAATAGGGTTTGCTTCTTCCACCACAGCTTCTCCCCTCCTTGTTGCTGGGATCTCCCGGGCAGGCTGAGCGCTGACCCTGGCAGGTGGCAGAGTCCCTGCCCGGCACAGCCCTGGGGTGCAGGGACCCTGCTCTGCAGGACAGCCCTGGGCACCCCTGCCTGCACATTGACATCTACACCCCACAGCCACCCTGGGGAGAACGCAGCATTCACGTCTTGTCACTGACAGTGCAGAAGGCAATCCCTGCTCTGCAGCACATCCTCCCCTCTGATCAGAGAACCTCTGAGAGCTGTACTTACATCTCTCGCAGGCTCTGCAATGTGACAGCTTTCTGAGATCCTACCATGATTTGCAGATGCAATGCCCTGCAGCCACAGCCTTCATATCTGAGAGGATTTAATTTCCAGTGACCTCTCAGCATCCTCCCAGCCCAGACTAGGATTCCCTCTCTGTGCCTGGCTCCTGTGCCCTCAGTGCTGCAGGCAGAGCCCTCAGCCGTGCTGCGTGTGTAGAGGAGCTGCTCCTGGGCAGAACTGTCTCTCTGCAGCGTTGCCGCTGCCATGAGCTCCCTGTGTCCCAGGAGCCCAGCCCAGCTCAGCAGCACAGGAGCAGCCCACGATGTCCCTTGCTCTGTCCCCTATGGACTCCTCCAGGTGTCCCTGGGGCTCCAGGGGCACAACTTTGAAGCTGAAGTAATCAGTGATGTTGATTCTCTCTCCTCTTCAGAGACACTTCTTTCCAGCATTGTATTTTTCATTTTAAAAAATGAATCGGTATGAGAATCATCTTTTCCCATCATTAGACAGGACACAAGGAATGTTACAGCAAAGCATCTAATCACTCCAGGCTAGGGAAGGAATATCTTCAGTTAAAGGAATTCAGGCATTTTGTTCTGGTTTTACACTCCCAGGTCTAGAGAGACATTCATCAATCTTTGGCCATGTCATGTCTGTGCTCTGATTCAAAGCCTTTGCACACATGGGCTCTTGGACACTTGGTACCAGGTTTCTTGTGGCAGGTCAGAGCTGGGCTGGTGCCACAGCTGGGGTGGCTCAGCCCAGATGTGAGGCCATGTCCTCAGCCAGGGACCTGACTGGGGGAGCTGGAGCTGTCAGTGCTGCAGACAGAGCTGTGACACGGATGGAATGAACTGCCAGGCAGGGTGGCAGGAGTGAGTTCATCTGGTCTCAAGGACAGCAGCCTCCAAGCACAGCAACAGCCCAGATCAGAACTCAGTCCAGACATGTAAGGCAATTCAAGGGCCACATAATGAGCTGTTACTACTGCAGGAACAGTTAAAGGAGAAACAAAGACACTGTGTGGACACTGATGAATTTAATAAGAGGTGAGAATCTCTGTGTCCTCTTGTTCTCCCTCTTCTCCAGCAAGGTCTCCCAGGCCTCTGTGACTGGAGTCAGAACAACCAGCAGTGCGTGGGGATCAAGTCGGGGTCACTGGAACTAACAAAATCCTTTCCAGTCTATGGGACAGCAGCGGCAGCATCCCAGGAGCTGGGACAGCAGGACCATGTCACAGTGAGGCCACTCTCCACCATCTGTGAAAGCTCATGGAGACTGGGGGGACTCCCTGACCACTGGCAACTCTCACACAGTGTGTGCACTTTTCAAAATGGCCCATGAGTGAGCAGGGGAACTAAGGGCTGTGCCCCAGAGCATGTCCACTGGGACCCCATTTCTGGGTGTCTGGAAAAGAAGGTGATGGGGTTTGCCCAGGGCAGGTTGTGCCTGTCCATCCTCTTTGCTTTCTGTGAGGAAAGGTCAGGGTTGTGAATGTGGGCAGAGCAGTGGTGGTCTGTTACCTGGCAGTCAGCAAGGCATTCAGTGTCACCCTCTGTAATATTATTGTGTCCAAGGTGGGATATTATGGTCTGTGTTAGTGTGCAATTAGATGGGTAAAAAGCCATCTGGATGGTTGGGCTTGGAAAGGTGCTGTAGAAAGGGAGAAACTTTCCAGTCATGAGGACAGTCCAGCACTGGAAGCTGTTTCCCAGGAGTGCGCACCCACTCTGTCCCAGAAAGTGACCAAGATGTGTTTGGATAAAGCCCTGAGCAATCTGGTCTGACCCTGCTGTGAGCAGGAGGTTGGTCAGGATGCCTCCTGAGGTCCCTTGGAGCCTGAATGACGCTGTCCTTCCTTCCTTTTCATGCTTTCAAATTAGGGAGAACTCTCAGGTTCTCCCTGAGCACAGAAGTAATTCACATGAGGTGCAGGGCTGCTTTGCAAGTGCCCCCAAAAAGGCCTGACCACATATTTTCAATCCTTTTTCTTTTGCCCTAACCCAAGATCTCATTTTTTGCTGTCCTAATGCCTCTCCAGAAAGAACAGCCCATGTTGTTAACCCTTTCAGAGCAGGTTGCTCAACAGGTGTCAGCATCCATGCACAGAGTCTGCACATCAGCCAGACACAAATCCATCATTATAGAAATGGAGACGAGGCACTTGACCAGCTCCTTGCACCCAGATATCAGCGTGACATGTCTGCTGAGATGCCAGGGAACACCTAAAATGTCCATGAAGGGTATGTGAGTCCTGGTTGGGTATCCTGGCTTGTCTCCTGACACATGTGGTGCTTCAGGCTGTGAAGAGAATCAAAACCAGCCATTGGACTGGGGTAGTTCCATTTTACACGTGTCACACAGGGCAGATGAGAGAGCTCAGAACTCCAGACTCTGCTGCACTGTTGGGACTGCAGAGACTGGAAATGCAGGTGACAGTGTGTGTCAGTGCACACACATAAAGATTCTGGCTTCCTTTGGGCCTTTGCACTGACCTGGGATCTGTTCCTTGGCCTTCTTTGTCTCCAAAAAAACCTGTTCTCCTATGCAACCTGCACATCACACATCATAAGAAATAATTAAAAGGTAGAAAAATAATGAAAGAAGCACAATTTGGGGGTAATTCTGTCCAAAAGGTGTACTCTTTAAATGATTAAAACAAAAAAGTAGTGAGAGGAAAATCATTGTTCTAAGAACTTCTTTCAAGAAGATCAACTACTGAGGTGTAGTAGATGGTTTCAAAAGTAATAATAACTGTTAGGAAGGAAATGAAAGATATTTAGTTCATCATCATAATCACCACTGAGAGGAAGGAGTTCCCTGTTACTGTTACTAGTGACAGCACCACTGTTCACAAACATCCTTCAGAGCATCTCCATTTTTCCTGGGCTCCAAAGCTCATCCTGCTCAGAATTTGACAGGATTGCTGCAAATCCCTGTGATCCAAATCTCTGCAACTGTATCTGCTCAACAGCCTTTTACCCCAGGAAAGGGAAAACTGCCAGTGCAGACACCAACCCAGTGCCCAATCTGCCTGGAGAGCCAGGACAGTTGTGCCACACAACAGCCGCCTCTGAGGGAAGCTGGAGGGGATGGAACTGAAATGGTTTCAACCCAAATCATAGAATCATAGAATAATTTAGGCTGGAAAATACCCTTAAGAACACAGCGTTCAACCGTAAGTCAAACATTGCCAAGTCCACCACTAAACCATGTCCCAAAGCGCCACGTCTCCAAGTCTTTTAAACACCTCCAGCAATGGCAGATCCAATCCTGAGCTGGCAGGACACCACTGGCTGCAGTTGGACATAAGATACTGGTCATGGCTGTGAGTTCAGCCCTCGCTGGCAGAATGTCTCACACCCTCACTGAGGAGGGCAGGGGGCTGGGAGATGGGAGCACGTTTCAGTTTCCAGATCCCAGCACAGAGCCCAAACCATCCTGCCCTTGGACTCTGGATCCCATTTCCTGAGATGCAAAGCTGGTAGACTTCTGAGGATAATCATGTTAAAAGGCGTGAATAATCCTTCAAGTATTTGTGTAATATGTCTAGGAATGTCAGTCGTATAAGCTTATATTTACATATCTGTAAAATAGTACTCTTCATCTGTGGTAGCCCCTCTGGCAATGACAATTACATAGGTATTTGCACTATAAGGCTCTATACCCCATCCACAAGCACACATCTAAGTGGTTCAGATTACGGGTGTTCTGGCAAACGTCACCCTTTGTGTCCCCAGATGATGGACACTGCTCATGTGCCTCTGCAGAGAGTGGCAGGAGCTGGATCCCCTTCTCGGGACAGACTCCTTCCAGGAGAGACACAGACACAGGGGGAACTCATCGGGGGTTTACGACATTTCACTGGGCATCAGTTTTGACATATTGGGTGCTGTCCTGTGACTGCCCTTTCTGCACAAATGATCATACAAACACAACCATTTAGTGAAACATGGTCATAAAGGGCTGTTATGGACAAGAAATGTAACCATGAACTTTGGAGAGAGCGAGGAAGTTCATAATAAAACCAGGAAGAACCAAGAAGCTCGAGGCCTCTTCTGAAGAGCGGGAGGCCTGAGCAGCCGTGATTGGCCATTGTAGGTGTGGGAGAGGGTCAGGGCATGTCAGGGAGAAGCAATGAGATGGCTGATGGCTTCAGTGAACCCTTCCAGCCATGTCTGAGCCCAGAAATGGAAAGCAGTTGATGTCTGCAGGTGGAGGAGGAACAAGAGGAAGATTTTACTGGGAATACGGAAGGAAGAAAGGCCTCTCTTGGGCTAATCATGTATGGCAGTGCCATTTGCATGCTGTGGGCATGGCTGTGCCTGGGAGATGGGGAATGGCTGCTGCTGGGGTGGCTGTGCTCAGTCATGGCCCATGAGCTGACCCTGCTCTGCTCCTCTCTTACACTGCCCACACTGGGATGGTCCTCAGGAATCATCCATGAGCCTGGTGGATCCATGAACCTTCTGGAGTGATGGGTGTGAATCCAAATAGAGGATTCAAGCAAGTGTGGGATTGGGACATTGAGGTGATTGGTGACCATTGCCAGTCGTATGAAAGAGTCTGGATGAGACGTGAGGAACTCACAGGCATTTCCAGTTCCACAGAAAACCAGAGCCTTGCAGTTAAAGCAACAGGAGTTGACATAAAACCCACCCTCAAAATACAAAACACTCACACTGACCACAGGAAAAGTCTTGAAAAACATTGGAGAAAAATCTACCAGGTCCCAGGGATGAGGGCTCAGCCATTCTGGTGATGAACAAGCATCAGGGGCTGACATTGCACCAGAGCCACCTCCACATGGCCCTCACCACCTGGAACCAGTGTCTGCAAGTCTTCCCTTCACCAGCCTCCAGGGACAGGGACCTGCACTGGTTGTTTCCTTCACAGCTGTGTCAGTGATGGCCCTTCATGGGGTCCAAACACCCTCAGAAACTTGGGGTTTGCTTCTGCCTTTGAGTTCATTAGAGGTTTGTTCATTCTTTCAGTATCTGCAGTTCAGGTTCATGGCAGCAGAGGGCTCATGAACATCGGAAATGCTCTTAAAAGCCAAGGCTCTGTGCATCATTATCCTAAGGGCTTCAAGTCTGATGTGGATGATTAGAGAGATTTCAGGAATAGCCAAACAGAGACCATTTCCGTAATAAATAGTAATAAAGCCAAATTTCTTCTATTCCCTTCCCTGCTCGCCCTTCCCTCCCTTTCCAGAACAGGTGGCATCAGCAGACTCCAGTTCATATTGATACGGAGCGTCTTCTGGTAAAGACTGAATATGTCAGAAAAGTGGGTGTCTAAATTACCATGTGCATGAGGAGATAGTCCAGGACACCTCAAGAGGAGTCACACTCCTCTGGACCAAGAGATGGGTGTTTCTGGCAATCTCAGGTGCCACAGCACAGTGATACTTGTGTTCAGGAGCTGGTCAAGTGACCCATCTCCTGTTCTATAATGGTGTCTGAGTTTGCTCAAGTCACCCCTGACTTGAGCCCCATCCACTGCTGGGTGTTCTCCAGACTCCTGCCTTCAGGAACAAAGTCCCAGGAGACCTTGCTGGTGAAGATGGAGGCAAAGAAGCCATGAAGAACCTCAGTCCCGTCTGATTCTAGTCTTATGAAGTTCAGCAGCAGGCCCACGTTCATCCTGTCTATTCTCTTACTGCAAGTGAAGCTCTGTCAGCTCATCTTGCTGCCTTTCCTGTGCAGGTATCAAGTCCAGGGCAGCTTTGGCATCATCCCCACATCCATGGACAAGGTTTCTCCATTCCTCCTTTGCAGTTTCCCCTGCTCCCACCTCCTGTGTGCTGCCTTTTGCCCTGCAGCTCCATCAGTGCAGAGGAGCAGCCTCATGAGATAAATGCTTCTGTTCATGGGTACTTGGAGAGATCATTCTTGTGCTTGGAGCAGCCTGTCCTGTAGGGCTGATGAGATTTCCTGAGCTCCTTCACCCTGCAGATCTACTTCCATGTCACCACTTTGCCCACCATTCCCCAGTATGTCAGTCTTCCCCTCTGGATTCCACCAGCCTGTGCTCTGCTGCTGGCCTTCCTCCCTCCCCTCTGGTGCCTGGGACCGACAGTCAAGGTGGACACTGATGTTCACATCCCTCACCAGGGTTTTTTTGTTTTCCAGTTCCAGATCCAGGTGAGCATCACCCTTGCTGGCCCATCAGGCAGCCATGTTAAGCAGTTGGCCCAAGATCCTTTGGACTGTTGGCACCTGCAGCTTTGCCTGGCCAGTGAATGTCAGGGCAATTACAGTTCCCCATAGGAACGTACTCATTCACTGGTGAGTTGCTCGAGTTGCTGACAGAAGATCCATTTCTTCTCCATGATCAAGTAATTTGTAGCACACAACATGTTGTCACCCTGTAATGGGCTTAAATGGCAAAGACTTGGAACTTAGGGTGATTGTGGCTGTGCTACAGTTGTCACCTCTCTAAGAAGACAACAGGAGTTTGACTGATGTCAGAGAGGGCCAATTTCAGCTGCTCCAAGTTGGACCCACTCCTTGCCCAATCTGAGCCACTCAGTGATGCTGGCAGCACCTCTGGGATATTGTATTTGAGAAAGGGTTAAAAACGCTGCACAACAGCAGGTGGGAGAGAGCAAGGAGGAAATGGGAGAGAAAAGCTCTGCAGACACTAAGCTCATATCCCATAGGGCCCAGCAGGTTCCTCAGCAGGCCAAATCCTGCTCTCCTGAAATCCTGCTCTTGGCCTTGTTCTCATCTCCCAGGAGCCTCAGCTCCACTTTCGCATCCCTGACCGTTCCATCCTGACCAACTCTTTCTGGTTTGTAAGTGTGAAGTCCCATAGGGCACCTCACCCCACTGACTCCTCAGTCACCCGTGTCAGGAAGATGTTGTCAATGAGCTCCAACACCCTCCTTGTCCCCAGCCAGGAACCTGGGAGGGGTGGGACCATAGTCCTGCCCTTGACCTTGCAGAGCCCCACATCACACTGTCCCAGGAAGGGCCCTGGGCAACGTGGGAGGGACAGGATCTGACTCCTCAGGGTTGGGGGTCAGGGCTTAGTCCTTCAGTTAATGAAACACATCCAGGTTTACTCAGCATCAGAGACATGTTTACATTGCTTTTCCTGACCTGTCATCACTGCCTCCAGTTTTCTGTGCTAACCAAACTCTGGGGTCAGTTCTTCAGTTTTGTCCCTCAGTGAGACCCGTGTATATTACAGGAAACTTTGGAGTTTGCATCTGAGTTTGACTTCTTGAGAAATTTCTTCATCTTCCCCTCAGGGTCTGAGGTCCATGGACTCAGCACCAAACCCACCAGAGGGGTCATTAAAGCGCCTTGGGCTGCTCCTGTGCTGCTGAGCTGGGCTGGGCTCCTGGGACACAGGGAGCTCATGGCAGCGGCAGCGCTGCAGAGAGACAGCTCTGCCCAGGAGCAGCTCCTCTGCACACGCAGCAGGGCTGAGGGCTCTGCCTGCAGCACCGAGGGCACAGGAGCCAGGCACAGAGAGGGGAAAGGCAATGTAGGGGGTTGGTTGCTGAGGGCTCATTGAGAGACAAATCTTCACAGTTCTAACACGGTAAGTCTCTGGCTGTAGGACAATGCAGCTGCATTTCCTGGAGGGATCTCCTAAAGATGATACACCCTACAATTTACAGGAGCTGTCAGGGCTCTCTCACTGTATTTCTTATGTAGAAAACAAGAACATGGTCCAGACCAGCGCTTCCCTGCTGCACTGTCAGAGGGACAGGGCATGATGGCACCTTCTGCTGAGGGTGACTGCAGGGGGAGCACCCAGGGGTACCAGGTTGTACCTGAGGTGTTTGCCTGGGACTGGCAGGTATCAGACCAGACTGACAGAGTGATGGTGCTTTCATCATTTACAATTACTAGTCAACACTTGTGGATCTAATTAGATAAGTTTCACGACTGTAGCTGAAGAGGCAGATATGTGAAGAACACTTAGAAGATGTGATAGAAGAATATTCCGGTTGATAATAGAGAATCATAGAATTATTTCAGTTGGAAGAGACCCTCAGGAGCATTGAGTCCAACCACAACCTAAATCTAGAACTAAACCGTGTCCCTAAGAACCTCGTCTAAAATCTTATAAACCCCTGCAGGAATGGTGCCTGAACCACTGCCCTGAGCTGCCTGTTCCAATGCCTGACAACCCTTTCCAGGAAGAATTTTTTCCTAATATCCAATCTGAACCTCCCCTGACACAATTTGAGGCCATTTCCTCTCGTCCTATCACTTGCTGCTTGGGAGAAGAGACCAACCCCCTCCATGTTCCACCTCCTGTCAGGCAGTTGTGGACAGCGAGAAGGTCTCCCCTCAGCCTCCTGTTCTTCAGCTGAATCCAAAAGCTCCCTTAGCTGCTCCTCATCACACTTGTGCTCCAGGCACTGAGCAGCTTCGTCGTCTCCTCTGCACTCTCTCTGGTGCCTCAATGTCCTTCTTATGATGAAGGGCCCAAACCTGAACACAGGATTCAAGGTGCGGCCTCATCAGCGCTGAGAACAGTGGCACAATCACGCTACTCCTGCTGGCCACACCATTCCTGATACAAGCCAGGATGCTGGTGGCCCTTTTGGCCATCTGGGCACACACAGGCTCATGTTCAGCTGCTGTCGATCAACACCCCCTGATCCCTTTCCACCAGGCAATTTTCCAGCCACTCTTCCCTGAGCCTGGGGTTGTTGTGACCCAAGTGCAGGACCCGGCACTTGATCTGGTCAAACCTCATACAAATGGCCTCAGCCCAATGATCCAGCGGGTCCAGATCCCTCTGCATGGCCTTCCCACCCTCCAGCAGATGAACACTCCCACCCAACTTGGTGTCATCTGCAAACTTCATGAGGGTGCACTCGATCCCCTCATCCACATCATTGATAAAGCTTAAATAGAACTGAGTCAAATACTGAGTCCTGGGGACACCACTTGTGACCAGACGCCAGCTGGATTTGGCTCAGTTCACCACAATTCTTTTGGTCCAGGGTGGTCAAGCAGGACCTGCCTTTCATCAAGCCATGCTGATTGGGCCCGATTGCTCGTCTTGTGTGTGTGACCTCACAGTCCTTTCCCAGGCCTGTTCCTGCTGTTGGCCAATCCCCTGCAGAGGCAGAAATGACCTCACAGTGCCCTCCACAGCCATTGGCTTCCTACTGACTATGAGTTCCTGAGACACAAGTGACCACATGGCATTGTACCCACCATCACCCTCCTTGTGGTCGAGTGTGTGAGATGGCCCTGGTGTCCCAGAGGGAGTTGGCCATGGATTTGGGGACAATGGTGGAGATGGAGCCCATGTCGAGGAGGGCGAGGTTGAGCAGGAAGAAGTACATGGGGGTGTGCAGGTGCTGGTCCCAGGCTATGGTGGTGATGATGAGGCCATTGCCCAGGAGGGCAGCCAGGTAGATGCCCAGGAAGAGCCAGAAGTGCAAGAGCTGCAGCTCCTGTGTGTCTGTGAACGTCAGGAGGAGGAACTGGGTGATGGAGCTGCTGTTGGACATTTCCTGCCTGTGGGCATGAGGACCTGTGCAAGGACGAAAGACAGTGACAAGTTAGGGGAGATTTCTCTGGGAAAAATGAACAGGCTATTTCTCATGGAAAACCCCCTCCTGATGGAGGGATGTTTCAGCTTATACTCTCTTTCTACCAAGTGAGAAAAACAGTTCATCACAGTTTAAAATGCAGCTTGGGCATCAGGTTTCCATGAACACACTTCTGGGGCAAGACCCCTTGAGTTTGTGTCAGAACAAGAAGTGACCGACACTGCCACCGCAACCCTAGAGAGCTCTGTCCTGCTCACACCTCCTGGCACTGCCCAGGGGCAGCTCTGTGTGGGCAGGGGCTCAGGAACAGCTCAGACACGTCCTAACGAGAACTGGGGTCTCAGTGTCTTCTCCAAAGAGAGAAATAAATCCCCATCTCCCACTGCACACCCAGACGAGCATGAGTGGAAAACTGAAAGCACAGACTCCTTCCCTTGCAGCTGTTCCTGTGTTGATGTTGTTGTTCAGAAGGACCCTCTGCCATGTCTGTGGGTATGATCTGGAGCTCTGAGCAGCCCTGACCCACACAGCCCCCTTCAACCCCACAAGCTCCCTGCCTGCCCTGCCGGGGGTCGCTCCTTCCCCCCACAGCTGTGCCATGGGATCTCCCGGGCAGGCTGAGCGCTGACCCTGGCAGGCGGCAGAGTCCCTGCCCAGCACAGCCCTGGGGTGCAGGGACCCTGCTCTGCAGGACAGCCCTGGGCACCCCTAGGTGCTCCCCCGGCTTCACAGCTGTTCAACATGGCCTGACAAGAGCCCCGTCCTTACAGATCCCACACGCTGTGCGTGTGCCAGTTTCAGGAGATGCCTCCAGGAGCTACAGCTGCACTGCCCTGCACCAGAGACTTACCATGGCAAGGGCTGCAAAGGTTTCTCCTCCAGTGAGCTCTCAATCATCCTCCCAGTCCTGACGACCTTTAATCTCTCTCTGCCTTGCTCGTCTCCTGAGATCCCCAGGTAGAGCCCTCAGCCCTGCTGCGTGTGCAGAGGAGCTGCTCCTGGGCAGAGCTGTCTCTCTGCAGCGCTGCCGCTGCCATGAGCTCCCTGTGTCCCAGGAGCCCAGCCCAGCTCAGCAGCACAGGAGCAGCACAAGGCGCTTTAATGACCCCTCTGGTGGGTTTGGTGCTGAGTCCATGAACTTCAGACCCTGGGGGAAGGTGAAGAAACTTCTCAAGAAGTCAAAGTCAGATTCAAACTCCAAAGTTTCTTGTAAAGTCACCCTGAGGGACACAACTGAGAAACCATCCCAGGGGTCTGGTCAGAGAAGAAAACTGGAGACAGAGATGACAGGTCAAGAAAAGCAATGTAAATGTGGCTCTGATGCTGAGTAAACCTGGATGTGTTAACTTAATCAACGTGCCAAGCCCTGACCCCCAGCCCTGGAAGTCAGATCCTGTCCCTCCCACGTTGCCCAGGGCCCTTCCTGGGACAGTGTGATGTGGGACTGTGCAAGGCCAAGGGCAGGACTATGGTCCCACCCCTCCCAGGTTCCTGGCTGGGGACAAGGAGGCCATGAGGCCCCTGTGCTGCAAGGACAAGGTGTCTCCTCACAGGCATCAGAGGTGCACACAACAGCCATAGCCAAGGGGAGAAGGAGCTCTTGTCTGGTGGGGCTTTCAGCCTCTTTCCATCCCGTGATCATCTCCACGACAGCCTGTCCTGTGCTATGGCATCCCCTGCACCTCTGTCCCTGCAGGCTGGAGACATCCCCCCTGCTGCCTCACCTTGCTCTTGTCTGAGCATCTTCCTTCCTTTGCTGAGATCTCTCCATCCTCCCCAGCTGCTCCTTGAAGCACAAAGCCTTGGGCTGATGCAGACTCCCTCTGCTGACCTGCTCCACCACAGCACTGCCCTTCCATCACAATCCTTTCTGCTCACGTCAAGCCTGGACCTCCCCAGCTGCACTTTGGGACATTATTTCTTGCTCAAGCTCTTTCCCATTATGCAGAAACCTTCACCACCTCTGAAACCGCCCTTCAAGCACTCTCAGGCTACTCCTGCACTGCTGCAGCCTCCACAGCGCTGCTGAGCCAAAGCAGCCCAGGTCCCTCCGCACCCCACACCATGTGCACAAGGTGCTGAACCTGCCTTGGCACAGCCCTGCACTCTCCAGTTCCTCCCTGCTTCTCCAAACTGGGAAGCCGCACACTGGCACACACCCGTGTGTGTGGGTCACACCAGTGCTGAACCGGATGGGGTGAGAACTGCAGGTGTCTGGGTCCCCACGCTCCTCCTCATGCAGCCCCGTGTGCAGCTGCCTTGTTCATGGTGAGCGTGCACCACGGGCTGGTGTGGTGACCTTGTAGTGCCCAGGCCCTTCTCCTCAGGGTCACTGAGACCTTGTCATTTCATCTTGTCAAAATTGAGACATTTCTGATGGGCAAACAACAGATATTCACAAGGTCTGGACTCTCCCTGGACTGAAGTTCCATTTGCTCAGGTATTAAAGTTTGCACGCAGATGGCTTATCCTGATGAGGGTGTCTCTCCCACCATAATAGCATGAGGCGTTACAGGACACTATAAATATCATCTCCTGGGGAAAAAGTGGGGTCTTGGGTGTCTGATACTCATACTGCCAGAGGTCTGAAGTCAAAGGGATAGCTTCCCTTCATGTGGGAGAGCAGCAGGAATGCATGGAGCTCTGCCTGGGGACAGACAATGTCAGCTGAAGGTTGAGGAGTCAGCATGAGAGGGCAGAACAACATGGGCAGTGTTGTGGTGACTGGACATCAGCTACAGACTCACTGATGAGGAAGAGGAATGAGATGAGGCCTCCTTCAGACAAATGAAAGAAGCCTCATGTTTCCAGGCCGTGTCCTCATGGCAGACCTGAGATATCCCAATATCTGCAAGGTACCAGCCATCCAGGAGGTTTTGGAGCTCATTGACAACATCTTCCTGACATGGGTGACTGAGGAGTCAGTGGGGTGAGGTGCCCTATGGGACTTCACACTTACAAACCAGAAAGAGTTGGTCAGGATGGAACAGTCAGGGATGCGAAAGTGGAGCTGAGGCTCCTGGGAGATGAGAACAAGGCCAAGAGCAGGATTTCAGGAGAGCAGGATTTGGCCTGCTGAGGGACCTGCTTGGGTCCTATGGGATATGACCTTGGTGTCTGCAGTGCTTTTCTCTCCCATCTCCTCCCTCCTCTCTCCCACCTGCTGTTGTGCAGCGTTTTTTACCCTTTCTCAAATACAATATCCCAGAGGTGCTGCCAGCATCACTGAGTGGCTCAGATTGGACAATGAGTGGGTCCATCCTGGAGCAGCTGAAATCGGCTCTGTCTGACATTGGTCAAACTCCTGTTGTCTTCTTAGAGAGGTGACAACTGTAGCACAGCCACAATCACCCTCAGACTTTGCCATGTAAACCCAGTACAGGGTGACAGTGTGTTGGGTGTAACAATCTGCTGCATCATGGAGAAGTACTGGAAAAGATCTTCTGTCAGCAACCTGAGGAAATCACCAGTCAATGAGCAGGTTCCCATGGGAAACTGTAATTGTTCTGACATTCACTGGCGTGGCATATTTGCAGGTGCAGTTTCAAAGGATCTTGGGCCAACTGCTTAACATGTCTGCTTGATGGGCAACAAGGGTGATTCTCACCTGAACTGGGATCTGGGAAACAAGGAAACCTTGGTGAGGGATGTGAACATCAGTGTCCACTTTATCTGTCGGGACCAGGAAGCAGTGGGGTCCCAGGCACCAGAGGGGAGGGAGGAAGCAGAGCACAGGCTGGTGGAATGCAGAGGAGAAGACTTTGACATACTGGGGGTTGGTGGGCAAAGTAGTGACATAGAAGTAGGTGTGAAGGGTGAAGGAGCTCAGTAAATCTGATAATCCTTACAGGACATCCTGCTCAAAGCTCAAGAATGATCTCCCCAAGGACACATGAAAAGAAGCATTTATCTCGTGAGGCTGCTCTTCTGAACTGATGGACCTCCAGGGTAAAAAGGCAGCACACAGGAGGTGGGAGCAGGGGAAGCTGCAAAGGAGGAATTTAGAAACCTTGTCCATGGATGTGGGGATGATGACAAAGCTGCGCTGGACTTGATACCTGCACAGGAAGGGCAGCAAGATGAGCTGACAGAGCATCACTTGCAGTAAGAGAATACACAGGGTGAACGTGGGTCTGCTGCTGAACTTCATAAGAGTAGAATCAGACGGGACTGAGGTTCTTCATGGCTTCTTTGCCTCCATCTTCACCAGCAAGGTCTCCTGGGACTTTGTTCCTGAAGGCAGGAGTCTGGAGAACACCCAGCAGTGGATGGGGCTCAAGTCAGGGGTGACCTGAGCAAACTCAGACACCGTTACAGAACAGGAGATGGGTCACTTGACCAGCTCTCTGAACACAAGTATCACTGTGCTGTGGCACCTGAGATTGCCAGAAACACCCACCTCTTGGTCCAGAGGAGTGTGACTCGTCTTGAGGTGTCCTGGCCTGTCTCCTCACTCACATGGTGATTTACGTACCCACTTTTCTGAGATATTCAGTCTTTATTAGGAGATGCAACACATCAATATGAACTAGAGGCTGCTGATGCCACCTGTTCTGGAAAGGGAGGGAAGGGAAAGCAGGGAAGGAAACAGAAGGAATTTGGCTTTATTGCTATTTATGATGGAAATGCTCTCTGTTTGGCTGTTCCTGAAATCTCTCTAATCATCCACACCAGACTTGAAGCCTTTAGGAAAATGATTCACAGAGCCTTGGCATTTAAGAGCATTTTAGAAGTCAATGAGCCCTCTGCTGCCATGATCCTGAACTGCAGATACTGAAAGGACAAACCTCCAATGAAGCAAAAGGCAGAAGCAAACCCCAAGTTTCTGCCATGTGAGCTCTTGATGCTTGTTCATCACCAGAATGGCTGAGCCCTGACCCCTGGGATCTGGTAGATTTTTCTCAAATGTTTTTCAAGGCTTTTCCTGTGGTCAGTGTGAGTGTTTTCTGTTTTAGTTGTGAGTTTTATGTCAAGTGATGTTGCTTTAACTGCAAGTCTCTGGTTTTCTGTAGAGTTGAAATGCCTGTGAGTTCCTCACAGCACATCCAGCTTCTTTCATTCTCCTGGCAAAGGTCACCAATCACCTCAATGTCCCAATCCCACACTTGCTCTAATCTTCTATTTGGATCCACACCCATCACTCCAGGAGGTTCATGCATCCACCAGGCTCATGGATGATTCCTGAGGTCCATCCAAGTGTGGGCAGTGTAAGAGAGGAGCAGAGCAGGGTCAACTCATGGGCCATGACTGAGCACAGCCACCCCAGCAGCAGCCATTCCCCATCTCCCAGGCACAGCCATGCCCACAGCATGCAAATGGCACTGCCATACATGATTAGCCCAAGAGAGGCCTTTCTTCCTTCCGTATTCCCAGTAAAATCTTCCTCTTGTTCCTCCTCCACCTGCAGACATCAACTGCTTTCCATTTCTGGGCTCAGACATGGCTGGAAGGGTTCACTGAAGCCATCAGCCATCTCACTGCTTCTCCCTGACATGCCCTGACCCTCTCCCACACCTACAATGGCCAATCACGGCTGCTCAGGCCTCCCGCTCTTCAGAAGAGGCCTCGAGCTTCTTGGTTCTTCCTGGTTCTTATTATGAACTTCCTCGCTCTCTCCAAAGTTCATGGTTACATTTCTTGTCCATAACAGCCCTTTATGACCATGTTTCACTAAATGATTGTGTTTGTATGATCATTTGTGCAGAAAGGGCAGTCACAGGACAGCACCCAATATGTCAAAACTGATGCCCAGTGAAATGCTGTAAAGACCTAATGAGTTCCCCCTGTGTCTGTGTCTCTCCTGGAAGGAGTCTGTCCCGAGAAGGGGATCCAGCTAATGCCACTCTCTGCAGAGGCACATGAGCAGTGTCCATCACCTGGGGACACAAAGGGTGACATTTGCCAGACCACCCGTCATCTGAACCACTTAGATGTGTGTTTGTGGAATGGGTATGGAGCCTTATAGTGCAAATATCTATTTAATTGTTATTGCCAGAGGGGCTGCCACAGATGCAGATACTATTTTACAGTTATTTAAATATAAGCATATACGACTGACATTCCTAGACATATTACACAAACACTGGAAGGACTATTCATGCCTGTAACATGATTATCCTCAGAAGTCTACCAGCTTTCCATCTCAGGAAATGGGATCCAGAGTCCAAGGGCAGGATGGTTTGGGCTCTGTGCTGGGATCTGGAAACTGAAACGTGCTCCCATCTCCCAGCCCCCTGCCCTCCTCAGTGAGGGTGTGAGACATTCTGCCAGCGAGGGCTGAACTCACAGCCATGACCAGTATCTTATGTCCAACTGCAGCCAATGGTGTCCTGCCAGCTCAGGATTGGAGCTGCCATGGCTGGAGGTGTTTAAAAGACATGGAGATGTGGCACTTTGGAACATGGTTTAGTGGTGGTCTTGGCAATGTTTGTTTTACAGTTGAACTCCATGTTCTTAAGGGTCTTTTCCAGCCTAAATGATTCTATGATTCTATAACTTGGGTTGAAACCATTGCAATTCCATCACCTCCAGCTTCCCTCAGAGGCGGCTGTTTTGTGGCACAACTGTCCTGGCTCTCCAGGCAGGTTGGTCTCTGGGTTGGTTCCTGCATTGGCAGTTTTCCCCTTCCTGGGGTAAGAGGCTGTTGAGCAGATACAGTTGCAGAGATTTGGGTCACAGGGGTTTGCAGCAATCCTGTCAAACTCTGGGCACGCTGAGCTTTGGAGCCCATGAAAAATGGAGATGCTCTGAAGGCTGTTTGTGAACAGTGGTGCTGTCACTGATAACAGTAACATGGAACTCCTCATTCTCACTGATGATCATGATGACCTAAATCTCTTTAATTTCCTAACAGTCATTCTTGCTTTTCCAAGCATCTACTACACCTCAGCAGTTTGATCTTGAAAGAAGTTCTTAGAACAATGCTTTTTCTCTCACTTCTGTTTTGTTTTAATAATTTAAAGAGTACACCTCTTGGACAGAATTACCCCCAAATTGTGCTTCTTTCATTATTTTTCTACCTTTTAATTATTTCTTATGTGGTGTGATTCCTGGAGGGATCTAAAGATGATACATCCCACAATTTAAAGGATCTGTCAGGTCTCTCTCACAGTATCTCTGTTGTAGTGAAGAACACACTCCAGAGCAGGGCTTCCCTGCTGCACTGTCAGAGGGACAGGGCATGATGGCCCCTTCTGCTGAGCATGAGTGAAGGGGGAGCACCCAGGGGTGCCCAGGGCTGTCCTGCAGAGCAGGGTCCCTGCACCCCAGGGCTGTGCCGGGGCAGGGACTCTGCTGCCTGCCAGGGTCAGTGCTCAGCCTGCCCGGGAGATCCCATGGCAGCAGCTGTGGGTGGAAGGAGCGATCCCCGGCAGGGCAAGCAGGGAGCTTGTGGGGTTGAAGGGGACTGTGTGGGTCAGACGGAGTCTTTGCTTTCAGTTTTCCACTCTTGCTCGTCCGAGTGTGCAGTGGGAGATGGGGATTTATTTCTCTCTTTGGAGCAGACACTGAGACCCCAGTTCTCATTAGGACGTATCTGAGCTGCTCCTGAGCCCCTGCCCACACAGAGCTGCCCCTGGGCAGTGCCAGGAGGTGTGAGCAGGACAGAGCTGAGCACACAGCGGGTGGGACGGGGTCCGTGACACTGACAGGGAGCAGACCCAGGGACAGACACACAGCTGCAGGCAGCACAGACATGGGCAGGGAGAGGGAGATGGACCTGAAATGCTGTGGGTGGGAGTTAGGAACGTCTCTCACATCCTTTCCAGTGCAGACACATTTCCCAGTGCAACCCCTGGTCTCCTCTCCTCCCCAGCAGACCCTCTGCCCCAAAGCCATGGGGTCCAGGTCACAAGTCTCCACCTCAGCAGCTGGACCTCCAGGTGAAGGGTTCCTGGAACGTGGTAAACAAAAAGGGTGCTAAAAGTACTTGCTCTCCAGTGTCATTATGTGAGTGGCAGCAGCACAGCCGGGTCAGGAGAAGGTTCCACAGCATGCGCGTCTGCCTTTCTGTCCTTGCTTTATTTCTCGGAAACACTACAGTGTTCTTTTCTGTTTCTCCACCTGTCCCTGGTGCTCTTGCTCTCTGAGGTTGGGGTGGGAGTGTGGGTCAGTTTTTGTTCTGACACCAATTTAGGGGGTTTTCACCCAGAGGTGTGTTCATAGAAATTAAATGTCCAAGCTGCATTTTAAAGTGTGATGACCTGTTTTTCTCACTTGGTAGAAATAAAGAATGAGCTGAAACCTCCATCCATCGGTGAAGCGCTATTCCATGAGAAACAGCCTGTTTATTCTCCTCTCACTTGTCACTGTCTTTTCCTTCTATGACAGGTCCTCATGCCCACAGGCAGGAAATGTCCAACAGCAGCTCCATCACCCAGTTCCTCCTCCTGCCATTCGCAGACACACGGGAGCTGCAGCTCTTGCACTTCTGGCTCTTCCTGGGCATCTACCTGGCTGCCCTCCTGGGCAACGGCCTCATCATCACCACCATAGCCTGGGACCAGCACCTGCACACCCCCATGTACTTCTTCCTGCTCAACCTCACTCTCCTCGATCTAGGATTCATCTCCATCACTGTTCCCAAGTCCATGACCAACTCTCTGTGGGATTCCAGGGCCATATCATACTCGGGTTGTGCTGCACAGCTCTTTTCATTTGCATTCTTGATAGTAGCAGAATATTCTATGCTCACCATCATGTCCTATGACCGCTACGTTGCCATCTGCAAACCCCTGCACTACAGGACCCTCCTGGGCAGCAGAGCTTGTGTCCACATGGCAGCAGCTGCCTGGGCCACTGGGTTTCTCCATGCTCTGCTGCACACGGCCAATACATTTTCACTACCCCTGTGCAAGGGCAATGCCCTGGGCCAGTTCTTCTGTGAAATCCCCCAGATCCTCAAACTCTCCTGCTCACACTCCTACCTCAGGGAACTTGGGTTGCTTGTGGTCAGTGCCTGTTTAGCTTTTCTGTGTTTTGTATTCATTGTGGTGTCCTATGTGCAGATCTTGAGGGCTGTGCTGAGGATCCCCTCTGAGCAGGGACGGCACAAAGCCTTTTCCACCTGCCTCCCCCACCTGGCCATGGTCTCCCTGTTTGTCAGCACTGGCATGTTTGCCCACCTGAAGCCCCCCTCCATCTCCTCCCCATCCCTGGACCTGGTGGTGTCAGTTCTGTACTCAGTGGTGCTTCCAGCAGTGAACCCCCTCATCTACAGCATGAGGAACCAGGAGCTCAAGGATGCCATAAGGAAACTGATGACTGTTTGCTTTCCAAAAGCAGTCATGAGCTGACCTTTTTCTTCTGCATGTTATCTGTAATATAACTCATAAACAGCTCAGCCTGAGTTTTGCAGGTTTTTTTTTTGTTTTCTTTGGTTTTAGCTTTTCTTGGTTTTATTAATGCTCTCCACAAGCAAAATCATTTATCATCTTATGTCTATGTCCATATCTACCTGTCTTATGTGACCCATAATCTTTGTGTAAATGCAGAGCTGTACTCTCTGTGTGTTTAAATGAAATGAAGGACCCTGCATTGCCTTGTTTGCCCAGAATCCCCTCTCTGGGATCTCTGGGGCTGCAGGAGCCATGTCTGTGTGCTGAGGGGAAGTAAGCAGGAGTCACCCTGAGCTGGGTCTTCCTCCCACCCTGACCAGCATGAGCCTGCAGACTCACCCCATGGCCCTGGGCATCACAGTCCACTTGCTCTGCAGAGCAGCACTGCCAGCTCACAGCTGTATGGAGGGTGGGAAGGGGGGCAGGAACAGCTAGCCAGGTCAGCATAGCTCAGCTCTCTTGGGAAAGGGCTCTGTGGGGAGATGGGATGTTCCAGGAGAAGAGTGGGGCACTATATGTGTGCAGAAAAAACATGGAAAGAGAAACCCTTTGCTGCAGGTGGCAGCTTGGGGCAGGTGGCTTTGGCACTGTGGCCGGAGGACCTTCCTGAGGATCCCCTAGGCCAAATGCCTCATGCTGTCCTGGGGAGCCAGTCTGGACCTGGGTCTGCAAGATGCCTGTGCTGGAGACCCACTCAGCTTGCCGGCTGGATGGACATTCTCACTGTCCTTCATTCTCACTGGTCCCCACTGCTGTGGGACCAGTTCCAGTTCCAGTGTGGCTGCTCTGCGGGCTCGGCTGGGGGGAGGGCAGGGGGTGGCACAATTCAGGAGGGAGTGGGAGGGCTGAACTGGCAAATGCCCCAGAGAAGAAAATACCAGTGAAGGGCTGAAGTGTGTGAGTGTGCAGGGCTGGCACACAGCAGGGTCCTCTCCCAGCCAGGCCTCCTGGGAGAGCCCTGAAGCACCAGCAGAGCAGGGGCTGCTGTGTGCCCATGTTCATGGGACAACCTGGGGAAACTGGCCCAGAACAGTCACCACAGACCAGCCCCTCAAAACCACCATTTCCAGCACTGGCCCTTCACCCCAGCTGAGAGAGGTTGTTCATCCCTCAACACAAGGACACTGAATGAGTAAGTCAGAAGCCAATGTTTCCACTGTATGGATGAGATATGAGCATGCATATCATGGACATAAGATGAACTCGACTCAGTACAAATGCCATCAGCTATTCCTGCAGGTTCCATGAAGGCCTGAATGCAGCACTAGGATGTTCTGCCTTGAACTGAGGTCCCCATGTCCATCCCTCATGACGTGGGACACGAAGATGGCCATACCTAGAGATCTGGACATGCTGGATCATGGGGCTGAGGCCGGTTGTCTGAGGTTTAACAAGGTCAAGTGCTGAGTCCTGCACTTGGGTCACAACTCTACGAACACTACAGGCTCAGGGAAGAGTGTCTGGAAAGCTGCCTGGTAGAAAGGGATCTGTGGGTGTTGACTGACAGTGCCTGAACAGGAGCCAGCGTGTTCTCAGGTGGCCAAAAAGACTAACAGCATCCTGGCTTGTATCAGGAATGGTGTGGCCAGCAGGACTAGAGAAGTGATTGTGCCGCTGCACTCAGCACTAGTGTGGCTGCACCTCAAATCCTGTGTTCAGTTTTGGGTCCCTCATCTTGAGAAGGACAGTGAGGCACTAGAGAGAGTGCAGAGGAGGCGACGAAGCTGTTCAGTGTCTGGAGCACAAGTGTGATGAGGAGTGGTTGAGGGAGCTGGGGCTGTTCAGCCTGGGGAACAGGAAGCTGAGGGGAGACCTTCTCGCTGTCCACAACTGCCTGAAAGGAGGTTGGAACATGGAGGGGGTTGGTCTCTTCTCCAAGTAGCAAGTGATAGGACAAGAGAAAATGGCCACGGGAGGTTTAGATTGGATATTAGGAAAAAAATATTTCCCGGAAAGCATTGTCAGGCATTGGAACAGGCTGCCCAGGGCAGCAGGGGGAGTCACCATCCCAGGAGGGATTTAAAAGGGGCTTAGATGAGGTTCTCAGGGACATGGTTTAGTGTGAGAGCTGGGTTATGGTTGGACTCAATGATCCCAAGGCTTTCTTTCAATCAGAGTATTCTATGGTTCTATGATTCTGCCTCAGATGAGAGTCCACAAAGCCAACTCAGTTATGGACACCTGCCACAACCCTGACATTTGTGTGTGTGACTCTGGGAACAAACCCCACTGATCCAGTGAGATTCACCTCAGTTGCCCTGTGATTCTGGATTGTGTTTTCAAAATGACAGTGCAATCGAGGAGGTCCTGGCATGCGTCAAACCCATCTTCAAGAAAGGCAGGAAGGAGAATGGGGGAATCACAGGCTGCTCAGCTTGTCTCTGTCCCTGGGAAGGTAATGAGACAAGTCCTCCTGCAGCCATTTGCAGGCACTTGAAGGACAAGAAAGAGACTTATGAACCAAAATGGGTAGGGGAAAGACAGGCATGTTGTGTGTATGAAATTGTGCCAGGCCTTGGACATGGTCTCTTGTGGTGTCCTTATAGACGGATTGAGGCAGTTTGTGCTGAAGAAGTGGATGCTTGGTGGGAAGTTCACTGAAACATCAAGCCCAAATATCATCTGCGATGCAGTGTCCTCTGTGCAGTTAGTGTGTCATCCCCCAGTGACCAGCATTTGGGCCAAAACTGCTGAAGGTCTTTATTCTCCCTTCTGTGCTGTGATGCAGATGATGTAAAGCTGAGCGAAGACCTTGAAGAACCTCACCTGGTCACCTGCTTTGGGAAGGAGAGTGAAGCAAGAAGATGTTCAGGGCTCTCTTCAAACCTGGCTGACTCTCTGATTCAATGAGTCTTTCCCTTGGACACATTTTTTGAATATAGAATATCTGCAGAAAAGAAAAACAAAAAAAGAGGCAGAAGAGGAGATAGATAGAAATGATGTCAACATAAAAACAACAATTACTGCAAAGAAAGTTTCTCCACTCAAACATTTAGAGGGAAATACGTATGGTTAATTTGATACAACAAGCACACTAATATCAGGTCAGGCCCTGGGCTATGGGTAGGGGGATGGATGGGTTCTGTATTATGAGGTCAGCTAAGTCTCAGACACTCATTATCCATGTGGAATCATGTGGCTGTGAAGGGGACAGTGGGGTCAGTTCTGTGTCTGGAGGTGACAGCCCAGCAGCAGGGACATGGCTGGGAAAGAACCTCTGCCCAAAGGCCCACAGGTCTTACCCAGGAAGAGAGACGGATTGTCGTGTCCATCCCATCTGAGAACATGACGGGACAGTGGCAGGGACATGGTCCTGTCAGAGAAGCTGAAAGGCCAGCAGCACTCATGGGATTTAGAAGGTCATGGTGAGGTGACTTCTCTCTGGTCAGGTAAAAGACCACAAGAAGCCTAATGGGTTGGGTTCCCTGCATGAAGGGCAGTTTATGAGATGGTCGAGCTTTTCTTGATAGTGGGAAGAAGCAGGAAAGAGAAAAAAGAAGTCTACTTGGAAGGTGAGGACTGGATATCAGGAGTAAGAAATGTCACTGGATGGGCAGTGCTGTGGTGCAAGAGGTGACCCAGAGGGAGCTGGATCAGCCCATGGTTTGTGTGCCAAAGAGCAGCCGGTGAGGGTGCAGACACAGCAGTGAAGGTGGAGAGATGCTGGGTGAGAACAGGTGGGGAAGCAAGATGGGTGTCTGCAGCCTGCAGGGAAAGAGAATGGAGGTCATGGCTTCTCCTTTCTGCTTCAGAAAGCAAACCAAGGAGTTTCTCACTATCAGAGCTGAAGAAAAGACTCAAAGGAGACCTCATGGTGGCTACAGCTTCCTACAATGGGAGGAGGAAGGGAAGGCACTGATCTGCTCTCTCTGGTGACTAGTGAAGGAGCCCAAGGTAATGGCAGGAAGATGTGCCAGGGGAGGTTTAGGATGGACATGAGGAAAAGGTTCTTCCCCTAGAGGTGCTGGACACTGAACAGGCTCCCCAGGGAGGTGTCACAGCCCCAACCTGACAGTGTTCAAGAAGAGACTGGACAACGTCCTCAGACACACGGGGTGACCTGTGGGGTGTCCTGTGCAGGGACAGGAGCTGGACTCCGTGATCCTTCTTGCTCCTTCCAAGTCAGGACATTCTATGATTTTATGAAACACTAGGTCAAAAGTCCCTGTTTTCATTGTCCAGATGAGATGTAAACACCCACATCATGTGCATGTCCACTGTGTGCATGTGGTGAGATGGACCCAAGTGAGCACAAATGATATCAGCTATTCCTTGGGGTGCCATAAAGGTCAGTGGGACAGAGATGGTGTTCAGGGTTCTCTTCCAACCTGCGTTATTGTAGGATTCCATTAATCTTTTCCTTGGAGATATAAAATGCCCCAGAGTAAATACAGCAGCTCCTCTGAAGAGCATTTCTCCACTCAAACCCTTGATAGGAAATCTATCAGATACATTTGCTGAAAGCAGCTCAGTTTGATCTGCTCACACACTGGACCACAAGGAGGGTGATTGTGTGTACGATGTCGTGTGGTCACCTGTGTCTCAGGAACTCATTGTCCAGTAGGAACCAATGGGTGTGGAGGGCACTGTGAGGTCACTTCTGCCTCTGCAGGGGATTGGCCAACAGCAGGAACATGGCTGGGAAAGGACTGTGAGGTCACACACACAGACGAGCAATGGGGCCCAATCAGCATGGCTTGATGAAAGGCAGGTCCTGCTTGACCAGCCTGATCTCCTTCTGTGACAAGGTGACCGCTGAGCAGATGAGGGAAAGTCTGTCGTGGGGAGTGAATCCGCCACACAGGCTGTGGGTGTTGTATCCTTAGACTGCAGTGAAGCCTTTGACACCGTGTCCCACAGCATCTCCTGGAGAAGCTGCAGCTCGTGGCCTGGATGGTGTATCTGTGATGGGTAAAGAACTGGCTGGAGGGTCGGGCCCAAAGAGTTGTGGTGAACGGAGCCAAATCCAGTGGGTGGCCGGTCATGAGTGGTGCCCCCGGGGCTCAGTACTGGGGCCAGTTCTCTCTCATCTCTTTATCAATGATCTGGATGAGGGGATCGGGTGCACCCTGACTATGTTTTCAGATGACACCAAATTGGGTGGGAGTTTTGATCTGCTGGAGGGTACAAAGGCTCTACAGAGGGATCTGGAGCTGCTGCTTCATTAGGCTGAGGCCATTTGTCTGAGGTTTAACAAGGCCAAGTGTCAGGTCCTGCACTTTGGTCATAACAATCCCCTGCAACACTACAGTCTTGGGGAAGAGTAGCTGGAAAGCTGCCTGGTGGAAAAGGACCTGGGGTTGTTGATTGACAGCAGCTGAACATGAGCCTGCGTGTGCCCAGGTTGCCAAAAAGGCCAATGGCTTGATGTGCATCAAGAACGGTGTAGTGGGCAGAACCGGAGCAGCGATCATCCCCTTGTACTCGTCACTGGTGAGGCCACAACTCAAATCCTTGGTTCAGTTTTGTGCCCCCCACTGTAGGAAAGACCTTGAGGTGCTGCAGTGAGTGCAGAGGAGGGGGACAAGGCTGGAGGTGTTGGTCTTCTCCTGGGTAGCAAGTGACAGGATTAGAGGAAATGGCCTCACCTTGTGCCAGAGAAGGTTCAGAATTGATATTAGGAAACATTTCGTCATGGAAAAGGTTGTGAAGCAGTAGAACAGGCTGCCTGGGGAAGTTGTTGTGTCACTATTCTTTGTTCCTTAGCATAGCTTCTAGGAGGACCTGTTCCATCATCTTCCCAGGCACAGGTAAGAGGCTGACAGGTCAGTAGTTTTCAGGGTCCTTCTTTCTACAGCAGAGAAACACTGCCACACATCGCAGGTTAAAACGTGGAGACTGGACATGAGGAGGAAGAAATGTCACTCAAAGGGCAGTGCTGTGGTACGAGAAATCATCCAGAAGGAGCAGGAGATCCGTCCATGTACTTGTGTTTCCAGGAACAGAGTGGAGACACATCAGTCAATGTATGGAAATACCAGGGTGAGAGCAAGGGGAGGAAGCCAGATGGGTGTCCACAGCCTGCAGGGAAACAGCAGCAGCTGAGGGACAGTGTAGGACAACCTGTGGTGAAGATGGCAAAGGGCACTGGCAAGTCTGGATGTCACCAGGAGAACCCAAGTCTTTGTCCCCTTGGCTATGGCCATCGCCTCTGCCACCAAGGTCTGTGAGGAGACATGTTGTCCTCAGGCACTGGGACACCTCATGGCCTCCTTGCACACCCCCAGGAAGGCTGGGAACTGTCACACCATTGTCCTTCACTCGGCACCACACAGCCTACATCCCCTGCCCCAGGAAGAGCCCTGAGCAATGTGTGAGGGACAGGATCTGCCTTCCCAGGGGCTGGGGGTCAGGTCTTGGCCTCTCTGCTTCATCCAACTAAACCAGGGTTTTCTCAGCACCTCAGCTGCCTGCACATTTCCCTTTGTTTATCTGCCATCATGGCCTCCAATTCTCTGCTCTATCGAGTCCCTGGGCAGGCTTTGCTGGTACTTGCCCTCAGTGAAGCTCATTAACACTTCAAGGAACTTAGTACTTTTTTCTTCTGGCTTTGACTTCTGGAAAGGTTTGTGCAATCTCCTCTCAGCACCTGAGTAATGTCCAAGGACTCGGCACCAAATGCACCATGGGGCTCATTACACTCAAGAAAGCTCTAACAAACCATGTCTCTTCTTGTAATGTCCTTCCAATCTTGTCTAGTTAATTAGAGAGTTTTCTTTGTGTAATTATGGAGAAAGATTTCAAAAAGCTTCTGATAAAAAAGTCTTTCCATTGTAAAGGGTGTATTTTAATCCTTTTCAGTTTGGAGATGTGATTGCAGCATTGTCTGATGTTGATCCAGGGTCTCTCCTAAGGAGGTCTGGACTGGCAGGAGAAGCTGTCTCTTGAGGTCTCACACCATGTGGACAACCTTGCTCCTCACCTCCCCAACCCCATTGTTTCTCTCATGGGCCCCCAGGGCCTTGCATCCCTTTTCCTCACACCAGACGTCACCGCAGTCTGCAGCTGGATGTGCCATCTCCTTTGCACCAGCTCCCACCTGCTCTCCTTGCAGACCCAAGTGCACACAGCAAAGAGGGACTTTGCTTTACCCCTGAACAAACAAAATACAACTGATGAGAGTCATGATTAAAAGTAAACACACCCCTCAACCGTACACCAAGGACAAGCTGCCACCACTGAGGTTCACCTTCTCCAAGGCAGAACCATGCAAGAAATGTTGTAGACGGAAAGGAAATTATAAAATAAACACAATAAGGGAGTTGGCTAAAGACAGAATTAGACAGACTACTGAAAGACAAGAAAGCTTTTAACTCCTTGAGGCTGAAAGCAGCAACTGGGCTGTTGACAAGTGTCTGAGTGATCAAACAGTAAGAGGAAGGGAAACCCAGAGAGCAATCGCAAGGGTTGTGTGCAGATCAGCTGCTAGAAATGGGACTTCAGACATGGTCAGTTTAGTCAGGGCAGGAGGAAATACCTGCAGGATGAGAGAGATGAGATGCACAGATAACAGAGAGAGTGCTGAGAAGGCAAATCTAGTGCAGGATCAGAAGTTCTCCTCTTGCTCTTAATGTACATCCTGAAAAGTCTCCTTTTGATCTAATGGGAAAACACTGATATTTAAAGTATTCAAAACAAAGAAAGGAGAATTACAACACCAACAACGTTTGATGTTTGAAGTTGCAAGAACACATTTCCTCCACTCTACATCTTTCAATTGGATTATTTTTCCCTCCATTTTTATTATATGTTCTCTAGATTTCTCTCCTACCAAACCCTACAACATAAAGAAAGATGATCCTTGTGTCTTGCAGAGAGTCGAAGGCACCAAACAATCCTCTGCCATGGGCTGTCAGTGCCACTTTTAACCCTTGGCACACAGTGAGTCATGCTGGAAGCTGTTGGCCACTCTTGACTGATGGAGGAAAGAGGGATAAAAAGGTTAATTGAGCTGTTCTCTTTTTAGATGGCCATGTTGACAGTGATCTCAACAGATCTGTCTTGTCTGTATTTGTACGTGATCATAAGGAAAAAAAAATATATTTATCTTTGGTAAATATATAGTAAAATATATGATTGTGTCCAGTTACTCGCAAAATATGTTTCCTACCAGCACTCTGAATGGATGAATCTTTCTTCTGAGAAATTGCTGTTTCTCAGTTCTCTGTGACTAAAGGCAGGAGTCTGGAGAACAACCAGTAGCAGATGGGGATCAAGTCAGGGGTCACCGGAACTAACACAATCCTCTCCAGTCTATGGGACAGCAGGAGCAGCATCCCAGGAGCTGGGACAGCAGGACCATGTCACAGTGAGGCCACTCCCCACCATCTGTGAAAGCTCATGGAGACTGGGGGGACTCCCTGACCACTGGCAGCTCTCACACAGTGTGTGCACTTTTCAAAATGGCCCATGGGTGAGCAGGGAAACTAAGGGCTGTGCCCCAGAGCACGTCCACTGGGACCCCATTTCTGGGTGTCTGGAAGAGAAGGTGACGGGGTTTGCCCAGGGCAGGTTGTGCCTGTCCATCCTCTTTGCTTTCTATGAGGAAAGGACAGGGTTGTGGACGTGGGCAGAGCAGTGGTGGTCTGTTACCTGGAAGTCAGCAAGGAATCCAGCATCATTTCCTGCAATATTTTTGTATCCAAGGTAGGATAAAGCATTGAGTTATCTGGTCTAATGCTGTTTTGAGGAGGAGGTTGGTCAAGACATCTTCCAAACTCCCTTTAAACCTGAATAATGCTGTCCTTTCATCCCCCTCATGTTTTCAATTCAGACAAAGCTCTCAGGTTCTCTCTGACCACAGGAATAATTCACATGAGGTGCAGGGCTGCTTTACAAGTGCCCCCAAACAGCCCTGACCACAACTTTTGCATCCCTTTTCATTTGCCCAAACCCAGGGTCTTTTTTGCTGTCCTAATACCCTTGCAGAAGGAACACACCACCTTGTTCGTCCTTTCAGAGCAGGTTGTTCAAGAGGTGTCAGCATCCACGTACAGAGTCTGCACACCAGCCAGGCAGCAAAGCCACCGTTACAGAAATGGGGACGAGGCACTTGACCAGCTCCTTGCACCCAGATATCAGCGTGACATATCTGCTGAGATGCCAGGGAACACCTAAAATCTACGTGAAGGGTATGTGAGTCCTGGTTGGGTATCCTGGCTTGTCTCCTGACACATGTGGTGCTTCAGGCTGTGAAGAGAATCAAAACCAGCCATTGGACTGGGGTAGTTCCATTGTACACGTGTCACACAGGGCAGATGAGAGAGCTCAGAACTCCAGACTGCTGCACTGTTGGGATTGCAGAGACTGGAAATGCAGGTGACAGTGTGTGTCAGTGCACACACATAAAGATTCTGGCTTCCTTTGGGCCTTTGCACTGACCTGGGATCTGTTCCTTGGCCTTCTTTGTCTCAAAAAGAAACTGTTCTCCTATGCAACCTCCACATTACACCACATAAGAAATAATGAAAAGGTAGAAAAATAATGAAAGAAGCACAGTTTTGGGGTAATTCTGTGCAAGAGGTGTACTCTTTAAATTATTAAAACAAAGAAGAAGTGAGAGAAAAAGCATTGTTCTAAGAAATTCTTTCAAGACAAAACTGCTGAGGTGTAGTAGATGTTTGGAAAAGCAAGAATGACTGTTAGGACTGAAATTAAAGAGATTTAAATCATCATCATGATCATCAGTGAGAATGAGGAGTTCCCTGTTACTGTTACTAGTAACAGCACCACTGTTCACAAACATCCTTCTTAGCATCTCCATTTTTCCTGGGCTCCAAAGCTCATCCTGCTCAGAGTTTGGCAGGATTGCTGCAAACCCCTGTGACCCAAATCTCTACAACCGTCTCTGCTCAACAGCCTTTTACCCCAGGAAGGGGAAAACTGCCAATGCAGACAACAACCCAGTGCCCAACCTGCCTGGAGAGCCAGAGAAGTTGTGCCACACAGCAGCCGCCTCTGAGGGAAGCTGGAGGTGATGAGATTGAAATGGTTTCAACCCAAGTTATAGAATCTTAGCATCATAGAATCATTTAGGCTGGAAAAGACCCTTAAGAACATGGAGTTCAACTGTAAAACAAACATTGCCAAGACCACCACTAAACCATGTTCCAAAGTGCCACATCTCCATGTCTTTTAAACACCTCCAGCCATGGCAGCTCCAATCCTGAGCTGGCAGGACACCATTGGCTGCAGTTGGACATAAGATACTGGTCATGGCTGTGAGTTCAGCCCTCGCTGGCAGAATGTCTCACACCCTCACTGAGGAGGGCAGGGGGCTGGGAGATGGGAGCACGTTTCAGTTTCCAGATCCCAGCACAGAGCCCAAACCATCCTGCCCTTGGACTCTGGATCCCATTTCCTGAGATGCAAAGCTTTTGAGCCTTTTGTGGATAATAATGTTAAAAGGCACGAAAAGTCCTTCACATGTTTGTGTAGTTTGTCTAGGAATGTCAGTTTTATATGCTTATATTTCACTATCTGTAAAACAGTGCTCTGCATCTGTGGTAGTCCCTCTGGCAATGACAATTAAATAGATATTGGCACTATAAGGCTCCATACCCCATCCACAAGCACACATCTAAGTGGTTCAGATGACGGGTGGTCTGGCAAACGTCACCCTTTGTGTCCCCAGGTGATGGACACTGCTCATGTGCCTCTGCAGAGAGTGGCAGGAGCTGGAACCCCTTCTCGGGACAGACTCCTTCCAGGAGAGACACAGACACAGGGGGAACTCATCGGGGGTTTACGGCATTTCACTGGGCATCAGTTTTGACATATTGGGTGCTGTCCTGTGACTGCCCTTTCTGCACAAATGATCATACAAACACAACCATTTAGTGAGACATGGTCATAAAGGGGCTGTTGTGGACAAGAAATGTAACCATGAACTCTGGAGAGAGCGAGGAAGTTTATAATCAGCACCAGGAAGGACCAAGAAGCTCGAGGCCTCTTCTGAAGAGCGGGAGGCCTGAGCAGCCGTGATTGGCCATTGTAGGTGTGGGAGAGGGTCAGGGCATGTCAGGGAGAAGCAATGAGATGGCTGATGGCTTCAGTGAACCCTTCCAGCCATTTCTGAGCGCAGAAATGTAAAGCAGTTGATGTCTGCATGTGTAGGAGGAACAGGAGGAAGATCTTCCTGGAAACAGGGAAGGAAGAAAGGCCTCTCTTGGGCTAATCATGTATGGCAGTGCCATTTGCATGCTGTGGGCATGGCTGTGCCTGGGAGATGGGGAACGGCTGCTGCTGGGGTGGCTGTGCTCAGTCATGTCCCATGAGCTGACCCTGCTCTGCTCCTCTCTTACACTGCCCACACTTGGGTGGTCCTCAGCAATCACCCATGAACGTGGTGGATCCATGAACCTCCTGGAGTGATGGGTAATGATCCAAATAGGGATTCAAGCAAGTTTGGGACTGGGACATTGAGGTGATTGGTGACCATTGCCAGGTGTATGAAAGAAGCTGGATGAGTTGTGAGGAGCTCACAGGCATTTCCAACTCCACAGAAAACCAGAGTCTTGCAGTTAAAGCAACAGCACTTGACATAAAACCCACCCCCAAAACACAAAACACTCACACTGACCACAGGAGAAGCCTTGAAAAACATTGGAGAAAAATCTACCTGGTCCCAGGGGTCAGGGCTCAGCTATTCTGGTGATGAACAAGCATCAAGGGCTGACATTGCACCAGAGCCACTTCCACATGGCCCTCACCACCTGGAACCAGTGTCTGCAAGTCTTCCCTTCACCAGCCTCCAGGGACAGGGACCTGCACTGGTTGTTTCCTTCACAGCTGTGTCAGTGATGGCCCTTCATGGGGTCCAAACACCCTCAGAAACTTGGGGTTTGCTTCTGCCTTTGAGTTCATTAGAGGTTTGTTCATTCTTTCAGTATCTGCAGTTCAGGATCATGGCAGCAGAGGGCTCACTAACATCGAAAATGTTCTTACAAGCCAAAGCTGTGTGCATCATTATCCTAAAGGCTTCAAGTCTGGTGTCGATGATTAGAGAGATTTCAGGAATAGCCAAACAGAGAGCATTTCCATAATAAATAGTAACAAAGCAGTATTTCTTCTATTTCATTCTCTGCTCGTGCTTCTCTCCCTTTCTAGAACAGGTGGTATCAGCAACCTCCTGTATATATTGATGTCGTACATCTCCTGATAAAGTCTGAATATGTCAGAAAAGTGGGTGCCTAAAACACCGTATGAGTGAGGAGACAGGCCAGGACACCTCAAGAGGAGTCACACTCCTAAGCAGGAAATCTATAATCAGCTCCCTAAAATCCTTGTTTCACTCATTGCCCCCCTGGGATTTAGAGCACATTTCTTTACATCAGATTCTGCACTGAAGTTCACACTGATTGTTACAGCTTCTTTGCAGGAATTGCTTCATGTTTCCTTAGAGAACTGGATGTAAACAGGCACTGGGGAATTTTTAATTAGAGGAAACAAAAAAGGAGAAAAGAAAATAAAAAACAAAACCACAATAGAACTTAATGATGTTTCTAAGTTCTGTGGTTTCACAGAACTGCAGACAGAGTTCTGGCACTGCAAGCACAGGGAAAGGCCAACGTTTCATCTCCCACAGTCCATATACATTCTGAAAATTCATATTTTGGCAGGATAGAAATTCCACAGACATTTTAGTGCAAATATTGAATTATTTCATCTGATAAAAAAATAGATTGTGGCGATTTTTGTTCTTTTTGTAGTTGTTGTTGGGCTGGTTTGGTTTTCAGTTTTTAGGGGAGTTCTCAGGTTTTCGGGCTGAGCTCCATGGTCTCACTATAAGCACCCAGTGCAAACCTCGAGAGGCCCCGTGTACCTGAGGTGTTTGCCTGGGACTGGCAGGTATCAGACCAGACTGATAGAGCCATGTCGCTTCCATCATTTACATCTGGTATTCAAGACTTGTGTGCTTAATTAGAAAACTTTCAGGACTGTAGGTAAAGAGGCAGGTACGTGAAGAGCACTTAGAAGTGATAGAAGAATTTTGCAGTTGATATCACAGAATCATAGAATCGTTTCAGGTGAAAGAAATGCTCAGAATCATCAAGTTGAACCATAACCTGACTCGAGCACTAAACCGTCTTCCTTAAGAACCTCGTCTAAACTCCTTTTAAACCCCTGCAGGGATGGTGACTCAACCACTGCCCTGGGCAGCCTGTTCCAATGCCTGACAGCCCTTTCCAGGAAGAATTTTTTCCTAATATCCAATCTAAACCTTTCCTGGCACAACTCGAGGCCATTTCCTCTTGTCCTATCACTGGTTACTCATGAGAAGAGACCAACACCCTCCATGTTCCAACCTCCTTTTGGGCAGTTGTAGACAGTGATAAGGTCTCCCCTCAGCCTCCTCTTCTCCAGCTGAACCCATCAGTTCCCTCAGCCGCTCCTCATCACACTTGTGCTCCAGCCCCTCAGCATATTCGTCACCTCCTCTGCACTCTCTCTAGTGCCTCAATGTCCTTATGATAAGGACCAGATTCAAGGTCCAGCCACACCAGTTCCAAGTACAGTGGCACAATCACTTCTCTAGTCCTGCTGGCCATGCTATTCCTGATACAAGTCAGGATACTATTGGTGGCCTTTTTAGCCACCTGGCCACACAATGGCTCCTGTTCAGCTGCTATCACCAACACCCCCATATCCGTCTCCACCAGAAAATTTTCCAGCCACTCCTTCCTGAGCCTGGGGTTGTTGTGACCCAAGTGCAGGACCTGGCACTTGGTCTGGTCAAACCTCATACAAATGGCCTCAGCCCAATGATCCAGCTGGGCCAGATCCATCTGTATGGCCTTCACACCCTCCAGCAGATCAGCACTCCCATCCGACTTGGTGTTGTCTGCAAACTTACTAAGGGTGCACTTGATCACCTCATACAGACCATTGATAGAGATTAAAGAGAACTGAGCCCAATACTGAGCCCTGGGGAAAACCATTCGTGACCGGTCACCAACTGGATTTGCCTCCATTCACCACAACTCCTTGGGCCCGGCCCTCCAGCCACACCTCAGACATGGTCCCCTTCTGGCCAGAGTGGTGCTGATGGGGCTCAGGAAGTGGATGCTGGGTGGGAAGTTGGCTAAACACTCATGACCAAATATCACCAGTGGTACAAAGTCCTCTGTGCAGCCAGTTACTGGTGTCATCTCAGTGGCCAGCACTTGGATCAACACTGTTGAACGTCTTTATTCTCATCTTTTACGATGTTACACAGTGCACTTTCAGCACCTTTGAGGATGATGCATGCAAACCTGGGTGGAGGCCTTGAGCAATCCCACCTGGTTCACCCTGCCTTGAGCAGGAGAGTGAGACAAATGAGTGAGACAAGGGCTCTCTTCAAACCTGAGTTATTCTATGATTTGACAGAATTTTTGCCTTTGAGAGATTTCGAGAGAGAGAATAGGTAGAAGAATAGTAAAAAAAAAAAAAAAAAAAAAAAGGGCAGAAGAGGAGATATAGAAGTGCTTTTCAGTCACATTTTTAGTAGGAAGTATATATGACAAATTTGAACATGGTGAGGAAACAAGATGGGTGTCTACAGCCTGTGAGAAAGAGGGGCAGGTGTAGGAGTGTGTAGAACATGCTTCGGTCCTGGGTGCTAAGGAGCAAGACGGACGGGTGTGGTATTATGAGGTCAGTTGTGTCTCAGACACTCATAATCCAGTCAGAAGAGTGTGGCTGTGAAGGGGCCTGTGAGGTCAGTTCCATCTCTGGACGTGACAGCCCAGCAGCAGGGACATGGCTGGGTAAGAACCTCGTGTCTATTAGAGAAGCTGAAAGGCCAGCAGCAGTCATGGGATTTAGAGGATCATGTTGAGGTTACTTCTCCCTGGTCAACTGGAAGACCAGAGGAGGTCTAACAGGTTGGGATCTCTGCTTGATGTGGAGTTTCTGAGGTGGTGAAGCTTTCTCAAGTAGTGGGAAAAAGCAGCACAGACCAAAAAAAAAAAAAAATAAAAAAGCACCAAGTGCAGACTGGGATGTGGAGACTGGATATCGGGAAGAAGAAATGACACTGGAAGGGCAGTGCTGTGGTGCAAGAGGTGACGCAGAGGGAGATGAATCAGCCCATGGTTTGTGTTCCAAAGAACAGCCGGTGAGGGTGCAGACACAGCAGTGAAGGTGCAGAGATGCTGGGCTGAGAGCAGGTGGGGACAAGGAGGCCATGAGGCCCCTGTGCTGCAAGGACAAGGTGTCTCCTCACAGGCATCAGAGGTGCACACAACAGCCATAGCCAAGGGGAGAAGGAGCTCATGTCTGGTGGGGCTTTCAGCCTCTTTCCATCCCGTGATCATCTCCACGACAGCCTGTCCTGTGCTGTGGCATCCCCTGCACCTCTGTCCCTGCAGGCTGGAGACATCCCCCCTGCTGCCTCACCTTGCTCTTGTCTGAGCATCTTCCTTCCTTTGCTGAGATCTCTCCATCCTCCCCAGCTGCTCCTTGAAGCACAAAGCCTTGGGCTGATGCAGACTCCCTCTGCTGACCTGCTCCACCACAGCACTGCCCTTCCTTCACATTCCTTTCTGCTCATGTCCAGCCTGGACCTCCTCAGCTGCACTTTGGGACATTATTTCTTGCTCAAGCTCTTTCCCATTATGCAGAAACCTTCACCACCTCTGAAACCGCCCTTCAAGCACTCTCAGGCTACTCCTGCACTGCTGCAGCCTCCCCAGCACTGCTGGGCCGAAGCAGCCCAGGTCCCTCCGCACCCCACACCATGTGCACAAGGTGCTGAACCTGCCTTGGCACAGCCCTGCACTCTCCAGTTCCTCCCTGCTTCTCCAAACTGGGAAGCCACACACTGGCACACACCCGTGTGTGTGGGTCACACCAGTGCTGAACCGGATGGGGTGAGAACTGCAGGTGTCTGGGTCCCCACGCTCCTCCTCATGCAGCCCCGTGTGCAGCTGCCTTGTTCATGGTGAGCGTGCACCACGGGCTGGTGTGGTGACCTTGTAGTGCCCAGGCCCTTCTCCTCAGGGTCACTGAGACCTTGTCATTTCATCTTGTCACAATTCAGAGATTTCTGATGGGCGAACACCAGATATTCACAAGGTCAGGAATCTCCCTTGACTGAAGCTCCATTTACTCAGGTATTAAAGTTTGCACGCAGATGGCTTATCCTGATGAGGGTGTCTCTACCAACATAACAGCATGAGGCACTACAGGATTCTATAAATATAATCTCCTGGGGAAAATGTGGCGTCTTGGATGTCTGATACTCAGAACGCCAGAGGTCTGGAGTCAAAGGGATAGCTTCCCTTCATGTGGTAGAGCAGCAGGAATGCATGGAGCTCTGCCTGGGGACAGACAATGTCAGCTGAAGGTTGAGGAGTCAGCATGAGAGGGCAGAACAACATGGGCAGTGTTGTGGTGACTGGACATCAGCTACAGACTCACTGATGAGGAAGAGGAATGAGATGAGGCCTCCTTCAGACAAATGAAAGAAGCCTCATGTTTCCAGGCCGTGTCCTCATGGCAGACCTGAGATATCACAATATCTACAAGGAACCGGCCATCCAGGAGGGTTTGAAGCTCATTGACAACATCTTCCTGACACGGGTGACTGAGGAGTCAATGGGGTGAGGTGCCCTATGGGACTTCACACTTACAAACCAGAAAGAGTTGGTCAGGATGGAACAGTCAGGGATGCGAAAGTGGAGCTGAGGCTCCTGGGAGATGAGAACAAGGCCAAGAGCAGGATTTCAGGAGAGCAGGATTTGGCCTGCTGAGGGACCTGCTTGGGTCCTGTGGGATATGACCTTGGTGTCTGCAGTGCTTTTCTCTCCCATTTCCTCCCTCCTCTCTCCCACCTGCTGTTGTGCAGCGTTTTTTACCCTTTCTCAAATACAATATCCCAGAGGTGCTGCCAGCATCACTGAGTGGCTCAGATTTGGCAAGGAGTGGGTCCATCTTGGCCGGTCAATGGTGGGTCCACAATGTCGGTCAAACTTGTTGTTGACTTCTTAGAGAGCTGACAACTGTAGCACACCCACACTCACCCCCAGTTCCAAGACTTTGCCATGTATACCCAGTAGAGGATGACAACATGTGGGATGTTTACAAACTACTTGATCATGGAGAAGAAATGGAAAAGATCTTCTGTCAGCAACCTGAGAAACTCTCCAGACAATGAGCAGGTTCCTATGGGGAACTGTAATTGCCCTGAAATTCACTGGCCAGGCAATCTAATAATCCTTACAGGACAGGCTGCTCCAAGCACAAGAATGATCTCCCCAAGTACCCATGAACAGAAGCATTTATCTTGTGAGGCTGCTCTTCTTAATTGATGGACCTCCAGGGCACAAAGGCAGCACACAGGAGGTGAGAGCAGGGGAAGCTGCAAAGGAGGAATATTAAAACCTTGTCCATGGACGTGGGGATGATGACAAAGCTGCCCTGGAGTTGATACCTGCACGGGAAGGGCAGCAAGATGAGCTGACAGAGCTTCACTTGCAGTAAGAGAATAGACAGGGTGAACGTGGGTCTGCTGCTGAACTTCATAAGACTAGAATCAGACGGGACTGAGGTTCTTCATGGCTTCTTTGCCTCCATCTTCACCAGCAAGGTCTCCTGGGACTTTGTTCCTGAAGGCAGGAGTCTGGAGAACACCCAGCAGTGGATGGGGCTCAAGTCAGGGGTGACCTGAGCAAACTCAGACACCATTATAGAACAGGAGATGGGTCACTTGACCAGCTCCTGAACACAAGTATCACTGTGCTGTGGCACCTGAGATTGCCAGGAACACCCACCTCTTGGTCCAGAGGAGTGTGACTCCTCTTGGGGTGTCCTGGCCTGTCTCCTCATGCACATGGTGATTTAGGCACCCCCTTTTCTGGCATATTCAGTCTTTATCAGGAGATTCAACAGATCAATATGAACTGGAAGCTGCTGATGTGACCTGTTCTGGAAAGGGAATGAGGGGCGAGCAGGGAAGGAAACAGAAGAAATTTGGCTTTATTGCTATTTATTATGGAAATGGTCTCTGTTTGGCTATTCCTGAAATCTCTCTAATCATCCACACCAGACTTAAAGCCTTTAGGACAATGATGCACAGAGCCTTGGCATTTAAGAGCATTTTAGATGTTAGTGAGCCCTCTGCTGCCATGATCCTGAACTGCAGATACTGAGAGAATGAACAAACCTCCAATGAAGTAAAAAGCAGAAGCAAACCCCAAGTTTCTGAGGGTGTTTGGACCCCATGAAGGGCCATCACTGACACAACTGTGAAGGAAACAACCATTGCAGGTCCCTGTCCCTGGAGGCTGATGAAGGGAAGACTTGCAGACACTGGTTCCAGGTGGTGAGGGCCATGTGGAGGTGGCTCTGATGCCATGTCAGCCCTTGATGCCTGTTCATCACCAGAATGGCCGAGCCCTGACCCCTGGGACCTGGTAGATTTATCGGAACTGTTTTTCAAGGCTTTTCCTGTGGTCAGTGTGAATGTTTTTCGTTTTGGTGGTGAGTTTTATGCCAACTGATCTTGGTTTAATTGTAAGGCTCTTGTTTTCTGTGGAGTTGGAAATGCCTGTGAGCTCCTCACAACTCATCCAGCTTCTTTCATACACCTGGCAATGGTCACCAATCACCTCAATGTCCCAGTCCCAAACTTGCTTGAATCCCTATTTGGATCATTACCCATCACTCCAGGAGGTTCATGGATCCACCAGGCTCATGGATGATTGCTGAGGACCACCCAAGTGTGGGCAGTGTAAGAGAGGAGCAGAGCAGGGTCAGCTCATGGGACATGACTGAGCACAGCCACCCCAGCAGCAGCCGTTCCCTATCTCCCAGGCACAGCCATGCCCACAGCATGCAAATGGCACTGCCATACATGATTAGCCCAAGAGAGGCCTTTCTTCCTTCCATATTCCCAGTAAAATCTTCCTCCTGTTCCTCCTCCACCTGCAGACATCAACTGCTTTACATTTCTGCGCTCAGAAATGGCTGGAAGGGTTCACTGAAGCCATCAGCCATCTCATTGCTTCTCCCTGACATGCCCTGACCCTCTCCCACACCTACAATGGCCAATCACGGCTGCTCAGGCCTCCTGCTCTTCAGAAGAGGCCTCGAGCTTCTTGGTTCTTCCTGGTTCTTATTATGAACTTCGTCGCTCTCTCCAGAGTTCATGGTGAGCTTTCTTGTCCATAACAGCCCCTTTATGACCATTTCTGACAAAACAGTTGTCTCTTTATGATCATTTGTGTTGAAATGAAATCACCTGTTATATAGAAACTGATGCCGAGTGAGATGCCATGAAAACCTGATGAGTTCCCCCTGTGTCTGTGTCTCTCCTGGAAGGAGTCTGTCCCGAGAAGGGGATCCAGCTAATGCCACTCTCTGCAGAGGCACATGAGCAGTGTCCATCACCTGGGGACACAAAGGGTGACGTTTGCCAGACCACCCGTCATCTGAACCACTTAAGAGCTACCACAGATGCAGAGTACTCTTTTAGTGATATTTAAATATAAACATGTCATTTTATTTTCTTTAAAAACTGACATTCCTAGACAAATTACACAAACATTTGAAGGACTTTTCATGCTTTTGACATGATTATCCTCAGAAGCCCCACCAGCTTTCCATCTCAGGAATTGGGATTCAGAGTCCAAGGGCAGGATGGTTTGGGCTCTGTGCTGGGATTTGGAAACTGAAACGTGCTCCCATCTCCCAGCCCCCTGCCCTCCTCAGTGAGGGTGTGAGACATTCTGCCAGCGAGGGCTGAACTCACAGCCATGACCAGTATCTTATGTCCAACTGCAGCCAATGGTGTCCTGCCAGCTCAGGATTGGAGCTGCCATGGCTGGAGGTGTTTAAAAGACGTGGAGATGTGGCGCTTTGGGACATGGTTTGGTGGTGGGCTTGGCAGTGTTTGATTTATGGTAGGATGCTGTGTTCTTAAGGGTATTTTCCAGCCTAAATGATTCAATGATTCTATGATTTGGGTTGAAACCATTTCAGTTCCATCACCTCCAGCTTCCCTCAGAGGCGGCTGTTGTGTGGCACAACTTCTCTGGCTCTCCAGGCAGGTTGGGCACTGGGTTGTTGTCTGCATTGGCAGTTTTCCCCTTCCTGGGGTAAAAGGCTGTTGAGCAGAGACAGTTGCAGAGATTTGGGTCACAGGGGTTTGCAGCAATCCTGTCAAACTCTGAGCAGGATGAGCTTTGGAGCCCATGAAAAATGGAGATGCTAAGAAGGATGTTTGTGAACAGTGGTGCTGTCACTAGTAACAGTAACAGGGAACTCCTTATTCTCACTGATGATCATGATGATTTAAATCTCTTTAATTTCAGTCCTAACAGTCATTCTTGCTTTTCCAAGCATCTACTACACCTCAGCAGTTGTGCCTTGAAATAACTTCTTAAAACAATGCTTTTTCTCTCGCTTCTTCTTTGTTTTAATCATTTAAAGAGTACACCTCTTGGACAGAATTACCCCCAAATTGTGCTTCTTTCATTATTTTTCTACCTTTTCATTATTTCTTATGTGGTGTGATGTGGAGGTTGCATAGGAGAACAGTTTCTTTTTGAGACAAAGAAGGCCAAGGAACAGATCCCAGGTCAGTGCAAAGGCCCAAAGGAAGCCAGAATCTTTATGTGTGTGCACTGACACACACTGTCACCTGCATTTCCAGTCTCTGCAATCCCAACAGTGCAGCGGAGTCTGGAGTTCTGAGCTCCCTCATCTGCCCTGCGTGACACGTGTAAAATGGAACTACCCCAGTCCAATGGCTGGTTTTAATTCTCTTCACAGCCTGAAGCACCACATGGGTCAGGAGACAAGCCAGGATACCCAACCAGGACTCACATGCTCTGCACTTACAGTTCAGGTGTTCCCGGAAATCTCAGCAGACATGTCACTCTGATCCGTGGGTTCAAGGAGCTGGTCAAGAGCCTCGTCTCCATTACTGTAACGGCGGCTTTGCTGCCTGGCTGATGTGCAGACTCTGTACATGGAGGCTGACACCTCTTCAGTAACCTGTTCTGAAAGGATCAACAAGATGGGAATGAACTGAGCAAAAAAGAAGAACCTTGCTGGGGGCAAATGAAAAGGGATGCAATAGATGTGTGTCAGGGCTGTTTGGGGGCACTTGTAAAGCAGCCCTGCACCTCAGATGAATTATTCCTGTGGTCAGGGAGAACCTGAGAGCTGTCCCTAAATTGAAAACATGAAGGGGAAGGAAGGACAGCGTCATTCAGGCTAAAAGGGACCTCAGAAGGTATCTTGACCAACCTCCTGCTCACAGCAGGGTCAGACCAGATTGCTCAGGACTTTATCCAGACCCATCTTGGTCACTTTCTGGGACAGAGTGAGTGCGCACTCCTGGGAAACAGCTTCCAGTGCTGGACTGTCCTCGTGACTGGAAAGTTTCTCCCTTTCTACAGCACCTTTCCAAACACAACCATGCAAATTGCTTTTTACCCATCTACTTACACACTGACACAGACCATAATATCCCGTCTTGGACACAATAATATTACAGAGGGTGACACTGAATGCCTTGCTGACTTCCAAATAACAGACCACCACTGCTTTGCCCACGTCCACAACCCTGACCTTTCCTCACAGAAAGCAAAGAGGATGGACAGGCACAACCTGCCCTGGGCAAACCCCGTCACCTTCTCTTCCAGACACCCAGAAATGGGGTCCCAGTGGACGTGCTCTGGGGCACAGCCCTTAGTTCCCCTGCTCACCCATGGGCCATTTTGAAAAGTGCACACACTGTGTGAGAGCTACCAGTGGTCAGGGAGTCCCCCCAGACTCCTTGAGCTTTCCAAGATGTTGGAGAGTGGCCTCACTGTGACATGGTCCTGCTGTCCCAGCTCCTGGGATGCTGCCCCTGCTGTCCCATAGACTGGAGAGGACTGTGTTAGTTGCAGTGACCCCTGACTTGATCCTCATCCACTGCTGGTTGTTCTGACTCCAGTCACAGAGGCCTGGGAGACCTTGCTGGTGAAGACAGAGGACAAGAGACACAGAGATTATCACTTCTCTCCCTTCTGGACAAGGGGGACAACAAGAGGACATAGGGTTTCTCACCTCTTTCTTTTATTAAGTGCATCGACAAGGGCTCCAGCCAGGACGTTCTCCTGGAAAAAGAAAAGTGTCTCTGTGTGTGAGTCTATGGGAAATGGCTTTGGTGTCTCCCAGAGAAGTCTCATCTAAACCATTACTGTCTTTCCTCCTTGCACAGGTCCTCATGCCCACAGGCAGCCAATGTCCGACAGCAGCTCCATCACCCAGTTCGTCCTCCTGCCATTCACAGACACACGGGAGCTGCAGCTCTTGCACTTCTGGCTCTTCCTGGGCATCTACCTGGCTGCCCTCCTGGGCAACGGCCTCATCATCACCACCATAGCCTGGGACCAGCACCTCCACACTCCCATGTACTTCTTCCTGCTCAACCTCGCCCTCCTTGACCTGAGCTCCATCTCCACCATTATTCCTATGTCCATGGCGAACTCTCTGTGGGACACCAAGGTCATTTCGTATACAGGATGTGCTACACAACTCTTTCTGTTTGGCTTTTTAGCTACAGCAGAGTTTTACCTTCTCACCGTCATGTCCTATGACCGCTACGTTGCCATCTGCAAACCCCTGCACTACGGGACCCTCCTGGGCAGCAGAGCTTGTGTCCACATGGCAGCAGCTGCCTGGGCCACTGGGTTTCTCCATGCTCTGCTGATCACAGCCAATACATTTTCACTGCCCCTGTGCAAGGGCAATGCCCTGGGCCAGTTCTTCTGTGAAATCCCCCAGATCCTCAAGCTCTCCTGCTCACACTCCCACCTCAGGGAACTTGGGCTTATTGTGTTTACTCTCTTAGTAGTATTTGGCTGTTTTGTATTCATTGTGGTGTCCTATGTGCAGATCTTGAGGGCTGTGCTGAGGATCCCCTCTGAGCAGGGACGGCACAAAGCCTTTTCCACCTGCCTCCCTCACCTGGCCGTGGTTTCTCTGTTTGTCAGCACTGCCATGTTTGCCCACCTGAAGCCCCCCTCCATCTCTTCTCCATCCCTGGACCTGGTGGTGTCAGTTCTGTACTCGGCGGTTCCTCCAGCAGTGAACCCCCTCATCTACAACATGAGGAACCAGGAGATCAAGGATGCCCTGTGCAAACTCGTATCCCTCTGGTTTCTGAAGCAATAAACTGGCCATCTTCTTCTATACAGGAGCTTTAATGTAGCTAATTACAAGCCCAGCCTGTCAACTGGATTTTCTGGTGTTGTTGGTTGTTTTCTTATTGTGATAATGTTGTCAACCCCTTTCTAATTCACTGTTGGCTTTTCTTTTATAACTGTTGGCTGCTTAAATGAGCAGCAGTGCTCTCCTTGTTTCTAAACAGAATAAAGGGCTCTTAAGTGATGTGTTTTTCACTATATCGTTCCTGCAAGGGCTTTTTGGAGCTGCAGGGACAGTTCCTGTGCGTGGGTGGAGGGGAAAACAGCTCTGGCATGTCAGCCCTGCCAGGGAGCAGCAGCGCTTGTTCTCTCAGAGCTGTTCTGGTTCCACTCCACACTCTCCTTCTCATCTCTGGTGTTGGTGCAAGGCCTGAGTGCTCTGGCAGCTTGGTCACCGTCCTGCTGTGTGTCAGTGCTGTGGGCGCAAGCAGGGACAGGCAATGGGCACTGCTGTGACAGAGCTGGCCTCAGTAACTGTACTTGCACAAGGAAAAGTGATCTTCTTTGGGCATTGCGTGATGGTTTATATCTTCTTGCAAAGTTTCTCTCAAGGTTATTCGTACAAAAGTGGCCACAGATGAAACACCAGTGTGCAGCTGAACAGTGTGTGTGTGCAGGGCTGGCACACAGCAGTGTCCTCTCACAGCCAGGCTCCTGCCAGAGACCTGCAGGACCAGCAGCCCCTGTGCACTGGACACCCCGTGAAAGGAGCCCCAGGTCAGTCACCATGGACTGGCCCCTCACAACCACCATTTTCAGCACTAGCCTCTCACCCCAGCTCAGAGTTTTTTGCCCCTCCATGGAATTACACTGAATGAGTAGGTCAGAAATCCATGTTTGCATTGTACAGATGGGATGTGAGCATGCAGAACAGGTACATGAGTTGACATGAACTTGAGTCAGCACAAACACCATCAGCTATTCCTTGGGGTTCCATGATGGCCTGTGGGACAGACAGGGTCTCGACATCGTTTGTCGAGAATGTCAGAACTCACTGATATCTTGGTTGTTGTCAGGGAAACCAAGGACTTCTTTGGCCATTCAGCTGCAGATGCAGATTGGCAGGAGGGGACACAGACAGGACAGCACCTGGATTGACATGCCGGCTGATCAATGAAATATTCCCTATGATTAGCGTCATACTCAGTCTAAAGCTGGAGCCGGCTTTTGGGCTTGTTACATCCGTTACTTTGGGTTTTGCAGCTGGTTTGGTCAGTTCCATTCAGAAGTTTCATCCTGTCAGGAGTTCGATGTCAGTTCAGCCTTTTGCCGTTCTGCCATTTTGCCGTTGGCCTTTGGGCCTTTCTGCCTGTTGCCCTTTTGCTCTCTCTCACTGGGATGGGCTGTTCAGGACCAAGGTGCTCCCTTCTGTAGGACTGGCTGCTCCGTGTGACTGGAGTTACACGGGGGATAGCACTGAGTGTATTTTCTTAATTTAATTTACCTATTTCTATTTAATTTACCTGGACTATTGTCAGTGAAACCAAGGACTTCTCTGGAGTGCAGCTGCAGGTGCAAATTTTTAGGAGGGGGCATAGACAGGACAGCACCTTGATTGACATCCAGGTCAATCAAGGAGCTATTCTCTACCATTAGCGTCATGCTCAGTATAAAGCTGGAGGTGCCTTTTCCAGCCCATTAGTTTTGGTTTTCCGGCTACATTGCTTAGCTCTGTTCAGAAGTTTCATTCTATTGGGAGTTCACTTGTAGTTCATTGTTACGATGTTTTGCAGTTTTTCAATTGGCCTTTGGGCCTCTCTGCCTTTTGCACTTGTACTTTCTCTTGCTGGGATCAGCTGTTCAGGACCAGGATGCTCTCTTCTTTTGGGCTGCCTCTCCAGCACAATGGGAGTTCTGTGGGGGATTGCACTTAGTGTCATATATTTTACTTTATGTATATCTTAGTATAAGTATATTAGTAGTAGTAGTGTATTATTTTTATTGTCTTATTAATTTTTTGTCTAAACCCACAAGTTTCTCCCTTCCCATTCAGTTCTCTCCCTTATCCCACCTGGGGACTGGGAGCAGGATGTGTGCAGATATCAAGAACTTAGTTGGTGGCTGTGGTAAAACCATGACAAGAAAGGGCAGTAGTAGCTTCAGAAATCTTGAAAATCACTTTCCAAGATGGTGTCAATTTTTAATTTTTTTGTTGTTGTTGAGAAACAGCATGAGAAAGGAAAACCATCAGAAACTGCAGCTCTGGAGGTCCAGAGTGGAGCTCAGGATCAAGAAATGTCATTCCGAGCACAGTGCTGTGGTCATTCAGAACTCAGGATCAGGCATGACTTTGTGTTTCCAGGAACAGCTGGTGAGGATGGAGAGACAGCAGCACAGGTGGGGACACACTGGGCTGAGAACAAGGTGGGGAAGCACATGGGGTGTCTGCAGCCTGTGGAGAAACAGCCACAGGCCTGGGACAGTGCAGGATGGACCATGGTGGACATGGCTAAGGTTGCTGGCAAGGCTGGATGTCCCTGAAAGAGCCAAGGTCTTTGTCCCCTTGGCTATGGCTGATGTCCCTGCCAGCGAGGCCTAAGAGGAGACACATGGTTGTCATGGCCATGGCACCCCATTGCCTCCTTGCAGCCCCAGGGAGTGTCACAGCATTGTCCTGCACTGGGCATCGCACTCCCCACAGCCCCAGGAAGAGCCCTGAGCCACACGTGAGGGACAGGATCTCCCTTCCAGGGGCAGGGGCTCAAGGCTTGGCCATTGTCCTTCATCAGACAAACCAAGGGCTTTCTCAGCATCAGAGCTGCTGCACTTTGCCTTTGCCTGATGCAATCACAGCCTCCAATTATCTGCTCTAACGAGTCCCTGGGGAGGCTTTGTCAGTAACAGCCCTCAGTGGGGCCCATTAATGCTTCAAGGCACTTTGGAGTTTGTTCTGGCTTGGACTTCTTGAGCAGATTCTTCAGTCTCTCCTTGGTATCTGAGGTTCATGGACTCAGCACCAAATACACCATGGGGCTCATTAAAACACAGAAAGCCCTAACGAGCGATGTTTCTTTCCTTAATTTTCTTCAAATCTTCCAGAATTGTAGAACTAACTGTAGAGGTTTCAATGGGACACTTGCTAATGAAGGTTTCAAAGAAGATTTCATAAAGGAGGGTTTTTTTCTTTCCAGGGTATTTTCTGTCATTTTCCAGTGTATAGAAGAAGTGACAGCAGCATTCTACACTGGACATTGATCCCGAGGGTCTCCTGAAGGCATCTGGACAGGCAGAAGAACAGTCCTTGAGGCTGGGCACTGTATGGACAACCTGGCTCCTCATCCCCACCCCAGTCTGCCGGTTCCCTCATTGGCCACCAGAGACTTGGTAATAGAAGTACAGGGGAAGACCAGAATTTATTCTCCTTCCCCATAATTCACTTTTTGTTTTTTTCTTTTTAATTTTAATATGTTAAAAAAACAACGAAACAAAGATCTCCAATCAAACAAAGAAACCATTCAAACAAAAGAAACAAAAAACCCCCAAAAAACAAAGCAAAAAAACCCTCAAACCAATTAAACAATAACAACCATCAAAAACAAAAACAAAACAGCAACAACAACAACAAAACAAACCACAAACAAAACAACAACAATAAAGTGCACGTTTCCAGACAAACATCAGTCATCAGCTGTCTCACCATAAACAGCCAGGGCCATTTTAGGGGCCCAATGTACCTGAAGTGCTGGCCTGGGACTGCAATCTATCACACAGGACCTGGGGAGACCAGAGCACAGTGCAGTGCAGGTGGAGCCTGGGCAGGGGTTCCTGGGGCATCTACATTGGCACCAGGTGTTTGTGTCCCTGGAGCTAAAGACATTTGTGTGCTAAATCCAGCCCAAGTTCTGGAAAACCCTTTCCTTTCCAAAGAAAAATAACTCCCCAACAAAGGCTTTTAAATAAATAAATGAATAGATAAACAAACAAACATATCAATAAATAAGTACATAAATAGGAGGACTCTGCATAGGGATCTGGATAGACTGGAAAAATGGGCTGATTCCAATGGGATGAAGTTCAATAAGGCCAAGTGCCGGGTGCCGCACTTTTAAAGACTTCTAAGACTTTTAAGACTTTAAAATAAATAAATATATAAGAAAGTAAGTAAATAAGTAAGTAAGTAAATAAGTAGATAAGTAAATAAATAAATAATAAATAAGTAAGTAAATAAGGAAAAAAAAATAAATACATAAATACATACAAAGAAAGAAACAAAGGACAGAATTACAGAAGGAAAGAAGGAAAGAAGGAAAGAAGGAAAGGAAGAAGGAAAGAAATAAAAGAAAGAAAGAAAGAAAGAGGAAGGAAGGAAGGAAGGAAGGAAGGAAGGAAGGACAGAAGGAAGGAAGGAAGGAAGGAAGGAAGGAAGGAAGGAAAAAAGAAAAAAAGAAAGAAAGAAAGTTGACACCTTCCTTTGCTTTGGATCTTTGTCTTCAGTTCTTCTTATTTTAATTGTCATTGACATTAACTGACATCTGATGGGCCTGCAGGCATGAAGCCAAGATCATGTTGCGTCTTGCACAGCGCCCCATGCCCTCTGAACCTGCCCTGCCCAGGACTCCTCACACGTTGCCCAGAGTGAGTCACACTGAGGTGTTGGCTGGTTCCCTGGCTGAGATGTTGGTTTAGATGGTCACCTACAGCACAGGTGGGTCCTGCCCCATCATCGCCTGCTCTGCTCCAGTCTGAAACAGAGCCCAACATCACAATGGGATCATGAGAGAACTGAGGTTGAAGGGACCTCAGGAGTCTGCAGTCCAACCCGTCACCAACAGGGTCACACCAAGGTGTTCAAGCCTTGATTCAATCAGAGCTTTAGCAGGACTAGAGAAGTGATCATCCCTTTGTACTGGGCACTGGTGAGGCTGCACTTTGAATCCTGGGGTCAGTTTTAGGCCCCTCATGGCAAGGAAGACATTGAGGTGCTGGAGAGAGTTCAGAGGAGGGTGACAAGGCTGGTGAAGGGTCTGGAGCACCAGTCTTACGAGGAGCGGTTGAGGGAGCTGGGGCTGTTCAGCCTTGAGAACAGGAGGCTGAGGGGAGACCTTATTACTCTCTACAGCTGCCTGAAAGGAGGTTTTATCATGGAGGGTGTTGGTCTCTTGTCCCAAGTAACAAGTCAGAGGAAAAGATGAAATGGCCTCAAGTTGTACACGAGAAGGTTTAGATTCGATATGAGGAATAAATTCTTCAGGGAAAGGATTTTGAAGCAATGGAACAGACTGCCCGGTGTAGTTTTGGAGTCCCCATCACTGAAGGTGTTTAAAACACAGATAGATGGGGCTTTTAGGGACATGGTTTAATGCCAGATTTAGGTTATGGTTGGACTCGATGATCTTAAGGGTCTCTTCCAGCCACAATTATTCTATGATGCCATGATAAGTCATGTTTGCTATTTTCTTTCTCAGAGGACCATGCAGCCTCCCTGAGAGCCAGGACTTTTCTGAGGTGTTGGAGAGACATCTCACGGTCACACCAGCCAGTTCCACCAGCCCCTGTCTGTCCCTTCCCAGACCAAACCTCTTCTCCATATCCCAACCTTCCAGGCAAGTTTCTGGGACACAGCAAATGCTGTCCAGGTCCTCTGGGCCTGTTCAGAGAGAACAGCTTGCCAACATGGTGATGGGCTCTCTGTGCACCTCAAAGCTTTCCTGACCATTTTTCTCGGTGCTCCACTTGCACCCAACCTTTCTGGTCCTTGAGCTGTACATGAGGGGATCGAGCAGGGATGTGGGGATAGTGTAGAAAAAAGACTTTGTCAAACTGTCTTGCGAGGGCTGGTCTGAGCATCCCACAGTGAAGGATGAGGGTGCTGGAGAAAACAGTGGCAGTGGTGAGAGGTCCAGGAGGAGAAGGCCTTGTGCCTGTCTACACTGGGGCAGAGCAGTGATGCATTCATGGACGCCCATGTGAACAGGAAGGGGACAAATGGCTCTAAAATGCCTTCCAGCCAGTTCTTTACCCATCGCACATACACCATCCAGGCCACGAGCTGCAGCTTCTCCAGGAGATGCTGTGGGACACGGTGTCAAAGGCTTTACTGCAGTCTAAGGACACAACACCCACAGCCCGTGTGGCGGATTCACTCCCCACGACAGACTTTCCCTCATCTGCTCAGCGGTCACCTTGTCACAGAAGGAGATCAGGCTGGTCAAGCAGGACCTGCCTTTCATCAAGCCATGCTGATTGGGCCCCATTGCTCATCTGGTGTGTGTGACCTCACAGTCCTTTCCCAGCCATGTTCCTGCTGTTGGCCAATCCCCTGCAGAGGCAGAAGTGACCTCACAGTGCCCTCCACACCCATTGGTTCCTACTGGACTCTGAGTTCCTGAGACACAGGTGACCACACGACATCGTACCCACCATCACCCTCCTTGTGGTCCAGTGTGTGAGCAGATCAAACTGAGCTGCTTTCAGCAAATGTATCTGATAGATTTCCTATCAAGGGTTTGAGTGGAGAAACGTTCCTCAGTGGAGCTGCTGTATTTACTCTGGGACATTTTATATCTCTGCTTCTGCCTCTGATTTTTTCTTCTCCTTCCTCTGTCTATTCTGATGTGAAAGAGTTATCCAATGAAAAGATTCATGGAATCCTACAATAACGCAGGTTGGAAGAGACCCCTGAACCCCATCTCTGTCCCACTGACCTTTATGGCACCCCAAGGAACAACTGATGGCATTTGTGCTCCCTTGGGTTCATCTCACCACATGCACACACGACATGCACATTATGTGTGTGTTTACATCTCACATGTACAATGAAAACATGGACTTTTGACCTAGTGTTTCATAGAATCATAGAATGTCCTGAGTTGCAAGGACCCACCACGATCATGGAGTCCAACTCCTGTCCCTGCACAGGACACCCCACAGGTCACCCCGTGTGTCTGAGGATGTTGTCCAGTCTCTTCTTGAACACTGTCAGGTTGGGGCCGTGACACCTCCCTGGGGAGCCTGTTCAGTGTCCAGCACCTCTGGGGGAAGAACCTTTTCCTCATGTCCAACCTAAGCCTCCCCTGGCACATCTTCTGCCATTCCCTTGGGTTCTGTCATCAGTCTCCAGTGAGAAGAGATCAATAACTTTCCCTCCTTCTCCCCTTGTGAGGAAGCTGTAGTCACCATGAGGTCTCCATTGAGTCTTTTCTTCAGCTCCGATGCTCAGAAACCCCTTGGTTTGCTTTCTGAAGCAGAAAGGAGGAGCCATGAGCTCCAGGCAATGGGAAGGGGGATCCTGTCCCTCACACACGGCTCAGGGCTCTTCCTGGGACCGTGGGATGTGCGTGTACAAGGCCCAGGGAAGGACAACACTGGGACAACAACTTCCAGCTTCCCCATGGGGCTGCAAGGAGGCAGCGAGGCCCCAGTGCCACGAGGACAACATGTCTGCTCCTGGGGTCAGTGGCAGAGACAACTGCCCTGGCCAAGGGGACACAGACCTGGGTTCTGTGGGTCCCTTCCAGCCTTACAGTGCCCTTTGCCATCTCCACCACAGGCTGTTCTACATGGTCCTACCCCTGCCCCTCTTTCCCTGCAGGCTGCAGACACCCATCTCGCTTCCCACCTGCTCTCACCCCAGCATTTCTGCACCTTCACTGATGTGTCTGCACCCGCACTGGCTGCTCTTTGGAACACAAACCATGGGCTGATCCAGCTCCCTCTGGGTCACCTCTTGCACCAGAGCGCTGCCCTTCCATGACGTTTCTTACTCCTCATATCCAGTCTCCATCATCCAAGTTGCACGTTGTGAGTTATTTTTTATCTCTTTTGTTTTTTTCTGCTACTAAGGAAAACTCAACCATTTCAAAAATTGTTCTTCAAGCAGGGAACCCAATCTGTTAGGCTTCTTGTGGTCTTTTACCTGACAGAAGGCAACTAACCTCACCATGATCTTCTAAATCCCACGACTGCTGTTGTTCTTTCAGCTTCTCTGACAGACACAACCATGTTCCTGCTGCTGTCCTGTCATTTTCTCAGTGGGATGGACATGACAACCTGTCACAGCCACGTGTTTCTGGCTCAATTATTAGTTTCTGAGACACAAGTGACGTCATAATACCACACCCATCCATTCCCGTCCTTAGCGCCCCGGACCTGACCAAGACTGAAGCGTGTTCTACACAGTCCTGCACCTGCCCCTCTTTCCCTGCAGGCTGTAGACACCAATCCCACTTCTTCACCTTGCCTGAAGAGAGCCCTTGTCTCACTCATCTTGTCTCACTATCCTACTCAAGGCCAGGTGAACCAGGGGAGGTTGTTCGTGGTCTCGACCCACCTTTTCATCACCCTCGGAAGAGCTGAAATCCCACTCTAGAGGAGAACGTGTCCAATCCCCTTCCCAGGGACAGAGGCATGTTGACCAACGTGCAATTCTCCCAATACTTGTTCCGGCCTTTCTTGAACATGGTTTTGATATCTGCTTTTTCCAAAGACCCCAGAACCTCTCTGATTACCGTGGTTCTTATGATGTCACAATCCAGAATAACAGGCAATGGTGAGGTAGCAGACTGGAGCACATGCAATGATCCTAAGGCAGCCGAGATGAATCTCATTGGGCAGTGGGGTTTGTTCCCGGAGTCACACACAGAAATATCAGTGTCTGTCAGGTGTCCACATCTGAGCTGGCCTCATGGGCTCCTTATGCACCCAGGGATGTTCAGAGACAGAGTCTGTCCCTTTTACACAGAGGCACTGGCCTCCTGTTGCCACTCCAAAAGGACAGGAGACACCTCAGCCCTGTGGTGTGTCACCCATGTCCCACGTCATGAGGAATGGACACAGAGACCTCAGTTCAAGGAAGTACGACTGCTGCATTCAGGTGATTTCCTATGGGAGGTTCCTCCCAACATGAAGTGACCTCAAGACCTTGTCTGTTACTCAGGCCTTCATGGAACCACAAGGAATAGTGATGATGTTTGTGGTCACTTGTGTTCATGTCACCTCACGTACATGATGCACATGCTCACTTCTCATCTGTTGTCTTGGTTTAGTTAAAAACAAGTTTCTCTTTTAGTGAATTTACCTGTCAGCTAAAGCTTCATATTAGCTGCATTTTTCTGGTAAGTCAGACACATGTTTTGGTAAACATAGCAATGGAATGCGAGGTCACTGATAAGGACAGATGTACATCTTACGAGAGGGGCAACAAGAAAACAGGTGACCAGAAACTGACCAACAGAGTATAGCATCCCGTTCACGTGAATACTTCATATAAAAGTGGGAGATCATGAGGATTTCATCCCTTTTCCTTCTGGCCAACATTAGGAGAGGACCTTGCTAGTATTCCTTGAAAACTGAGGCCAGTGACAGACTGAATCCAGCTCCGGTTGGCTGCAGAGTCCAGTCCAGAACTTCGGGTGCCGGCCCCTCATCTGCATGCTGGGAATTTCAAGATTGGTTTTATATATTTTGTATTATTTTCTCTATTTTTATTGGTAGCATTAGTAAAACATTTTTAATTTTTCCAACTCTCTTCTCTCTGTCCTTCTTTCTTTCCCCATCACCTGTCCTGAGTGGGATGGGTGGGATGGGGGGAGAAGAAGGGACTAAAGAAGGAAGGCAGAGGACAGGGGGCTAACACCCACATCTGCCACAGTTGCCATCCTGCAATCCAAACCTCAACACCTGTATAAAGCAAACATGGACTGCTGAACTACTCATTCAGTGTCCCTCTGTGGAGGGAAGAACAACCTCTGTGGGTGAGAGGCCAGTGCTGGAAATGGAGGTTGTGAGGGGACAGCTCCAGGATGATTGACCTGGGGCTCCTACCAAAGTGGTGTCCAGTGGACAGAGGCACAGCCCAGCCCTGCTCTGCTGGTCCTGCAGGTCTCTGGCAGGAGCCTGGCTGTGAGAGGACACTGCTGTGCACCAGCCCTGCACACACACACTGTTCAGCTGTACACTGGGGTTTGAATCTGTGAGACACTATTGTAAGCATATGCTTGAAGATATAAACCACCATGTATTGCCCTGAGATCACCTTTCTCTGTGGAAAGGCTGTTCTGAGGCCAGTTCTGTGACACAAGTGCAGATTGCCTGTCCCTGCCTGAACCCACAGCACTGACACACAGCAGGACGGTGACCAAGCTGCCAGAGCACTCAGGCCTTGCACCAACACCAGGGATGAGAAGGAGAGTGTGGAGTGGAACCAGAACAGCTCTGGAAGAACAAGCGCTGCTGCTCCCTGGCAGGGCTGCCAGGCTGGACTCTGTTCTCTCCTCCCACACACACAGAAACAGTCCCTGGAGCTCTAAAAAGTCTTGCAGCAAGGATATAGTGCAAAACAAATCAGTACAGGAACCTTTATTTTGTTTAGAGAAAAGGAGAATGTGGCTCATCATTTACATAGCCAGTGGTCACAAAAGAAAAGCGGACAGAGCATTACAAATGGGAAAACGACATAATCAAAATAAAAAAAAAACCCAACAACAATAACAACAGAAAATGCATATGACAGGCTGGACTTGCAATTAGTTACATTAAAATTTTAAGTAGAAGGAGATGGGCAGTTTATTGCTTCAGGAAACTGTAAGATATGAGTTTCCAGAGGGCATCCTTGAGCTCCTGGTTCCTCATGCTGTAGATGAGGGGGTTCACTGCTGGAGGCACCACTGAGTACAGAACAGACAGCACCAGATCCAGGGATGGGGAGGAAATGGATGAGGGCTTCAGGTCAGCAAACACGCCAGTGCTGATGAACAGGGAGACCACAGCCAGGTGGGGGAGGCAGGTGGAAAAGGCTTTGTGCCATCCCCGCTCAGAGGGGATCCTCAGCACGGCCCTCAAGATTTGCACATAGGACACCACAATGAACACAAAACACCCAAATACTACTAATATACAGACCACAAGAAGCCCAAGTTCCCTGAGGTGGGAGTGTGAGCAGGAGAGCTTGAGGATCTGGGGGATTTCACAGAAGAACTGGCCCAGGGCATTGCCCTTGCACAGGGCTAGTGAAAATGTATTGGCCGTGTGCAGCAGATGGTTTGCAGATGGCAATGTAGCGGTTGTAGGACATGATGGTGAGAAGAGAATACTCTGCTGTTATAAAGAAGGCAAATGAAAAGAGCTGTGCAGGACATCCCAAGTATGAGATGGTCTTGGTGTCCCACAGTGAGTTTGCCATGGACTGAGGGACAATGGTGGAGATGGAGCCCAGGTCAAGGAGGGCGAGGTTGAGCAGGAAGAAGTACATGGGGGTGTGCAGGTGCTGGTCCCAGGCTATGGTGGTGATGATGAGGCCGTTGCCCAGGAGGGCAGCCAGGTAGATACCCAGGAAGAGCCAGAAGTGCAAGAGCTGCAGCTCCTGTGTGTCTGTGAATGGCAGGAGGACGAACTGGGTGATGGAGCTGCTGTTGGACATTTGCTGCCTGTGGGCATAAGGACCTGTGCAAGGAGGAAAGACAGTGACAAGTTAGGGGAAACAGGCTGTTTCTCATGGAAAACCCCCTCCCTGATGGAAGGATGTTTCAGCTCATTCTCTCTTTCTACCAAGTGAGAAAAACTGTTCATCATAGCTTAAAATACAGCTTGAGCATCAGGTTTCCATGAACAAACCTCTGGGGCAAGACCCCTTGAGTTGATATCAGAAGAAGAAGTGACCGACCCTCACACCCCAACCCCAGAGAGCAAGAGCAGCAGGGACGGGTGGAGAAACAGGGAAGGACTATGCAGTGCTACCAGAAAACAAAGCAAGGACAGAAAGGCAGACGGGCATGCTGTGGAACCTTCTCATTACCCGGCTGTGCTGCTGCCACTCACATAATGACATTGGAGAGCAAGTACTTTTAGCACCTTTTTTGAGTACCCCATTGCAGGAACCCTTCACCTGGAGGTCCAGCTGCTGAGGTGGAGACTCGTGAGCTGGACCCCATGGCTTTGGGGCAGAGGGTCTGCTGGGGAGGAGAGGAGACCAGGGGTTGCACTGGGAAATGTGTCTGCACTGCAGGGGATGGCAGAGGGGTCCTGAATCCCCTCCCCAGCATTTCAGGTCCATCTCCCTCTCCCTGCCCATGTCTGTGCTGCCTGCAGCTATGTGTCTGTCCCTGGGTCTGCTCCCTGTCAGTGTCACAGACCCCGTCCCACCCGCTGTGTGCTCAGCTCTGTCCTGCTCACACCTCCTGGCACTGCCCAGGGGCAGCTCTGTGTGTGCAGGGGCTCAGGAGCAGCTCAGACAAGTCCTATTGAGAGCTGTGGTCTCAGTGTCTTCTCCAAAGAGAGAAATAAATCCCCATCTCCCACTGCACACCCAAACAACCAAGAGTGGAAAACTGAAAGCACAGACAGCTTCCCTGGCAGCTGTTCCTGTATTGATGTCGTTGTTCAGAAGGACCCTCTGCCATGTCTGTGGGTATGATCTGGAGCTCTGAGCAGCCCTGACCCACACAGCCCCCTTCAGCCCCACAAGCTCCCTGCCTGCCCTGCCGGGGATCGCTCCTTCCCCCCACAGCTGCTGCCATGGGATCTCCCGGGCAGGCTGAGCGCTGACCCCGGCAGGCGGCAGAGTCCCTGCCCGGCACAGCCCTGGGGTGCAGGGACCCTGCTCTGCAGGACAGCCCTGGGCACCCCTGGATGCTCACCCGGCTTCACAGCTGTTCAACATGGCCTGACAAGAGCCCCGTCCTTACAGATCCCACAAGCTGTGCCTGCGCCAGTTTCAGGAGATGCCTCCAGGAGCTACAGCTGCACTGCCCTGCACCAGAGACTTACCATGGCAAGGGCTGCAAAGGTTTCTCCTCCAGTGAGCTCTCAGTCATCCTCCAGTCCTGACCACCTTTAATCTCTCTCTGCCTTGCTCGTCTCCTGAGATCCCCAGGTAGAGCCCTCAGCCCTGCTGCGTGTGCAGAGGAGCTGCTCCTGGGCAGAGCTGTCTCTCTGCAGCGCTGCCGCTGCCATGAGCTCCCTGTGTCCCAGGAGCCCAGCCCAGCTCAGCAGCACAGGAGCAGCCCAAGGCGCTTTAATGACCCCTCTGGTGGGTTTGGTGCTGAGTCCATGGACCTCAGACCCTGGAAGAAGGTGATGAAACCTCTCAAGAAGTGAGATGCAAACTCCAAAGTTTCTTGTTATGTTAATGGGTCCACTGAGGAACACTATGAGGAGCTGACCCCAGGGTCAGGTATAGAAAAAAATTGGAGACAGTGATGAAAGTTCAGGAAAAGCACAGTAAAGATGGCTCTGATGCTGAGTAAACCTGACTGTGTTTCAATAACCAAAGGGCCCAGTCCTGACCCCCAGCCCTGGGAAGGCAGATGCTGTCCGTCCCACGTTGCCCAGGGCCCTTCCTGGGACAGTGTGATGTGGGGCTGTGCAAGGCCAAGGGCAGGACTATGGTCCCACCCCTCCCAGGTTCCTGGCTGGGGACAAGGAGGGTGTTGGAGCTCATTGACAACATCTTCCTGACACGGGTGACTGAGGAGTCAGTGTGGTGAGGTGCCCTGTGGGACTTCACACTTACAAACCAGAAAGAGTTGGTCAGGATGGAACAGTCAGGGATGCGAAAGTGGAGCTGAGGCTCCTAGGAGATGATCACAGGCCAAGAGCAGGATTTCAGGAGAGCAGGATTTGGCCTGCTGAGGGACCTGCTTGGATCCCATGGGATATGACCTTAGTGTCTGCAGTGCTTTTCTCTCCCATCTCCTCCCTCCTCTCTCCCACCTGCTGTTGTGCAGTGTTTTTTACCCTTTCTCAAATACGATATGCCAGAGGTGCTGCCAGCATCACTGAGTGGCTCAGATTGGGCAAGGAGTGGGTCCATCTTGGAGCAGCTGAAATCGGCTGTGTCTGACATTGGTCAAACTCCTGTTGTCTTCTTAGAGAGGTGACAACTGTAGCACAGACACACTCACACCCAGTTCCAAGACTTTGACATGTAAGCCCAGTACAGGCTAACAGTGTATTGGCTGTTGCAAACTACTTGATCAGGGAGAAGAAATGGAAAAGATCTTCTGTCAGTAACCTGAAGAAGTCACCAATCAGTGAGTACGTACCTATAGGGAACTGTAATTGCCCTGACACTCACTGGCCTGGAAAAGCTGCAGCTGTCAACAGTCCAGAGGATCTCGGGCCAACTGCTTAACATGTCTGCCTGATGGGGCAACATGAGTGATGTTCACCTGGATCTGGAACTGGGAAACAAGGAAACCCTGGTGAGGAATGTGAACATCGGTGTCCACCTTGACTGTTGTGACCAGGAAGCAGTGGGGTCCCAGGCACCAGAGGGGAGGGAGGAAGGCCAGCAGCAGAGCACAGGCTGGTGGGGTACAGAGGAGAAGACATTGACATACTGGGGGATGGTGGGCAAAGGGTGACATGGAAGTAGATCTGAAGGGTGAAGGAACTCAGGAAATCTGATAATCCTTACAGGACAGGCTGCTCCAAGCACAAGAATGATCTCTCCAAGGACACATGAAAAGAAGCATTTATCTCATGAGGCTGCTCCTCTGAACTGAGGGACCTCCAGGGCAAAAGGCAGCACACAGGAGGTGGGAGCAGGGGAAGCTGCAAAGGAGGAATTTAGAAACCTTGTCCATGGATGTGGGGATGATGACAAAGCTGCCCTGGACTTGATACCTGCACGGGAAGGGCAGCAAGATGAGCTGACAGAGCTTCACTTGCAGTAAGAGAATAGACAGGGTAATCATGGGCCTGCTACTGAACTTCATAAGAGTAGAATCAGACGGGACTGAGGTTCTTCATGGCTTCTTTGCCTCCATCTTCACCAGCAAGGTCTCCTGGGACTTTGTTCCTGAAGGCAGGAGTCTGGAGAACACCCAGCAGTGGATGGGGCTCAAGTCAGGGGTGACCTGAGCAAACTCAGACACCGTTACAGAACAGGAGATGGGTCACTTGACCAGCTCCCTGAACACAAGTATCACTGTGCTGTGGCACCTGAGATTGCCAGGAACACCCACCTCTTGGTCCAGAGGAGTGTGACTCGTCTTGAGGTGTCCTGGCCTGTCTCCTCACTCACATGGTGATTTACGTACCCACTTTTCTGACATATTCAGTCTTTATCAGGAGGTGCAACACATCAATATGGACTGGAGGATGCTGATGCCACCTGTTCTGGAAAGGGAGGGAAGGGCGAGCAGGGAAGGAAATAGAAGAAATTTGGCTTTATTGCTATTTGTTATGAAAATGTTCTGTGTTTGGCTATTCCTAAAATCTCTCTAATCATCCACACCAGACTTGAAGCCTTTAGGAAAACGATGCACAGAGCCTTGGCATTTAAGAGCATTTTGTATGTCAATGAGCCCTCTGCTGCCATGAGCCTGAACTGCAGATACTGAAACAATGAACAAACCTCCAATGAAGCAAAAGGCAGAAGCAAACCCCAAGTTTCTGCCATGTGAGCCCTTGATGCTTGTTCATCACCAGAATGGCTGAGCCCTGACCCCTGGGACCTGGTAGATTTTTCTCCAATGTTTTTCAAGGCTTTTCCTGTGGTCAGTGTGAGTGTTTTGTGTTTTGGGGGTGGGTTTTATGTCAAGTGCTGTTGCTTTAACCACAAGACTCTGGTTTTCTGTGGAGTTGGAAATGCCCGTGAATTCCTCACAACTCATCCAGCTTCTTTCATACACCTGGCAATGGTCACCAATCACCTCAATGTCCCAGTCCAACACTTGCTTGAATCCTCTATGTGGATCTATATGCATCACTGCAGGAGGTTCATGGATCCACCAGGCTCATGGATGATTCCTGAGGACCATCCAAGTGTGGGCAGTGTAAGAGAGGAGCAGAGCAGGGTCAGCTAATGGGCCATGACTGAGCACAGCCACCCCAGTAGCAGCCGTTCCCCATCTCCCAGGCACAGCCATGCCCACAGCATGCAAATGGCACTGCCATACATGATTAGCCCAAGAGAGGCCTTTCTTCCTTCCATATTCCCAGTAAAATCTTCCTCCTGTTCCTCCTCCACCTGCAGACATCAACTGCTTTACATTTCTGGGCTCAGAAATGGCTGGAAGGGTTCACTGAAGCCATCAGCCACCTCATTGCTTCTCCTTGACATGCCCTGACCCTCTCCCACACCTACAATGGCCAATCACGGCTGCTCAGGCCTCCTGCTCTTCAGAAGAGGCCTCGAGCTTCTTGGTTCTTCCTGGTTCTTATTATGAACTTCCTCGCTCTCTCCAGAGTTCACGGTGAGCTTTCTTGTCTATAACAGCCCCTTTATGACCATGTCTCACTAAATGGTTGTGTTTGTATGATCATTTGTGCAGAAAGGGCAGTCACAGGACAGCACCCAATATGTCAAAACTGATGCCCAGTGAAATGTCGTAAACCCCCGATGAGTTCCCCCTGTGTCTGTGTCTCTCCTGGAAGGAGTCTGTCCCGAGAAGGGGATCCAGCTCCTGCCACTCTCTGCAGAGGCACATGAGCAGTGTCCATCACCTGGGGACACAAAGGGTGACGTTTGCCAGACCACCCTTCATCTGAACCACTCTAGATGTGTGCTTGTGGATGGGGTATGGAGCCTTATAGTGCAAATACCTATTTAATTGTCATTGCCAGAGGGGCTACTACGGATGCAGAGTACTATTTTACAGTTATTTAAATATAAGCATATACGACTGACATTCCTAGACATATTACACAAACACTGGAAGGATTATTCATGCCTTTAACATGATTATCCTCAGAAGGCCACCAGCTTTGCATCTCAGGAAATGGGATCCGGAGTTCAAGGGCAGGATGGTTTGGGCTCTGTGCTGGGATCTGGAAACTGAAACGTGCTCCCATCTCCCAGCCCCCTGCCCTCCTCAGTGAGGGTGTGAGACATTCTGCCAGCAAGGGCTGAACTCACAGTCATGACCAGTATCTTATGTCCAACTGCAGCCAGTGGTGTCCTGCCACCTCAGGATTGGAGCTTCCATTGCGGGAGGTGTTTAAAAGACGTGGAGATGTGGCGCTATGGGACATGGTTTAGTGGTGGACTTGGCAGTGTTAGATTTACGGTTAGGCTCCATGTTCTTAATGGTCTTTTCCAGCCTCAATAATTCCATGATTCTCTGATTCTGTGATTTGGGGTGAAACCATTTAAATCCCATCACCTCCAGGTTCCCTCAGAGGCTGCTGTTGTGTGGCACAACAGTCCTGACTCTCCAGGCAGGTTGGGCACTGGTTTGGTGCCTGCATTGGCAGTTTTCCCCTTCCTGGGGTAAAAGGCTGTTGAGTAGAGACAGTTGTAGAGATTTGGGTCACAGGGGCTTGCAGCAATCCTGTCAAACTCTGAGCAGGATGAGCTTTGGAGCCAGGAAAAATGGAGATGCTCTGAAGGATGTTTTGGAACAGTGGTGCTGTCACTAGTAACAGTAACAGGGAACTCCTTATTCTCACTGATGGTCATGATAAATTAAGCTCTTTGATTTCATTTCTTACAGTCATTCTTACTTTTTCAAACATCTACTACACCTCAGCAGTTGTGTCTTGAAAGAAGCTCTTAGAACAATGCTTTTTCTCTTGCTTCTTCTTTGTTTTAATCATTTAAAGAGTACACTTCTTGGACAGAATTACCCCCAAATTGTGTTTCTTTCATTATTTTTCTGCCTTTTAATTATTTGTTATGTGGTGTGATGTGGAGGTTGCATAGGAGAATAGTTTCTTTCTCAGACAAAGGTGGCCAAGGTACAGATCCCAGGTCAGTGCAAAGGCACAAAGGAAGCCAGAATCTTTATGTGTGTGCACTGACACACACTGTCACCTGCATTTCCAGTCTCTGCAGTCCCAACAGTGCAGCAGAATCTGGAGTTCTGAGCTCCCTCATCTGCCCTGCGTGACACGTGTAAAATGGAACTACCCCAGTCCAATGGCTGGTTTTGATTCTCTTCACAGCCTGAAGCACCACATGGGTCAGGAGACAAGCCAGGATACACAACAAGGACTCACATACCCTTCACGTGTATTTTAGGTGTTTCCTGGCATCTCAGCAGACATGTCACACTGATATCTGGGGTCAAGGAGCTGGTCATTTCTGTAACGGTGGCTTTGCTGCCTGGCTGGTGTGCAGACTCTGTACATTGGATGCTGACACCTCTTGAACAACCTGCTCTGAAAGGACGAACAAGGTGGTGTGTTCCTTCTGCAAGGGTACTAGGAGAGCAATAAAGACCCTGGGTTGGAACAAGTGAAAAGAGATGCAAAAGTTGTGGTCAGGGCTGTTTGGGGGCACTTGTAAAGCAGCCCTGCACCTCATGTGAATTATTCCTGTGGTCAGAGAGAACCTGAGAGCTTTGTCTGAATTGAAAACATGAGGGGGATGAAAGGACAGCATTATTCAGGTTTAAAGGGAGTTTGGAAGGTGTCTTGACCAACCTCCTCCTCAAAGCAGCATTAGACCAGATAACTCAGTGCTTTATCCTACCTTGGATACAAAAATATTGCAGGAAATGATGTTGGATTCCTTGCTGACTTCCAGGTAACAGACCACCACTGCTCTGGCCACGTCCACAACCCTGTCCTTTCCTCACAGAAAGGAAAGAGGATGAACAGGCACAACCTGCCCTGGGCAAACCCCATCACCTTCTCTTCCAGACACCCAGAAATGGGGTCCCAGTGGACATGCTCTGGGGCACAGCCCTTAGTTCCCCTGCTCACCCATGGGCCATTTTGAAAAGTGCACACACTGTGTGAGAGCTGCCAGTGGTCAGGGAGTCCCCCCAGTCTCCATGAGCTTTCCAAGATGTTGGAGAGTGGCCTCACTGTGACATGGTCCTGCTGTCCCAGCTCCTGGGATGCTGCCCCTGCTGTCCCATAGACTGGAGAGGACTGTGTTAGTTGCAGTGACCCCTGACTTGATCCTCATCCACTGCTGGTTGTTCTGACTCCAGTCACAGAGGCCTGGGAGATCTTGCTGGACAAGGGGGACAACAAGAGGACATAGGGTTTCTCACCTCTTTCTTTTATTAAGTGCAGCAGTGGCCAGACAATGAGTTTGTTTCTCCTTTAACTGTTCCTGCAGTAGTAACAGCTCATTATGGGAAGCTGAATTGCCTTACAGGTCTAGACTGAGCTTTGATCTGGGCTGTTGCTGTGCTTGGAGGCTGCTGTCCTTGAGACCAGATGAACTCACTCCTGCCACCCTGCCTGGCAGTTCATTGCATCCGTGTCACAGCTCTGTCTGCAGCACTGACAGCTCCAGCTCCCCAGTCAGGTACCTGGCTGAGGACATGGCCTCACATCTGGGCTGAGCCACCCCAGCTGTGGCACCAGCCCAGCTCTGACCTGCACAAGAAACCTGGCACCAAGTGTCCAAGAGCCCATGTGTGCAAAGGCTTTAAATCAGAGCACAGACATGACATAGACAAATATTGATGAATGTCTCTCTAGACCTTGGAGTATAAAACCAGAATAGAATGCCTGAACTCATTCAACCGAAGATATTCCTTCTTCAGCTTGGAGAAATTAGATCCTTTGGTGTAACCTTCGTGGTGTCCTGTCTAATGATGGGACAAGAAGAGATGATTTTCATACTAATTCATTTAATAAAAAGAACACAATGATGTGTCTCTTCAGAGGAGAGAGAATCAACATCACTGATTACTTCAGGTTTTTTGAAAGGATGTGCCCCTGGAGTCCCAGGGACACCTGGAGGAGCCCAGAGGGGACAGAGAAAGGGACATCATGGGCTGCTCCTGTGCTGCTGAGCTGGGCTGGGCTCCTGGGACACAGGGAGCTCATGGCAGCAGCAGCGCTGCAGAGAGACAGCTCTGCCCAGGAGCAGCTCCTCTGCACATGCAGCAGGGCTGAGGGCTCTGCCTACAGCACTGAGGGCACAGGAGCCAGGCACAGAGAGGGAATCGCAGTCTGGGCTGGGAGGATGCTGAGAGGTCACTGGAAATGAAATCCTCTCAGATATGAAGCCTGTGGCTGCAGGGCATTGCATCTGCAAATCATGGTAGGATCTCAGAAAGCTGTCACATTGCAGAGCCTGCGAGAGATGTAAGTACAGCTCTCAGAGGTTCTCTGATCATAGGAGAGGATGTGCTGCAGAGCAGGATTTGCCTTCTGCACTGTCAGTGACAAGACGTGAATGCTGCGTTCTCCCCAGGGTGGCTGTGGGGTGTAAATGTCAATGTGCAGGCAGGGGTGCCCAGGGCTGTCCTGCAGAGCAGGGTCCCTGCACCCTAGGGCTGTGCCGGGCAGGGACTCTGCTGCCTGCCAGGGTCAGCGCTCAGCCTGCCCAGGAGATCCCAGCAACACTGAGGGGAGAAGCTGTGGGGTGAAGGATTGACCCCCGGCAGGGCAGGGTCCTTCTGTTGCTGGGTTCTCCATGGGTCGGGGCTGCTCACAGCTCCAGCTCATTCCAGAATATTGACAAGAGGAGGTGTAAAGGAGAAGAAGACAAAGAGTACTACAAAGATAAGGAACCTCCCTGAGTCTGTGTTTTCAGTCTCCTACTCTGGGGAATGGGTGGTGATTAAGGCTGTTCTTAATTTTAAAGAAATACTTGAGACACATGAACTGCAGTAGGTCTTCAAGAGAATCCTGGCATGCCTTGCCTCTCCTCTGCCCATGCAGAACCAGCATCACCTTTGCTGGACACCTTACACTTAGTCTGACCTGTCCTGTTTTCCAGCCTGCAGACAGGAAGATGCCCCCAGGCAGTGCCTATGAACAGGAAGGATCTGTAGGGCCAGGGGGAGGGCACAGAGGGTGGGATGGTCTGTGAGCACTGACAGGGAACAGACATGGACAGGGAAACACCTCCCGGGGGAGAATCTCCAGGCAGCAGGAAAATGATCAGAAATGAGAGGAAATCAAACTCGGAGTTGTTATGGGAGGAAGAAGAGAGAAAAGTCCCTGTGACCCCCTGCAGGTCAGATCCCTCCTGTGAGCAGCCCTCTGGCCTCCTGTCCCACCCAGCAAAGCCTCTGCCCTCAGGGCCGAGGGCTCCAAGGCACGAAGCAGCTCCTGTGCAGCCAGAGCTCCAGTTCCTCTGCAGAGCACAGGGGCTGAGAGCAGCTGCCCGGCAGTGTTGGTGTCTGGGAGGTGGCTGCACAGCTGGGGAAGCGTGACGCTGTCTGAGTGCCTGGCTGCCCCTGCCCTGGCCTCTCTCACACCCACCCTCACCGCATTTTCCTTCTTGCTCCCCTGCTCTGGGTCACTGCTGTTGGGATCTTGTTCTTGCTGTCAGGCTCTCTGGGGATGGCAGTTTCAGCTGCAGAGACACAGCCTGATCTTGTGGGTCCTTTCCTGCAGGTGTGTCCATGGGCACACGTGTCCCAGCTTTGCTCTGACCTGTGGGCTGTGGGCAATGCAGTCTGTGGGGCTGGGGAATGAGCTGTGTGTGTCCTGGGCTAAACTTGGGGTGCTGAGACCTTAGGAAAGGGTGAGACCTGTCATGGTCTGAGGAGGATCCCTCTGCTCTCAGCAGTGCCTGGTGGCTTTTCAGGGTAACATGGGAGTGCGATCAGCCTCCATCTCAGAAGGGTGCCAGCCCAGGGCAGCTGGAGCAGGACAGAGGGACAGAGCAGCTACCCTCACTCTGCACTGACCCACAGGCACCCCCTGGTCTTGCAGGACTCGCTCTGTTCTCCCTGAGTGCAGCAGAAATGCTGAGGGTTTCTGACACCCAACAACACTCCCCAGGGTAGGAGGGCAGAAGGAGCTGTAGAAACACCAAACCTCTCAAACTCAGTTTCTCAGGCCTGGGGGTACAGATGCTGACAGTCCCTTCGGCACCAGGAGCGGTTTCAGCTGACAAAGCTGAACCCCAGGACTGGCCCCTGCCCACCCCATCACACAGGATCAGGCTGACTCCTCAGGAGCCCCTGGGCAGAGACCCTGCTCTTCATTGCACACTCATCAAGCACCGACGAGGGCTCAGCCAGGACATTCTCCTGAAAAAAATAATGAGTCTCTTTGTGTGAGTGGGGTGGGAGAGACTTTGGGAAATGGCTTTGGTTGTTCCCATAGAAGGCTCGATCTAAACCTTTTCCTCCTTGCACAGGTCCTCATGCCCACAGGCAGCAAATGACCACAGCAGCTCCATCACCCATTTCCTCCTCCTGCCATTCGCAGACACACGGGAGCTGCAGCTCTTGCACTTCTGGCTCTTCCTGGGCATCTACCTGGCTGCCCTCCTGGGCAACGGCCTCATCATCACCACCATAGCCTGGGACCAGCACCTCCACATCCCCATGTACTTCTTCCTGCTCAACCTCGCCCTCCTTGACCTGGGCTCCATCTCCACCGTTGTCCCCAAGTCTATGGCCAATTCTGTGTGGGACAGTAGGACCATCTCCTTTTTGGGATGTGCTGCACAAGTCTTTATGTTTTTCTTTTTCATTTCAACAGAGTATTTTCTTCTCATCATCATGTCGTACGACCGCTACGTTGCCATCTGCAAACCCCTGCACTATGGGACCCTCCTGGGCAGCAGAGCTTGTGTCCACATGGCAGCAGCTGCCTGGGCCACTGGGTTTCTCCATGCTCTGCTGCACACGGCCAATACATTTTCACTACCCCTGTGCAAGGGCAATGCCCTGGGTCAGTTCTTCTGTGAAATCCCCCAGATCCTCAAGCTCTCCTGCTCACACTCCTACCTCAGGGAACTTGGGTTGCTTGTGGCTAGTAGCATTTCTGTGTTTTGGGTTTATTGTGGTGTCCTATGGGCAGATCTTCAGGGCCGTGCTGAGGATCCCCTCTGAGCGGGGATGGCACAAAGCCTTTTCTACCTGCCTCCCTCACCTGGCCGTGGTCTCTCTGTTCATCAGCACTGGCATGTTTGCCCACCTAAAGCCCCCCTCCATTTCCTCCTCATCCCTGGACCTGGTGCTATCTGTTCTGTACTCAGTGGTGCTTCCAGCAGTGAACCCCCTCATCTACAGCATGAGGAACCAGGAGCTCAAGGATGCCCTCTGGAAACTCATATCTTACAGTTTCCTGAAGCAATAAACTGCCCATCTCCTTCTACTTAAAATTTTAATGTAACTAATTGCAACTGCCAGGGAGCAGCAGTGCTTGTTCTTCCAGAGCTGTTCTGGTTCCACTCCACACTCTCCTTCTCATCCCTGGTGTTGGTGCAAGGCCTGAGTGCTCTGGCAGCTTGGTCACCGTCCTGCTGTGTGTCAGTGCTGTGGGTTCAGGCAGGGACAGGCAATGGGCACTGCTGTGACAGAGTTGGCCTCACAACAGCCTTTCCAGATAGAAAGATATAAAATCTCCAAACTAAACGGCCTGAAGGCTTATGTCTTCTTCCAAAGATTCTCTCAAGACCATGCCCATGAAAGTGGCAACTAATGCAAACACCAGTGTACAGCTGAACAGTGTGTGTGTGCAGGGCTGGCACACAGCAGTGTCCTCTCACAGCCAGGCTCCTGCCAGAGACCTGCAGGACCAGCAGAGCAGGGCTGGGCTGTGCCTCTGTGCACTGGACACCCCGTGGAAGGAGCCTCAGGTCAACCACCATGGACTGGCCTCTCAAACCACCATTTCCAGCACTGGCTTCTCACCCGCAGAGGCTGTTTTCTCTCCATGGATGGACACTCAATGAATAGTTCAGCAGTCCATGTTTGCCTTGTACAGATGATATGTGAGCACGCACATCATGTACATGAGGTGACGTGAACCTGAGTGAGCACAAACACCATCAACTCTTCCTTTCCATTCCGTGAAGGCCTGTGGGACAGGCAATGTCTTGAGGTCACTTCATATTGGGAGGAACAACCTATGGGAAATCACCTGAATGCAGCACTGGGTTGTGCTTCCTTGAACTGAGCTCCCTGTGTCCATTCCTCATGATGTGGGACATCTCAGATGAGTGCAGAGCAGGTGACACACCACAGGGCCGAGGTGTCTCCTGTCCTTTGGGAGTGGCAACAGGAGGCCAGAGGGACACTGTGACTCCTGCCTCTGTGTGTAATAGGGACAGACTCTGTCTCTGAGCATCCCTGGGTGAACAAGGAGTCCTGAGACCAACTCAGATATGGACGCCTGACAGAACCCTGATATTTCTGTGTGTGACTCCATAAACAAACCCCACTGGATCAGTGAGATTCGTCTCAGCTGCCTTGAAAAGGATCACTGCAAGTGCTCCAGTCTGCTCTATCACCCTTTCTTGTGATTCCAGGTTGTGCTCTCCTGAGTGTCAAGGAAACCAGAATGGCTCTGGGGTCCTTAGAAATCTCAGACCTCAAACCCATCTTCAAGAAGAGCAGGAATAGGAATGGGAAGAATAACAGGCTGGCCACCCTTCCTCCCTCCCTGGGAAGAGGATGGGACAAGCCTCCTGCAGCCATTTCCAGGAATGTGAAGGACAAGCGAGGGATTGCTGAACCCAAATGGACAGGGGAAAGAAAGGCATGTTGTGTACAGGGCATTTGCAAGGCTCAGCCATGGTCTCCTTCTGGCCAGAGTGGTGCTGATGGGGCTCAAGAAGTGGATGCTGGGTGGGAAGTTGGCTGAACCATCAAGCCCAAATATCACCAGTGGTACAAAGTCACAGTATCACAGTATGTTTGGGATTGGAAGGGACCTCAAAAGATCATCTAGTCCAATCCCCCTGCTGGAGCAGGAACACCCAGGTGAGGTCGCACAGGAACATGTCCAGGTGGGTCTTGATTGTCTCCAGAGAAGGAGACTCCAGAACCTCCCTGGGCAGCCTGTTCCAGTGTCTGTCACCCTTACTGAGAAGAAGTTTTTTCTCAAATTTAAGTGGAACCTCTTGTGTTCCAGCTTGATCCCATTACCCCTTGTCCTATCATTGTTTGCCACCGAGAAGAGCCTGGCTCCATCCTCGTGGCACTCACCCTTTATATATTTGTGAGCATTAACAAGGTCACCCTTCAGTCTCCTCTTCTCCAAACTAAAGAGCCCCAGCTCCCTCAGCCTTTCCTCATAAGGGAGGTGCTCCACTCCCTTAATAATCTTTGTTGCCCTGCGCTGGACTCTCTCCAGCAGTTCCCTGTCCTGCTGTAACTGAGGGGCCCAGAACTGGACACAATATTCTAGATGGGGTCCACCAGGCCGGAGTAGAGGGGAAGGAGGACCTCTCTCGATCTACTGACCACCCCCCTTCTAATACACCCCAGGATGCCATTGGCCTTCCTGGCCACAAGGGCCCAGTGCTGGCTCATGGTCATCCTGTTGTCCACCAGGACCCCCAGGTCCCTTTCCCCTACGCTGCTCTCTAATATGTAATTTCCCAACCTATACTGGAACCTGGGGTTGTTCCTGCCCAGATGCAGGACTCTGCACTTGCCCTTGTTAAATTTCATCAGGTTATTTCCCACCCAGCTCTCCAGCCTGTCCAGGTCTTGCTGGATGACAGCACAGCCTCTGGCATGTCAGCTGCTCCTCCCAGCTTAGTGTCATCAGCAAACTTGCTGATAGTCACTCTATTCCCTCATCTAAATCGTTAATGAATATATTGAATAATATTGGCCCCAGTGCTGCCCCCTGAGGAACTGCACTAGATACTGGCCTCCAACTGGACTCCGCACCATTGACTACCACTCTCTGGCTTCTCTCCTTAAGCCAGTTTGCAACCCACCTCACTACTCTATTGTCCAGACCACCCCTCCTCAACTCAGCTGTGAGGATGCTGTGGAGACTGTGTCAAAGCCTTTACTGAAGTCAAGGTGACCACATCCACCGCTCTGCCATCATCCATCCACCTTGTTACATTCTCATAATAGGCTATGAGGTTGGTCAAGCATGACTTCCCCTTGGTGAAGCCATGCTGACTGCCCCTAATGACCCTCTTATCCTTGATATGCCTTGAGATGGCACCAAGGATAAGCTGTTCCATTGCTTTCCCAGGGACATCAGTCATCAGATGTCATCAGAAAAGCAAGGTTGGTCTCTTCTCTACCCAACAGCTGCAGGCATTGCATGGACAAGCAGCACATCACACAGGGATCTTCACTCAGTCTCTTGATGATACAATCAACCAAAAGACCAAATACTTTCACAATATGCCTGGATACATCTAGTTTTCAAGGACAGCATCCTCCAGGCACAGCAATGGTTCAGATCAGAACACAATTAAAACTCCAAAAGGAATTGAAGGTCATCAAGATAAGCTGTTTCTAATTCAGAAACAGCTAAAGGAGAATCCTAAATACTGGGAGACTACTACTGAATTTAGTAAGATAAGGTGTAGGTAGAGCTGAGATGTCTCCGTGTCTTTGCATCAGTTGTCACCAGCAAAGTCTTCCAGGCCTTTGTGCTTCCAGGCAGAACTCTGGAGGGCAACAACTGTGGTGGATGGGGTTCAAGCCAGGGGTTTCATGAGCAAACTGCAGCCTTACCAGCCTTGGGACCAGAGGGTTTGCATCCAAGAGTGATGGGAGAGTGTTTTTCCCCAGTTGATGCTGGTCTGGTATGATCTGCAGAAAGAGGTTTCTCTTGCTCCTGGATTCTTCCCTGCAGACACAGAAATGCTGCCTTGCTCTTCTCCAGGGACATCCCTTTCCCCAGGTGAGGGTGTCCAGCCTGGCCTGGCCGGCTGGTCCTGGTTCCCTCCCTGTGCTCCTCACAGGGCCCTGAGCTGGCCATGCTGCTCTGTAGAGCGAGGGGCTGTGGTGCCCTGGGGCCATGGGTGACTCTGCTCTGGCCACGCTGGCTGGGCTGGGAAACAGATCCAGCTGGATGAGGATCACTGCTGCTGAGCCCTTTCCATCTTCCCAGCTGGCTCAGGAGCCCAGGACAAGGCTGGGCAGGACCATGGGGTGTCTCTCACGGCACAAAGGGCAGGGGAGGGCTGAACCAAGATGGTGTCCTGAAACATTCTCCAGTCTGACATCTTTTGGCATCCTGGCTCCTCACAGCCTGTCCTGGCACTGAAGGGCCCTTGTTACCCTGTGCCCTCCTCAGGTTCACCTCTTCCTCTGGGACACCTTGCATGATCACTCCTTTGACCAGGACTGTTTTGTTTAACCCAGCGGGCAGCTGAACATCACACACAGCCCTTCTCTTCCTCCCTCCAGCCCAGTGGGATGGGAGAGGGAATCAGGAAAGAAAGAAACATCTTGGCTTAAAATGAAGACAGTTTAATGAGACAAAAAGGCAAAACAATAACAACAGCAACAACAGCAACAACAGCAACAACAGCAACAACAGCAACAACAGCAACAACAGCAACAACAGCAACAACAGCAACAACAGCAACAACAGCAACAACAGCAACAACAGCAACAACAGCAACAACAGCAACAACAGCTACAATAAATATAGTATAATAATGATAATAAATAAAATAATGATAGCAATAGTAATTATAATAATAATGATGGCAGTAGTAATAGTAGTAATTGCAAAAATGGTAATAATAATAACAGGAGATATAAACCAAGTCACGCACAATGCAATTGCTCACAACCCATTGAGTGACACCCAGCCATATCCCAAACAGTGGTCCCCCAGATAACTTTTCTCTGGTTTACATACCAAGCATGACATCATATGGTGTGGAATATCCCTTTGGCCACTTGGGCCAGCTGTCCTGCCTGTGCCTCTCCCAGCTTCTTGTGCATCTCCAGCCTCCTTGCTGAAAAGTCCTTGGTTTGGGATAAACATGGCTTAGCAACAACCAAAACATCCCTGTGCTATCAACATTCTTCTCAGATTAAATCCAACACACTGCACTCTACCAGCTACTAGGAAGAAAATTAACTCTCTCTCAGCTGAAACCAGGACAGTGCCCCCCTCTTATTCTGTACCATCTGTGTTGTGCCCGGGTCCCACACTCTCCAATACATTCCAGTTAATCAACAGCACTTTCCTATCTCTGGATATACACACAGATCTCATTCCTCAGTCTATAGGCCATGCCTCTAAAATGTCCAATGAGTTCATGTGGTCCATGGCTTTGGGCTCCAGGGGTCATAAGAGTCTGTCAGGACAGGAGAGATGGTCTTTGCTGTTGGACTGTTGTGTCCTGTGTCCAGAGCTTGTAGCTGGTGTATCTGTCCCAGCCAGGGACAGTGTGTGAGTCTGGGTGGGCAGCGAGTGGCACCTCAGGGAGATCCTCTGACAGCGCCTGGCAGCTCCACTCCTCTCCAGGATGCATCTGCCACTGCTGGTGGGACAGCGCCAGGCAGATCAGTCACAGACGTGTCCCTGTCTTTTGGACGTGTGCGACCAAGAAGGGAGCTCTTCATCCAGGCCTTGGTACCTCACAAATCCCCCTGGGACCCTGAGCTAAACCCCAACCCCAACCACTTCCACTGACACCACTGCCTAAGCCCTAACCTAACACTTATCCATCCCTTACCCTAACCCTAATCCTAACCCCTGCACTTCAAACTTACCCTACACCTATCATTCACCTAAAACTAACCTTAACATTAACCCAACCACCACCCTAACCCTACCTTTTGCCCAAAATCTAACCTAAACCAAACCCCTCATAATCCTAAAACCAACCCTAACCCTAGCCTTACCCAAACTCCTACCTGAAATATCACCCTAATGTGACCTCTAAACCTAAACCATAACCCTAGCCTAACCCTAAAACTAACCCTAACCCATCATACTAACACCAGTCCTAAACCAAACACTAAACTAAACCAAGCCCTAACCCTAAATCCTAGCCTGTAACTCTTATGACTGACTCTAACCCTGAAATATCCCTAATTCAAACCTTAACCCATTAACGTAGCGCTAGTGCTATCCCTACCCCTAACTCATAAAACTAACCCCTTACACTGATCCTAACGACTTACACTAACTACCCCCTAACCACTAACCAGAATTCTGACCCTAAATGCCAAAACCACCCTCAATCTCTAATATAAATCTAAAACCTAACTCTGACCATTCCACTATCGCTACTGCCTAACACTAACCCTAACCCTAATGCTAACCCCCCCCAACTCTAACTAAATCGTAAAACGTAATCCTAACTCTAACCCAAAACATAAAACTAACCCCTAACGCTAACTCCAACCCTACATTCTAACCCTCTTCTAAACCTAATCTAACTCTAATACTTACCCATAATCCTAACCATAATCCTACCCTTTACATTTAGTATTAAAACCTAACCCTGACTGCTTACACTAACACTATTCACTAACTCTAAAGCCTAATCTTAACAGTATGCCTACCCCTAACCTGAAAATTAACCTCTAACCCTATCTCTAATGCCTTAACCCCAAGCACTAACCATAGGCCTTTACCCCTAAACCTAACCTATACTCTAATCCTGACCCTGACTCGAACTCTATTCCCTAACTCTAATCTAAACCTAACCCTAAACCTTACCCAACACTAACCCTTATCTAAATGATAACCCTAGTGCTAACCCTAAATCTAAATGCAATCCTAACTCTTAAACCTAACTTAACCCTTAAACTAAGCCCTAACTTGTATCCTAACACTAACCTTAACTGTAATTCCTAAACCTAACTCCAAGTCTAACCCTAAACATCTAGCGCTATCTCTACCCCTAACCAAAACCGTAACACCAGACCCTAACCCTTCCGCCAACTAGTAATGCCAACTCTAACCCTAACCATCATCTAACCCTAGCTGAAACCCTAACCCTAAGTCATAACTGCTAACCCTAACCCTATCCTTAACTATAATACTAACTCATTCCCTAATCACTAACCCTTCCCCTAACCCATAAAACTAACCCCTAACCATAACCACATCTATGAACATTCATTGCTAAACCTCAACCGTGATCCTAACCTCTAAACCATAACTCTAACCCTAACCTAATCTCTACCCCCATCCCCAAACTCTAGCCTATTCACAACCTAATCCTAACTGTAAGCCTACCCCCTAACACCTATCCCTAAAAAAAATCTAGCCATAATGCTGAACCCATACCCTCACTCTAATCCTAAATCAAAGCCTGAGTCTAAGCCTAAACTCAAACCCTAACCCTACCTCTAACTTTAATCAAAAACTTAAATCTAAATCTAAACTTAACCCTAACCCTATCCCTGTCCCTAACCCATACACCTAACCTCTAAACCTAACCACTTCAACTGACCCTAACACTACACCCTAACCGCCAAACCTAACACTATTCCAACCCTTACCCTAACCTTAATCCTAACCACTACCACTAATTCTAACCATAAATCTAAAACTGAGCCCTAACACTGACTCTAACAGTAACCCTAAACTCTAACCCCAATACTAAACTCTAACCCTAACCTAACACTAACTCTATCACTAACCTAACCTTTATGGTAAGCTGTAACTAACCTAACCTAACACTAACACTAACACTAACACTAACACTAACACTAACACTAACACTAACACTAACACAGATCCAACACTAACCCTAATTCCAACCTGAACTCTACACCTAACTCCTAAATTCACCTCTAACCCAAACCTTAAACCTACACATAACCCTAATCTAATCCTAGCCCCATTCATATCCCTACCCATGAACCCAGCCACCAACCGTAAGCACTTAGACTAAAATTAACACTAACCCAACCCCAATATCTAACCCTAACCATTAACTCAACCTCTAAGCCTAACCCTAAAGCCTAACCTAAACCTAGCTCTAATCTGATGCTAAAGCCTAACCCATCATTCTAAGACCAACTATAACCCTAAGCCCCTATCCCAAAAATAACACTAACACTACCTCTAACCCTAACCCAGTGTCCTATCCCTAACCCGTCAATATAAATCTAAAACCTAAAACTGACCATTCAAATAACAAAACTCCCTAAGCCGTAACCCTAACACTTATCCATCCCTTACCCTAACCATAATCCTAACCCCTAAACCTAAAACTTACCCTACACCTATCATTCACCTAACCATAACATTCACCCAAACACCACCCTAACCCTACCTCTTGCACAAAATCTAACCTAAACCAAACCCCCTCAACCCAAAAAATAACCCTAGTATAACCCAAAACCTAAACCTAACTCTAAACCTAAGCCTATCCCTACCCCTAACCTTAACCACATACACTAAAACTAACCCTAACTCTACCTTACCCTAACTCGAACCACTGAAATCTTACCCTAATGCGACCTTTAACCCTAACCCATAACCCTAGCCTAACCCTAAAACTAACCCTAACCCATCATACTAACACCAGCCTTAAACCAAACACTAAACTAAACCAAGCCCTAACCCTAAATCCTAACCTGCCACTCTTATGACTGACTTGAACCCTAAACTAACCCGAATTCAAACCCTAACCCTAAAGCTATCCCAACCCCTAACCCCTAAACCTAACCCCTTACACTAATCCTAATGATTTACACTAACACTACCCCCTAACCACTAACCAGAATTGCAACCCTTAATGCCAACCCCAACCTCCATCTCCAGTATAAATCTAAAACCTAACTCTGACCATTCCACTATCACTACTGCCTAACACTAACGCTAACCCTAATGCTACCCCATCCCTAACTCTAACCTAAATCTAAAGCTAAAACGTAATCCTAACTCTAACCCAAAACATAAAGCTAACCTCTAACGCTAACTCCAACCCTACATTCTAACCATCTTCTAAACCTAATCTAACTCTAATACTTACCCATAAGCTTAACTCTAACCCTAACCCTAACCCTAGTCCTACCCTTCAACCCTAAGATTAAAACCTAACCCTAACTGCTTACACTAACACTACTCCCTAACTGTGAAACCTAATCATTAGCTCTAACACTAACTATATCCTAACACTAATCTAATCCTAACTGTAAACCTCATCCAAACCCCTAACCATAAGTCTAACTGGAAACACCATCCCCTAACTCTAATCTAACCCTAACCCTAAATCTAATCTGAAACTTAACCCTAATTCAAACCCTAAATCCTAAAACTAACCCCTAACCTAAACCACTTCCACTGACACAACTCCCTGGCCCCTAAACCTAACCTTAACTGTAAATCTAAAACTAACCACTAACCCTAACTCTAACCTGAACACTAACCAAACCCAAAATGTAAATCCAAACCCTAACCCTAAATCTAACCCTAGTACCTAAACCTACTCCCAACCACTTTCACTACTCCATATCCCCAACCCGTAACACTAACCCAACACTATTCCCTAACCCCTAACCTTAATCCTTACCTTTAACACTAACCCTAATACTAACCTTTACCGCTAACCACATCCCTACCCTTAAACCCTAAACCTAATCCTAATCAAACCCTAATAATAACCCTAACACTACCTCTAACACCATCCCTAAATCTAAACCTCTAATGTTAGTCTGATCACTTACTGTAATCCTAAAGCAAAGGCTATATCTAAGACCAACCTCTAACCCTAACTCTAAAACTAATTCAATGCCCTAACCCTGATTCTAAATCTAAACCTTAATCTAACCCTACCCCTAAATCTAACCCCAAAACTTAACTCTACCCCTTAGACAACTCCGGAACCCCTAACGCTAACCCTAATCCAACTATTACCCTAAACCAAATCCTAAAACTTAAGCCTAAATGTAAACCTAAATACTAATCCTAAATCTAATCCTAAAATTTAAGACAAAGCCCTAACTCTAACCCTAAGACTAACATCACATAAACAGAAATCCAAACCCTAACCTAACAATATCCCCAACCCAAAATCTAACGCTAACATCAAACCCTAACTCTCACCTTTCTCCCTGACTGGTAATGCTACCCAATAACTGACTCTAATCTAACCCTAAAAGGAACTATAACCCTAAACCTACGTCCTAACCACTTGTCCTAGCCATAATCTTATTCTTCCTTATCCTAACTCTTCTCCCTAATACCTAAGCCTAACACCAACCCCCTAAAGCTGACTGTAAATCTCAGCCCTAAACCTTAACCCTAACCCTAGCCAGTAACCATCATTCTAAACCTCACCCTTACTCGAGCCATAATCCCATAACCCTGAAACTAACCCTACCTAACCCTAACCAGTTCCACTAACCGTAACGCTGCTCCCTAACACAAACCCAACACTTATGATAACTCTAATGCTGACCCCTAACACTAACTATAACCTTCATAGTAAGCCTAAACCCTAATACTAACTCTAACCCTAACTTGAAACCTAGTCCTAACACTAAAACTAAACCCTAACCATAACCTAACCATAACCCTATCACTAACCTAACTTTAACCACAACCCTTAAACCAACCTAACCCAACACTAACCCTAACATGGACTCTAACCCTAACCTGACCTCTAAACAGAATCCTAAGCCTAACTCTAACCCTAACTCTAGCCTCACCCCTAAACCTAATCTCCTATGCTAATCTTAACCATTTACAATAACATTACTCCCTAACCGTGAACCCGAACCCATATCTCCAACAGAATTCTAAAACCTAACCCTAACCACCTTTTCTAACACTACTGCCTAACCCCTAAACTTTAATCTAACCCTTACCCTAATCCCACTTATATTTCCTATCCCTAACTCTAACCCCAACCCCTAAATCTTACCCCAAGCCCCAACTCCTACACCTAAGCTACTCCTAACTATGTCACTAATGCTACTCCCTCAACCCTAAGCCTAACCCTAAATTCTACCCAATTCTCTTCACCCTAAGGGAACGCTAATGCAAACCCCTACCTCTAACTCCAACTCTAAACCTAATGCTTAGCCTTCTTACTGTAATCACAAATCTAAGCCTCAACCTAAAACCAAACTCCACCCCTAACTCAAACACAAAAGCCCTAAGCTTAATTCTAACCCTAATCCTAATCAAACCCTGACCCTACCCCTAACTCTAACCCTAAACCTGACTCTAAATATAACCCTAACCCTAGCCCTACCTCCTAAAACTAACCCCTAACCCTAACCACTTCCACTGACACTACTCTCGAACTCCAACACTCATCAAATCCTACCCCTAATACTTGAACAACTAACCCAAACCCCAATGCAAACACATACCCGAACCTCAAACCCTGCCTCTCAGACTAATCCCTAATCCCGCTAATACAAACCTACTCCTAACGTGTAGCACTAATTCTCAACCTAACATATCCTCTAACCCTAGCCCCTAACCCTAACACTGAAACCTAACTCTAAACACTAATCCTAACTCTAAACCTAAGTAATACACGCTAGCCAAGAAACAATCACCAAGAAATGATAACCCTAAGCAAAACTCTGAGCCTGGTCCTAATCGCTAACCCCAGCTCTGCCCCAAATTCCAACCCTTACTCTAACACTCTTAACCCTAACCACTATTCCAAGCACTACCAGACCCCTGTTCCTAACCTCAAACCCAAAATCTAACCATTTCCCTTATCCCCAAACCCTATCACTAACTACAATGCCAATTCCTCATCCCTAATCCTACCCTAATCCTAACCACTAACACTAACTCTAAACCTAAACCATAAACCTACCCCTAACCAAAACCCAACCTTAACTCTGTCCCTACCCCTAACCCTAACTACTTACCATAATACTCTTCACTAACCCCTAACGCTCATCTAACCCTAACTCTAACCCTAGCACCTAACAGCAAACTGTAACTCTAATCCTAATCCTAACCCATAAACCTAACTTTAAGCCTATCACTACCTCAAACCCTAAACACTAAAGCTAAACCCAAGCCCTCATTCTAACCCTTACCCACAGTCTGTAACCCTAATGCTAAACCTCATTCTAACCCTGAGCAGCACTCTTCTGTCTCCTCCATCTCCTCCTTTTCTTCCTCTTGAGGGGGCAGATATGCTCTGTGTCCAGACAGGTCCTGAGGCCTGACACTTGCACCACGGGCCTGATCTTTTGGTGCTGACAGCTGGGTGCCTCCCTGCCACCGCTGGGACCCTTGCCGGCCACCTCCTTCCCCCCAGGGGACACTGAGCCCTCCTGCGAGATTCTTCTTCTTCTTCCCTGGGGGCTGGAGACTTGATCCTTGTCCTTCACAGCCAGAACACAGGGGCTGCTGTCTGCTCCACGGGGCTGCTTACACTGCCTCTTTTTGGAGGAACCAGCGGTGACGGGGCTGGGCTCCTTCTCGCTGCTGCAGGGAGGAAGGTGGTGCGAAGGGTGGGCAGTGGAACAGGTGGTCACGGGGAGGCTGGGAGCCAAAGGGCTGAGCTGAGGATGAAGCTGAAGGTCGGCTTTTCAGGATTTGGAGAATGGAGAGCCGACGAGGACAGCCTGCAGGACAGGAAAACAGGCTGACATGATCTGAAGGCCAGGTCAGGAGCAGGAGCCCCCCTCTTCCTCCACACTCCACAGTGCACAAGCACAGCACCCAACTGCTCCCATCTTAGCCAATCCAAGAGAACAGGACAGGTGGCTGCTGAAATCACTCCCGCGGGCCACCTGCCATGTCAGACAGTTGCCTCCTGGACTACTGGCCTTGCTGCCGTGCCGTGCACCTCTGCTGAGGTGCAGAAGCTGCTGGTTCCACTCTGGGCCTTCTGGGACGCTGTGGGCAGATCCCCGCTGTGCCGTGCACTGGGCTGGCAGCACCGCTGCTGCAGGAGTCCCTCTCCAGGGTCTCAGCATTCTCCCCACTGCCCCTGGGCTCCTGGCTGGGGATGGGCTCCAGCAGCAGCTTGGGTGAGGTAGGTGGCTGCTTGCTCTCCCAGGAGCTCTGCCAGGACAGCTCTGCTTTGGCCCCACTTGTGCTGCTGGTGTTGCAGGAGCTCTGAACTGTTCTGGGCACAGGAGGCAGCTGCAGGAGGGCGAGCAGCTTTTTGGGCCTCCAGACTGAATCACTGTGCCAAGGACACAGGGTGATACTGCAATCCCATCCCCTCTAAGCTCACACAGCAACCCTTAACTGAGCAGGATCCTTCCTGCAAGTCATCCTCCCTCACCCCTGTCCATTGGATGCAGTGCCTGCCTCCCTGCCAAGCTGCAGCCCACCTGCCCTCGCAGAGCAGGCAGAGGGGCAGCAGCTCCTGCAGCGCTGGCCCAGAACAGCCTTCAGGACTCACCTGGCCTGTCGCTGGTGAAGACCTGGGGCTGTTGGTCTCAGCTTTTTTCACCTGATCAGAGACACTGGCCCCAAGAGATCAAACAGAGCATGAGCACAGGGCCACAGACTGCACCAAACCCCTGAGCCTGCCCCCAGCCAGGCACTGGCCAGCATGCAATGAGGGACGGCTGTACTGTCCCCAGTCCCATGGAGCCTCAATGGACGAGTCGTGGCTCATGCTCAGGCAACAGGCTCTGCTCTGCCAGACAGAGGCAGCACAACAACAGAAGCTGCTTCCCTCTTGCCTGCACCCTGCCTGACACTGGCAGTTAAGCAGCCTCCAGAGCAGTAACGGTGCAGCTGCAGGAACATCCCCTGTGAGAGCAGAGCTCCCCCAACCCACACCCTGCCCCACTACCTGATCTCCAGCACCAGGTCCAGGAAAGGGTCAGAGCTCTCCCAGATGCTCTTGCACGCTGAGAACTTCACTGCAAAAGCAAGAGCAGTAAGCACACCCTGGCACAACACCTGCACCCAACATCACCCCAGCACAGCACAGGCAGCTGCCGTGTTCCCCCTCTCCAGCTTTGGGCTCTGGGATGTCGGCACCAGGATTCACAGCGTGCAATTCCACTGTGTGCTGGGACAGCAAGTGCTGCTACATAACTGCCAACATGGGTTCCTCAGCTGGTGGCCAAGAGCTGGGGGCTCCCAGCCAACAGCTTTTTTCATCACTACAACACACGCCACAACCCACAGGAACCACAAGACTGACCAGCTGCACCTCTGGATAAGTTACACACACTCAGCAGTTTTCCCAAAAGATTTGTACTGCAAGGCTCTCAGGGAAACCGCTGCCCTGAGAGTCACAGGCCCAGGACCTGGCAGCCAGCGCTCACCACGGAACCACAGGGATCTGCCAAAGATCTGGTGAACCAGCATGGTGGCCTGGGTCTGGTGATCCAACCTGGAGACAGCAGCACCAGAGCTCACACTGCCCCTCTGCAATGGCCACCCCTGTCACCCACCGCTGTGTCCTCAGGATCCAAACCCATCCCAGTGGCAGCTCCTCTCTCCCTTCCCGGCAGGAGTATCTTGCCAACATTTATGCAGCACTTGCAGTGGCCACTGACCAGGCCTGGAGCTGTCAGGAGAAAGGACTCCCTGGAGCTCACCCAGCTCTAAACTCAGCCCCAACCTGCCGCTGGCTCGGCAGCCGGCACTGCGAGCAGCGCAGAGATGGAGCGGGTGGCAAAGAGCTTTAATCCTCCCTTTCTATTGTCTCTATGGGGCTCTATGGGTCTCCATGGGGCTCCTTGGGGCTCCATGGGCCCCTACAGGTCCCTATGGGTCCCTATAGGGCTCTATGAATCTCTATGGAACCCCCAGGGTCCTAAAACCTTCTCCGGGAACCCCCAGGGTCCTAAAACCCTCCCGGGGAAGCCCCAGGGTCCTAAAACCCTCCCGGGGAACCCCCAGGGTCCTGAAAACCTCCCGGGGAACCCCCAGGGTCCTAGAACCCGCCCATTCTATGCAGACCCATTGACTGGGACCTGGCAGCTTCCAAACCACTGTGTCCAGGCCACATGCAACACCCCTCAAGGACCAGATGGACAAACATGGGGCCTCTCAGGGCCTTCTGACCAGGACACCTCTCACACACACAAAAGAAAACCCACACTAAGGTGGGAGCATGGAGCACCAGGGCAAAAAAATGATCATCCATGTTTCTTCTAGTAAAGAGCCTGTGGCTACTGCAAGGCGCAACTATTGCAGGAAAATGTTAACAAATAATAAACCAAATATTAACAAATGCAGAAGGCCAGTGACCAACGAAGACTGAACACTTACCCCTGGGATTGCCCCAGGCTCAGGACCAGGATTACGCCAAGAGGCTTGATCACCATGGACTGCAGGAACCAAACAGGGAGTCAACCACGGGTGAGGAGCTTCCATGGCATGTTGTGATCTCCTTCTTCCTCAGTCACCTGCAGTGATGGGAGGGGGTGAGGTAATGACACAGGACACATACAAAGGTGGACGTTCCCACAGCTAGAAATGGAACATAGGTGACCTTTTTGCTGAGACCTAGCAGGTTTTCAGGCAAATGAATATTCATTACTTGTCTGTGTAACACCACCAAGGCACAAAAAGCTTTTGGAAAGCCTCTGAGATGATCCTGGGTACAATCACACATGAATAACCTATTAAAACGTGAGTGTTTATTCCCTCAAGCAGACAGACAGTGACAACTTACCCCTGGGACAGCCCAAGGCTCATAACCAGGATCCAGCTGAGAAGCTCCATCAGCTCTGCCAATGCCATGGCCTGGAGTCATCACAGATCAGAGAGGTTTCCAGGCTCACAGAGCAATGCTCCTGCATTTCGGGTAAAAGAGGACATAAAGAAGAGAGAAAAAACAAAACAAAACACAGCACAACATATTTAGGACAACAATGCCCATATATTGCAGAGAAATAGCCCTATTTAGGGAGAAAACTGGAAAAATGACTAAATATTCCAAATATTCGGGGGCTAAATTGGCCAATACAGGCAAAAGATTCTGAGTATTTGGGCAAAAAGTGGCCAAAAGAGGCAAAAACATCCACATTTGGGAGCAAAACTGCTGGCAAAGGTGAAAATATCCCATATTTGGGAACACAGCGCCTCCATTAGGGGAAAAAATGGGCAAAAGCACCAGAGTATATCGGGTAAAAAGAGCCAGAAAAACCAAAGCACCACTAGACTTGGATCAAAACTGGCCAAAAAGGGGTATAACATCCCCAGATTTGGGGTGAAACTGGACCAAAAAGTCAAAGTATGCCCAGATTTGGGTAAAAAATGGCCAAAAGTGGCCCAAACACCCCCAGATCTGGGTAGAAACTGGACTGCAAAGCCAAAGAACTCCCAGATCGGGGCAGAAATGACCCCAAACGGCAGAAATGTGCCCAGATTGAGCTCAAAACTGGCCCAAAGGGCCAAACCAACCCCAGCTTTGATTTGAAACGGGCCCAAAGGCTCAAAGCGTGCCCTGGGATGGGGCCGTGTGGCACGGGGTTGGGGGGCAGGGAGGGCCTCACAGGGACTCAGTGCTGGTTTCTGCCCCTGTGCCAACACTCCCAGCCCCCGCTTGCCCACAACTTGCCCCTGAAGCAGCCGCAGCCCCTCTCCCCTCCCTGCGGGGCGTCTGCCCCCTGCCCACACCCTGGTGCTGCCTGGCTCGCCCTGCCCGGCCCAGCCCGGCTGCTCTCCCGGCCCCAGCCCCAGCCCTGGCCCCACTGCTGCCCTGCTGAGCTGCTCGGGGCTGGGTGCTGCCCCTGCCCGCCCACCTGCTCCCTGCGCTCGGCTGGAGCAGCCTGGGCCTCCCGGGCTGGCAGGGACACCAGCAGGAGGAGGAGGGTGAGGACCATGGCCCCCACGCTCGCACCATGATGCTGCTGCTGCTGCTGCCGAGACACAGCACAGCACGTCACCGTGGGGCTGTGACCTCATAGTCACATTGGAATCACCGCATCTGCACACGACTGCATGGCCTTGTTCTACACGAGCATGGGAGGAACAGGAGTGGAGAAGGGTGCACCTATTTGGGAGGCAGCGCTGCCTATGGGAGTGCACAGGCTCTCACTTCTTGCTTCCCAGAAATCAATCAATCAATCAACCAATCAGTACCAAAAGCTCCATATTAAGACTAAATTAGAAAAAAAAAAAAAAAAAAAGCCAACTCCAAGGGTCTTTCCTTGTAACTGTTTTTGTCAGGCAGCTCTCTAGGAAGAAACGAGCTTTGCCTGCTAATTTTACCACAGCTTCAATGCCTTTAAAGCCACCACTTCTTACCTCTGCTGCTCCCACACAGCCTCATAGCCCAGCAAAATCATAGTGCAGGCAGAAACCTTCACCATACGAAGAGGGAGAGTCAGGAATACGTTACTCTCAAAAAACAGACACTGTCAACCTCGCTTGTTCTTGCTTACCAAATTCAGACAGTGTTAGAAAACAACAAGGAAGCGAGATTCTTATTTCATGGACCCCATTATATTGGCCATTCAACATCAAGTCCAACCAGAGTCTGAACCTCCGAATAAGAAATATCATCTTAAAATTTCTAGGAAAATGAAGGGCTTTGAAGTGGCAACACCATAAAATGTTCATAAAAGCACCACCATGCAAGTCCACATCCCTGACTTGTATCGCAGATACAGCATCCCAGATACAGCATCCCAGATACAGCATCCTAGATACAGCATCCCAGATACAGCATCGCAGATACAGCATCCTAGATACAGCATCCTAGATACACTACTAGACACAATAAGTTTTGTTTGGGGTTTTTCGAACAGCTCTGTTGACACATCATACAAAAACTGATTGCTGCAGTGCTAATGAATGAACAGGAGGATGAGCAACAGACTGCAGAAACTGCTTGCGTTTTGGTTTATTGAAAAATTCTTATTGAACTCAAAAAGCAATACGATCTTGCAGTGGTCTTCTAATACCTAGTGACAGCTTTTTAATGTACCTGTTTGGAACTTTGTGATGATATTGGATATGAAGGGCTGTTCCATTGTGGAATATTGCAGGAGTAAACTCTTGCATTTCAGCATGCCTGGCAGACCTGCAGCTTGATAAAGACCTCAGGCTGTTTGGTTTAATCAGACTTTTGTAGACTCCACCTTCACTGGTCAAAGCACCGGCTGCCAATGTGTTTTCTGGTGTTGTCACTTCTTTCTGACCAAAGACGGCAGAGGCAGCAGCTCTACTGGTGGTGTCTGTTTTATTGAAACATGGGGATCTACAGGAACTTTAACCCGAAAGCTCAGGAAGCTGTGGTCCGTGGTCTATCTTTGTAATGTTTGTAGATTCTTCTGCAACGTTTGTGAGTGTGAACTGCTGTGCAGGTAGAAGGAAGAAAGATGTGTGAGCTAAAGCAGCAGGAAGGCTGCAGCCATGTAAGCCGGGGATGCAAGCGGCACGAAACGGGCTGCAGCGGCGGAGCCCTCGGTCCCGGGCCGTCCCGGGCAGGCGGCGGAGCCCTCGGTCCCGGGCCGTCCCGGGCAGGCGCAGCCCGAGCACTCCCGGCCCCGCTGCCGCTGCCCCGCCGGGGCCGGGGCCGCGCTGCGGGCGGACAGCGCCGCTCTGCGGCCGCCGGCGGCTCTGGGCCGGGGGGGGTGGGGCGGGGCGGGGCCCGGTGGCGGGCGCGGACGGGATTGGCTCCTGCGCCGCATGGGCGGGGCCACGCTGCAGAAGTGCGCGGGCCGAGGAGCGCGTGCAAGCGGTGCGGCGGCGGGGCCGGCGGTGAGCGAGGGGCGGGCGGACACCGGGGAGACTGGACGGGGCCGCCCCGGTCCGGGCTGAGGGGGAGGCTGGAGGGGGAGGGACGGGCTGGTTTGGGCAGGGGGAAGGCGAGGGGCAGGCAGCCGCAACAGCACGGCCCCGGGCCGGGCCGAGCAAGGGGCGAGGGGGAAACACGCGGGCGGCTATGAGGGAAGGGAGCCTCGGGCTGAGCGGTGCGCGGGGCTCGGGCGGGGCCGTGAGGCGGAGGGGGGAGCCCGTGGTGCCACAGGGCAGAGGGAGGAAGGCGAGCAGGAGGGGGCGGCGCGGGGGCGGGAGGGGCCGGGAACGGGGGGAGCGGCGGAGGAGCCTGAGGGCGGGACGACGCGGAAGGAGCTTGGGCAGGAAAGGCTGAGGGACCTCGGGGAGGGGGTGACATCAGGGAGGCTTTGGCGGGAAAGGCTGAGGGACCTCGGGGAGGAGATGGCGTCGGGGAGGCTGCAGGGGGCAATACTGAGGGAGCTCAGGACGGGATGGCACTCAGGTCTGGTTTCAAAGGGAAATGCTGAGGTACCTTGAGGAATGCACGCTGGGCTGGGAACTATGAACACATCAGATGGTTAAGAGAGTGTTCACGACAGAAATTTGTGCAGTGCAGTATTCCAGCAAAGAGCGGGAGAAGAGCCAAACTTAGATCAGGCCTCCTAGGACGCCTGCAGGTTTGGGGACAGGGATGACGAGGTTGTTAATCCGGTCCAACTGCTTCTTTCTCTGTCCCTCTCTTGCAGCACCTGACTGAATGGAGGAGCAAGTGGACGGGAAGTTCCTGCGCCACACACAGATCACATTTATTGCTCTCGCCCTCAGAGACCCGGAGATCCAAACCGTTTGCATCGTGGGTGAGGACTGTGGGTGTTTGTACTGAGCTGTGACATCTCTAACCTGTGACACTGGGGTCCCGCAAGTACCAAGGAGCAGGTGAGGACCGTGGGCATTTGTACTGAGCTGTGACATCTCTATCCCGTGACATTGGGGTCCAGCAAGTACCACCGGTGGTGGAACCGCAGGTCAGGAGAGCTCAAGGAGGGAGAAAGGTGACTGTGGCCGTATGGGTTTTTCTAGCTCACACACCAATGAAAACAGTTTGGATAATAAAAGAAATGTATGCAAAACCAATAAAGGCAGAGAATGTATGCTATGTATGGGGTAGACCTGAAGGTATATTTCTTCCTACAAGGAAGGAGAATTCGCAGTGGTAATTAACTGAAGATGTGAATTTCCAGATTGCATTGGCAACATACACAGGGAACATATCAGTTTATTACTGTCAACATAAATTGTGGGCTGAAATTGGTAATTTACCGTTGTACGGCAAATGCTGCTGTCAGCAACGACCAGTAAGCGACAAGACTGTATTTACTGATGCCTCTGGTTGCTCACGTAAAGTTGTAATTACATGGCTAAACTCAGATACCCAGTGTTGCAAACACAAGGTAGAAAAAGAGACCAAGGGTCAAACAAGTTCTTGAGCTGACAGCTGTTAGGATCGCTTTGAGGTGTTCTGTATCGAGCCTTTGAATGTTGTAACTGGCTCATATTATGCAGCTGGCATACTTAACCGCCTGGAAGCTTCTTTTCTTAAGGAAGAGGATAATCCTCTTTTGATGGCTGAATTGAGAATGCTATGGTTTCTAATAAATCATAGACATCATGGATATTATGCAATGCACACCCACTCTCACACGGCCCTTCCAGGACCTCTTGCGGAAGGCAGTAGGAGGGCCGATGCACGAGCTGTGCCGCTCACTGTGCCTAAAGCCTTGGAGCAAGCTAAATGATCACATAAATTCTTTCGCCAGAGGGCAAAGGCGTTAAAACGACAATTTCAAATGACAGTGGATCAGGCCAGGAGCGTTCTTATGTCCTACCCTGATTGCCAATAGTTGGCACCCGCGCCATCCACAGAGGGTGTTAATCCAGGAGGGATTACTGCCAATGAAGTACGGCCAGCGAATGTAACGCATTGTTCTGAATTGGGTAAATACGTACGTGTTTCTGTAGACGCTCATTCCAGATTTCTCGTTGCTGCTGCACACGCTGGTGAAAGAGCACGAGACGTCTGTAACATTGGTTGGCATGTTTTGCTGTTTGAGGAGTTCCATGATCTGTAAAACCAGAGGAAAGCGGAACGCACGCTTGATTAGGGGAGTGATCCCCCAGTGCGCTGTAATAAAAGTGCCTGCTTTTTAACACTTTCAAAAGAGTGTTAAAGAGGCTGTTTGCTGACTTTTCGGTATCATTTCTGGCAATGAAGATGGATAATCTGCCTGACCAGCAATTTGATAAAGGTACCTTTAATGATTTTGCTGTTTGTGCCTTAGCAATTTTATAATTGTTTGTGTCTTTAGTGGTTTGTTGTTGTTGTTACTTGTGTCTTGGGGGATTTTATAGTCCAGTACTTGGGCTTCACCAATTGTCTGTTATTGTGATTGTGAAGTAGGTAGTGGACAATCGGCAGGAGGATTCAGGAGAAATCCCCCCCGGGCTGTGTTTTCTGACATTGGAAAAGGATCGTTTGCTGTTCAACAGGGCGTCAACCAGGGAGAATCTGATTGAATATTGTAATTAATGGTGGCCACTGTAAATAATATTAATATGCTTCACAGGTCTAGGTGGGTATACTTTGAGATCTGTAGTATAGTAATGTGCTACATGTAATATATAGTAAGATAGATATTTTAAATCATAAGTTGCCTATTACATAAGGCATATTACACAATATGTAATGTTACATATGCATTGTCTTTGTCCCCTTCAGATCCATTTGTTTTGAAAAAGGATAATCAGGGAAAGAAATGCAAACCAGTAAAAGGTTTGTTGAAGAACAGCTATTGGTGTAGAATACACAGAGAACATGAGATCAAAATTGTCTCTCGGTCAGTCCAGGGTGGGATCCTGATATCCTTATATGGGAGGACAGACGGCATTGGTATCGCCAGTGCATTTTATACGGGATTAGACACGCTGCACCTAAAGCTGTAAATACACCAAAACCTTCTGAGATTAAACAGGATCGTGAGGAGTCTCCCACGGAGTTTTTACACCCTCTTAAACTGACAGCTCAGTAATATATTAATATAGATCCTGACTTGGAGAACAGAGAATGAGAATTCTTAGTTGACTGGGAGCTCATTATTCTGTATTAAACACTATGCAGGGAATATTAAGTAGCGATTCTGTAACAGTTATGGGTGCCACAAAAATTGCAAAACACGGCCCTTTAACCTGCTGCTTAGAATGTTTGTATGTGGAGTCTGTACTTATTGATTGTGTACCATGTGTCTTCTCTTGTGCACAACGAATGGTTGAAAAAAGCTTTAATGGTGCAATGGCTGTGCAGTGACACGCTGCTATGGCTGCAATTGTTAAACAAAGAAGGGGAGATGTGGCAGGGTTGTGACATCAGGCCCGTGAGAAACTGCAGGAGTCACAGTGAGAACAAGTGCTGATGGAACAACAAGCAGGAAAGACTGTGTGGGACATGAACCATCAGGGACAGAGGGACTGATACGGGATTGGTACATCAGGGACAGAGGGATTGATACGGGATTGGTACATGAAGGACAGAGGGATTGATACGGGATTGGTACATCAGGGACAGAGGGATTGATATGGGATTGGTACATGAAGGACAGAGGGATTGATACGGGATTGGTACATCAGGGACAGAGGGATTGATACGGGATTGGTACATGAAGGACAGAGGGATTGATACGGGATTGGTACATCAGGGACAGAGGGATTGATACGGGATTGGTACATGAAGGACAGAGGGATTGATACGGGATTGGTACATCAGGGACAGAGGGATTGATACGGGATCGGTACATCAGGGACAGAGGTCCACGATGTTTCAAATGCAAACCTGAGTTTGTATTAAATGTCTCTCTGCATCTTAAAGACCACAGAGACCCATAGAGACCCATAGAGACCCATAGAGACCATAGAGACCATAGAGGATGAATCACCATGGGCACAACACCAGGAACCCGCCTGTTTGTGTCCAGGATATCCACTCCAGCAGACACGTTTTAATTGGTACTTGCATTATGGATTAGATGCAACAAAAATCCATACTTTCTTTTATCCTTTACTGTACAGGAGGGGGTTGAACTTTTCTATAGCAGATTCGATCACTTGTTGTAAAGGAATGAAATAAATAACTTAGGCTTTTTCTATGGATAAACAACGTTTAATCCAATTCCTTAATTGTATTCCTTAAACACGTGTTCATTAGAGCATAAGCAAATCAGCGCTGGGTACGCGGGGGATTCGCTCAGCCCAACACGCACACCTTTAAACAACAAGAGGTGTGCTTGAATACAGTAAGGTGTTACATATTCATCATGACCCCAGGAACGCCCGTACATATCCATAACCTTTCCTGCTTCTCATTAAAATGAGTCTCAGAGAACCATTTCCATAGTCTCCTCCTTGACCTGCCCCTGTTGCGCCTGCGCAGTGTCACTTGGTGGCTTTGAGGAGGAGTCTCTATGGTCTCTATGGGACTTTATGGTCGCTGTGGTCTTTATGGGTCTCTATGGGACTCTATGGTTTCTGTAGTCTCTATGGGTCTCTGTGGTCTCTGTGTGTCTCTATGGGTCTCTATGGGTCTCTACATGGTCTCTATGGTCTCTGCGGTCTCTATGGGATTGTATGGTCTCTGTGGTCTTTATGGTCTCTATGGGTCTTTATGAGTCTCTGTAGTGTCTATGGGTCTCTACGGATCCCTATGGTCTCTGTGGACTCTATGGGTCACTATGGGCTCTATAGTCTCTGTGGTCTCTATGGTCTCTATGGGTCACTATGGGCTCTATGATCTCTGTGGTCTCTATGGTCTCTGTGGTCTCTATGGGTCTCTATGGTCTCTATGGGTCTCCCAAGCTGCCAAGTCGACCGAAACCAGACTGGCCCCCGTTTTGCTGTAACTCTTGGCTGTCTTGTCTCCTCAAGGTTACAGCTGGTGCTATAAAACTTCTGATCTCGGCACTCGATGAGGTTCTGGTTTTTCTTAACACAACTGGTTACATACAGCTCTAAACTAGATACTCATGATGTGGCTTCAAGTGTTAGTTTGTTAGTAGGCCCTTATTATGTGGTTGGTTAACCCTGAAAATGTGAGCTCCCTCTATCAATATAACCTCATAAACAAGTTTCAGAACTTTTTACATAGAACTTACCCACCTTTTCCTTTTTGCAGGTTCAGAGGCCGAGCCTCATTTGGTTTCACCCTGTTTTGTGTCCCAGTCTCTCCCTGCTCCCTCCTCTTTCCTGCTGTGCCCTTCTTCCTCTTCATCTCTTCTCCCTCTGGCGCTCTGCTGCTTCCTCACCTATTCCCCCACCCTTCTGAATCTCTGTGCAGGGTTTCTCGTATCTCCCTCTCCATCTCCACCCCTCTGTGTTCTCACCATCCCTGGTTTCTCTTTGTCGTCATTCTTGTCTGTTGCTCTGTCCCGCTCCGTGCCCCATCATTTCTCACTGTATCCCTCTGTCCTGCTCCCTGCGCCTATTCCTGCCCTTCTTCTTTTTTACTCCCTCTCCCTCTTGCTGCCCACCCCAGGATTTTTTCCCAATCTCTATCCTGCCCCAACCCTTATTGTTCTTTCTCTCTCCTGCTCCCTTTCTGTCTTTCTGCCTGTCTGCCCTTTCCCTGCTGCTTCTTTCTCCATCTCTGTCCAGATTACTGCCCCTTTTCCTTCTTGATGTCTTTCTGTCCTGTTTGTCTTTCTGTCTTCCTTGCCTGTTCCCGGCCCCATCCCCTCTCGCTGTATCTTCCCTGTCCAGCTGGCTCTGCCTTTTCTTTGTCTTCTCTTCCACTTTCCTGCTCCTCAGCCCTCTTTTCCTCTTCCTCCAGCTCATTGCTGCATGTTTTCCCTTTCCAGTCTCTTCATTTGGATCTGAACTTTGCTTTGTTTCTCAGTCCCTTTGGTCTGTTCCCTTCCTGTTGCCTCTCAGTGGACAGTGACGACCTGGTTCAGAGACAGCACGGCGACCACCCCTCAGGTCGCTCGGTCCATCAGCACAGACACCAATGTGGTGGACATCAAATGGCGTTTATTAACAACTAACACAGCGTTATATACCTTAGGTTTACAACGTCACGTCCATGTACTTGCCTCACATACTCCTACCTACCTAGGGAGGGGCTACTATCTTTCTGTACAGCGCGAGATGTTCCAGCCGCCAGACCCTAAATACCTACAGGTATGCGTCACAACCCCCCCTGGACACCGTTTGTGTCACAAACGCCACTGGACAGCGTGTGTGTCACAAACCCCATTGGACAGCGTGTGTCAAAACCCCCCGTGGAAACTGTGTGTGTCACAAACACCCCTGGACAATATGTGTGTGAAAAACCCCATTGGAGAGTGTGTGTGTCACAAATCCCATTGGAGAGGGTGTCTGTTACAAACCCCATTGGACAGCGTGTGTGTGACAAAACCCATTGGACAGTGTGTGTGTCACAAACCCCGTTGGACAGCGAGTGTGTCACAAACCCCATTCGACAGTGCGTGTGTCACAAACCCCCCTGGACACCGTTTCTGTCACAAACGCCCCTGGATAGGGTGTGTGTCATAAACCCGATTGGACAGCCTGTGTGTCACAAACCCCATTGGACAGTGTGTGTGTCACAAACACTCCTGGACACCGCTTGTGTCACAAACGTTCCTGGACAGGGTGTGTGTCACAAACCATTAGACAGCCTGTGTGTCACAAACCCCATTTGACAGCATCTGTGTCACAAACCCCATTGGAAAGCGTGTGTGTCACAAATCCCCCTGGACACCGTTTGTGTCTCAAATGCCCCTGGAGAGGGTATGTGTCACAAACCCCATTGGACAGTGTGTGTTGCACAAACACCATTGGACAGTGTGTGTGTCACAAACCCCATTGGAGAGCGTGTGTGTCACAGACCACATTGGACTGTGTTTGTGTCACAAACCCCATTGGACAGCGTGTGTGTCACAATCCTTATTGGAGAGCGTGTGTGTCACAAACTGCATTGGACAGCGTGTGTGTCACAATCCCCATTGGACAGAGTGTGTGTCACAAACCCCATTGGACAGCGTTTGTGTCACAGATTGGATTGGGCAGTGCGTGTGTCACAAACCCCCCTGGAAACCATTTATGTCACAAACGGCCCTGGATAGGGAGTGTGTCACAAACGCCCCTGGACAGCGTATGTGTCACAATCCCTATTGGAGAGCGTGTGTGTCACAATCCCTATTGGAGAGCGTGTGTGTCACAATCCCGATTGGACAGAGTGTGTGTCACAAACCCCATTGGACAGCGTGTGTGTCACAGATTGGATTGGGCAGTGTGTGTGTCACAAACCCCCCTGGAAACCATTTGTGTCACAAACGGCCCTGGAGAGGGAGTGTGTCACAAACCCCATGTGACAGCGTGTGTGTCACAAATCCATTGGACAGGGTGTGTGTCACAAATACCACTGGACAGACTCTGTGTCACAAACCCCATTGGACAGCGTCTGTGTCACAATCCCTATTGGAGAGCGTGTATGTAAAAACTACATTGGACAGCGTGTGTGTCACAATCCCCATTGGACAGAGTGTGTGTCACAAACCCCATTGGACAGTTTGTGTGTCACAAACACCCCTGGACACTGTTTGTGTCACAAACGCCCCTGGAGAGGGTGTGTGTCACAAACCCCATTGGACAGTGTGTGTGTCACAAACCCCAATCGACAGCCAGTGTGTCACAACCCCCATTGGACAGCGTGTGTGTCACAGACCTCCCTAAACAGTGTGTGTGTCACAATCGACATTGGACAGCGTTTGTGTCACAAACCCCATTGGACAGCGTGTGTCACAAACCCTATTGGCAGCCTGTGTGTGTCAGACCGCATTGGACATTGTGTGTGTCACATACACCCCTGGAAATTTTGTGTCACAAACGCCCCTGGACAGGGTTTGTGTCACAAACCCCATTGGACAGACTGAGTAACAACACCTCCTGGTCACTGTGTGTGTCACAAACCACACTAAAAAGCGTTTGTGTCACAAACCCCATTGGAGAGCGTGTGTGTCACAAACCCCATTGGACAGCGTGTGTGTCACAGACTGTATCGGACAGTGTGTGTCTCACAAACACCCCTGGAAACCGTGTGTGTCACAAACACCCCTCGATAACGTGTGTGTCACAAACTGCTTTGGCCAGTGTGTGTGAGAAACCACCCTGGACACCGTTTGTGTCAAAAAGGCCCCTGGACTTGGTATGTGTCAAAACCCCACTGGACAGTGTGTCTGTCGAAAACTGCATTGGACAGAGTGTGTGTCACAAACCCCATTGGACAGTGTCTGTAACAACCCCCCCTGGAAACTATGTGTGTCACAAACCCCATTGGACAGCATGTGTGTCACAAACCCCATTGGACAGCCTGTGTGTCACAGACCTTATTGGGCAGTGTGTGTGTCACAAACACCCCTGGAAACCGTTTGTGTCACAAACTCCCCTGGACAGAGTGTGTGTCACAAACACCAGTGAACAGCGTGTGTAACAACACCCCCTGGACACTGTGTGTGTCACAAACCCCAGTAAACAGTGTGTGTGTCACAAAGCCCATTGGACAGTGTGTGTGACACAAACCCCGTTGGACAGTGCGAGTGTCACAAACCCCATTGGAAAACGTGTGTATCACAAACCCCATTGGACAGTGTGTGTGTCACAAACCCCATTGGACAGTGTCTGTCACAACCCCCCCTGGAAAATACGTGTGTTACAAACCCCATTGGACAGCCTGTGTGTCAAAGACCACATTTGACATTGTGTGTCTCACAAACACCTGTGGAAACCGCTTGTGTCACAAACTCCCCTGGACATTGTGTGTGACACAGAGCCCATTGGACAGCGTGTGTGTCACAGACTGTATTGGAAAGGGTGTGTGTCACAAACCCCATTGGACAGCGTGTGTTTCACAAATCCCATTCAACCGCGTGTGTCACAAACCCCATTGGAAAGTTTGTGTGTCACAAACACCCCTGGACACAGTTTGTGTCACAAACCCCATTCGACTGTGAGTGTATCTCAGCCCCCATTGGACAGCATGTTTTTCACAAACCTCCCTAAACAGTTTGTGTATCACAAACACCATTGGACACCGTTTGTGTCACAAACCCCATTGGAGAGCGTGTGTCACAAACCCCATTGTACAGCGTATGTGTCTCAGACCGCATTGGACATTGTGTGTGTCAGAAACACTCCTGGACAGGATGTGTGTCACAAACCCCATTTGACAGTGTGTGTGTCACAAACCCCTTGGGACAGTGCGAGTGTCACAAACCCCATTGGAAAACGTGTTGGTCACAAACCCTAATGGACAGCGTGTGTGTCACAAACCACAATGGACATTGTCTCACAAACACCGGTGGAAACCGCTTGTGTCACAAACTCCCCTGGACAGTGTGTGTGTCACAGAGCCCATTGGACAGCATGTGTATCACAGACTGTATTGGACAGTGTGTGTGTCACAAACACCTGTGGAAAAAATTTGTATCACAAATGCCCCTGGACAGGGTGTGTGTCAGAAACCCCATTTGACAGCGTGTGTGTCACAAACCCCATTGGACAGCGTGTGAGTCACAAACCCCATTCGACAGCGTGTTTTTCACAAATACCCCTGGACAGCGTGTGTGTCACAAATCCCATTGGACAGCGTGTCTGTCACAAAAACCCCTGGACAGTGTGTGTGTCACAAACCCCTTTGGACAGGCTGTGTGTCAGAAACCACCATGAACACCGTTTGTGTCACAAAGGCCCCTGGACATGGTGTGTGTCATTACCCCATTGGACAGTGTGTGTGTCAGAAACCCCATTGGACAGCGTGTTTGTCACAGACCCCATTGGACAGTGCCTGTGTCACAAATCCCATTGGACAGTGTGTGTGTCACAAACTCCCCTGGACACCGTTTGTGTCACAAGCGCCCCTGGATATGGTGTGTTTCACACATCCCATTAGACCGCCTGTGTGTAACAAATCCCATTGGACAGAGTGTGTGTCACAAACCCCATTGTACAGCGCGTGTGTCACAGACCCCCCTGGACACCGTTTGTGTCTCAAATGCCCCTGGACAGCGTGTGTGTCACAAACCCCATTGGACAGTGTGTGTTGCACAAACCCCATTGGAAAGTGTGTGTGTAACAAACCCCATTGGACAGTCTCTGTGTCACAGACCACATTGTACTGCGTTTGTGTCACGAATCCCATTGGACAGTGTTTGTGTCACAATCCCTATTGGACATCGTGTGTGTCACAAACTGCGTTTGACAGCGTGTGTGTCACAATCCCCATTGGACAGAGTGTGTGTCACAAACCCCATTGGACAGTCTGAGTGTGGCAGACCCCAATGGACAGTGTGTGTGTCACAAACACCCCTGGAGACCGTTTGTGTCACAAACTCCCCTGGACAGGGTGTGTGTTACAAACACCAGTGGACAGCGTGTGTAACAACACCCCCTGGACACTGTGTGTGTCACAAATCCCAGTAAACCGTGTGTGTGTCAAAAAGCCTATTGCACAGTGTGTGTGTCACAAAGCCCATTGGACAGTGTGTGTGACACAAACCCCGTTGGACAGTGTCTGTCACAACCCCCCCTGGAAACTATGTGTGTCACAAACCCCATTGGACAGCCTGTGTGTCACAGACCACATTGGAAATTGTTTGTCTCACAAACACCGGTGGAAACCGCTTGTGTCACAAACTTCCCTGGACAGCATGTGTGTCACAAATCCCATTGGACAGCGTGTCTGTCACAAAAACTCCTGGACAGTGTGTGTGTCACAAACTCCCCTGGACACCGTTTGTTTCACAAGCGCCCCTGGATATGGTGTGTTTAACACATCCCATTAGACAGCCTGTGTGTCACAAATCCCATTGGACAGCGTTTGTGTCACAAACCCCATTGGACAGCGCTTGTGTCACAGACGCCATTGGACAGCATGTGTGTCACAAGCCCCGTTGGACAGTTCGTGTGTCACAAACCACATTGGACTGTGTGTGTGTCACAAACCCCCCCGGGCACCGTTTGTGTCTCAAACGCCCCTGGAGAGGGTATGTGTCACAAACCCCATTGGACAGCGTGTGTTGCACAAACACCATTGGACGGTGTGTGTGTCAGAAACCCCATTGGAGAGCGTGTGTGTCACAGACCACATTGGACTGCGTTTGTGTCACGAACCCCATTGGACAACGTGTGTGTCACAATCCCTATTGGAGAGCGTGTGTGTAAAAACTGCATTGGACAGCGTGTGTGTCACAAATCGCATTGCACAGCGATTGTGTCACATATTGGATTGGGCAGTGTGTGTGTCACAAACCCCCCTGGAAACCATTTGTGTCACAAACGGCCCTGGAGAGGGAGTGTGTCACAAACCCCATGTGACAGCGTGTGTGTCACAAACCCCATTGGACAGGGTATGTGTCACAAACACCACTGGACAGGCTCTGTGTCACAAACCCTACTGGACAACACGTGTGTCACAAACCCAATTCGACAGCGTGTGTGTCACAAACACCATTGGACTGCGCGTTAGTCACAAAACCCATTGGACAGCGTGTGTATCACAAACCCCATTGGACAGTTTGTGTGTCACAAACACCCCTGGACACTGTTTGTGTCACAAACGCCCCTGGAGAGGGTGTGTGTCACAAACCCCATTGGACAGCGTGTGTGTCACAAACCCCAATCGACAGCCAGTGTGTCACAACCCCCATTGGACAGCGTGTGTATCACAAACCTCCCTAAACAGTGTGTGTGTCACAATCGACATTGGACAGCGTTTGTGTCACAAACCCCATTGGACAGCATGTGTCACAAACCCTATTGGCAGCCTGTGTGTGTCAGACCGCATTGGACATTGTGTGTGTCACATACACCCCTGGAAATTTTGTGTCACAAACGCCCCTGGACAAGGTTTGTGTCACAAACCCCATTGGACAGACTGAGTAACAACACCCCCTGGTCACTGTGTGTGTCACAAACCACACTAAAAAGCGTTTGTGTCACAAACCCCATTGGAGAGCGTGTGTGTCACAAACCCCATTGGACAGCGTGTGTGTCACAGACTGTATCGGACAGTGTGTGTCTCACAAACACCCCTGGAAACCGTGTGTGTCACAAACACCCCTCGATAACGTGTGTGTCACAAACTGCTTTGGCCAGTGTGTGTGAGAAACCACCCTGGACACCGTTTGTGTCAAAAAGGCCCCTGGACTTGGTATGTGTCACAAACCCCATTGGACAGCATGTGTGTCACAGACTGTATTGGACAGTGTGTGTGTCACAAACAAGCCTGGAAACTGTTTGTGTCACAAACGCCCCTGGACAGGGTGTGTGTCTAAAAACCCATTTGAAAGTGTGTGTGTCACAAACCCCATTGGACAGCATGTGTGTCACAAACACCCCTGGACAGGGTGTGTGTCACAAACACCACTGGATAGGGTTTGTGTCATAAATCCTATTGGACAGCGTGTGTGTCACGAACCTCATTTGACAGCGTGTGTCACAAACTCCATTGGACAGCGTGTGTGTCACAAACATTCCTGGACAGAGTGTGTGTCAAAGACCCCATTGGACAGGTTGTGTGTCAGAAACCACCCTGGACACCGTTTATGTCACAAACGCCCCTGGACAGGGTGTGTCTCAGAACCCCATTGGACAGTGTCTGTGTCACAAACCCCATTGGACAGCGTGTGATTCACAGACCCCATTGGACAGTGTGTGTGTCATAGACCTCATTGGATAGTGTGTTTGTAACAAACACCCCTGGAAGCCGTTTGTGTGAGAAACGCTTTTAGACAGGATCCATGTCACAAACCCTATTGGAGAGCGTGTGTGTCACAAACCCCATTCGACAACGTGTGTCACAAACCCCATTGGACAGCGTGTGAGTCACAAACCCCATTGGACACTGTGTGCGTCACAAACCCCGTTGGACAGTGCGTGTGTCACAAACCCTGTAGGACAGCGTGTGTGCCACACACCCCATTGTACAGTGCGTGTGTCACAAACCCCATTAGACAGTGTGTGTCACAAGCCCCCTGGAAACTGCGTGTGTCACTAAACCCATTGGACAGCATGTGTGTCACAAACCCCATTGGAGAGAGTGTGTGTCACAAACCCAATTGGACAGTGTGTGTGTCACAAAGACCCCTGGATACCGTTTTTGTCACAAACGCCCCTGGACAGGGTGTGTGTTAAAAACCACAATTGAAAGTGTGTGTGTCACAAACCCCTTTGGACTGAATGTGTAACAATACGCCCTGGACACTGTGTGTGTCACAAACACCCCTAAACTGTGTGTTTGTCACAAAGCCTATTGGGCAGTGTGTGTCTCAAACCCCATTGGACAGCGTGTGTGTCACAGACTGTATTGGACATTGTGTGTGTCACAAACCCCATTGGACAGTATTTGTACCACAAACCCCATTGGACATTGTGTGTCAGAACCACCACTGGACAGGGTGTGTCACAAACCCCATTGGACAACGTGTGTGTAAGAAAACCCCATTGGACAGCGTTTCTGTCAAAGACCCCATTGGACAGAGTGTGTGTCACAAATGCTATTGGACAGGGTGTGTGTCACAAACCCTATTGGAGAGTGAGTGTGTCAAAAACCCCCCTGGACAACGTTTGTGTCACAAACGCCCTTGGACAGGGTGCGTTTCACAAACCCCATTGGACAGCCTATGTGTCGCAAACCCCATTGGACAGCGTGTGTGTCACAGACTGTATTGGAGGATGTGCGTGTCACAAACACCCCTGGAAACCGTTTGTGTCACAAACGCCCCTGGACATGGTGTGTGTCACAAACCCCATTTGAAAGCGTGTGTCTCGCAAACCCCATTGGACAGCGTATGTGTCACAAACACCCCTGCACATGGTGTATGTCACAAACACCACTGGAAAGGGTCTATGTCACAAACCCTATTGGACAGCGTGTGTGTCACAAACGCCATGCGACAACGTGTGTCTCAAATCCCATTGGACAGCGTGTGTGTCACAAACACACCTGGACAGAATGTGTGTAACAAACCCCATTGGATAGAGTGTGTGTCAGAAACCGCCCTGGACACCTTTTGTGTCACAAACGGCCCTCGACAGGGTGTGTGTCTAAACGACATTGGACAGTGTCTGTGTCACAAACCCCATTGGACAGCGTGTGTATTTCACAAACCCCATTGGACTTTGTGTATCACAAAACTCCCTGTACACTGTTTGCGTCTCAAACGCCCCTGGAGAGGGTGTGTGTCACAATCCTTATTCGGACAGCGTGTGTTGCACAAACCCCATTGGCTAGTGTGTGTGTATCACAAATCCCCTTGGACAGCGTGTGTGTCACTAACCCCATTAGCCAGCGTGTGTGTCATAATCCCCATTGGACAGCGTGTGTATCACAAACCCCCCTGGAAACTGCTTGTGTCTCAAACTCCTCTGGACAGTGTGTGTTGCACAAACCCCATTGGACAGTTTGTGTGTCACAAACCCCATTGGGTAGTTTGTGTGTATCACAAATCCCCATTGGACAGAGTGTGTGTCACAAACCCCATTACACAGAGTGTGTGTCACAGACTATATTGGATAGTGTGTGTGTCACAAACACCCCTGGAAACCGTTTGTGTCACAAACGCCCCTGCACAGTGTCTGTGGCAAAAGCCCCATTTGAAAGTGTTTGTGTCACAAACCCCATTGGACAGCGTGTGTGTCACAGACCCCATTGGACAGTGTGTGTGTCACAAACACCCCTGGAAATCGTTTGTGTCACAAACACCCCTGAACAGGGTGTGTGTCACAAACCCCATTTGACAGCGTGTTTGTCACAAACCCCATTCGACAGCGTGTCTGTCACAAACAACCCTGGACAGGGTGTGTGTCACAAACTCCATTGGACAGAGTGAGTTACAACACCCCATGGACACTGTGTGTGTCACAAACCACCCTAAACAGTGTGTGTGTCACAAACCCCACTGGACAGCATGTGTGTCACAAACATCTCTGGATAGAGTGTGTGTCACAAACACCCCAGGAAAGGGTCTGTGTTCAAAAACCCTGTTGGACAGCGCGTGTGTCTCAAACCCCATTCGACAGCGTGTGTCAGAAACGCCATTGGACAGCGTGTGTGTCACAAAAACCCCTGGACAGCGTGTGTGTCAAAAACCCCCCTGGACACCGTTTGTGTTACAAACGCCCCTGGACAGGGTGTGTGTCTCAAACCCTATGGACAGCGTTTGTGTCACAAACCCCATTGGACAGTTTGTGTGTCACAAACACTCGTGGACACCATTTGTGTCACAAACGCCCCTGGAGAGGGTGTGTGTCACAAACCCCATTGGACAGCCTGTGTGTAAAAAACCCCATTCGAGAGCATGTCTGTCACAAACCCTATTGGACAGCGATTCTGTCACAAACCTCCCTAAAGAGTGTGTGTGTCACAATCCCTATTGGACAACATGTGTGGCACCAATGCCCCTGGACAGTGTGTGTGTCACAAACCTTATTCGGACAGTGTGTGTTGCACAAAGCCCATTGGACGACGTCTGTGTCACAAACCCCGTTGGACAGTGCTTGTGTCACAAACCCCATTGGACAGTGTGTGTTGCACAAAACCCATTGGACAGAGAGTGTGTCGCAAACCCCATTGGGTAGTGTGTGTGTGTCACAAATCCCCTTGGACAGCGTGTGTGTCACTAAACCCATTAGCCAGCATCTGTGCCATAATCCCCATTGGACAGCGTGTGTGTCATAATCCCCATTGGACAGAGTGTGTGTCACAAACCTCATTGGACAACGTGTGTGTCACAGGCTGTATTGGACAGTGTGTGTGTCACAAACATCCCTGGAAACCGCTTGTGTCACAAACGCCCTTGGACAGGGTGTGTGTCAAAAACCCCATTTGACAGTGTGTGTGTCACAAACGGCATTGGACAGCGTGTGTGTCACAAACACCCATGAACAGGGTGTTTGTCAAAAACACCACTGGACAGGGTCTGTGTCAAAAATCCTATTGGACAGCGTGTGTGTCACGAACCCCATTCGACAGCGTGTGTCACAAACCCATTTGGACAGCGTGTGTGTCACAAAGACACCTGGACAGAGTGTGTGTCAGAAACCCCATTGGACAGCGTGTGTGTCAGAAACCGCCCTGGACACCGTTTGAGTCACAAACGCCCCTGGGCAATGCGTGTGTCAAAACCCTATTGGGCAGTGTCTGTGTCACAAACCCCATTGGACAGCGTGTGAGTCACAAACCCCATTGGACAGTCTGTGTGTCACAAATGCTGTTGGACAGTGCATGTGTCACAAACCCTGTTGCACACCGTCTGTGCCACAAACCCCATTGGACAGTGCGTGTTTCACAAACCCCATTGGACTGTGTGTGTCACAAGCCCCCTGGAAACTGTGTGTGTCACTAACCCCATTGGACAGCGTGTGTGTTACAAACCCCACTGGGCAGCGTGTGTGTCACAAACCCCATTGGACAGCGTGTATGTCATAGACCTCATTGGACAGTGTGTTTGTCACAAACAGCCCTGGAAACCGTTTGTGTTCACAAACGCTTTTAGACAGGGTGTGTGTCACAAACACCCCTGCACAGGGAGTGTGTCCAAACACACTATGTCACAAACCCTATTGGACAGCATGTGTGTCATAAACCCTATTCGATAGCGTGTGTCACAAACCCCATTGGACAGCGTGTGTGACGCAAACCCCATTGGACAGCGTGTGTGTCACTAACCCCATTCGACAACGTGTGTGTCACAAACCCCATTGAGCAGTGTGTGTGTCAAGAACCCCATTGGACAGCGTGTGTCAAAACCACCCCTGGAAACTCTGTGTGTTATAAACCTCATTGGACAGCGTGTGTGTCACAAAACCCCATGAACAGTGTGTGTATGACAAACTCATTAAACGGGGTGTGTCTCATCCCCCCCTGGAAACTGTTTCACAAACACCATTGGACTGCGTGTGTCACAAACCCCGTTCGACAGTGCGTGTCACAAAACCCAATGGACAGCGTGTGTGTCACAAATCCCATTTGCCAGGGTGTGTGTCACAAACCCCATTTGACAGCGTGTGTGTCACAAACACCGCTGGACAAGGTGTGTGTCACAAAGCCCATTTGACAGGGTGTGTGTCACAAACCCCATTTGACAGCGTGTGTGTCACAAACCACTTTGGAGAGCGTGTGTGTCACAAACGACCCTGGACAGGGTGTGTGTCACAAATCCCATTTGACAGCGTGTGTGTCACAAACCCCATTGGACAGCGTGTGTGTCATTAACACACCTGGACAGGGTGTGTGTCACAAACTCCATTGGACAGCGTGTGTGTCACAAACTCCATTGGATAGTGTGTGTGTCACAAACCCCATTGGACAGCGTGTGTGTCACAAACCCCGTTAGACATTGCGTGTGTCACTAACCCCATTGGACAGCATGTGTCACAACCCCCCCTGGACACTGTCTCTGTCACAAACCCCATTGGACAGTGTGTATGTCACAGACCTCCCTAAACAGTCTGTGTGTCACAATCCCCATTAAACAGTGTGTGTCACAAACCCCATTGGACACTGTGTGTCACAAATGCCCCTGGACAGGGTGTGTGTCACAAACCCAATTTGACAGCGTGTGTGCCACAAACACCCCTGGACAGAGTGTGTGTCACAAACACCCCTGGAGAGCGTGTGTGTCACAAACCCCATTAGACAGTGCAAGTGTCACAAACCCCATTGGAAAACGTGTGTGTCACAAACCCCATTGGACAGCGTGTATGTCACAAATACCCCTGGAATCTGTTTGTGTCATAAGCGCCCCTGGACTGGGTGTGTGTCCTGAACCCCATTGGACAGCCTGTGTGTCATAAACCCTGTTGGACAGGGTGTGTGTCACAAACCCCATTGGAGGGGGTGTTTGTCAAAAACCTCATTGGATAGCGTGTGTGTCACAAACACCCCTGGACAGGGTTTGTGTCACTAACCCCATTGGACAATGTGTGTCAGAAACGTCACTGGACAGGGTGTGTGTCACAAACCCCTTTGGACAGAGTGTGTGTCACAGACCCCATTGGACAATGTGTGTCACAAACCCCATTGGACAGCGTGTGTGTCACAAACAACCCTGGACAGGGCGTGTGTCACAAACCGCATTGGACAGCGCGTGACTCACAAACCCCGTTCGACAGCGTGTGTGTCACAAACCCCATTGGACAGAGTGTGTGTCAAAAACGCCATTGGAAATCCTGTGTGTCACAAACCCCATTGGACAGGGTGTTTGTCAAAAACCCCATTGGACAGCGAGTTTTTCACAGACCCCGTTGGAGAGTGTATGTGTCACAAACAGCCCTGGAAATCGTTTGTGTTACAAAGGCCTCTGGACAGGGTGTGTGTCAGAAACCCCATTGGAGGGCGTGTGTGTCACAAACCCCATTGGACTGCGAGTGTGTCACAAACACTCCTGGACAGGGTGTGTGTCACAAACCACATTGGACAGCCTGTGTGTCACAGACCCCATTGGACAGTGTGTGTTTCACAAACAGCCCTGGACAGCGTGTGTGTCACAAACCCCATTGGACAGCCTGTGTGTCACGAACCCTGTTGGACAGCGTGTGTGTTACAAACCCCATTGGACACCGTGTGTGTAGCAGACCTCCTCGGACAGTGTGTGTGTCACAAACCCCTTTGGACAGCGTCTGTGTCACAAACACTCCTGGACATGGTGTGTGTCACAAACCCCATTGAACAGCGTGTGTGTCACAAAACCCATTGGACAGAGCTTGTGTCACAAATCCCACTGAAGGGCGTGTGTGTCACAAACCCCATTTGACAGCGTGTGTGTAAGAAACCACCCGGGACAGCGTTTGTGTCACAAACGCCCCTGGACAGGGTGTGTGTCAAAAACCCATTGGACAGCGTGTGTCACAACTCCCCCTGGAAACTATGTGTGTCACAAACCCCATTGGACAGCGTATGTGTGTCAGACACCATTGGACTTTGTGTGTGTCACAAACACCCCTGGAAACCGCTTGTGTCACAAACCCCCCTAAACAGTGTGTGTGTCACAAACCCAATTGGACAGTGTCGGTCACAACCCCCCCTGGAAACTATGTGTGTCACAAACCGCATTGGACAGCATGTGTGCCACAAAACCCCTTGGACAGTGTACGTGTCACAAACCCCACTGGACAGCCTGTGTGTCACAGACCCCAGTGGACAGTGTGTGTGTCACAAACACCCCTGGAAACCGCTTGTGTCTCAAACTCCCCTGGACACTGTGTGTGTCAGAAACCACCCTAAACAGTGTGCGTGTCACAAACCCCATTGGACAGCATGTGTTTCACAAACACCCCTGTACAGGGTGTGTGTCACAAACACCCCTGGACAGGGTCTGTGTCACAAACCCTGTTGGACAGCGCGGGTGTCACAAACCCCATTTGACAACGTGTGTCAGAAACGCCATTGGAGACCGTGTGTGTCACAGAACCCATTGGACAGCGTGTGTGTCACAAACACCCCTGGATAGCGTGTGTGTCACAAACCCCCCTGGACACTGTCTGTGTCACAAACGCCCCTGGACAGGGTGTGTGTCACAAACCCTATGGACAGCGTGCGTGTCACAAACCCCATTGGACAGTTTGTGTGTCACAAACACCCCTGGACACCGTTTGTGTATAAACGCCCCTGGAGAGGGTGTGTGTCACAAACCCCATTGGACAGCCTGTGTGTCAGAAACCCCATTCGACATCGTGTCTGTCACAAACCCTATTGGACAGCGTGTGTGTCACAAACCTCCCTAAAGAGTGTGTGTGTCACAATCCCCATTGGACAGCGTGTGTGGGACAAACGCCCCTGGACAGGGTGTGTGTCACAAACTCCGTTGGACAGCGCTTGTGTCACAAACCCCATTCGACAGCGTGTGTCACAAACGCCATTGGGTAGTGTGTGTGTGTCACAAATCCCCTTGGACAGCGTGTGTGTCACTAACCCCATTAGCCATCGTGTGTGTCATAATCCCCATTGGACAGCGTGTGTGTCACAATCCCCATTGGACAGAGTGTGTGTCACAACGCCCATTGGAGAGAGTGTGTGCAACAAACCCCATTGGACAGTGTGTGTGTCACAGACTGTATTGGACAGTGTGTGTGTCACAAACACCCCTGTAAACAGTTTGTGTTACAAACTGTCTTGGACAGGGTGTGTGTCAAAAACCCCATTTGAAAGTGTGTCTGTCACTAACCCCATTAGCCAGCGTGTGTGTCATAATCCGCATTGTACAGCGTGTGTGTCACTAATCCCATTGGACAGCGTCTGTGTCACAAATCCCATTGGACAGCGTGTGTGTCACAAAGACACCTGGACAGTGTGTGTGTCACTAACCCCATTAACCAGCGTGTGTGTCACGAATCCCATTGGACAGCGTGTGTGTCACAAAGACACCCGGACAGAGTGTGTGTCACAAACCCCATTCGACAGCGTGTGTGTAAGAAACCACCCTGGACACTGTTTGTGTAACAAACGCCTCTGGACAGCGTGTGTGTCAATACCCCATGGGACAGCATGTGTGTCGCAAACCGCATTGGACAGCGTGTGAGTCAAAAACCCCATTAAACAGCATTTGTGTCATAGACCTCATTGGACGGTGTGTTTTTCACAAACACCCCTGGAAATCGTTTGTGTTCAGAAACGCCTTTAGATAGGGTGTGTGTCACAAACCCCATTGGACAGCGTTTGTGTCACAAACCCCATTGGACAGCGTGTATCTAAGAAAACCCATTCGACAGCGTGTGTGTCACAAGCCCCATTGGAAAGCGTGTGTCACAACCCCCCTGGAAATTGTCTCTGTCACAAACCCCATTGGACAGCGTGTGTGACAAACACCCCTGGACAGGATGTGTGTCACAAACCCCATTGGACAGCGTGTGTCACAAACCCCCGTGGAAACTCTCTGTGTCAGAATCCCCATTGTACAGTGTGTGTGTCACAAACCTCCATAAACAGTGAGTGTGTCACAATCCCTATTAAAGAGTTTGTGTCACAAACCCCATTGGACAATGTGTGTCAGAAACGTCACTGGACAGAGTGTGTGTCACAAACCCCATTGGACAGCGTGTGTGTCACAGAACCCATTTGATAGTGTGTGTGTCACAAACACGACTGGAAACCGTTTTTGTCACTAACGCCCCTGACAGGGTGTGTGTCACAAACCCCATTTGGCAACGTGTGTACAACAAACCCCATTGGACCGCATGTGTATCACAAATACCACTGGAAACCATTTGTGTCACAAACGCCCCTGGACAGGGTGTGTGTCACAAACCCCATTGGAGGGCGTGTGTGTCACGAACCCCATAGGACAGCGTGTGTGTCACAAACACCCCTGGACAGGGTGTGTTTCACGAACCCCATTGGACAGTGTCTGTGTCAGAAACACCTCTGGAAACCATTTGTGTCACAAACGCCCCTGGACAGGTTGAGTGTCACAAACAACCCTGGACAGGGTGTGTCTCACAAACCCCATTTTACAGAGCGTGTCTCACAAACCCCATTCGACAGCGTGTGTGTCACAAACCCCTTTGGATATAGTGTGTCACACACGCCATTGGAAAGTCTGTGTGTCACAAAGCCCATTGGACAGTGTGTTTGTCACAAACCCCATTGGACAGTGAGTGTTTCACAGACCCCATTGAAGAGTTTATGTGTCACAAACAGCCCTGGAAACCGTTTGTGTCACAAACGCCTCTGGACAGGGTGTGTGTCAGAAACCCCATTAGAGGGCGTGAGTGTCACAAACCCCATTGGACAGCGTGTGTGTCACAAACACTTCTGGACAGGGTGTGTGTCACAAACCACATTGGACAACATCTGTGTCACAAACCCCATTGGAGAGGGTGTGTGTCACAAACCCATTTGGACAGCGTGTGTGTCACAAACGCCCCTGGACAGCGTGTGTTTTACAAACCCCTTTGGACAGCTTGTGTGTCACAAACCCCATTGGACAGCGCGTGTGTCACAGACCCCATTGGACAGTGTGTGTGTCTAAAACACCCCTGGAAACCGTTTGTGCCACAAACGGCCCTGGACAGGGTGTATGTCACAAACCCCATCGGTCAGCGTGTGTGTCACAAACAACCCTGCACAGGGTGTGTGTCACAAATCCCATGTGACAGAGTATGTGTCACAAACCTCATTGGACAGCGTGTGTTTCACAAACACCACTGGACAGGGTGTGTGTCACAAACACCCCTGGACAGCGTGTTTGTCACAAACCCCTTTGGACATAGTGTGTGTCACAATCCCCATTGGACAGGGTGTGTGTCAAAATTCCCATTAGAAAGCATGTGAGTCACAAACCCCACTGGACACTATGTGTGTCAAAAACCTCATTGGACAGTGTGTGTGTAAGGAAACCCATTGGACAGCGTGCGTGTCACAAACGCCGTTGGACAGTGTGTGTGTCACAAACCCCATTGGACAGCGTGTGTGTCACAGACCCCTTTGGACAGTGTGTGTGTCACTAACACCCCTGGACACCGTTTGTGTCACAAACGCCCCTGGACAGGGTGTCTTTCACAAAACCATTTGATAGGGTGTGTGTCACAAACCCTATTGGAGAACGTGTGTGTCAAAAACCCCATTGGACACTGTGTGTGTCACAAACCCCATTGAACACTTTGTGTGTCACAAATGCCATTGGAAAGCGTGTGTGTCACAAACCCCATTGGACCGAGTGTGTGTCACAAACGCTCCTGGACACTGTGTGTGTCAAAAACGCCATTGCACAGAATTTGTGTCACAAACTCCATTAGACAGGTGTGTGTCACAAACCCATTGGACAGCATGTGTGTCACAAACCCCATTGGACAGTCTGTGCGTCACAAACCGTATTGGAAAGCGTATGTGTCACAAACCCCGTTTGACAGCGTGTGTGTCACAAACCCCATTGGACAGCGCGTGTGTCACAAACCCATTGCACATTGTGTGTGTCACAAACCCCCCTGTATATCGTTTATGTCACAAACGCCCCTAGAAAGCATGTGAGTCACAAACCCCATGTGACAGCGTGTGTGTCACAAACCCTATTTGACAGCGTGTGTGTCACAAACACCCCTGGAAACTCTGTGTGTCACAAATACCATTGGACAGGGTGTGTGTCAAAAGGCCACCTCGACAGTGTGTCTTTCACAAACCCCATTGGACAACGCGTGTGTCTCAAAATGCATTGTACTATGTGTGTGTCACAAACACCATTGGACAGCATGTGTGTCACAGAGCCCGTTTGACAATGTGTGTGTCACAAATACCCCTGGAACCCGTTTGTGTCACAAAAGCCTATAGACAGCGTGTATGTCACCAACCCCATAGGAAAGCCTGTTTGTCACAAAACCCATTGGACAGCGTTTGTGTCACAAATACCCCTGGAAACTGTTTGTGCAACAAACTCCCCTGGACAGGGTGTGTGTCACAAAACCCATTGGACACTGTGTGTCAGAAACGCCACTGGACAGTGTGTGTGTCACAAACCCCATTGCATAGAGTGTGTGTCACTAACCCCATTGGACAGCGTGTGTGTCACAAATACCCCTGGACACCGTTTGTGTCACAAACGCCCCTGGAAAGGGTGTGTGTCACAAACCCCGTTGGAGGGCGTGTGTGTCACAAACCCCATTGGACAGCGAGTATGTCACAAACACCATTGGACAGGTTGTGTGTCACAAACAGCCCTGGATAGCGTGTGTGTCACAAACCCCATTGGAAAGCGTGTGTGTCACAAACACCCCTGGACAGCGTGTGTGTCAGAAACCGATTTGGACAGCGTGTATTTCACAAACCCTCCTGGACACCGTTTATGTAACTAACGCCCCTGGACAGGGTGTGTGTCACAAACCCCATTGGACAGTGTGTGTGTCACAGACCTCATTGGACTGTGTGTGTGTCACAAACCCCATTGGACAGCGTGTGTGTCACAAACACCCGTGGAGAGCGTGTGTGGCATAAACTCCATTGGACAGGGTGTGTGTCACCAACACCCCTGGAAAGCGTGTGTTTCACAAACCCCATTGGATAGTGTGTCTGTCACAACCCCCCCTGGAAACTGTGTGTGTCACAAAACCCATTGCACACCGTGCGTGTCACAAACACCCCTGGACACGGTGTGTTTGACAAATCCCATTGATCACTTTGTGTTTCAGAAACCTAAATGGACAGTGTGTGTGTAAGAAAACCCATTGGACAGTGTGTGTGTCACAAACCCCGTTGGACAGGGTGTGTGTCACAAACAATCCTGGACAAGGTGTGTGTGAAAATTCCCATTGATCACTTTGTGTTTCACAAACCTAAATGGACAGCGTGTGTGTAAGAAAACCCATTGGACAGTGTGTGTGTCACAAACCCTATTGGACAGGGTGTGTGTCACAAACAGTCCTACACAGCGTGTGTATCACAAACCCCATTGGACACGGTTTGTGTCATAAACGCCCCTGGACAGGGTGTGTGTCACAAACCCCCTTGAACAGCCTGTGTATCACAAACCCCATTAGAATGTCTGTTTCACAATCCCCAATGAATACTGTGTGAGTCACAAACCCCCTTGGACAGTGTGTGTGGCATAAACAGTACAACACAGGGTGTGTATCAAAAACATCTCGGGGCAGCGTGTGTGTGACAAACCCCATTGTACAGAGTGTGTAAAAACAACCCCTGGACGGTGTGTGTGCCACAAAGACCATTGAACAGTGTCTATGTCACAAACCCCATTGGACAGCCTGGTGTCACAATAGCCTTTTGACAGCGTGTGTGTCACAAACTCCGTCGGACAGCATGTGTGTTAAAACCACCCATGGAAAAAGTGTGTGTCACAAACTCCATTGGACAACGTGTATGTCACAAACCCCATTGGACAGCCTGTGTGTCATAGAAGCCATTGGACAGCATGTGTGACACAAACCCCATTGGACAGCCTGTGTGTCACAAACTCCATTGGACGGTGTGTATGTCACAAACCCCGTTGGATAGCGTGTGTGTCACAAACCCCATTGGACAACGTGTGTGTCATAAACACCCCTGGACAGGGTGTGTGTCACAAACCCCATTGAACAGCATGTGTGTCACAAAACCCATGGAACAGAGTGTGTGTCACAAAACCCATTGGAGAGCGTGTGTGTAACAAACACCCCTGGACAGGGTGTGTGTCACTAACCCCATTGAACACTGTGTGTCACAAACCTCATTGAACAGCGTGTGTGTAAGAAAACCCGTTGGACAGCGTGTGTGTTCCAAACCCCATTGGAAAATGTGTGTGTCAGAAACCCCTCTGCCCACCGTTTGTGTCACAAACGCCCCGGGACAGGGTGTGTGTCACAAACCCCATTGGACAGCCTGTGTGTCACAAACCCCATTGAACAGCAAGTGTGTCACAATCCCCATCTGAACCGTTTGTGTCACACACCCCGCTGGACAGTGCGTGTGTCACAAACCACATTCGATAACGTGTATATAACAAACACCCCTGGACACTGTGTGTGTCACAAATACCCCATTGGACAGGGTGTGTGTCAGAAACCCCATTGGACAGCGTGTGTGTCACAAACACCCCTGGACAGGATATGTGTCACAAATACCCCTGGACAGGGTGTGTGTCACAAACCCTATTTGACAGCATGTGTGTCACAAACCTCATTGGACAGTGTCTGTCTCACAAACTCCCCTTGACAGGGTGTGTTTCACAAACCCCATTTGACAGCGTGTGTGTCACAAACATCCCTGGACAGGGTGTGTGTCACAAAGAAATCTGGACAGGGTGTGTGTCACAAACCTTATTGGACAGCTTGTGTTTCACAAAACCCATTCGACAGCGTGCGTATCACAAATCCCATTGGACAGCATGTGTGTCAGATACACCCCTGGAGAGCATGTGTTTCACAAACCTCATTGTACAGAGTGTGTGTCACAAACACCCCTGGAGAGCGTGTGTGTCACAAACCCGATTGGACATGGTGTCTCTCACAAACACCTCTGGACACCGTTTGTGTCAAAAATGCACATGAGCATGGCGTGTGTGACAAACCTCATTGTACAGAGTGTGTAAAAACACCCCCTGGACAGTGTGTGTGTCACAAACATCCCTAAGCAGTGTGTGTGTCACAAAGCCTATTGGACAGTGTGTTTGTCACAATCCCCATTGTACCCCGTGTGTTTCACAGAACCAATTGGACAGTGTATGTGTCACAAACACCACTAGAAACCGTTTGTGTCACAAAAACCCCTGGACAGGGTGTGTGTCAGAAACCCCATTTGACAGCGTGTGTGTCACAAATCTCATTGGACAGCGTGTGTGTCACAAACACCCCTGGACAGGGTGTGTGTCACAAATACCCCTGGATGGGGTGTGTGTCACAAACCCCATTGGACAATGTGTGTGTCACGAACTCCTTTGGACAGTGCCTGTGTCACAAACCCCATTGGACAGCGTGTGTCACAACACCCCCTTGAAACTGTCTGTGTCACAAACCCCATTGGAGCTTGTGTGTGTCACAAACCTCACTAAAGAGTGTCTGTTTCACAAACTCCATTGGACAGAGTGTGTGTCACAAACCCCATTGAACAGCGTGTGTGTCACAAAACCCATTGGACAGAGTGTGTCTCACAAAACCCATTGGAGAGCGTGTGTGTCACAAACACCCCTGGACGGGGTGTGTGTCACAAACACCCCTGGAAACCGTTTGTGACACAAACGCCACTGGACAGCTTGTGTGTGAAAAACCCCATTTGATAGCGTGTGTGTCACAAACCCCATTGGACAACGTGTGTGTCAAAAGCCCCGTTGGACAGAGTGTGTATCACAAACACCCCTGGACAGTGTCTTTGTTAAAATACCCCTGGAAACCGTTTGTTTTACAAACGCCCCCGGAAAAGGTCTATGTCACAAACCCCATTTGATAGCATGTGTGTAAAAAACCCCATTGGACAGCCTGTGGGTCACAAACACCCCTGGACATGGTGTGTGTCAGAAACCCCGTTGGACAGCGCGTGTATCACAAACCCCATTGAATACTGTGTGTGTCACAAACCCCATTGGACAGTGTGTGTGTCACAAACCCCGTTGGACAGCGCGTGTCTCACAAACCCCATTTGACAGGGTGTGTGTCACAAACCCCATTGGACAGCGTGTGTGTCACAGAGCCCATTGGAGAGTGTGTCTGTCACAAACACCCCTAGAAACCGTTTGTGTCACAAAGGCCGCTGGACAGCGTGTGTGTTACAAACGTCATTTGACAGCGTGCGTGTCACATACCCCATTGAAGAGCGTGCGTATCACAAACACCCCTGGACAGCGTGTGTGTCACAAAGACCCCTTGAAAACGCTTGTGTCAAAAACACCCCTGGACATGGTTTGTGTCAAAAACCCGACTTGACAGCGTGTGTGTCACAAACCCCATTGGACAGAGTGTGTGTCACAAACATCCCTGGACATGGTGTGTGTCATAAAAACCATTTTAAAGTGTGTGTGTCACAAACCCCGTGGAAGAGCGCCTGTGTCACAAACCCCATTGGACAGCATGTGTATCATAAACCCCATTGGACAGCATGTGTGTCACAGAAGCCATTGGACAGCGTGTGTGTCACAAACGCCCCTGGACAGTGTGTATGTCACAAACCCCATTCAACAGCGTGTGTGTCACAACCCCCATTGGACAGCGTGTGTGTCACAAACACCCCTGGACAGGGTGTTTGTCACAAACAGCCCTGTGCAGCGTGTGTGTCACAAACCCCTTGGGACAGCGTATGTGTCACAAAGCTCCCTGGACACCGTTTTTATCACAAACGCCCCTGGACAGGATGTGTGTCACAAACACCATTGGAATGCTCGTGTATTACAAACCCCATTGGACAGCGTGTGTGTCACAAACTCCATTGGACAGCGTGTGTGTCACAGGCCCCATTGGACAGTGTGTGTGTCACAAACACTCCTGGAAACCGTTTGTGTCACAAACACCACTGGACAGGTTGTGTGTCAAAAACCCCATTTGATAGCGTGTGTGTCACAAACCCTATTAGACAACGTGTGTGTCACAAACCCCATTGGACAGAGTGTGTATCACAAACACCCCTGGACAGTGTGTTTGTCACAAACACCCCTGGAAACCGTTTGTGTTACAAATGCCCCTGGACAGGTTGTTTTTCAGAAATCCCATTTGATAGCATGTGTGTAAAAAACCCCATTGGACAGCGTGTGGATCACAAACACCCCTGGACAGGGTGTGTGTCACAAACCCATTTGGACGGTGTGTCTGTCACAATCCCCATTGAATACTGTGTGTGTCACAAATCCCATTGGACAGTGTGTGTGTCACAAACCCCATCGGACAGCACTTGTGTCACAAAACCTATTTGACAGGGAGTGTGTCACAAACCTCATTGGACAGCGTGTGTGTATGAAAACCCATTAGACAGAGTGTGTGTCACAAACCCCATTGGACAGCGTGTGTGTCACAAACAGCCGTGGACAGGGTGTGTATCACAAACCCCTTTGGAAAGGGTGTGTGTCACAAACTCCCCTGGACACTGTGTGTGTCAAAAACCCCATTGGACAGTGTGTGTGTCACAAACCCCATTGGACAGCGTGTGTGTCACAAACCCTGTTGGACAACGCATGTTTCACAAAGCCCCTTGGACAGCGTGTGTGCAACAAACCTCGTCACAGACCTCGTCGGACAGAGTATGTGTTACAAACACCCCTGGAAACCGTTTGTGTCACAAACGCCCCTGGACAGGATGTGTGTCACAAACACCGCCAAGCAGTGTGTGTGTCACAAAGCCCATTAGACAGTGTGTGTGTCAGAAACCCATTAGGACAGCGTGTGTGTCACAGACCCCATTGGACAGTGTGTGTTTCACAAACATCCCTGGACAGCATGTGTTTCACAAACCCCATTCGACAGCGTGTGTGTCACAAACAGCCATGGACAGGGTGTGTGTCACAAACCCCTTTGGAAAGGGTGTGTGTCACAAACTCCCCTGGACAGTGTGCGTGTCACAAACCCCATTGGACAGCGTGTGTGTCATAAACCCCTTTGGACAGAGTGTGTGCCACAACCTCTCCTGGATATTGTCTGTGTCACAAACACCCCTGGACAGCGTGTATGTCACAATCCTCCCTAAATAGTGTGTGTATCTCAAAATCCCCATTGGACAGTGTGTGTCAGAAACGCCACTGGACAGAGTGTGTGTCACAGACTCCATTGGACAGTGTGTGTGTCACAAACCCCATTGGACACCGTGTGTTTCACAAACCCCATAGGACAGTGTGTGTTTCAAAAACCCCTCTGGAAACCGTTTGTGTCACAAACGCCCCTGGACAGGGTGTGTGTCACAAACCCCATTTGACAGCGTGTGTGTCACAAACCCCTTTGGACAGCGTGTGTGTCACAAACACCCCTGGACAGTGTGTGTGTCAAAAATACCACTGGACAAAATCTGTCTCACAAACCCTATTGGACAACGTTTGTGTCAGAAACCGAATTCGACAGTGTGTGTGTCACAGACCCCTTTGGACAGGGTGTGTGTCAGAAACCCCACTGAAAACTGTGTGTGTAACAAACCTCATCGGACAGCGTGTGTGTAAGAAAAGCCATTGTACAGCGTGTGTGTCATAAATACCATTGGACAGCGTGTGTCACAACCCCTCCTGGACACCGTTTGTGTCACAAACGCCTTTGGACAGGGTGTATGTCACAAACCCCATTGGACAGCCTGACTGTCACAAAACCCATTGGACAGCGCGGGTCACAAAGCCCTTTGGGCAGCGTGTGTGTCAAAAACCCCATTGGAAAGCGTGTGTGTCACACTTCCCATTGGAGAGTGCGTGTGTCACTAACCCCATTGGACAGTGTGTGTCACAAGCCCCCTGGAAACTGTGTGTGTCACAAACCCCATTGGACACCGTTTGTGTCACAATGTCCCCTGGACAGGGTATGTGTCACAAACCCTATCGACAGCGTGTGTGTCAAAAACCCCATTGGAGAGCGTGTGTGTCACAAGCCCCATTGGACAGTGTTTGTGTCACAAACCCCATTGAACAGTATCTGTCACAACCCCCTCTGGAAAGTATGTGTGTCACAAACCCCGTTGGACAGCGTGTCTGTCACAGACTGTATTGGAGAGTGTGTGTGTCGCAAACACCCATGGAAACCGTTTGTGTCACAAACACCCCTGGACAGGGTGTGTGTCACAAACACCCATGGAAACCGCTTGTGTTACAAACTCCCGTGGACAAAGTGTGTGTCACAAACACCCCTGCACAGTGTGTGTGTCACAAACCGCTTTGGAGAGGTTGTGTTTCAGAATCCACCCTGGACACCGTTTGTGTCACAAAGGCCCCTGGACATGGTGTGTGTCAAAACCCCATTGGACAGTGTGTGTGTCACAATCCCCATTGGACAGCGTGTGTGGCACAAGCGCCCCAAGACAGGGTGTGTATCACAAACACCATTGGACAGCGTTTTTGTCACAAACCCCATTGGACAGCGTGTGTCACAAACCCCATTGTACAGAGTGTGTGTGTCAGACCGCATTGGACATTGTTTGTGTCACAAACACCCCTGGAAACTGTTTGTGTCACAAAAGCCCCTGGACAGGGTGTGTGTCACAAAGCCCATTGGACAGCATGTGTGTCACAAACACCTCTGGAGAGGGTCTGTGTCACAAACCCTGTTGGACAACGCGTGTGTCACAAACCCCATTTGACAGCGTGTGTCAGAAACGCCATTGAACAGCGTGTGTGTCACAAATACCCCTGGACAGCGTGTGTGTCACAAACCCCTTTGGACAGAGTGTGTGTCACAAACCCTCCTGGACACCGTTTGTGTCAGAAACGCCCCTGGACAGGGTATGTGTCACAAAATCCATTGGACAGCGTGTGTGTCACAAATACCCCTGGACAGCGTGTGTGTCACAAACCCCTTTGGAGAGGTTGTGTGTCAGAAACCACCCTGGACACCGTTTGTGTCACAAAGGCCCCTGGACATGGTGTATGTCAAAACCCCATTGGACAGTGTGTGTGTCACAATCCCCATTGGACAGCGTGTGTGGCACAAACCCCCCTGGACAGCGTGTGTGTCACAAACCCCTTTGGAGAGCCTGTGTGTCACAGACCCCATTGGACAGTGTGTGTGTCACAAACAACCATGGAAACTGCTTGTGTTACAAACTCCCGTGGACAGAGTGTGTGTCACAAACGCCATTGGACAGCGTGTTTGTCACAGACTGTATTGGACAGTGTTTGTGTCACAAACACTCCTGGAAACCGTTTGTGTCACAAACACCTCTGGACAGGGTGTTTGTCAAAAACCCCGTTGGACAGCGTGTGAGTCACAAACACCCCTGGACAGCGTGTGTGTCACAAACCCCTTTGGAGAGGTTGTGTGTCAGAAACCACCCTGTACACCGTTTGTGTCACAAAGGGCCCTGGACATGGTGTGTGTCAAAACCCCATTGGAAAGTGTGTGTGTCACAATCCCCATTGGACAGTGTGTGTGGCACAAACGCCCGAAGACAGAGTGTGTGTCACAAACACTATTGGGCAGCGTTGTTGTCACAAACCCCATTGGACAGCGTGTGTCACAAACCCCATTGTACAGCGTGTGTGTGTCAGACCGCATTGGACATTTTGTGTGTAACAAACACCTATGGAAACCGTTTGTGTCACAAAAGCCCCTGGACAGTGTGTGTGTCACAAACACCCCTGGACAGGCTGTATGTCACAAACACCCCTGGAGAGTGTCTGTGTCACAAACCCTGTTCGACAGCGCATGTGTCACAAACCCCATTCGACAGCGTGTGTCAGAAACGTCATTGGACAGTGTGTGTGTCACAAATACCCCTGGAAAGCGTGTGTGTCACAAACTCCTTTGGACAGGGTGTGTGTCACAAACCCCCCTGGACACCATTTGTGTCACAAACGCCCCTGGACAGTGTGTGTGTCACAAAATCTATCGACAGCGTGCGTGTCACGAACCCATTGGAACACGTGTTGATCACAAACCCCATTGGACAGTGTGTGTGTCACAAACCCCATTGGACAGCGTGTCTGTCACAGATTGTATTGGAGAGTGTGTGTCACAAACACCCCTGGAAACCGTTTGTGTCACAAACACCACTGGACGGGGTGTGTGTCACAAAGCCCATTCGACAGCGTGTGTCAGAAACGCCATTGGACAGCGTGTGTGTCACAAACCCCACTGGACAGCGTGTGTGTCACAAACCCCATTGGAGAGCGTGTGTGTCACAAACCCCATTGGACAGTGTGTGTGTCACAAACCTCGTGGGACAGTGCGAGTGTCATAAGCCCCATTGGAACACGTGTTGGTCACAAACCCCATTGGACAGTGAGTGTGTCACAAACCTCATTGGACAGTGTCTGTCACAACACCCCCTTCAAACTATGTGTGTCACAAACCCCATTGGACAGCGTGTGTGTCACAAACCCCATTGGACAGCCTATGTGTCACAGACCCCATTGGACAGTGTGTGTGTCACAAACACCCATGGAAAACACTTGTGTTACAAATTCCCGTGGACAGGGTGTGTGTCACAAACCCCATTGGACAGCATGTGTGTCACAGACTGTACTGGACAGTGTGTGTGCCACAAACACTCTTGGAAACCGTTTGTGTCACAAGCGCCCCTGGACAGGGTGTGTGTCACAAACCCCATTGCACTGCGTGTGTGTCACAAACACCCCTGGACAGCGTGTGTGTCACAAACCCCTTTGAAGATGTTGTGTGTCAGAAACCACCCTGGACACCGTTTGTGTCACAAAGGCCCCTGGACATGGTGTTTGTCCAAACCCCATTGGAGAGTGTGTGTGTCACCATCCCCATTGGACAGCGTGTGTGGCACAAACGCCCCAAGACAGGATGTGTGTCACAAACACCATTGGACAGCGTTTTTGTCACAAACCCCAATGGAAAGCGTGTGTCACAATCCCCATTGTACAGCGTTTGTGTGTCAGACCGCATTGGACATTGTGTGTGTCACAAACAACCCTGGAAACCCTTTGTGTCACAAACGCCCCTGAACAGCGTGTGTGTCACAAACACCCCTGGACAGGGTGTATGTCACAAAAACCCCTGGAGAGTGTCTGTGTCACAAACCCTGTTGGACAGCGCGTGTGTCACAAACCCCATTCGACAGCATGTGTCAGAAAGGCCATTGGACAGCGTGTGTCTCACAAATACCCCTGGACAGCATGTGTGTCACAAACCCCTTTGGACAGGGTGTGTGTCACAAACCCCCCTGGACACTTTTTTTGTCACAAACGCCCCTGGACAGGGTGTGTGTCACAAAATCTATCGACAGCGTGCGTGTCACGAACCCATTGGAACACGTGTTGATCACAAACCCCATTGGACAGTGTGTGTGTCACAATCCCCTTGGAGAGTGTGTGTCACAAACCATTTTGGACAGGGTGTGTGGCACAAACTCCCCTGGACACTGTTTGTGTCACAAACGCCCCTGGACAGGGTGTGTGTCACAAATCCTATCGACAGCGTGTGTGTCACAAACCCCATTGGAGAACTTGTGTGTCACAATTCCCATTGGACAGTGTGTGTGTCATAAACCTCGTGGGACAGTGTGAGTGTCATAAACCCCACTGGAACACGTGTTGGTCACAAACCCCATTGGGCATCGTGTGTGGCACAAACGCCCCAAGACAAGGTGTGTGTCACAAACCCCATTGGACAGCGTGTGTCACAAACCCCATTGTACAGCGTGTGTGTGTCAGACCGCATTGGACATTTTATGTGTCACAAACACCTATGGAAACCGTTTGTGTCACAAAAGCCCCTGGACAGTGTGTGTGTCACAAACACCCCTGGACAGGCTGTATGTCACAAACACCCCTGGAGAGTGTCTGTGTCACAAACCCTGTTGGACAGCGCATGTGTCACAAACCCCATTCGACAGCATGTGTCAGAAACGTCATTGGACAGTGTGTGTGTCACAAATACCCCTGGAAAGCGTGTGTGTCACAAACTCCTTTGGACAGGGTGTGTGTCACAAACCCCCCTGGACACCATTTGTGTCACAAACGCCACTGGACAGGGTGTGTGTCACAAAATCTATCGACAGCGTGCGTGTCACGAACCCATTGGAACACGTGTTGATCACAAACCCCATTGGACAGTTTGTGTGTCACAAACCCCATTGGACAGCGTGTCTGTCACAGATTGTATTGGAGAGTGTGTGTCACAAACACCCCTGGAAACTGTTTGTGTTACAAACACCACTGGACGGGGTGTGTGTCACAAAGCCCATTCGACAGCGTGTGTCAGAAACGCCATTGGACAGCGTGTGTGTCACAAACCCCACTGGACAGCGTGTGTGTCACAAACCCCATTGGAGAGCGTGTGTGTCACAAACCCCATTGGACAGTGTGTGTGTCACAAACCTCGTGGGACAGTGCGAGTGTCATAAGCCCCATTGGAACACGTGTTGGTCACAAACCCCATTGGACAGTGAGTGTGTCACAAACCTCATTGGACAGTGTCTGTCACAACACCCCCTTCAAACTATGTGTGTCACAAACCCCCTTGGACAGCGTGTGTATCACAAACACCCTTGGACAGCGTGTGTGTCACAAACCCCTTTGGACAGAGTGTGTGTCACAAACCCCCCTGGACACCTTTTTTGTCACAAACGCCCCTGGACAGGGTGTGTGACACACCCTGGACAGCGTGTGTGTCACATACCCCATCGGAGAGCGTGTGTTTCACAAGCCACATTGGACAGTGTGTGTGTCACAAACCTCGTGGGACAGTGCAAGTGTCATAAACCCCATTGGAACACGTGTTGGTCACAACCCCCCGCTGGAAACTATGTGTGTTCCAAACCCCACTGTACAGCGTGTGTGTCACAAACACCCCTGGACAGCGTGTGTGTCACAAACCCCATTGGACAGCCTGTGTGTCACAGACCCCATTGGACAGTGTGTGTGTCACAAACACCCATGGAAAACGCTTGTGTTACAAATTCCCGTGGACAGGGTGTGTGTCACAAACCCCATTGGACAGCATGTGTGTCACAGACTGTATTGGACAGTGTGTGTGTCACAAACACCTTTGGAAACCGTTTGTGTCACAAGCGCCCCTGGACAGGGTGTGTGTCACAAACCCCATTGCACTGCGTGTGTGTCACAAACACCCCTGGACAGCGTGTGTGTCACAAACCCCTTTGAAGATGTTGTGTGTCAGAAACCACCGTGGACACCGTTTGTGTCACAAAGGCCCCTGGACATGGTGTTTGTCCAAACCCCATTGGAGAGTGTGTGTGTCACCATCCCCATTGGACAGCGTGTGTGGCACAAACGCCCCAAGACAGGATGTGTGTCACAAACCCCATTCGACAGCGTTTTTGTCACAAACCCCAATGGAAAGCGTGTGTCACAATCCCCATTGTACAGCGTTTGTGTGTCAGACCGCATTGGACATTGTGTGTGTCACAAACAACCCTGGAAACCCTTTGTGTCACAAACGCCCCTGAACAGCGTGTGTGTCACAAACACCCCTGGACAGGGTGTATGTCACAAAAACCCCTGGACAGGGTCTGTGTCACAAACCCTGTTGGACAGCGCGTATGTCACAAACCCCATTCGACAGCATGTGTCAGAAAGACCATTGGACAGCGTGTGTCTCACAAATACCCCTGGACAGCATGTGTGTCACAAACCCCTTTGGACAGGGTGTGTGTCACAAACCCCCCTGGACACCTTTTTTGTCACAAACGCCCCTGAACAGGGTGTGTGACACACCCTGGACAGCGTGTGTGTCACATACCCCATCGGAGAGCGTGTGTTTGACAAGCCACATTGGACAGTGTGTGTGTCACAAACCTCGTGGGACAGTGCGAGTGTCATAAACCCCATTGGAATACGTGTTGGTCACAACCCCCCGCTGGAAACTATGTGTGTTCCAAACCCCACTGGACAGCGTGTGTGTCACAAACCCCATTGGACAGCCTGTGTGTCACAAACCCTATGGACAGAGTGTGTTTCAGAAACGCCCCTGGACAGGGTGTGTGTCACAAACCCTATGGACAGCGTGTGTGTCACAAACTCAATGAAGAGCGTGTGTGTCACAAGCCGCATTGGACAGTGTGTGTGTCACAAACCCCATTGGGCAGTGTCTGTCACAACCACCCCTTGAAACTATGTGTGTCAGAAACCCCATTGGACAGCGTGTGTGTCACAAACCCCCGTGGACAGCGTGTGTGTCACAAACCCCATTGGACAGCGTGTGTGTCACAAATCCTTTGGACAGCCTGTGTGTCACAGACCCCATTGGACAGTGTGTGTGTCACAAACACCCCTGGAAACCGCTTGTGTTACAAATTCCCGTGGACAGGTTGTGTGTCACAAACCCCATTGGACAGTCTGTGTGTCAGAAACACCTCTGAACAGCTTGTGTGTCACAAACCCCATTGGACAGCGTTTGTGTCACAAAGGCCCCTGGACATGGTGTGTGTCAAAACCCCATTGGACAGTGCGTGTGTCACAATCTCAATTGGACAGCGTGTGTGGCACAAACGCCCCAAGACAGGGTGTGTGTCACAAATACCATTGGAGAGCGTTTTTGTCACAAACCCCATTGGACAGCGCGTGTCACAAATCCCATTGGACAGCGTGTGTGTGTCACACCGCATTGGACACAGTGTGTGTCACAAACACCCCTGGAAACCGTCTGTGTCACAAACGCCCCTGGACAGCGTGTGTGTCTCAAACACCCCTGGACAGGGTCTGTGTCACAAACTCTGTTGGACAGCGCGTGTGTCACAAACCCCATTGGACAGCGTGTGTCACAAACCCCATTGGACAGCGTGTGTGTCACAAACACCCCTGGACAACGTGTGTGTCACAAATCCTATGGACAACGTGTGTGTCACAAATCCCATCGGATAGCGTGTGTGTCACAAAACCCATTGGACAGTGTGTGTGTCACAAATCTCGTGGGACAGTGCGAGTGTCATAAACCCCATTGGAACACGTGTTGGTCACAACCCCCCCCTGGAAACTGTGTGTTCCTAACCCCACTGGACAGCGTGTGTGTCACAAAACCCATTGGACAGCCTGTGTGTCACAGACCCCATTGGACAGTGTGTGTGTCACAAATACCCATGGAAACCGCTTGTTTTTCAAACTTCCGTGGAAAGGGTGTTTGTCACAAATCCCATTGTACAGCCTTTGTGTGTCAGACCACATTGGACATTGTGTGTGTCACAAACACCCCTGGAAACCGTTTGTGTCACAAACGCGTCTGGACAGCATGTGTGTCACAAACACCCCTGGACAGGTTGTATGTTACAAACACCACTGGACAGGATCTGTGTCACCAACCCTGTTGGACAGCGCGTGTGTCACAAACCCCATTCGACAGCGTGTGTTAGAAACGCCATTGGACAGCATGTGTGTCACAAACACCCCTGGACACCATTTGTGTCACAAACGCCCCTGGACAGGGTGTGTGTCACAAACCCCATTGGACAGCGTGTGTCACAAACCTCATTGTACAGCGTGTGTGTGTCAGACCGCATTGGACATTGTGTGTGTCAAAAACACCCCTGGAAACCGTTTGTGTCACAAACGCCCCTGGACAGTGTGTGTGTCACAAACACCCCTGGACAGGGCGTATGTCACAAACACCCCTGGACAGGGTCTGTGTCACAAACCCTGTTGGACAGCGCGTGTGTCACAAACCCCATTCGATAGCATGTGTTAGAAATGCCATTGAACAGCGTGTGTGTCACAAAGACCCCTGGACAGCGTGTGTGTCACAAACTCCTTTGGACAGGGTGTGTGTCACAAACTCTCCTGAACAGGGTGTGTGTCACAAACCCTATGGAAAGCGTGTGTGTCACAAACCCCATTGGACAGCCTGTGTATCACAGACCCCATTGGACAGTGTGTGTGTCACAAAAACCCCTGGAAACCGCTTGTGTTACAAATTCCCGTGGACAGGTTGTGTGTCACAAACCCCATTGGACAGCGTGTGTGTCACAAACACCTCTGGACAGCATGTGTGTCACAAATCCCATTGGACAGCGTTTGTGTCACAAAGGCCCCTGGACATGGTGTGTGTCAAAACCCCATTGGACCGTGTGTATGTCACAATCCCAATTGGACAGCGTGTGTGGCACAAACGCCCCAAGACAGGGTGTGTGTCACAAATACCATTGGAGAGCGTTTTTGTCACAAACCCCATTGGACAGCGCGTGTCACAAACCCCATTGGACAGCGTGTGTGTGTCAGACCGCATTGGACACTGTGTGTGTCACAAACACCCCTGGACAGGGTCTGTGTCACAAACCCCGTTGGACAGTGCGTGTGTCACAAACCCCATTGGACAGCGTGTGTCACAAACCCCATTGGACAGCCTGTGTGTCACAAACACCCCTGAACACCGTTTGCATCACAAACGCCCCTGGACAGCGTGTGTGTCTCAAACACCCCTGGATATGGTCTGTGTCACAAACCCCGTTGGACAGCGCGTGTGTCACAAACCCCATTGGACAGCGTGTGTCACAAACCCCATTGGACAGCGTGTGTGTCACAAACACCCCTGAACACCGTTTGTGTCACACACGCCCCTGGACAGCGTGTGTGTCACAAACCCTATGGACAGCGCGTGTGTCACAAATCCCATCGGAGAGCGTGTGTGTCACAAGCCCCATTGGACAGTGTGTGTGTCACAAACCTCGTGGGACAGTGCGAGTGTCATAAACCCCATTGGAACACGTATTGGTCACCACCCCCCCTGGAAAGTATGTGTGTTCCAAACCCCACTGTACAGCGTGTGTGTCACAAACCCCATTGGACAGCCTGTGTGTCACAGACCACATTGGACAGTGTGTGTAAGAAATGCCATTGAACAGCGTGTGTGTCACAAACACCCCTGGACAGCGTGTGTGTCACAAACTCCTTTGGACAGGGTGTGTGTCACAAACACCCCTGAACAGGGTGTGTGTCACAAACCCTATGGACAGCGTGTGTGTCACAAACACCATTGGAGAGCATGTGTGTCACAAACTCCATTGGACAGCTTGTGTGTCACAAACCCCGTTGGACAGTGAAAGTGTCACAAACCCCATTGGGAAACGTGTGTGGCACAAACACTATTGGACAGTGTGTGTGTCACAAACCCCATTGGACAGCCTGTGTCTTACATACCCCATTGGACATTGTTTGTGTCACAAAAAACCCAGGAACCATCTTGTGTCACAAACTCCCCTGGACAGGGTATGTGCCACAAACTCCATTGGACAGTGTGTGTGTCACACACTGTATTGCACAGTGTGTGTGTCACAAATACCCCTCGAAACCGTTTGTGTCACAAACGCCCCTTGACAGGGTGTGTGTCACAAACCCATTGGACAACTTGTGTGTCACAAACCCCATTCGACAGCGTGTGTCACAAACCCCATCGGACAGCGTGTTTTTCACAAAGACCCCTGGACAGCGTGTGTGTCACAAATCCCATTGGACAGTGTGTGTGTCACAAACACCCCTGGACAGCGTGTGTGTCACAAACCCCTTTGGAGAGGTTGTGAGTCAGAAACCACCATGGACACCGTTTGTGTCACAAAGGCCCCTCGACATGGTGTGTGTCAAAACCCCATTGGACACTGTGTGTGTCCCAAACCCCTAATAGACAGCGTGTGTGTCAGTAACCTGATTGGACAGTGTGTGTGTCACAAACCTCACTGGACAGCGTGTTTGTCACAGACCCCATTGCACAGTGCATTTGTGACAAACCCCATTGAACAGTGTGTGTGTTACAATCCTCATTGGACAGCGTGTGTCACAACCCCCTCTGGAAAATTAGTGTGTCACAAACACCCCTGGACAGCGTGTGTGTCACACACCTCCCTAAATATTGTGTGTCTCACAATCGCCATTGTTCAGCGTGTGTGTTACAAACTCCATTGGACAGAGTGTGTTGCACAAACCCCATTGGTCAGGGTGTGTGTAACAAACGCCCCTGGAGAGGGTGTGTGTCACAAACTCCATTCGACAGCAAGTGTGTCACAACCCGCATTGGTCAGCGTGTGTGTCACAAACTCCATTGGACAGCCTGTGTGTCACAGACCCCATTGGACAGTGTGTGTGTCACAAACTCTATTGGACACCCTGTGTGTCACAGACCCCATTGGACAGTGTGTGTGTCACAAACACCCCTGGAAACCGTTTGTGTCACAAGCGCCCCTGGACAGGGTGTGTGACATAAACTCCATTGGACAGAGTGAGTAACAACACGCCCTGGACACTGTGTGTGTCATAAATCCCCCTAAACAGTGTGTGTGTCACAAACACTCCTGGACCGGGTGTGTGTCACAAACCCCATTTGACATCGTGGGTGTCACAAACCCCATTGGACAGTGTGTGTGTCAAAAACACCCCTCGACAGGGTGTGTGTCACAAATCGAAATGAACACTTTGTGTTTCACAAATCTCATTGGACAGGATGTGTCACAACCCCCCCTGGAAAATGTGTGTGTGTCACAAACATCCCTGGTCAGCGTGTGTGTCACAAACTCCATTGGACAGAGTGTGTGTCACGAACCCTATTGGACAGCTTGTGTGTCACAGACCCCATTGGATACTGTGTGTGTCAGAAACCCTCCTGGACAACGTTTGTGTCAAAAACGCCCCTGGGCAGGGTGTGAGTCACAAACCCCATTGGACAGTGTGTGTGTCACCATTCCCATTGTACACTGTGTGTATCACAAGCCTCATTGGACAACGTGTGTGTAAGAATACCCATTGGACAGTGTGTATGTCACAAACCCCATTGGATAATGTGTGTGTGTCTCAAAGGCCCCTGGACACCTTTTGAGTGACAAAGGCCCCTGGACATGGTGTGTGTCAAAGCCCCATTGCACAGTGTGTGTGTCACAATCCCCATTGGACAGCGTATGTGCAACAAACACCATTGGAGAGCGTATGTGTCAGAAAACCCATGGGACAGTACGAGTGTCACAAACCCCATTGGAAAACGTGTGTGTCACAAACCCCATTGGACAGTGTGTGTGTCACAAACCCCATTGAACAGTGTCTGTCACAACCTCCCCTGGAAAATATGTGTGTCACATACCCCATTGGACAGCGTGTGTGTCATAAAACCCCCTGGACATTGTGTGTGTCACAAAACCCATTGGAAAACTTGTGTGTCACAAACCCCATTCGACAGTGTCTGTGTGACAAACACCATTGAACAGTGTCTGTCACAACCCCATCTGTAAAATATGTGTGTCATAAACCCCATTGGACAGCTTGTGTGTCACAAACCCCATTGGACAGCGTGTGTGTCACAGACCCCATTGGACAGTGTGTGCGTCACAAACACCCCTGGAAACCGCTTGTGTCACAAACTCTTCTGGACAGGGTGTGCGTCACAAACCCCCCTAAACAGTGTGTGTGTCACAAACCCCGTTGGACAGTGTTTGTATCACAAACCCCGTTGGAAGATGTGAGTGTCACAAACCCCATTGGAAAACGTGTGTTTCACAAACTCCCCTGGACAGTGTGTGTGTCACAAATCCCATTGTACAGTGGGTGTGTCACAGGCTGTATTGTATAGTGTGTGTGTCACAAACACTCCTGGACAGCTTGTGTGTCACAAACCCCATTGGACAGTGTGAGTGTCACAAACCCCATTGGACAGTGCGTGTGTTAAATCCTGTTGGACAACGTGTGTGCCACAAACCCCATTGGATAGTGCGTGTCTTACAAACGTCATTTGACATCGTGTGTGTCACAAACCCCATTGGACAGCGTGTGTGTCACAATCCTCTCTAAACAGTGTGTGTCTCACAATCCGCATTGGTCAGCGTGTGTATCAAAAACTCCATTGGACAGAGTGTGTGTCGCAAACCCTATTGGACAGCTTGTGTGTCACAGACCCCTTTGGATATTGTGTGTGTCACAAACCCCCCTGGACAACGTTTGTGTCACAAACGCCCCGGGACAGGGTATGTTTCACAAACCCCATTGGACAGCCTTTGTGTCGCAAACCCCATTGGACAGAAAGTGTGTCACAAACCCCATTGGACAGCGTGTGTGCCACAAACACCCCTGGAAACCGTTAGTGTCTCAAAGGTCCCTGGACAGTGTGTGTGCCACAAATCCCATTGAACAGCGTGTGTGTCACCATCCCCATTGTACACTGTGTGTGTCACAAACGCCCCTGGACAATGTGTGTGTTACAAACCCCATTGGACAGCGTGTGTGTCACAAACCCCATTGGACAGTGTATGTGTTAACAAAAACCCCTGGACAACGTTTCTGTCACAAACGCCCCTGGACAGGGTGTGTGTCACAAACCCGATTTGATGGCATGTGTGTCACAAACCCCATGGGAGAGTGTGTGTGTCACAAACATGGTTGGACAGCGCGTTTCTAACAAACCCCATTGGACAGCGTGTGTGTCAGAAACCCCATTGGACACCGTGTGTGTCACAGACTCCATTGGACAGTATGTTTGTCACAAACACCCCTGGAAACCGTTTGTGTCACAAACGCCCTTGGACAGCGTGTGTGTCACAAACACCCCTGGACAGGGTCTGTTTCAAAAACCCCATTTGACAGCGTGTGAGTCAGAAACCCCATTGGACAGTGTGTGTGTCACAAACCCCATTGGACAACGTGTGTGTCACAAACCTCATTGGACAGCTCGAATGTAACAAACCCCATTGGACAGCGTTTGTGTCACAAATCCGATTGGACAGTGTGTGTGTCACAAACTCCGTTGGACAGTGTGTGTGTCACAAACCCCGTTGGACAGTGCGAGTGTCACAAACCCCATTGGAAAACGTGTGTGACATAAACCCCATTGGACAGAGTGAGTAACAACACTCCCTGGACACTGTGTGTGTCATAAACCGCCCTAAAGATTGTGTGTTTCACAAACACTCCTGGACCAGGTGTGTGTCACAAACCCCATTTGACATCGTGTGTGTCACAAACCCCATTGGACAGTGTGTGTGTCAAAACCACCCCTGGACAGGGTGTGTGTCACAAATAGAAATGAACACTTTGTGTGTCACGAATCTCATTGGACAGGATGTGTCACAACCCCCCCTGGAAAATGTGTGTGTGTCACAAACACCCCTGGACAGCGTGTGTGTCACAATCCTCCCTAAACAGTGTGTGTCTCACAATCCGCATTGGCAGCGTGTGTGTCACAAACTCCATTGGATAGAGTGTGTGTCACAAACCCTATTGGACAGCTTGTGTGTCAGAGACCCCATTGGATACTGCGTGTGTCAGAAACCCCCCTGGACAACGTTTGTGTCACAAACGCCCCTGGGCAGGGTGTGTTTCACAAACCCCATTGTTCAGCCTTAAAGTCGCAAACCCCATTGGACAGAAGGTATGTCACAAACCCCATTGGACAGCGTGTGTGTCACAGATCCCATTGGACAGTGTGCGTGCCACAAACAGCCCTGGAAACCGTTTATGTCTAAAAGGCCCCTGGACAGGATGTGAGTCACAAACCCCATTGGACAGTGTGTGTGTCACCATTCCCATTGTACACTGTGTGTATCACAAGCCTCATTGGACAGCGTGTGTGTAAGAATACCCATTGGACAGCGTGTATGTCACAAACCCCATTGGATAGTGTGTGTGTGTGTCTCAAAGCCCCCTGGACAACGTTTGTGCCACAAACGCCCCTGGACAGGGTGTGTGTCACAAACCGCATTGAACAGTGTGTGTCTCACAAACCTCATTGGACAGCGTGTGTTTAAGAAAACCCATTGGACAGCGTGTGTGCAACAAACCCCATTCAAGAGTATGTGTGTCTCAAACCCCCCTGGACACCGCTTCTGTCACAGACGCCCCTTGACAGGGTGTGTGTCACACAAACCATTGGACAGCGTGTGTGTCACAAACCGCATTAGACAGCGTGTGTGTCACAAATCCTGTTGGACAGTGCGTGTGTCACAAACCCCATTGGACAGCGTGGCTGTCATAAACACCCCTGGACAGTGTGTGTTTCACAAACACCCCTGGAAATCATTTGTGTCACAAACGCCCATGGAGACGTTGTGTGTCCCATTTGAGAGTGTGTCTGTCATTAAGCACATTGGACAGCGTGTGTGTCACTAACCCCATTGGACAGCCTGTGTGTCACAAACCCCCCTGGACACCGCTTGTGTCATAAATGCCCCTGGACAGGGTGTATTTCAGAAAACCCATTTGATAGCGTGTGTGTCACAAACCCCATTGGACAGTGTATGTGTCACAAAAACCCCTCGACAAGGTTTCTGTCACAAAAGCCCCTGTCCAGCGTGTGTGTCACAAACCCCATTGGATAGTGTGTGTGTGTCTAAAATCCCCCTGGACAGGGTGTGTGTCACACAACCCATTGGACATCCTGTGTGTCACAAACACCGTTAGACAGCGCATGTGTAACAAACTCCATTGGACAGCGTGTGTGTCACAGACTCCATTGGACATTGTGTGTGTGTCACAAACACCCCTGGAAACCGTTTGTGTCACAAACGCCCCTGGACAGGGTGTGTTTCACAAACCCCATTTGAAAGCTTGCGAGTCAGAAACGCCATTGGACAGTGTGTGTCTCACAAACCCCATTGAACAGCTCGTATTTAACAAACCCCATTGGACAACGAGTGTGTCACAAACCCCATTGGACAGCGTGTTTCACAAACCTCATTGGACAGCGTTTGTGTCAAAAACTCCATTGGACAGGCTGTATGTCACAAACCACATTGAACAGTGTGTGTCTTCACAAACCTCATTGGACAGCGTGTGTGTAAGAAAACCCATTGGACAGTGTGTGTGTCACAAACCCCATTGGACAGTGTGTATGTCTCAAACCCCCTGGCCACCGCTATGTCACAAACGCCCCTGAACAGGGTGTGTGTCATAAAACCCATTTGATAGCGTGTGTGTCACAAACGCCTTGGATAGTTTGTGTGTCACAAACCCCCCTTGACAGCGTGTGTGTCACAAACCCCATTGGACAGCTTGTCTGTCACAAAGCCCATTCGACAGCGTGTGTCACAAACCACATTGGACAGCATGTTTTTCACAAACACCCCTGGACAGCGTGTGTGTCACAATCCCCATTGGACAGCGTGTGTGTCACAAACACCCCACGACAGCGTGTGTGTCACAAACCCCTTTGGACAAGGTGTGTGTCACAAACCCCACTGGAGTGTGTGTGTGTCACAAACGCCATTGGACAGTGTGTGTGTCACAAACCCCGTTGGCCAGTGTGTGTGTCACAAATACCCCGGGAAACCGTTTGTGTCACAAACGCCCCTGCACAGGGTGTGTGTCATAAAACCCATTTGATAGCGTGTGTGTCACAAACCCCCTTGGATAGTGTGTGTGTCACAAACGCCCCTGGACAGGGTGTGTTTCACAAACCCCATTTGACAGCTTGCGAGTCAGAAACCCCATTGGACAGTGTGTGTCACAAACTCCGTTGGACAGCTTGTCTGTCACAAACCCCATTGAACAGCGTGTTTGTCACAAACGCCATTGGAGTATGTGTGTGTCACAAACGCCCTTGGACTGCCTGTGTTTCACAAAACCCAATAGACACGGTGTGTGTCACAAACCCTATTGGACACCGTATGTGTCACAAACCCCGTTGGACAGTGTGTGTGTCACAAACCCCGTTGCACAGTGCGTGTGCAACAAACCGCATTGGACAGTGTGTGTGTCACAAACCCCATTGGACAGCGTGTGTGACAGAAACACCCCTGGACTGAGTGTGTGTCACAAACCCCACTGAACACTGTGTGTGTCACAAACCACATTGAACACTGTGTGTGTCACAAACCTCCTTAGACAGCATGTGTGTAAAACTCATGGCACAGCGTGTGTATCACAAACCCCATTGGACAGCGTTTGTCACAAACCCCCCTGAAAACTGTCTGTGTCACAAACACGCCTAGGCAACGTGTGTGTCACAAACCTCACTAAACAGTATGTGTGTCACAATCCTCATTGGACAGTGTGTGTGACAAACACCCCTGGACAGGGTGTGGGTCACAAACCCCACAAGAAAGCGTTTGTGTCACAAACCGCAGTGGACAGCGTGTGTGTCACAAACACCCCTGGACAGGGTGTGTTTCACAAATTGCATTGGACAGCGTGTGTGTCACAAAGCATATTGGACAGCATTTGTGTCACGAACCCCATTGGACAGGGTGTGTGTGACAAACCCCATTGGACAGTGTGTGTGTCAGAAACCCTATTGAACAGCGCATGTTTCACAAACGCCATTGGACAGCGTGTGTGACACAAAGCCTATTGGACAGCCTGTGTGTCACAAATACCCCTGGAGACCGTTTGTCTCACAGATGGCCCTGAACAGGGTGTGTGTCACAAACTCCATTGGACAGTGTGTGTCACACAAAGCCTATTGGACAGCCTGTGTGTCACAAATACCCCTGGAGACCGTTTGTCTCACAGACGGCCCTGAACAGGGTGTGTGTCACAAACCTCATTGGACAGTGTGTGTCACAAATCCCATTGGGTAGCCTGTGTGTCACAAAACTCAATGGACACGGTGTGTGTCACAAACCCTATTGGACATTGTATGTGTCACAAACCCCATTGGACAAGCTGTATGTCACAAACCCCATTGGACAGCGTGTGTGTCATTAAACATCCTTGGACAGTGTGTGTGTCACAAACCCCATTGAACACTGCGTGTGTCAAAAACATCCTTGGACCACGTGTGTGTAAGAAAACACATTAGACAGAGTTTTTTTCACAATCACCATTGGACAGTGTCTGTCACCAAAGCCCGTGAAGAGGGTGTGTGTCAGAAACCACATTGGACAGTGTGTGAGTCTCAAACATCATTGGACAGCGTGTGTGACACAAACACACGTGGACAGGGTATGTGTCACAAGCCCCATTGGACAACGTGTGTGTCACAAACCCCATTTGACAGCGTTTGTGTCACGAAGCCCATTGGAAAACGTGTGTGTCACAAACCCCATTGTACAGGCTGTGTGTCACAAACCCCATTGGACACCCTGTGTGTCACAATCCTCATTGGACAGTGTGTGTGACAAGTGCCTCTTGACAAGGTGTGTGTCACAAACCCCATTGGAGAGGATGTGTGTCACAAACACCCCTGGAGAGGGTGTGTGTCACAATCCCTATTGGACAGTGTGTGTTTCAGAAATACCCCTGGAAACCGTTTGTGTCACAAATGCCCCTGGACAGGGTGTGTGTCTAAATCCCCATTGGACAGTGTGTGTGTCACAAACCCCATTGGACAGCGTGTGTCACAAACTCCATTATACAGCGTGTGTGTGTCAGACCCCAATGGACAATTTGTGTGTCACAAACACCCCTGGACAGCGTGTATGACATAAAACCCTTTGGACAGTGTGTGTGTGACAAACCCCATTGGACAGCGTGTGTCACTAACCCCATTGGACAGCGTGTGTGTCACAAACCCCCCTGGACACCGCTTGTGTCACAAATGCCCCTGGACAGGGTGTGTGTCAGAAAACCCATTTGATAGCGTGTGTGTCACAAACCCCATTGGACAGTGTATGTGTCACAAAAACCCCTCGACAAGGTTTCTGTCACAAAAGCCCCTGGACAGCGTGTGTGTCACAAACTCCATTGGATAGTGTGTGTGTGTCTCAAAGCCCCCTGGACACCGTTTGTGTCACAAATGCCCCTGGACAGGGTGTGTGTCACACACCCCATATGACAGCGTGTGTGTCAAAAACCCCATTGGACAGTGTATGTGTCACAAAAACCCCTGGACAACGTTTCTGTCACAAACGTCCCTGAACAGGGTGTGTGTCACAAACCCGATTTGATAGCATGTGTGTCACAAATCCCATTGGACAGTGTGTGTGTCACAAACACCCCTGGACAGGGTGTGTGTCACAAACCACATTGGACACTGTGTCTGTCACAACCCCCATTGAATACCGTGTGTGTCACAAACCCATTGGACAGCGTGTGTGTCACAAACACCGTTAGACAGCGCATGTGTAACAAACCCCATTGGAGAGCGTGTGTGTCACAGACTCCATTGGACAGTGCGTGTGTCACAAACACCCCTGGAAACCGTTTGTGTCACAAACGCCCCTGGACAGGGTGTGTGTCACAAACCTCATTAGACAGCGTGTGTGTCACAAACCCCCTTGGACTGCGTTTGTGTCAAAAACTCCATTGGACAGGCTGTGTGTCACAAACCGCATTGAACAGTGTGTGTCTTCACAAACCTCATTAGACAGCGTGTGTGTAAGAAAACCCATTGGACAGTGTGTCTGTCACAAACCCCATTGGACAGCGTGTGTGACAGAAACACCCCTGGACAGAGTGTGTGTCACAAACCCCACTGAACACTGTGTGTGTCACAAAACACATTGAACACTGTGTGTGTCACAAACCTCCTTAGACAGCGTGTGTGTAAAACTCATGGCACAGCGTGTGTATCATAAATCCCGTTGGACAGTGTTTGTCACAAACCCCCCTGAAAACTGTCTGTGTCACAAACACGCCTAGGCAGCGTGTGTGTCACAAACCTCACTAAACAGTATGTGTGTCACAATTCTCATTGGACAGTGTGTGTGACAAACACCCCTGGACAGGGTGTGGGTCACAAACCCCACAAGAAAGCGTTTGTGTCACAAACCGCAGTGGACAGCGTGTGTGTCACAAACACCCCTGGACAGGGTGTGTTTCACAAATTGCATTGGACAGCGTATGTGTCACAAAGCATATTGGACAGCATTTGTGTCACGAATCCCATTGGACAGGGTGTGTGTGACAAACCCCACTGAATAAAGTGTGTGTCACAACCTCCATTGGACAGTGTGTGTGTCAGAAACCCTATTGAACAGCGTATGTTTCACAAACGTCATTGGACAGCGTGTGTGACACAAAGCCTATTGGACAGCCTGTGTGTCACAAATACCCCTGGAGACCGTTTGTCTCACAGAGGCCCTGAACAGGATGTGTGTCACAAACCCCATTGGACAGTGTGTGTCACACAAAGCCTATTGGACAGCCTGTGTGTCACAAATACCCCTGGAGACCGTTTGTCTCACAGACGGCCCTGAACAGGGTGTGTGTCACAAACCTCATTGGACAGTGTGTGTCACAAACCCCATTGGGTAGCCTGTGTGTCACAAAACCCAATGGACACGGTGTGTGTCACAAACCCTATTGGACACTGTATGTGTCACAAACCCCATTGGACAAGCTGTATGTCACAAACCCCATTGGACAACGTGTGTGTCATTAAACATCCTTGGACAGTGTGTGTGTCACAAACCCCATTGAACACTGCGTGTGTCAAAAACATCCTTGGACCACGTGTGTGTAAGAAAACACATTAGACAGAGTTTTTTTCACAATCACCATTGGACAGTGTCTGTCACCAAAGCCCGTGAAGAGGGTGTGTGTCAGAAACCGCATTGGACAGTGTGTGAGTCTCAAACACCATTGGACAGCGTGTGTGACACAAACACACGTGGACAGGGTATGTGTCACAAGCCCCATTGGACAGTGTGTATGTCTCAAACCCCCTGGCCACCGCTATGTCACAAACGCCCCTGAACAGGGTGTGTGTCATAAAACCCATTTGATAGCGTGTGTGTCACAATCGCCTTGGATAGTTTGTGTGTCACAAACACCCCTTGACAGGGTGTGTGTCACAAACCCCATTGGACAGCTTGTGTGTCACGGACTGTATTGGACAATGTGTGTGTCACAAACACCCCTGGAAACCGTTTGTGTCACAAACGCCCCTGGACAGGGTGTGTGTCACAAACCCCATTAGATAGCGTGTGTGTCACAAACAACATTGGACAGCTTGTCTGTCACAAATCCCATTCGACGGTGTGTGTCACAAACCACATTGGACAGCGTGTTTTTCACAAACACCCCTGGACAGCGTGTGTGTCACAATCCCCATTGGACAGCGTGTGTGTCACAAACACCTCTGGACAGCGTGTGTGTCACAAACCCCTTTGGACAGGGTGTGTGTCACAAGCCGCATTGGAGTGTGTGTGTGTCACAAACGCCATTGGACAGTGTGTGTGTCACAAATACCCCGGGAAACCGTTTGTGTCACAAACGCCCCTGAACAGGGTGTGTGTCATAAAACCCATTTTATAGCGTGTGTGTCACAAACCCCCTTGGATAGTGTGTGTGTCACAAACGCCCCTGGACAGGGTGTGTTTCACAAACCCCATTTGACAGCTTGCGAGTCAGAAACCCCATTGGACAGTGTGTGTCACAAACCCCGTTGGACAGCTTGTCTGTCACAAACCCCATTCGACAGCATGTGTCACAAACCCCATCGGACAGCGTGCGTGTCACAAACGCCATTGGACAGTGTGTATGTCTCAAACCCCCTGACCACCGCTATGTCACAAATGCCCCTGAACAGGGTGTGTGTCATAAAACCCAATAGATAGCGTGTGTGTCACAAACACCTCTTGACAGGGTGTGTGTCACAAACCCCATTGGACAGCTTGTGTGTCACAGACTGTATTGGACAGTGTGTGTGTCACAAACACTCCTGGAAACCGTGTGTGTCACAAACGCCCCTGGACAGGGTGTGTGTCACAAACCCCATTAGACAGCGTGTGTGTCACAAACCCCATTGGACAGCTTGTCTGTCACAAACCCCATTCGACAGCGTGTGTCACAAATCACATTGGACAGTGTGTTTTTCACAAACACCCCTGGACCGCGTGTGTGTCACAATCCCCATTGGACAGCAGCGTGTGTGTCACAAACACCCCACGACAGCGTGTGTGTCACAAACCCCTTTGGACAGGGTGTGTGTCACAAACCCCATTGGAGTGTGTGTGTATCACAAACGCCATTGGACAGTGTGTGTGTCACAAACGTCATTGGCCAGTGTGTGTGTCACAAATACCCCGGGAAACCGTTTGTGTCACAAACGCCCCTGAACAGGGTGTGAGTCATAAAACCCATTTGATAGCGTGTGTGTCACAAACCCCCTTGGATAGTGTGTGTGTCACAAACGCCCCTGGACAGGGTGTGTTTCACAAACCCCATTCGACAGCTTGCGAGTCAGAAACCCCATTGAACAGTGTGTGTCACAAACCCCGTTGGACAGCTTGTCTGTCACAAACCCCATTCGACAGCGTGTGTCACAAACCCCATTGGACAGCGTGTGTGTCACAAACGCCATTGGAGTGTGTGTGTGTCACAAACGCCATTGGACAGCCTGTGTTTCACAAAACCCAATAGACACGGTGTGTGTCACAAACCCTATTGGACACCGTATGTGTCACAAACCGCATTGGACAGTGTGTGTGTCACAAACCCCGTTGGACAGCGTGTGTGACAGAAACACCCCTGGACAGAGTGTGTGTCACAAACCCCACTGAATACTGTGTGTGTCACAAACTACATTGAACAACGTTTGTCACAAACCCCCCCAAAACTGTCTGTGTCACAAACACGCCTAGGCAGCGTGTGTGTCACAAACCTCACTAAACAGTATGTGTGTCACAATCCTCATTGGACAGTGTGTGTGACAAACACCCCTGGACAGGGTGTGGGTCACAAACCCCATTAGAAAGCGTTTGAGTCACAAACCACAGTGGACAGCATGTGTGTCACAAACACCCCTGGACAGGGTGTGTTTCACAAATTGCATTGGACAGCGTGTGTATCACAAAGCATATTGGACAGCATTTGTGTCACGAACCCCATTGGACAGGGTGTGTGTGACAAACCCCACTGAACAGAGTGTGTGTCACAAACCCCATTGGACAGTGTGTGTGTCAGAAACCCTATTGAACAGCGCATGTTTCACAAACGCCATTGGACAGCGTGTGTGACACAAAGCCTATTGGACAGCCTGTGTGTCACAAATACCCCTGGAGACCGTTTGTCTCACAGACGGCCCTGAACAGGATGTGTGTCACAAACCCCATTGGACAGTGTGTGTCACACAAAGCCTATTGGACAACCTGTGTGTCACAAATACCCCTGGAGACCGTTTGTCTCACAGACGGCCCTGAACAGGGTGTGTGTCACAAACCTCATTGGACAGTGTGTGTCACAAACCCCATTGGGTAGCCTGTGTGTCACAAAACCCAATGGACACGGTGTGTGTCACAAACCCTATTGGACACCGTATGTGTCACAAACCCCATTGGACAGCGTGTGTGTCATTAAACGCCATTGGACAGTGTGTGTGTCACAAACCCCATTGAACACTGTGTTTGTCAGAAACATCCTTGGACCACGTGTGTGTAAAAAAACACATTAGACAGAGTTTTTTTCACAATCACCATTGGACAGTGTCTGTCACCAAAGCCCGTGAAGAGGGTGTGTGTCAAAAACCGCATTGGACAGTGTGTGAGTCTCAAACACCATTGGACAGCATGTGTGACACAAACACATGTGGACAGGGTATGTGTCACAAGCCCCATTGGACAACGTGTGTCACAAACCCCATGTGACAGCGTTTGTGTCACGAAGCCCATTGGAAAATGTGTGTGTCACAAACCCCATTGTACAGGTTGTGTGTCACAAACACCTCTGGACAGCGTGTTTGTCACAAACACCCCTGGACTGCGTGTGTGTCACAAACCCCATTGAACAGCGCATGTTTCACAAACCCTCCTGGACGTCGTTCTTGTCACAAACGCTCCTGGACAGGGTGTGTGTCACAAACCCCATTGGACACCCTGTGTGCCACAAACTCTATTGGACAGCGTGTCTGTCACAAACCCCGTCGGACAGCTTGTGTGTCACATACCCCATTGGACAGTGTGTGTGTCACAAACCCTGTTGTACAGTGAGTGTGTTACAAATCTCATTGGAAAACGTGTGTGTTAGAAAATCTATTGCACAGCGTGTGTATCACAAACCCCATTGGACAGTGTGTGTCACAAGCCCCACTGGAAACTGTCTGCAACTGTCTGGACAGCTTGTGTGTCATAAACCTCCCTAAACAGTGTGTGTGTCACAATCCTAATTGGAGAGGATGTGTGTCACAAACACCCCTGGAAACCGTTTGTGTCACAAACGCCCCTGGACAGGGTGTGTGTCTAAATCCCCATTGGACAGTGTGTGTGTCACAAACCCCATTGGACAGCGTGTGTCACAAACCCCATTATACAGCGTGTGTGTGTCTGACCCCAATGGACAATTTGTGTGTCACAAACACCCCTGGACAGCGTGTATGACACAAAACCCTTTGGACAGTATGTGTGTCACAAACCCCGTTGGACAATGTAAGTGTCACAAAAGCTCCTGGACAGTGTGTGTGTGTCACAAACCCCCCTAAGCAGTGTGTGTTTCACAAAGACCATTGGACAGAGTGTGTGTCAGAAACCCTTTTGGACAGCATGTCTGTCAAAAAACCCATTCGAAAACGTGTGTGTCATAAATACCATTGGACAGCGTGTGTGTCACAAACACCCCTGGACAGCGTGTGTGTCACAAACCCCATTGGACAGGGTGTGTGCCACAAACTTCCCCCTGGACAGGGTGTGTGTCAAAACCCCATTGGACCGCGTGTGTGTCACAAACCACTTTGGACACCGTGTGTTTCACAAACCCCATTGGAAAGTGTGTGTTTCACAAACCCCCCTGGACAATGTGTCACAAACCCCGTTGGAGAGCGTGTGTATCACAAACCCCAATTGACAGTGTGTGTGTCACAAATCTGGTTGGACAGCGTGTGTGTCACAAACCCCATTGGACAGCGTCTGTGTCACAAACGCGATTGGAGAGTGTGTGTGTCACAAACCCCTCTGGACACTATTTAAGTCACAAACGCCCCTGGAAAAGATGTGATCCACAAACCCCTTTTGATGGCATGTGTGTCACAAGCCCCATTGGACAGTGTGTGTGTCACAAACACCTCCGCAGAGGGTGAGTGTCACAAACTCCATTGGACAGTGTGTATGTCACAATCCCTATTGAATAGTGTGTCTTTCACAAACCGCATTGGACAGAGTGTGTTTCACAAACCCCATTGGACAGCGTGTGTGTCACAAAATGCATTGGAAAGCGTGTGTGTCACAAACCCCGTTGTACAGTGTGTGTGTCACAAACACCCCTGGAAACCGTTTGTGTCACAAACGCCTCTGGACAGGGTGTGTGTCACAAACCCTATTGGACAGCGTGTGTGTCACAAACCCCATTGGACAGCGTGTGTCTCACAATTACCCCAAGAAACCGTTTGTGTCATAAACGCCGCAGGACAGGGTGTGTGTCACAAAGCCCATTGGACAGTGTGTGTGTCACAAACACCCCTGGGCAGCGTGTGTGTCACAAACCCCTTTGGACAGCGTGTGTGTCACAAACCATCCTGGACACAGCTTGTGTCACAAACGCCCCTGGATGTTGTGTGTGTTACAAATCCCATTTGGTAGCGTGTGTGTCACAAACCCCATTGGACAGCGTGTGTCTCACAAATACCCCAAGAAACCGTTTGTGTCACAGACCCCGTTTGATAGCGTGTGTGTAAAGAAATCCGATTGGACAGCAAGTGTTTCAGAAACACCCCTGGACAGGGTGTGTGTCACAAACCCCACTGGACAGTGCATCTGTCACAATCTCTATTCAATAATCTGTCTGTCAAAATCCACATTGAATACTGTCTGTGTCACAAACCCCGTTGGACAGCGTGTGCGTCACAGATCACATTGGACAGTGTGTGTGTCACAAACAACACTGGACACCGTTTGTGTCACAAACGCCCCTGGACAGGGTGTGTGTCACAAAACACATTTGACAGCGTGTGTGTCACAAACCCCATAGGACAGTGTGTGTGTCACAAATTCCATTGGTCAGTGTGTGTGTCACAAACCCCGTTGGACAGCGCATGTCTCACAAAACCCATTGGACAGTGTTAGTGTCACAAACCCCCCTGGACACATTTTGTGTCACAAAACGTCCCTGGATAGGGTGTGTGTCACAAACCCCATTGGATAGCTTGTGTGTCACAAACCCCGTTGGACAGTGAAAGTGTCACAAACCCCATTGGGAAACGTGTGTGGCAGAAACTCCATTGGACAGTGTGTGTGTCACAAACCCCATTGGACAGCCTGTGTGTCACAGAACCCATTGGACATTGTTTGTGTCACAAAAACCCCAGGAAACCTCTTGTGTCACAAACTCCCCTGGACAGGATGTGTGCCACAAACCCCATTGGACAGCGTGTGTGTCACAGACTGTATTGCACAGTGTGTGTGTCAGAAACACCCCTCGAAACCGTTTGTGTCACAAACGCCCCTGGACAGGCTGTGTGTCACAAACCCCATTGGACAGCTTGTGTGTCACAAACACCATTCGACAGCGTATGTCACAAACCCCATTGGACAGCGTGTTTTTCACAAACACCCCCGGACAGCGTGTGTGTCACAAATCCCATTGGACAGCGTGTGTGTCACAAACACCCCTTGACAGCGTGTGTGTCACAAACCCCTTTGGAGAGGTTGTGAGTCAGAAACCACCCTGGACACCATTTGTGTCACAAAGGCCCCTGGACATGGTGTGTGTCAAAACCCCATTGGACACTGTGTGTGTCACAAACCCCTAATAGACAGCGTGTGTGTCACTAACCCGATTGGACAGTGTGTGTGTCACAAACCTCACTGGACAGCGTATGTCACAACCCCCCCTGGAAAATTAGTGTGTTCCAAACACCCCTGGACAGCGTGTGTGTCACACACCTCCCAAAACATTGTGTTTCTCACAATCCTCATTGGTCAGCGTGTGTGTCACAAAATCCATTGGACAGAGAGTGTTGCACAAACCCCATTGGACAGGGTGTGTGTAACAAACGCCCGTGGAGAGGGCGTGTGTCACAAACCCCATTCGACAGCAAGTGTGTCACAACTCGCATTGGTCAGCGTGTGTGTCACAAACTCCATTGGACAGCCTGTGTGTCACAGACCCGATTGGACAGTGTTTGTGTCAAAAACACCCCTGGAAACCGCTTGTGTTACAAACTCTCATGGACAGGGTGTTTGTCACAAAACCCAGTGGACGGCGTGTGTGTCACAGACTGTATTGGACAGTGTGTGTGTCTCAAACACCCCTGGAAACCATTTGTGTCACAAACGCCCCTGGACAGGTGTGTGTCACAAACCCCATTGGACAGTGTGTGTGTCACAAACCCCTTTGGACAGTTTGTGTGTCAGGAACCACCCTGGACACCGTTTGTGTCACAAACGCCCCTGAACATGGTGTGTGTCAAAGCCCCATTGCACATTGTGTGTGTCACAATCACCATTGGACAGCGTGTGTGGCACAAACACCATTAGAGAGCCTATGTGTCAGAAACCCCATGGGACAGTGCGAGTGTCACAAATCCCATTGGAAAATGTGTGTGTCACAAACCCCATTGGACAGTGTGTGTGTCACAAACCCCATTGAACAGTGTTTGTCACAACCCCCCCTGGAAAATATGTGTGTCACATACCCCATTGGACAGCGTGTGTGTCATAAACCCCCCTGGACAATGTGTGTGTCACAAAACCCATTGGACAGCCTGTGTGTCACAGACCCCATTGGACAGTGTGTGCGTCACAAACACCCCTGGAAACCGCTTGTGTCACAAACTCTTCTGGACAGGGTCTGCGTCACAAACCCCCCTAAACAGTGTGTGTGTCACAAACCTCATTGGAGAGCATGTGTGTAAGAAAACCCATATGACAGCGTGTGTGTCACAAACCCCCCTGTACAACGTTTGTGTTACAAGAGCTTCTGGACAGGGTGTGTATGCCACACCCCATTGGACACCGTGTGTGTCACAAAACCCATTGGACAGCACGTGTGTCATAAACACCCTTGGAGAGCATGTGTGTCACAAACACCCTTGGAAACCGTTTGTGTCACAAACGTCCCTGGACAGGGTGTGTGTCACAAACCCCATTTGACAGCGTGTGTGTCAAAAACCCCATTGGACAGTGTGTCTGTAAAAATCCCCATTGAATACTGTGTTTTTCACAAACCCTATTGGACAACGTGTGTGTCACAAACCCCATTCGACAGCGTGTGTGTCACAAACCCCATTGGACAGCGTGTGTGTCACAAAAACCCCTGGACAGCGTGTGTGTCACAAACCCCATTGGACAGGGTGTGTGTCACAAACACCCCTGGACAGTGTGTGTGTGACAAACCCCTTTGGACAATGTGTGTGTCACAAACCACCCTGGACACCGTTTGTGTAACAAACGCCCCTGGACACGGTGTGTGTCACAAATCCTATTGGACAGCCTGTGTGTCACAAACCCCATTGGACAGCGTGTGTGTCACAAACCCCATTGGACAGTGTGTGTGTCACAAACGTCATTGGACAGCGTGTGTGTCACAAAAACCTCTGGTCAGAGTGTACGTCACAAAAGCCAGTGGACAGTGTGTGTGCCATAAAGACCCGTGGAAACCGTTTGTGTCACAAACGCCCCTGGACTTGGTGTGTGTCACAAACCCCATTTGACAGTGTGTGTGTCACAAACCCCAGTGGACAGTGTGTGTGTCAGAAACCCCATTGGACAGTGTGTGTGTCACAAACTCCCATGGACAGCGTTTGTTTCACAAACACCCCTGGACAGGGTATGTGTCACAAACCCGATTGGACAGCCTGTGTGTCACAAACCCCATTGGACAGCGTGTGTGTCACAAACCCCATTGGATAGTGTGTGTGTCACAAACCCCATTGAACAACGAGTGTGTCACAAACACCCCTGAACAGGGTGTGTATCACAAATTTCATTGAACACTGTGTGTGTGACAAACCTCATTGGACACCGTGTGTGTAAGAAAAGCCATTCCACAGCGTGTGTGTCACAAACTCCCATTGGACAGTGTGTGTGTCACAAACCCCCCTGGACATGCTGTTTGTCACAAGCACCTCTGGAAATCGTTTGTGTCACAAAGGCCCCTGGACAGGGTGTTTGTCACAAACCTCATTGGATAACGTGTGTATCACAGACCCCATTGGACAGCGTGTGTGTCACAAATACCCCTGGACAGGGTGTTTGTCACAAGCACCCCTGGAAACCGTTTGTGTCACAAACGCCCCTGGACAGGGTGTGTGACATAAACCCCATTGGACAGAGTGAGTAACAACACCCCCTGGACACTGTGTGTGTCATAAACCCCCCTAAACAGTGTGTGTGTCACAAACACTCCTGGACCGGGTGTGTGTCACAAACCTCATTTGACATCGTGTGTGTCACAAACGCCCCTGGACAGCATGTGTGTCAAAAACACCCCTCGACAGGGTGTGTGTCACAAATCGAAATGAACTCTTTGTGTGTCACAAATCTCATGGGATAGCATGTGTCACAACCCCCCCTGGAAAATGTGTGTGTGTCACAAACACCCCTGGACAGCGTGTGTGTCACAATCCTCTCTAAACAGTGTGTGCCTCACAATCCGTATTGGTCAGCGTGTGTATCAAAAACTTCATTGGACAGAGTGTGTGTCAGAAATCCTATTGGACAGCTTGTGTGTCACAGACCCCATTGGATATTGTGTGTGTCACAAACCCCCCTGGACAACGTTTGTGTCACAAACGCCCCTGGACAGGGTGTGTTTCACAAACCCCATTGGACAGCCTTTGTGTCGCAAACCCCATTGGACAGAAAGTGTGTCACAAACCCCATTGCACAGTGTGTGTGCCACAAACACCCCTGGAAACCGTTTGTGTCTCAAAGGTCCCTGGACAGGGTGTGTGTCACAAATCCCATTGGACAGCGTGTGTGTCACCATCCCCATTGTACACTGTGTGTGTCACAAACGCCCCTGGACAGTGTATGTGTTAACAAAAACCCCTGGACAACATTTCTGTCACAAACGCCCCTGGACAGGGTGTGTGTCACAAACCCGATTTGATGGCATGTCTCTCACAAACCCCATGGGAGAGTGTGTGTGTCACAAACACGGTTGGACAGCGCGTGTCTAAAAAACCCCATTGGACAGGGTGTGTGTCAGAAACCCCTTTGGACACTGTGTGTGTCACAGACTCCATTGGACAGTATGTTTGTCACAAACACCCCTGGAAACCGTTTGTGTCACAAACGCCCCTGGACAGCGTGTGTGTCACAAACACCCCTAGACAGGGTGTGTTTCACAAACCTCATTTGACAGCGTGCGAGTGAGAAACCCCATTGGACAGTGTGTGTGTAACAAACCCCATTGGACAGCTCAAATGTAACAAACCCCATTGGACAACGAGTGTGTCACAAACCCCATTGGACAGCATGTGCCACAAACCCCATTGGACAGCGTTTGTGTCACAAACTCGATTGGACAGTGTGTGTGTCACAAACCCCATTGGACAGCCTGTGTGTCACAAACCCCATTAAACAGCACATGTGTCAAAACCCCATTGGGCAGCGTATGTGTCACAAACCCCACTGGACACCGTGTGTTTCACAAACCCCATTCGACAGCATGTGTGTCACAAAACCTATTAGACAGCCTGTGTGTCAAAAACCTCCCTAAAGAGTGTGTGTGTCAAAACCACTCCTGGACAGGGTCTGTGTCAAAAACCCTGTTGGACAGCCTATGTGTCACAAACCCCATTCGACAGCGTGTGTCAGAAACGCCACAGGACAGCGTGTGTGTCACAAACACCCCTGGACAGTGTTTGTGTCACAAACGCCCCTGCACAGCGTTAGTGTCACAAACCCAGCTGGACACCGTTTGTGTCACAAACTCCACACACCCTGTGCAGGGGTCACAAATCCCGCTGGACAGCGTGTGTGTCAGAAACCCCATTGGACAGCATGTGTGTCACAAACTCATGTAACAACGAGTGTGTCACAAACCCCATTCGACAGTGTGTGTGTTACAAACCCCCCTGGACAACGTTTGTGTCACAAATGCCCCTGGAGAGGGTGTCTATCACAAACCCCATTGGACAGCCTGTGTGTCACAAACCAAATTGGACAGTGTGTGTTGCGCAAACCCGATTGGACAGCGTATGTGTCACAATCCCCATTGGACAGCGTGTGTGTCACAAACTGCATTAGACAGAGTGTGTGTCACAAACCCCATTGGACAGCGTGTGTGTTACAAATACTGTTTGCACAGCGTGTATCAGAAACGCCACTGGACATAGTGTGTATCACAAACTCCATTGGACAACGTGTGTGTTACAAATACTGTTTGACAGCGTGTTTGTCACAAACCCCATTGAACAGCGTGTGTGTCACAATCCCCATTGGACAGTGTGTGTGGCACAAACGCTCCTGGACAGTGTGTGTGTCACAGACCCCATTGTACAGCGTGTGTCTGTCAGACCCCATTGGACAGTGTGTGTGCCACAAACACCCCTGGAAACCGTTTGTGTCACAAGCGCCCCTGGACAGGATGTGTGACATAAACCCCATTGGACAGAGTGAGTAACAACACCCCCTGGACACTGTGTGTGTCATAAACCCCCCTAAACAGTGTGTGTGTCACAAACACTCCTGGACCGGGTGTGTGTCACAAACCCCATTTGACATCGTGTGTGTCACAAACCCCATTGGACAGCGTTTGTGTCAAAAACACCCCTGGACAGGGTGTGTGTCACAAATCGAAATGAACACTTTGTGTGTCACAAATCTCATGGGATAGCATGTGTCACAACCCCCCCTGGAAAATGTGTGTATGTCACAAACACCCCTGGACAGCGTGTGTGTCACAATCCTCCCTAAACAGTGTGTGTCTCACAATCCGCATTGGTCAGCGTGTGTGTCACAAACCCCATTGGACAGTGTGTGTGTCACAAACCCCTTTGGACAGTTTGTGTGTCAGGAACCACCCTGGACACCGTTTGTGTCACAAAGGCCCCTGGACATGGTGTGTGTCAAAGCCCCATTGCACATTGTGTGTGTCACAATCACCATTGGACAGCGTGTGTGGCACAAACACCATTGGAGAGCCTATGTGTCAGAAACCCCATGGGACAGTGCGAGTGTCACAAATCCCATTGGAAAATGTGTGTGTCTCAAACCCCATTGGACAGTGTGTGTGTCACAAACCCCATTGAACAGTGTTTGTCACAACCCCCCCTGGAAAATATGTGTGTCACATACCCCATTGGACAGCGTGTGTGTCATAAACCCCCCTGGACAATGTGTGTGTCACAAAACCCATTGGACAGCCTGTGTGTCACAGACCCCATTGGACAGTGTGTGCGTCACAAACACCCCTGGAAACCGCTTGTGTCACAAACTCTTCTGGACAGGGTCTGCGTCACAAACCCCCCTAAACAGTGTGTGTGTCACAAACCCCATTGGACAGTGTTTGTATCACAAACCCCGTTGGAAGATGCGAGTGTCACAAACCCCATTGGAAAACGTGTGTTTCACAAACTCCCCTGGACAGTGTGTGTGTCACAAACCCCATTGGACAGCGGGTGTGTCACAGACTGTATTGTATAGTGTGTGTGTCACAAACACTCCTGGACAGCATGAGAGTCACAAACCCCATTGGACAGTGTGAGTGTCACAAACCCAGTTGGACAGTGCGTGTGTTATACCCTGTTGGACAGCGTGTGTGCGACAAACCCCATTGGACAGTGCGTGTCTTACAAACCCCATTGGACAGAGTGTGTGTCACAAACGCCATTTGACAGCGTGTGTGTCACAAACCCCATTGGACAGCGTGTGTGTCACAATCCTCTCTAAACAGTGTGTGTCTCACAATCCGCATTGGTCAGCGTGTGTATCAAAAACTCCATTGGACAGAGTGTGTGTCACAAATCCTATTGGACAGCTTGTGTGTCAAAGACCCCATTGGATATTGTGTGTGTCACAAACCCCCTTGGACAACGTTTGTGTCACAAATGCCCCTGGACAGGGTGTGTTTCACAAACCCCATTGGACAGACTTTGTGTCGCAAACCCCATTGGACAGAAAGTGTGTCACAAATCCCATTGGACAGTGTGTGTGCCACAAACACCCCTGGAAACCGTTTGTGTCTCAAAGGTCCCTGGACAGGGTGTGTGTCACAAATCCCATTGGACAGCGTGTGTGTCACCATCCCCATTGTACACTGTGTGTGTCACAAACGCCCCTGGATAATGTGTGTGTCACACACCCCATTGGACAGCGTGTGTGTCACAAATCCCATTGCACAGCGTGTATCAGAAACGCCACTGGACATGGTGTGTATCACAAACTCCATTGGACAACATGTGTGTTACAAATACTGTTTGACAGCGCGTTTGTCACAAACCCCATTGAACAATGTGTGTGTCACAATCCCCATTGGACAGCGTGTGTGGCACAAACGCTCCTGGACAGCGTGTGTGTCACAGACCCCATTGTACAGCGTGTGTCTGTCAGACCCCATTGGACAGTGTGTGTCACAAAGCCCATTGGACAGCGTGTGTGTCACAGACCCCATTGGACAGTGTGTGTGTCACAAACACCCCTGGAAACCGTTTGTGTCACAAACGCTCCTGGACAGGGTGTGTGTCACAGACCCCAATTGACAGCGTGTGTGTCACAAACCACATTGGACAACGTGTTTGTCACAAACACCCCTGGACAGGGTGTGTGTCACAAAACCCATTGGACAGTGTGTCTGTAACAATCTTCTTTGAATACTGTGTGTGTCACAAACCCTATTGGATAGCATGTGTGTCACAAACCCCATTTGACAGCGTGTGTGTCACAAAAACCCCTGGACAGGGTGTGCGTCACAAACCCCAGTGGACAGTGTGTGTGTCACAAGCCCCATTGGACTGTGTGTATCACAAACCGCATTGGACAGCGTGTGTGTCACAAACCCCATTGGACAGTGTGTGTGTCACAAACCCTATTGGACAGCGTGTGTGTCACAAAAACCCCTGGACAGGGTGTGCGTCACAAACCCCAGTGGACAGTGTGTGTGTCACAAAGACCCCTGGAAACCGTTTGTGTCACAAACGCCCCTGGACTTGGTGTGTGTCACAAACCCCATTGGACAGCGTGTGTGTCAAAAACCTCATTGGTCATTGTGTGTGTCAGAAACCCCATTGGACAGCGTGTGTGTCACAAACATCCCTGGACAGTGTGTGTGTCACAAACAGCACTGGAAACCGTTTGTGTAACAAACGCCCCTGGAAAGGGTGTGTGTCACAATTCCAGTTGGACAGCCTGTGTGTCACAAACGCCATTGGACAGCGTGTGTGTCACAAACCTTCTGGACATCGTTTGTGTCACAAATGCCTCTGGACAGGGTGTGTGTCACAAACCCCATTGGACAGCGTGTGTAGTCACAAACACCATGGAACAGTGCGTCTGTCACAAACCCCATTGGACAGCGTGTGTGTCACAAACCCCATTGGACAGCGTGTGTGTCAAAAAACCCATTAGGCAGTCTGTCTGTCACAATCCCCAATGAATACTGTGTGTGTCAGAAACCCCATTGGACAGTGTGTTTCAAAAACTCCGTTGGATAGCGCGTGTGTAAAGAACCCCATTGGACAGCCTGTGTGTCATAAACCCCATTGAACAGTGTGTGTGTCACAAACCCCATTGGACAGCGTGTGTGTCACAAACCCCAGTGGACAGTGTGTGTGTCACAAACCCCATTGGACAGTTTGTGTGTCAGAAACCCCATTGGACAGCGTGTGTGTCAGAAACCCCGTTGGACAGCGTGAGTGTCACAAACCCCATTGTACAGCGTGTGTATCACAAACATCCCTGGACAACGTGTGTGTCACAAATCCCTTTGGACAGCGTGTGTGTCACAAACCTCCCTGGACACCGTTTGTCTCAGAAACGCCCCTGAACAGGGTGTGTGTCACACACCCCATTGGACAGCCTGTGTGTCACAAACCCCATTGGACAGTGTGTGTGTCCAATGGGGTGTGTGACACACACCCTGTCATTGGACAGCGTGTGTGTAAGAAAACCCATTGGACAGGGTGTGTGTGGCAGAATGCAAACCCCCCCGCCTCTCTCCCTCCCTCTTCTGCCCTCACTCTCCCCTTCCCTCCTTCACTATGGAGGAGTGGGCACATCCCCCTCTCTCCTGGCTGCCATGGGCCTAACAGCTTCTTTGTCTGGCCCCAGAGCACCCATACCAGAGTCGTTAGGGGCAAAAGCCGCTGGGCGCCCACACCCAGGGTGGGGGATGTTTTCGGGGGGCTTCCGGGAATAGGAGGAATGACTGCAGTCAGGTCAAGCTCTTAAAAACCGGACTCTCATCGAAAACTTGCCTTTGGCCGGAGTTTTCTCGGAGAACGAGCTTAGCCACTGCCGCCAGGAGCCACGACCCCGCCCAGCTCCCCGGAACGGAGTCTCCGCTTGCCTCACCGCCACGGCCGTGAGTAAAACTTCTTGCAGGATTGCGAGTATATTTATACTTTCTGTGCACGTTTGCACACGTACTTTAAATTATTTCCTTGCACAATTGCGAGTGTATTACGAATTTACCCGCCTGGCCTCGCGAGCGTACACTTTCCGTACTCATTACAAGTACACGTATCTCTTTAAAATAATTACGGATAGGCTTGGGCAAGTGTGTGCTTCCCTGGGACTCAGGGGCGACTCCGGCATTGTTTTGAGTGAAGCCACGTGCATGCACTCTGTGGACCGCCTGCTATAGTGGTTGCCGCCACGAAATAAGATTCCTCAGCTGATATTCGAACCTGTATTTAAGTCACTTTTGGAATATTAAAACCCTGTTCTCACCGGTTTAATAAAGGTTGCTTTGGACCCTGTTGTCCCTTAAATTAATCTCGGGGTAATATGCCGTGACAGTGTGTGTCACAAATACCCCTGGACAGGGTGTGTGTCACAAACACCACTGGACAGCGTGTGTGTCACAAACCCCATTGGACAGTGCGTGTGTCACAAACCCCAGTGGACAGCGTGTGTGTCAAAATCCACATTGGACAGCGTGTGTGTCACGAACCTCTTGGACAGTGTGTGTGTCACAAACACCCCTGGATACCGTTTGTGTCACAAACGCCCCTGGACATGGTGTGTGTCACAAACACCCCTGGAGAGTGTGTGTCACAAACCGTATTCAACAGCGTGTATGTCACAAACCCCATTGCGCACTCTGTCTGTCACAATCCCCATTGAATATTGTGTGTGTAAGAAAACCCATTGTACATTGTGTGTGTCACAAACCCCATTGGACAGCCTGTGTGTCACAAAACCCCTGGACAGCGTGTGTGTTAAAACGCCACTGGACAGGGTGTGTGTCACAAACTCCATTGGACAGCGCGTGTGTCACAAAACCCATTGGACAGCGTGTGTGTCACAAACCCCATTGGACATTGTGTGTGTCAGAAACCCCAGTGGAGAGCGTGTGTGTCAAAATCCGCATTGGACAATGTGTGTGTCACGAACCCCTTGGACAGTGTGTGTGTCACAAACCCCAGTGGACAGTGTGTGTGTCACAAACCCCATTGGACAGTGTGTGTGTCACAAACTCCCATGGACAGCGTTTGTTTCACAAACACCCCTGGACAGGGTATGTGTCACAAACCCGATTGGACAGCCTGTGTGTCACAAACCCCATTGGACAGCGTGTGTGTCACAAACCCCATTGGATAGTGTGTGTGTCACAAACCCCATTGGACAACGAGTGTGTCACAAACACCCCTGAACAGGGTGTGTATCACAAATTTCATTGAACACTGTGTGTGTGACAAACCTCATTGGACACCATGTGTGTAAGAAAAGCCATTCCACAGCGTGTGTGTCACAAACTCCCATTGGACAGTGTGTGTGTCACAAACCCCCCTGGACATGCTGTTTGTCACAAGCACCTCTGGAAACCGTTTGTGTCACAAAGGCCCCTGGACAGGGTGTTTGTCACAAACCTCATTGGATAACGTGTGTATCACAGACCCCATTGGACAGCGTGTGTGTCACAAATACCCCTGGACAGGGTGTTTGTCACAAGCACCCCTGGAAACCGTTTGTGTCACAAGCGCCCCTGGACAGGGTGTGTGACATAAACCCCATTGGACAGAGTGAGTAACAACACCCCCTGGACACTGTGTGTGTCATAAACCCCCCTAAACAGTGTGTGTGTCACAAACACTCCTGGACCGGGTGTGTGTCACAAACCCCATTTGACATCTTGTGTGTCACAAACGCCCCTGGACAGCATGTGTGTCAAAAACACCCCTCGACAGGGTGTGTGTCACAAATCGAAATGAACACTTTGTGTGTCACAAATCTCATTGGATAGCATGTGTCACAACCCCCCCTGGAAAATGTGTGTGTGTCACAAACACCCCTGGACAGCGTGTGTGTCACAATCCTCTCTAAACAGTGTGTGCCTCACAATCCGTATTGGTCAGCGTGTGTATCAAAAACTTCATTGGACAGAGTGTGTGTCAGAAATCCTATTGGACAGCTTGTGTGTCACAGACCCCATTGGATATTGTGTGTGTCACAAACCCCCCTGGACAACGTTTGTGTCACAAACGCCCCTGGACAGGGTGTGTTTCACAAACCCCATTGGACAGCCTTTGTGTCGCAAACCCCATTGGACAGAAAGTGTGTCACAAACCCCATTGCACAGTGTGTGTGCCACAAACACCCCTGGAAACCGTTTGTGTCTCAAAGGTCCCTGGACAGGGTGTGTGTCACAAATCCCATTGGACAGCGTGTGTGTCACCATCCCCATTGTACACTGCGTGTGTCACAAACGCCCCTGGACAGTGTATGTGTTAACAAAAACCCCTGGACAACATTTCTGTCACAAACGCCCCTGGACAGGGTGTGTGTCACAAACCCGATTTGATGGCATGTCTCTCACAAACCCCATGGGAGAGTGTGTGTGTCACAAACACGGTTGGACAGCGCGTGTCTAAAAAACCCCATTGGACAGGGTGTGTGTCAGAAACCCCTTTGGACACTGTGTGTGTCACAGACTCCATTGGACAGTATGTTTGTCACAAACACCCCTGGAAACCGTTTGTGTCACAAACGCCCCTGGACAGCGTGTGTGTCACAAACACCCCTAGACAGGGTGTGTTTCACAAACCTCATTTGACAGCGTGCGAGTGAGAAACCCCATTGGACAGTGTGTGTGTAACAAACCCCATTGGACAGCTCAAATGTAACAAACCCCATTGGACAACGAGTGTGTCACAAACCCCATTGGACAGCATGTGCCACAAACCCCATTGGACAGCGTTTGTGTCACAAACTCGATTGGACAGTGTGTGTGTCACAAACCCCATTGGACAGCCTGTGTGTCACAAACCCCATTAAACAGCACATGTGTCAAAACCCCATTGGGCAGCGTATGTGTCACAAACCCCACTGGACACCGTGTGTTTCACAAACCCCATTCGACAGCATGTGTGTCACAAAACCTATTAGACAGCCTGTGTGTCAAAAACCTCCCTAAAGAGTGTGTGTGTCAAAACCATTCCTGGACAGGGTCTGTGTCAAAAACCCTGTTGGACAGCCTGTGTGTCACAAACCCCATTCGACAGCGTGTGTCAGAAACGCCACAGGACAGCGTGTGTGTCACAAACACCCCTGGACAGTGTTTGTGTCACAAACGCCCCTGCACAGCGTTAGTGTCACAAACTCAACTGGACACCGTTTGTGTCACAAACTCCACACACCCTGTGCAGGGGTCACAAATCCCGCTGGACAGCGTGTGTGTCAGAAACCCCATTGGACAGCATGTGTGTCACAAACTCATGTAACAACGAGTGTGTCACAAACCCCATTCGACAGTGTGTGTGTTACAAACCCCCCTGGACAACGTTTGTGTCACAAATGCCCCTGGAGAGGGTGTCTATCACAAACCCCATTGGACAGCCTGTGTGTCACAAACCAAATTGGACAGTGTGTGTTGCGCAAACTCGATTGGACAGCGTATGTGTCACAATCCCCATTGGACAGCGTGTGTGTCACAAACTACATTAGACAGAGTGTGTGTCACAAACCCCATTGGACAGCGTGTGTGTCACAAATCCCATTGCACAGCGTGTATCAGAAACGCCACTGGACATAGTGTGTATCACAAACTCCATTGGACAACGTGTGTGTTACAAATACTGTTTGACAGCGTGTTTGTCACAAACCCCATTGGACAGCGTGTGTGTCGCAAACACCCCTGGACAGTTTCTGTGTCACAAAAACGACTGAAAACTGTTTGTGTCACAAACGTCCCTGGACAGGGTGTGTCACAAACCTCCCTAAACAGTGTGTGTTTCACAATCCACATTGGACAGTGTGTGTGTCACAAACCCCATTGGACAGCACGTGTATGTGTCACAAACGCCCCTGGAAAGGGTGTGTGTCACAAACCCCATTGGACAGCCTGTGTGTTACAAACCCCATTGGACACCGTCTGTGTCACAAACACCATTGGACAGCCTGTGTGTCACAAACACCCCTGGACAGCGTGTGTGTCACAAACTCCACTGGACAGTGTGTCTATCACAATCCCCATTAAATGCTGTGTGTGTCACAAACCCCATTCGACAGCCTGTGTGTCAGAATCTCCGATGGACAGCGTGTGTGTAACTAACCCCATTGGAGAGCGTTTGTGTCACAAACACTCCTGGACAGGGTGTGTGTCACAAACCCCATTGAACACTGTGTGTGTCACAAACCTCATTGGAGAGCATGTGTGTAAGAAAACCCATATGACAGCGTGTGTGTCACAAACCCCCTTGTACAACGTTTGTGTTACAAAAGCTTCTGGACAGGGTGTGTATGCCACACCCCATTGGACACCGTGTGTGTCACAAAATCCATTGGACAGCACGTGTGTCATAAACACCCTTGGAGAGCGTGTGTGTCACAAACACCCTTGGAAACTGTTTGTGTCACAAACGTCCCTGGACAGGGTGTGTGTCACAAACCCCATTTGACAGCGTGTGTGTCACAAACCCCATTGGACAGTGTGTCTGTAAAAATCCCCATTGAATACTGTGTGTGTCACAAACCCTATTGGACAGCGTGTGTGTCACAAACCCCATTCGACAGTGTGTGTGTAACAAGCCCCATTGGACAGCGTGTGTGTCACAAAAACCCCTGGACAGCGTGTGTGTCACAAACCCCATTGGACAGGGTGTGTGTCACAAACACCCCTGGACAGTGTGTGTGTGACAAACCCCTTTGGACAATGTGTGTGTCACAAACCATCCTGGACACCGTTTGTGTAACAAACGCCCCTGAACACGGTGTGTGTCACAAACCCTATTGGACAGCCTGTGTGTCACAAACCCCATTGGACAGTGTGTGTCACAAAGCCCATTGGACAGTGTGTGTGTCACAAACCCCATTGGACAGCATGTGTGTCACAAACCCCATTGGACAGTGTGTGTGTCACAAATCCCATTGAACAGCGTGTGTGTCACAAAAACCCCTGGTCAGAGTGTGCGTCACAAAAGCCAGTGGACAGTGTGTGTGCCATAAAGACCCGTGGAAACCGTTTGTGTCACAAACGCCCCTGGACTTGGTGTGTGTCACAAAACCCATTTGACAGTGTGTGTGTCACAAACCCCATTGGTCAGTGTGTGTGTCAGAAACCCCATTGGAGAGCGTGTGTTTCAGAAACCCCGTTGGACAGCATGTGTGTCAGAAACCGCGTTGGACAGCGCGAGTGTCACAAAACCCATTGGAGAGTGTGTGTGTCACAAACCCCATTGGTCAAAGTGTGTGTCAAAAACCCCATTGGACAGCGTGTGTGTCAGAATCCCTGTTGGACAGCATGTGTGTCAGAAACCGCGTTGGACAACGCGAGTGTCACAAAACCCATTGGAGAGCGTGTGTGTCACAAACCCTATTGGTCAGAGTGTGTGTCAAAAACCCCATTGGAGAGCGTGTGTGTCAGAAACCCCGTTGGACAGCGCGAGTGTCACAAACCCCATTGGACAGCGTGTTTGTCACAAACCCCATGGGACAGCGAGTGTGTCACAAACATACCTGGACAGTGTGTGTGTCACAAACAGCACTGGAAACTGTTTGTGTCACAAACGCCCCTGGAAAGGGTGTGTGGCACAAACCCAATTGGACATCGTGTGTGTCACAAACCCCATTGGACAGTGTGTGTGTCACAAAGCCCCTGGACATAGTTTGTGTCACAAATGCCCCTGGACAGGGTGTGTGTCACAAACCCCATCGGACAGCGTGTGTCTCAAAAAACCCATTAGGCAGTCTGTCTGTCATAATCCCAATTGAATACTGAGTGTGTCAGAAACCCCATTGGAGAGTGTGTGTATCAGAAACCCCATTGGACAGTGTGTGTATTACAAACCCCTATGGACACAGTTTGTGTCACAAATACCCCTGGACAGAGTTTGTGTCACAAATACTCCTGGACAGGGTTTGTGTCACAAACATCCCAGAACAGGGTGTGTGTCACAAACCCTATTGGACAGTTTGTCTGTCACAAATCCTATTGGACAGCGTGTGTGTCACAAATACCCCTGGACAGGGTATGTGTCACAAACCCGATTGGACAGCCTGTGTGTCACAAACCCCATTGGACAGCGTGTGTGTCACAAACCCCATTGAATAGTGTGTGTGTCACAAAACCCATTGGACAACGAGTGTGTCACAAACACCCCTGATCAGGGTGTGTATCACAAATTTCATTGAACACTCTGTGTGTGACAAACCTCATTGGACACCGTGTGTGTAAGAAAAGCCATTCCACAGCGTGTGTGTCACAAACCCCCATTGGACAGTGTGTGTGTCACAAACCCCCCTGGACAGGCTGTTTGTCACAAGCACCCGTGGAAACCGTTTGTGTCACAAAGGCCCCTGGACAGGGTGTTTGTCACAAACCTCATTGGATAACGTGTGTGTCAGAAACCCCATTGGACAGCGTGTGTGTCACAAATACCCCTGGACAGGGTGTTTGTCACAAGCACCCCTGGAAATCGTTTGTGTCACAAAGGCCCCTGGACAGGGTTTGTGTCACAAACCTCATTGGATAGCGTGTGTGTCACAGACCCCTTTGGACAGTGTGTATGCCACAAACCCCACTGGACAACGAGTGTGTCACATACACCACTGAACAGGGTGTGTATCACAAATTTCATTGAACACTGTGTGTGTCACAAACCCCCATTGGACAGTGTGTGTGTCACAAACCCCTCTGGACACCGTTTTTGTCACAAATGCTCCTGGACAGGGTGTGTGTCACACACCCCATTGTACAGCCGGTGTGTCACAAACCCCATTGGACAGCGCCTGTGTCACAAACCCCATTGGACAGCGTGTGTGTAACAAAAACCCCTGGAATGGGTGTTTGTCACAAACCCCCCTGGAAACCGTTTGTGTCAAAAACGCCCCTGGACAGAGTGTGTGTCACACAGCCCATTAGACAACCTGTGTGTCACAAACCCCACTGGACAGCATGTGTGTCACAAACCCCATTGGACAGCCTGTGTGTCACAAACACCCCTGGACAGGGTGTGTGTCACAAACACCCTTGGACAGCGTATTTGTCACAAACACCACTGGACAGCGTGTGTGTCACAAACCCCATTGGACAGCGTGTGTGTCACAAACTCCCCTGGACAGCGTGTGTGTCACAAACTCCACTGAACAGGGTGTGTGTCACAAACCCCATTGGACAGGGTTTGTGTCACAAACCCCATTGGATGGCGTGTGTGTCACAAACTCCATTGGACAGCGTGTGTGACACAAACACCCCTGGACAGGGTGTGTGTCAAAAACCCCATTGGACAGTGTGTGTGTCACAAACCCTATTGGACAGCGTGTGTGTCACAAACTCCATTGGACAGAGTGGGTGTCAAACACCGTATTAGACGACCTGTGTGTCATCAACCCCATTGGACAGCGTGTGTGTCACAAACCCCATTAGTCAGTCTGTCTGTCACAATCCCCATTGAATACTGACTGTGTCAGAAACCACTTTGGAGAGTGTGTGTGTCACAAATCCCACTGGACAGCGTGTGTGTCACAAACACCTTAGAAAGTGCGTGTGTCACAAACCCCATTGAACAGCGTATCTGTCAAAAACCCCATTGGACAGTGTGTGTGTCACAAACACCCCTGGAAACCTTTTGTGTCACAAACGCCCCTGGACAGTGTGTGTGTCACAAACCCCACTTGACAGCGTCTCTGTCACGAACCCCATTGGACAGCGTGTTTGTCAGAAACACCCCTAAACAGGGTGTGTCTCACAAACCTCATTGGACAGCGTGTGTTTCACAAAGCCCATTGGACAGCGTATGTGTTCACAAATAACCCTGGACAGGTTGTGTGTCACAAACACCCCTGGACAGGGTGTGTGTCACAAACTCTATTGGACAGTGTGTCTGTCACAAACCCCATTGAATATTGTGTGTGTCACAAACCCCATTGGACAGTGTGTGTGTCACAAACCCCATTGGACAGTGCGTCACACAGTTTCCAGGAGGGGATGTGACAGACGCTGTCCAGTGCGGTTTGTGATACACAGGCTATCCAAAGGGTTTTCTTACAGACACGCTGTCCAATGAGATTTGTGACACACTTTCTGTCCAATGGGGTTTGTGAAAAACACCCTGTTCAGGGGTGTTTTTGAAACAAACGGTTTTCAGGGGTGTTTGTGACACACAAACTGTCCAGTTGGGTCTGTGACTCACACGCTGTCCAACTGGGTTTGTGACACACACGCTGTCCAAAGGGGTTTGTGAGACACACGTTGTCCAGGGGTGTTTGTGATACACACCCTGTCCAGGGCTGTTTGTGACACACACGCTTTCCGATGGAGTTTGTGACACCCACACTGTCCAATGGGGATTGTGAAACACACACTGTTTAGTGACGCTTGTGACACACACGCTGTCCAGGGGTGTTTGTGAAACACACAGTTACCAGGGGGGGTTCTGACACACGCTGTCCAATGGGGTTTTTGATACACAAAGTGTTCAATGGGGTTTGAGACACACACCCTGTCCAGAGGCGTTTGTGACACACAGGCTGTCCAATGGGGTTTGTGACACACATGCTGTCCAGTGGAGTTTGTGACACACAGGTTATCCAATGGACTGTGTGACACACACTCTGTCCAGGGGCGTTTGTGACACAAACTGTTTCCAGGGGGGTTGTGACACACACGCTGTCCAATGGGGTTTGTGACACACACACTGTTCACATGGGGTTTGGGACACAAACGCTGTCCTACGGGGTTTGTGACACACGCGCTGTCCAGCGGGGTTTGTGACACACACACTGTCCAATGGGGATTTTGAAACACAAAATGTTTAGGGAAGTTTGTGACACACACGCTGTCGAAGGATGTTTGCGACACACACAGTTTTCAGATGGGGTTGTGACACACACTGTCCAATGGCGTTTGTGATACACACACTGTCCAATTGGTTTTCTTACACACACGCTGTCCAATGAGGTTTGTGACACACACAGTGTTCAATGGGGGTTGTGACACACACCATGTCCAAGGGGTGTTTGTGACACACACGCTGTCCAAAGGGGATCGTGACACACACGCTGTCAAATGGGGTTTGTGAGACACACCCTGTCCAGGGGCGTTTGTGACACACACGATGTCCAATGGGGATAGTGAAACACACACTGTTTAGGGAGACTTGTGACACACACGCTGTCCAGGGGTGTTTGTGACACACACAGTTTCCAGGGGGGGTTCTGACACAGGCTATCCAATGGTGTTTGTGATACACACGCTGTCCAATGGGTTTTCTTACACAGACGCTGTCCAAGGAGGTTTGTGACACACAAATTGTTCAATGGGGTTTGTGATACACACCCTGTCCAGAGGCGTTTCTGACAAATATGCTTTCCAGGGGTGTTTGTGACACACACTCTGTCCAGGGGTGTTTGTGGCACACAGGCTGTCCAAAGGGGTTTGCGACAAACAAGCTGTCCAATGGGGTTTGTGACACACATGCTGTCGAATAGCGTTTGTGACACACACCTTGTCCAGGGATGTTTGTGACACACGCTGTCCAATGGGGTTTGTGACACACACGCTGTCCAATGTGTTTTGTTACACATGCTGTACAATGAGGTTTGTGACACACACAGTTTTTATTGGGGGTTGTGACAGACACCGTGTCCAGGGGTGTTTGTGACACAGACTCTTTCCAATGGGGTTTGTGACACACACACTTACAAATGGTCTTTGGGACACACACCCTGTCCCTGGGTGTTTGTGACTCAAACGGTTTCCAGGGGTGTTTGTGAAACACACATTGTCCAATGGGTTCTGTGACACACACGCTGTCCTAGGGGGTTTGTGACACACAACCTGTCCAACAGAGTTTGTGACACACGTGCTGTCCAGTGGGGTTTGTGACACACAAGTTGTCTAATGGGCTGTGTGACACACACTCTGTCCAGGGGCGTTTGTGACACAAACGGTTTCCAGGGGGGGTTGTGACACACACACTGCCCAATGAGGTTTGTGACACACACAGTGTTCAATGGGGGTTGTGACACACACCCCGTTCAGAGGTGTTTGTGACACACACGCTGTCCAATGGGGTTTGTGACACACACGCTGTTCACATGGGGTTTGGGACACAAACGTCCTATGTGGTTTGTGACACACGCGCTGTCCTGTGGGGTTTGTGACACACACACTGTCCAATGGGGATGTTGAAACACAAAATGTTAAGGGAGGTTTGTGACACACACGCTGTCGAAGGATGTTTGTGACACACACAGTTTCCAGGTGGGGTTGTGACACACGCTGTCCAATGGCGTTTGTGATACACACGCTGTCCAATTGGTTTTCTTACACACAGGCTGTCCAATGAGGTTTGTGACACACACAGTGTTCAATAGGGGTTGTGACACACACCCAGTTCAAGGGGTGTTTGTGACACACACGCTGTCCAAAGGGGATCGTGAAACACACACTGTCCAAAGGGGTTTGTGAGACACACCCTGTCCAGGGACGTTTGTGACACACACGATGTCCAATGGGGATTGTGAAACACACACTGTTTAGGGAGGTTTGTGAACACACCCTGTCCAGGGGTGTTTGTGACAGACAGTTTCCAGGGGAGGTTGTGACACATGCTGTCCAATGGGTTTTGTGATGCAGACGCTGTCCAATGGGTTTTCTTACACACGCGCTGTCCAACGGGGTTTGTGACACACACTCTGTCCAATGGAGTTTGTGACACAAACACTGTCCAATGGGGTTTCTGACACACACAGTATTCAATGGGGATTGTGACAGACACAATGTCCAATGGGGTTTGTGACACACACACTGTCCAGGGGTGTTTGTGACCCACGCAGTCCAATGTGGTTTGTGACACACACGCTATCAAATGAGGTTTGTGAGACACACGTTGTCCAGGGCTGTTTGTGACACACACGCTGTCCAATAGGATTTGTGACACACACTCTGCCCAGTGAGGTTTGTGACACACAGGCTGTCCAATGGGATTTGTGACACACACACTGTCCAGGAGCATTTGTGATACAAACGGTGTCCATGGGGTTTTGTGACACACATACAGTCCAATGGGGTTTGTGACACACGCTGTCTAATGAGGGTTGTGACACACACAGTGTTCAATGGGGTTTGTGACACACACACTGTCCAGGGGTGTTTGTGACACACACGCTGTCCACTGGGGTTTGTGACACATACGCTGTCAAATGGAGTTTGTGACACACACACTGTCCATTGGCTTTTGTGACTCAAACAGTTTCCAGAGGTGTTTGTGACACACAGACTGTCCAATGTGGTCTGTGACACACACGCGATCCAATGGGGTTTTTGACACACAACCTGGCCAATGAGGTTTGTGACACACGAGCTGTCCAACGAGCTTTGTCACACACACGCTGTCCAATGGGGTTTTTGATACACACAGTATTCAATGGGGATTGTGACAGACACACTGTCTGATGGGGTTTCAGACAAACATCCTGTCCAGGGGTGTTTGCTACACTCGGTGTCCAATGGGGTTTTTGACACACACGCTATCCAGGGGCGATTCTGACAGAAACGGAGTCCAGGGGGATTTGTGACACACACACTGTCCAATGGGGTTTGTGACACACACTCTGTCCAATGGAGTTTGTGACACACACGCTGTCCAATGGGCTTTGTGACACACACTCTGTCCAATGGAGTCTGTGACACACACGCTGTCCAATGGCGATTGTGAAACACACACTGTTCAGGGAGGTTTGTGACACACACCCTATCTAGGGGCGTTTGTGACACAAACGGTTTCCAGGGGTGTTTGTGACTGACACACTGTCCAGGGGTGTTTCTGACACACATGGTGTCCAATGGGGTTTGTGACACACGCGGTGTCCAACGGGGTTTTTGACACACACTCTGTCCAATGGAGTTTGTGACACACACGGTGTCCAGGGGGCGTTGTGACACACACACTGTCCAATAGGCTTTGTGACACACACGCTGTCCAATGGGTTTTGTTACACATACGGCGTCCAATGAGGTCTGTGACACACACAGTGTTCAATGGAGTTTGTGACACACACCCTGTCCAGGAGTGTTTGTGACACACACACTGTCCAATGAGGTTTGCTAAACACACTCTGACAAATGTGGTTTGAGACACACAGTCTGTTGATGGGCTTTTTTGACTCACATGGTTTCAAGGGATGTTTGTGATACAGACCCTGTCCAATAGGGTCTGTGACACACACGCTCTCCAATGGGATTTGTGACACACACCCTGTCCAATGGGGTTTGTGACACACCTACTGTCCAACGGGGTTTGTGACACACACGCAGTCCAATGGGGTTTGTGAAACACACACTGTTTAGGGAGTTGTGTGACACACACACTGTCCAATGTGGATTGTGAAACACACACTGTTCAGGGAGGTTTGTGACACACACCCTATCTAGGGGCGTTTGTGACACAAACGGTTTCCAGTGGTGTTTGTGACACACACACTGTCCAGGGGTGTTTGTGACACACACGCTGTCCAATGGGGTTCGTAACACACATGCTGTCAAATGGCTTTTGTGACACACGCGCTGTCCAACGGGTTTTTTGACACACACTCTGTCCAATGGAGTTTGTGACACACACAGTGTCCACGGGACGTTGTGAGAGACACACATTCCAATGGGGTTTGTGACACACACGCTGTCCAATGGGTTTTGGTACACACACGCTGTCCAATGAGGTCTGTGACACACTCAGTATTCAATGGGGTTTGTGACACACACTCTGTCAAATTGGGTTTGAGACACACAGCCTGTCGATGGGCATTTGTGACTCACATGGTTTCAAGGGATGTTTGTGATACACACCCTGTCCAATGGGGTCTGTGACACACGTACTGTCCAACGGGGATTGTGACAGACATGCTGTCCAATGCGGTTTGTGACACACACCCTGTCCAGGGGTCTTTGTTGCACACACACTGTCCAATGGGGTTTGTGACACACACTGTCCAATGGGGTTTGTGACACACACTCTGTCCACTGGAGTTTGTGACTCACACGCTGTCCAATGTGGATTGTGAAACACACACTGTTTAGGGAGGTGTGTGACACACACTTTGTCCAGGGGCGTTTGTGACACAAACAGTTTCCAGTGGTGTTTGTGACACACACGCTGTCCAATGGGGTTCGTGACACACACGCTGTCAAATGGGGTTTGTGACACACACACTGTCCAAGGGCTTTTGTGACAAAAACAGCTTCCAGGGTTGTTTGTGACACACACACTGTCCAATGGGGTTTGTGACACACACTCTGTCCAATGAGGTTTGTGACACACATACTGTCCAAAGGGGTTTCTGACACACACAGTATTCAATGGGGATTGTGACAGACACACTGTCCAATGGAGTTGTTATACACACGCTGTCCAATGGGGTGTGTGACGCACACGCTCTCGAATAGGGTTTTTGAAACACGAGCTGTCCAATGGGGTTTTTGACACACAACCTGTCCACGGGCACTTGTGACACAAACGGTGTCCAGGAGGGTTTGTGACACACACACTGTCGAATGGAGTTTGTGGCACACACGCTATCCAATGGGGTTTCTGGCACACACTCTGTCCAGGGACGTTTGTGACACAAACGCTGTCCAATGGGGTTTGTGACACACGCTGTCCAATGGGGTTTGTGAACACCCTCGTTTTCCGATGGGGTTTGTGACACAGGCGTTGTCCAATGGGGTTTGTGACACATACGCTGTTCAATGGGGTTTGTGACACACAAGCTATCAAATGGGGTTTGTGACACACACCCTGTCCAGGGGCGTTTGTGACACACACGCTGTCCAGGAGCATTTGTGATACAAACGGTGTCCATGGGGTTTTGTGACACACATACAGTCCAATGGGGTTTGTGACACACGCTGTCTAATGAGGGTTGTGACACACACAGTGTTCAATGGGGTTTGTGACACACACACTGTCCAGGGGTGTTTGTGACACACACGCTGTCCACTGGGGTTTGTGACACATACGCTGTCAAATGGAGTTTGTGACACACACACTGTCCATTGGCTTTTGTGACTCAAACAGTTTCCAGAGGTGTTTGTGACACACAGACTGTCCAATGTGGTCTGTGACACACACGCGATCCAATGGGGTTTTTGACACACAACCTGGCCAATGAGGTTTGTGACACACGAGCTGTCCAACGAGCTTTGTCACACACACGCTGTCCAATGGGGTTTTTGATACACACAGTATTCAATGGGGATTGTGACAGACACACTGTCTGATGGGGTTTCAGACAAACATCCTGTCCAGGGGTGTTTGCTACACTCGGTGTCCAATGGGGTTTTTGACACACACGCTATCCAGGGGCGATTCTGACAGAAACGGAGTCCAGGGGGATTTGTGACACACACACTGTCCAATGGGGTTTGTGACACACACTCTGTCCAATGGAGTTTGTGACACACACGCTGTCCAATGGGCTTTGTGACACACACTCTGTCCAATGGAGTCTGTGACACACACGCTGTCCAATGGCGATTGTGAAACACACACTGTTCAGGGAGGTTTGTGACACACACCCTATCTAGGGGCGTTTGTGACACAAACGGTTTCCAGGGGTGTTTGTGACTGACACACTGTCCAGGGGTGTTTCTGACACACATGGTGTCCAATGGGGTTTGTGACACACGCGGTGTCCAACGGGGTTTTTGACACACACTCTGTCCAATGGAGTTTGTGACACACACGGTGTCCAGGGGGCGTTGTGACACACACACTGTCCAATAGGCTTTGTGACACACACGCTGTCCAATGGGTTTTGTTACACATACGGCGTCCAATGAGGTCTGTGACACACACAGTGTTCAATGGAGTTTGTGACACACACCCTGTCCAGGAGTGTTTGTGACACACACACTGTCCAATGAGGTTTGCTAAACACACTCTGACAAATGTGGTTTGAGACACACAGTCTGTTGATGGGCTTTTTTGACTCACATGGTTTCAAGGGATGTTTGTGATACAGACCCTGTCCAATAGGGTCTGTGACACACACGCTCTCCAATGGGATTTGTGACACACACCCTGTCCAATGGGGTTTGTGACACACCTACTGTCCAACGGGGTTTGTGACACACACGCAGTCCAATGGGGTTTGTGAAACACACACTGTTTAGGGAGTTGTGTGACACACACACTGTCCAATGTGGATTGTGAAACACACACTGTTCAGGGAGGTTTGTGACACACACCCTATCTAGGGGCGTTTGTGACACAAACGGTTTCCAGTGGTGTTTGTGACACACACACTGTCCAGGGGTGTTTGTGACACACACGCTGTCCAATGGGGTTCGTAACACACATGCTGTCAAATGGCTTTTGTGACACACGCGCTGTCCAACGGGTTTTTTGACACACACTCTGTCCAATGGAGTTTGTGACACACACAGTGTCCACGGGACGTTGTGAGAGACACACATTCCAATGGGGTTTGTGACACACACGCTGTCCAATGGGTTTTGGTACACACACGCTGTCCAATGAGGTCTGTGACACACTCAGTATTCAATGGGGTTTGTGACACACACTCTGTCAAATTGGGTTTGAGACACACAGCCTGTCGATGGGCATTTGTGACTCACATGGTTTCAAGGGATGTTTGTGATACACACCCTGTCCAATGGGGTCTGTGACACACGTACTGTCCAACGGGGATTGTGACAGACATGCTGTCCAATGCGGTTTGTGACACACACCCTGTCCAGGGGTCTTTGTTGCACACACACTGTCCAATGGGGTTTGTGACACACACTGTCCAATGGGGTTTGTGACACACACTCTGTCCACTGGAGTTTGTGACTCACACGCTGTCCAATGTGGATTGTGAAACACACACTGTTTAGGGAGGTGTGTGACACACACTTTGTCCAGGGGCGTTTGTGACACAAACAGTTTCCAGTGGTGTTTGTGACACACACGCTGTCCAATGGGGTTCGTGACACACACGCTGTCGAATGGGGTTTGTGACACACACACTGTCCAAGGGCTTTTGTGACAAAAACAGCTTCCAGGGTTGTTTGTGACACACACACTGTCCAATGGGGTTTGTGACACACACTCTGTCCAATGAGGTTTGTGACACACATACTGTCCAAAGGGGTTTCTGACACACACAGTATTCAATGGGGATTGTGACAGACACACTGTCCAATGGAGTTGTTATACACACGCTGTCCAATGGGGTGTGTGACGCACACGCTCTCGAATAGGGTTTTTGAAACACGAGCTGTCCAATGGGGTTTTTGACACACAACCTGTCCACGGGCACTTGTGACACAAACGGTGTCCAGGAGGGTTTGTGACACACACACTGTCGAATGGAGTTTGTGGCACACACGCTATCCAATGGGGTTTCTGGCACACACTCTGTCCAGGGACGTTTGTGACACAAACGCTGTCCAATGGGGTTTGTGACACACGCTGTCCAATGGGGTTTGTGAACACCCTCGTTTTCCGATGGGGTTTGTGACACAGGCGTTGTCCAATGGGGTTTGTGACACATACGCTGTTCAATGGGGTTTGTGACACACAAGCTATCAAATGGGGTTTGTGACACACACCCTGTCCAGGGGCGTTTGTGACACACACGCTGTCCAGTGGGGTTTGTGACACACACACTATCAAATGGGTTTTGTGACACACACCCTGTCCAGAGGCGTTTGTGACAGGCCCCTTCTCCGCGAAATCCGGCAAGGGCCACGGACAGAGATTCCGACATCGCCATTGATTGCGTTAGCAGGTGTTTGCGCAAGGGTAAATATATCCTGGCAGCTTCGATACCTAGGTGCCTTAGGGCGAGTTTTCGGCTTTTCATGATGATATTACCGATGCACTCAACTCCTGGAGAGAATGCGCGTGACGGTTTTCCCAGGACTATCCACTGTATTGGTCGAGCTTTTTCATGAGGACCCTGAGCCAGTGCTTCTACTCCCCCTCCTTCTGTGAAGGATACATACAGATCGAGTGGCTCGTGTGGGTTCCACCTGGCAAGCGTGCTTGATGAGATTTGCTGCTCGATAAAATCAAGAGAGTCCTTTGCTTCTGATGTCAGGGTCTTCTGCTCCCACGGGTTCTTTCCTTTTAAGAGATCGTGCAGGGGAGCCATGGTCTCGGGAGGAATCAAGACGATGTTACGGAGCCATTGTAAGGATCCCACTAACTGTACACATCATGAAGCATCTTGACACCCCAACGGATTTTGATCTGGGGAGGGGTTATGTAAGAACTTGTGATCCCCACTCCCAAAAAACTTACACATGGTCCCTTTTTAATTTTAGCACTCGCGATTTCGAACCCATTTGTTTTTAGGGTTTCCGAGATTGTTGACACCAGCTGGTCTACCTGGCTCCCTGACGGTGCGGCGATAAGGATGTCGTCCATGTATTGGATGATTGTTGCGGTCGGGTCACTGCGCCGAACTGGTTCCAGCACCTGATCAACCGTGATCTGGCAGATGGTAGGCAAGTTGATCATTCCTTGAGGCAGCACTTTCCACTGGAAGCGTAGGTTAGGACGTTGGCTGTTTGGAAACACGATGGAGAAAGCAAACCGCTCCTTGTCTTCTCCATGTAAGGGTATTGAGAAAAAACAGTCTTTAATATCAAGGACGGCGCAAGGTTGCCCCTCTGGTATCATAGAGTTCATGGGCAGCAACTTTTGAACAGGACCCATTGGCTGAATTGTCTTATTTACTTCGCGCAGATCATGGAGGAGACGAAACCCTTCACCGGTTCGCTTGGGTATTACAAAGACAGGAGTGTTCCAAGGGCTGGTAGAAGGCTCTATGTGGCCTTGCTGCAGTTCGCGGTCGACTAACGCGAGAAGAGCGTCCATTCGAGGCTTTGACAGGGGCCACTGCTCGACCCACACTGGATCGGACGATTTCCACGTCAGTTTGATCGGCGGAAGTGGGTATGCGGCAGTGGCCCTCACGGTAAATTTGTCACCCTGGGTTTCAATAGGGCTAAAGCGTCCCTTCCCAGCAAGGGCGGGACTCCTGGCAGGACATACGGGAAGAGAAGAATGGTTTTTTCCGGTCCCTTTTCTGTGTGAATTGTGATTGCAACCAATTGGACACTCTTCCAGGCTCGGGTTACTCCCCCAACTCCACCCACCATGGGAGCATCTTCCAGTTCCCAGTATGGAGGCCAGTTTGTCTCAGGGATGACTGTAACGTCTGCTCCGGTATCGATCAAGAAGGGGACACTAATGGTGGCGCTATTTGGGGTATCATAAAGGGAGCAGATCCCCCACACCACTGGCGGGCTATCACACGTTACGGCCAGAGCCACCCTGGGGTCTCGCCCCCAGGGCGTGGTGCTTGCTGTCCCTGAGATGAAGGCGGGTTTGGCTGGACAGCCGGTTGTGCTGTAAGGTTGGTCACCTCTTGAGGGGGCAGTGGATTCGGGGGAACTGGTGTTTGAGGCAACGGGTTTGGAAGCACCGGGTTTGGGGGCATTGCGCTCCATGTGGGGTTGGCATAATTGGGCCGTCTCGCATCCCAAGTGGGAGAGGGCTGTGCATGGCCCGACTGCCCTCTCCCTGACCCGTTTCCCTGGGTCTTGGATCTGCATTCCCTGGCTAAGTGCCCTTTCTTTCCGCAGGCCCAACACGGTCCTTTGGGTCAGTTTTGGTGTTGGGGGAGCGCTGTTGACGGAGCCCCCAGCTGAGGGCAATTTGCTGTGATGTGGCCTGCCTGGCCACATTTTGAACATATCATCATGTTAGTTATTGCGGTGCGAACAGCTGCCTGGATCGGGGCTAGGTGCTCTTCTTTCGCAACATGCTTAATCATGTCTGCAATGCTGGACCCTGCTGGCAGTGACCGCAAAATATCTTTGGTTGTCGAATTGCACTGCTGGCGCAGGCATTCCGCTGTGACTGGGCCCTTTGCCTCTGCAGGCAGTGTCGAGGAGTAGATCGCTGCCTGGAGGCGATCTACAAATTGTGTGAAGCTCTCGCTTTCGCTTTGTTTTATTGTTGACCATGGCGATGGTTTGGCAATAATTCTGCAGGCTGTGCGAATGGCCTCTCTGGCTGCACGTGTGGTTGCTGTGACTTCTTGGGCCCGTAAGCCCTGGGCCTGTAACTGGGGGGTCATCATTGCTGGATCCGACCCCATCAGCCGCTGCAGGTTGGAACCATGCAGTGGGTGATCCGCCCCAGTTACTTGGGCCAGTTGCCTTGCACAGTTGTCCTCCCATTCTTGTTTAAAAACGATCATCCCTGCCCCGTCAAATATCAGCCTGCAGGTTTGTTTAATATCAAATGGGAGCATGTCGTCTCCCCCAAAAACACCATCTATGAGGGTGGAGACCATGGCAGAATTAAGCCCTTTATCTGCGATGGCTTTAACGATCGCTTGTATGTCCTTAGGGTTTATCGATGTATGAACCTTTTGTCCCCCGTCCGCCACCCGGACCGGGAACGCCAGCGCGGCCGATGGGGCCCAGTCGGCGCACGCTATCTTAATCTTTCTCCAATCCGTGAGAGGAATTTTTTCCTTTCGCGGTTCCGCTTCGTATCAGAAGGAGAAACTTTTGCTTTTAATTCTGTTTGTTCCCATTTCCTCCTCCGAATATGAATCGGTATCTGAATCGGAGTCAGAACTCGGCTGATCAGTTACTTCCGTATCTGATCTGGAACCGGATCTTGACTGGTCGGTTACTTCCGAGTTGCGGCCCCACCCACTACCCTTGCGGGCGGGCCACTCTCTGCTCTGGCCCCGCCCACTACCCTTGTGGGCGTGCCATTCCCTCCCTCTTGGCTCGCTCCGCCTCCTGCTCCGGGAGGTGTCCGGATGAACACCTTGATCGACTCTCCGCCCCTTGTCCACGCCTCCGCCTCCCCCAAAGCTCCGCCCTCCATTGTTCTCTTCCACCCCCTCGCGCGCGCCGGCCAGGTTCAAAGTCCCTTCCACATTCCCGCCAAGAGCATCTCCGTCCCACCCTCCACCCATGCGGTGGGGGCCATCTTGGGGGGCATATGGCGGGGGTCTCGTCCAGGGTTCCTCGGACCCTGGTTTCTCGGCGGCGCGCCTGCCTTCCTCAAATAACCCGCCCCAAAAGGATTTAGCTCGCTCCTGCGCCTCCGTGCTCAGGTCGGGGTTCAGGGGTTGAGGAAGGGTCTCGCCCTCTTGCGGATCCTGAGCGGGGGTTTCGCCCTCTCGCGGATCCTGAGTGGGGGGTTTCGCCCTCTCGCGGATCTCTGGGCTCGGCAAGATCGTCTTTGTTTGGGGGGTGCGGGGTCTGCGTAGCCGCCCCGACCCCCAGTTGTGGGGTGGCCCACAAGCAAGCCTGTACAGCCTTCCAGGTCTCCTGCGCCTGCATAGCCTTCCGCAGGGCCTGTACAACTTTCCCCCACGACTTAAGGTTTTTCCCACAGCCCGAGGACATCGTTTCCTCGGCAAGCGCTTTAGTGCACTTGTCCCACGCCTCAGGGTGGAGAATTTCCACCGGCTGGTCAATGACCCCGATTTGCAAAAGCCTCGCAACTGCGAGAGTAAAATCTTTAGGCTTACAATCGATACCTCATTGCTTATGCAATTGAGATACGACCTTCACGAGGGCTTCCATCCTCCTTGCGGTTCCAGGAGCGTCCTCCCCGCCGGGCTGGTCCTACCACTCCGGCCGCTGTTCACCAGAGTCCAGGCGATACTTTCCCGGGTTTCGGCACCACTTGTTGCCTTCTATGAAGGTAGTGACGACCTGGTTCAGAGACAGCACGGCGACCACGTGCCGGTCGCTCGGTCCATCAGCTCGCGGACACCAATGTGGTGGACGGCAAATGGCGTTTATTGGCAGGTAACACAGGTTTATATACCTTGAGGTTACAACGTCACTTCCGTTTGCTAACATCACACTTTAACCTGTCTAGAGAGAGGCTACTACCTTTCCGTACAGCGCGAGAACTTCCGCTCGCCGGGCATTAACTACCTACAAGTTTGTGACACGCTGTTCAATGGGGTTTGTGACACACAGCCTGTCCAAGGGCGTTTGTGACACAAACGGTTTCCCGGGGTGTTTGTGACGCACACACTCTCCAATGGTGTCTTTGACACACATGCTTTCCAATGGGGTTTGTGACACACACGCTGTCAAATGGGCTTTGAGACACACGCGCTGTCCAATGGGGTTTGTGAAACATAGGCTGTCTAATGGGCTGTTTGGCTCACACCCTGTCCAGGGTCGTTTTTGACACAGGCGCTGTCCAGAGGGGTTTGTCACACACACACTGTCCAATGGGGTTTGTGACACACACGCTGTCCAATTGGGTCTGAGACACACACTCTGTCCAATGGAGTTTGTTACACAAATGCAGTCCAATGGGGTTTGTGACACACGCGCTGTCCAACGGGGTTTGTGATACAGACACTGTCCAATGGGGTTTGTGAGTCGCACGCTATCAAATGGGGTTGGTGACACACACCCTGTCCAGGGGCGTTTGTGACACAAACGGTTTCCACGGATATTTCTGACGCACGCGCTGCCCAATGGCATTTGTGACACACACGCTGTCCAATGGGGTTTGTGACATGTGCGCTGTCCAATGGGGCTTGTGACAAACAGGCTGTCCAATGGGGTGTGTAACACACGCCCTGTCCAAACGCGTTTGTGACACACACAGTATCCAATGGGTTTTCTTACACACACACTGCCCAATGAGGTTTGTCACACACTCTTCAATGGTGTTTGTGACACAAACCCTGTCCAGGGGTGTTTGTGACACAGACGCTGTCCTATGGGATTTGTGACACACACGCTGTCTAATGGGATTTGTGAAACACACCCTGTTCAGGGGAGTTTGTGACAAAAACAATTTCCAGGGGTGTTTGTGACACACACACTGGACAATGAGATCTGTGAAACACGCGGTCCAATGGGGTTTGTGACACACACCTTGTCAAATGGGCTTTGTGACACACGCGCTGTCCGACGGGGTTTGTGACAAACACGCTGTCCAATGGAGTTTGTGAAACAAGCAGTATTCAATGGAGATTGTGACAGACACACAGTCCAATGGGTTTGTGACACACATGTTGTCCAATGGGGTTTGTAACACACACGCTGTCTAATGGGGTTTGTGACACACAGCCTGTCTAAGGACATTTGTGACACAAACGGTTTCCCGGGGTGTTTGTGACGCACACACTCTCCAATGGTGTCTTTGACACACATGCTTTCCAATGGGGTTTGTGACACACACGCTGTCAAATAGGCTTTGTGACACAAACGCTGTCCAATGGGGTTTGTGGCATACACACTCTCCAACGGGGTTTGTGACACACACACTGTCCAATGGGGTTTGTGACACATACCCTGTCCAGGGGTGTTTGTGACACACACGCTGTCCAATAGGGTTAGTGACACACACACTGTCCAATGGGGTTAGTGACACCCACGCTGTCAAATGAGGTTTGTGACACACACCCTGTCCAGGGGCTTTTGTGACAGAAACGGTTTCGAGGGGTGTTTGTGACACACACCTTCTCCAGGGGCGTTTGTGACAGAAACAGTTTCCAGGGGTGTTTGTGACACACACACTTTCCAGGTGTGTTTATGACACACATGCTCTCCAATGGAGTTTGTGACACATGGGCTGTCCAATGGGGTTTGTGACACACAGCCTGTACAGGGGCGTTTGTGACACAAACAGTGTGCAGGGGGGTTTGTGACTCAAACGCTGTCTAAAAGGGTTTGTGACACACAACCTTTACAGGGGTGTTTGTGACACACACACTGTCCAATGGGATCTGTGACACACACGCTGTCCAATGGGGTTCGTTACACTCATCCTCTCCAATGGGTTTTGTGACACACGCGTTGTACAACAAGGTTTGTGACACACACACTGTCCAATGGGGTTAGTGACATCCATGTTGTCAAATGAGGTTTGTGACACACACCCTCTCCTGGGGCTTTTGTGACAAAAACGGTTTCCAGGGGTGTTTGTGACACACACACTGTCAAGGGGTGTTTGTGACACACACTCTGTCCAATGGGGTTAGTGACACACACGCTGTCCAATGGGGTTTGTGACACACAGCCTGTACAGGTGCGTTTGTGACACAAACAGTATGCAGCGGGGTTTGTGACACAAACGCTGTCTAAAAGGGTTTGTGAAACACAAACTTTACAGGAGTGTTTGTGACACACACACTGTCCAATGGGATCTGTGACACACACGCTGTCCAATGGGGTTCGTTACACTCACCCTCTCCAACGGGTTTTGTGACACACGCGCTGTACAACAAGGTTTGTGACACACATGCTGTCCAATGAGATTTTTGACACAAACGCTGTCAAATGAGATTTGTGACACAAACGCTGTCCAATGGGGTTTGTGACACATACCCTGTCCAGGGGTTTTTGTGACACACACACTGTCCAATGGGATCTGTGACACACACGCTGTCCAATGCGGTTCGTTACACTCACCCTCTCAAATGGGTTTTGTGACACACGCGCTGTACAACAAGGTTTGTGACACACACGCTGTCCAATGGGGTTTGTGACACACAACTTCTCCAGGGGCGTTTGTGACACAAACGTTTTCCAGCGGTGTTTGTGACACACACACTGTCCAGGGGTGTTTGTGACACACACATTGTCCAGGGGTGTTTGTGACACACATGCTGTCCAAAGGATTTTTGACACACAGGCTGTCCAATGGGGTTTGTGACACACAGTCTGTACAGGGATGTTCGTGACACAAACAGTGTGCAGTGAGGTTTGTGACACAAACGCTGTCTAAATGGGTTTGTGACACACAACGTTTACAGGGGTGTTTGTGACACACACACTGTCCAATGGGATCTGTGACACACACGCTGTCCAATGGGGTTCGTTACACTCAACCTCTTCAATGGGTTTTGTGACACACGCGCTGTACAACAAGGTTTGTGACACACACACTGTTCAATGGGGTTTGTGACACAAACGCTGTCAAATGGGATTTGTGACACAAACGCTGTCCAATGGGGTTTGTGACACAGACAGTATTCAATGGGGTTAGTGAAAAACACACTCCAATGGGGTTTGTGTCACACACCCTGTCCATGGGTGTTTGTGACACACACGCAGTCCCATGGTGTTTCTGACACACAGGCTGTCAAATGGGGTGTGTTACACACACCCTGTCCAGGGTCATTTGTGACACAAACGTTGTCCAGGGGGGTTTGAGACACATACATTGTCCAACAGCGTTTGTGACACACATGCTGTCCAATGGATTTTCTTACACACACGCTGTCCAATGGGGTTTGTGACACACACACTCTCCAATGGGCTTTGTGGCACATACCCTGTCCAGGGGTGTTTGTGACACACACGCTGTCCAATAGGGTTAGTGACACACACAGTGTCCAATTGGGTTAGTGACACCCACGCTGTCAAATGAGGTTTGTAACACACACCCTCTCCAGGGGCTTTTGTGACAGAAACGGTTTCCAGGGGTGTTTGTGACACACACCCTGTCCAAGGGCATTTGTGACACAGACGGTTTCCAGCGGTGTTTGTGACGCACACACTTTCAAATGGTGTCTGTGACACACATGCTTTCCAATGGGGTTTGTGACACACACGCTGTCAAATGGGCTTTGTGACATACGCGCTGTACAATGGGGTTTGTGACACATAGGCTGTCTAATGGGGTGTTTGGCACACATCCTGTCCAGGACCGTTTGTGAAACAAGCGGTGTCCAGAGGGGTTTGTCACACACACACAGTCCGATGGGGTTTGTGACACACGCGCTGTCCAACGGGATTTGTGAACACACACGCTGTCCAATGGGGTTTGTGACACACACGCTGTCCAATGGGGTCTGTGACACACACGGTGTCCAATGGCGTATGTGACACACACGCTATCAAATGGGTTTTGTGACACACGCGCTGTCTAATGGGGTTTGTGACACACACCCTGTCCAAGGGCATTAGTGACACAAACTGTTTCCCGGGGCGTTTGTGGCGCACACATTGGCCAATGGGGTCTGTGAAACATGCGATCCAATGGGATTTGTGACACACACCCTGTAAAATGGGGTTTGTGACACAGGCGATGTCCAACAGGGTTTGTGACAAACACACTGTCCAATGGGTTTTGTGACACAACCACTATTCAATGGGGATTGTGACAGACACATTGTCCAATGGTGTCTGTGACACACACGCTTTCCAATGGAGTTTGTGAAACACACGCTGTCCAATGGAGTTTGTGACACAAACACTGTTCAATAAGGATTGTGACAGACACACTGTCCAATGGGGTTTCTGAAACACACGCAGTGCAGGGTTGTTTGTGACACACACGCTGTCAAATGGGGTTTGTGACACACACGCAGTGCAGGGGTATTTGTGACACACACGCTGTCCAATGGGGTTTGTGACACACACGCTGTCAAATGGGATTTGTGACACACACCCTGTCCAGATACGTTTGTGACTCAAACGCATTCCAGAATTGTTTGTGAAAGACACACTGTCCAATGGGGTCTGTGAAACACGTGGTCCAATGGGGTTTGCCACACACACCCTGACAAATGGGGTTTGTGACACAAACCCTGTCCAGGGGGATTTGTGAGACAACCGGTTTCCAGGGGTGTTTGTGACGCACACACTGTCCAATGGGATCTGTGACACACACGCTGTCCAATGGGGTTCGTGACACACACCCTGTCCAATGGGTTTTCTGACACACGCGCTATCCAACGAGGTTTGTGCCACACACGTTGTCCAATGGGGTTTGTGACACACACAGCATTCAATGGGGATTGTTACAGACAGACTGTCCAATGGGGTTTGTGACACCTACCCTGTCCAGGGGTGTTTGTGAAACACACGCTATCCAATACGGTTTGTGCCACACACGCTGTCCAATGGGGTTTGTGACACAACCACTATTCAATGGGGATTGTGACAGACACACTGTCCAATGGGTTTCTGACATACACGCTGTCCAATGGGGTTTGTGACACACACGCTGTCTAATGGGGTTTGTGACACACACCCTGTCAAATGGGGTTTGTGACACAAGCACTGTTCAACAGAGTTTGTGACAAACACGCTGTCCAATGGGGTTTGTGACACAACCACTATTCAATGGGGATTGTGACAGACACACTGTCAAGTGGTGTCTGTTACACATAGGCTTTCCAATGGAGTTTGTGACACACACGCTGTCCAATGGAGTTTGTGACACAAACACTATTCAGTAAGGATTGTGACAGACACACTGTCCAATGCGGTTTCTGACACACACGCAGTGCAGGGTTGTTTGTGACACACACACTGTCCAATGGGGTTTGTTACACACACGCTGTCAATTAGGGTTTGTGAAACACGCGCTATCCAATGGGGTTTGTGACACTCAGGCTGTCAAATGGGGTGTTTGTCACACACCCAGTCCAGGGCCGTTTGTGACACAAGCGGTGTCCAGAGGGGTTTGTGACACACACACTGTCCAATGGGCTTTGTGACAAACACGCTATGCCATGGGGTCTGAGACACACACTCTGTCCAATGGAGTTTGTGACACAAACGCAGTCCAATGGGGTTTGTTACACACGCGCTGTCCAACGGGATTTGTTACACACACACTGTCCAATGCGGTTTGTGAGTCGCACGCTATCAAAAGGGGTTTGTGACACACACCCTGTCCAGGGGCGTTTGTGACACAAACGGTTTCCAGGGGTGTTTGTGACACATACACTGTCCAATGGGGTCTGTGACACACACGCTGTCCAATGGGATTTGTGACAAACACGCTATGCCATGGGGTCTGAGACACACACTCTGTCCAATGGAGTTTGTGACACAAACGCAGTCCAATGGGGTTTGTTACACACGCGCTGTCCAACGGGATTTGTTACACACACACTGTCCAATGCGGTTTGTGAGTCGCACGCTATCAAAAGGGGTTTGTGACACACACCCTGTCCAGGGGCGTTTGTGACACAAACGGTTTCCAGGGGTGTTTGTGACACATACACTGTCCAATGGGGTCTGTGACACACACGCTGTCCAATGGGATTTGTGACACACAGGATGTCCAATGGGTTGTGTGACACACACCCTGTCCAAGGGCATTTATGACACACACGCTGTCCAATGAGGTTTTTCACACAAAAATTGTTCAATGGGGTTTGTGACACAAACCCTGTCCAGGGGAGTTTGTGAAACACATACTGTCCAATGGGGTTTGTGACACATATGCTGTCTAATGGGGTTTGTGACACACACCCTGTTCATGGGAGTTTGTGAACAAAACGATTTCCAGGGGTGTTTGTAAGACACACACTGGCCAATGGGGTCTGTGAAACACGGGGTCCAATGGGGTTTGTGACACACACCCTGTCAAATGGGGTTTGTGACACACGAACTGTCCAACGGGGTTTGTTACACACACTCTGTCCAATGAGGTTAGTGACACACGCGCTGTCAAACGGAGTTTGTGACACACACGCTGTCCAATGGGGTTTGTGACAAAACCACTATTCATTGGGGATTGTGATAGACACACTGTCCAATGGGGTTTGTAAAACACACGCTGCCCAGGGGTGTTTGTGACACACACGCTGTCCAATGGAGTTTGTGACACACACGCTGTCTAATGGGGTTTGTGAAACACACCCTGTTCAGGGGAGTTTGTGACAAAAACAATTTCCAGGGGTGTTTGTGACACACACACTGGCAAATGGGGTCTGTGAAAAACGCGGTCTAATGGGGTTTGTGAAACACACCTTGTCAAATGGGGTTTGTGACACACGCTGTCAAATGGGCTTTGTGACACACGTGCTGTTCAATAGGGTTTGTGACACATAGGCTGTCTAATGGGGTGTTTGGCACACACCCTGTCCAGGACCGTTTGTGACACAAGCGGTGTCCAGAGGGGTTTGTCACACACACACTGTCCAATGGGATTTGTGACACACACGCTGTCCAATTGGGTCTGAGATACACACTCTGTCCAATGCAGTTTGTTACACAAATGCAGTCGAATGGGGTTTGTGACACACGCGCTGTCCAACGGGGTTTGTGACACACACGCTGTCCAATGGGGTTTGTTACACACGCGCTGTCCAACAGGTTTTGTTACACACACACTGTCCAATGCGGTTTGTGAGTCGCACGCTATCAAATGGGATTTGTGACACACACCTTGTCCAGGGACGTTTGTGACACAAACGGTTTCCAGGGGTGTTTCTGACACACGCGCTGCCCAATGGGGTCTGTGACACACACGCTGTCCAATGGGGTTTGTCACACACGCGCTGCCCAACGGGGTTTGTAACACACACGCTGTCCAATGGGGTTTGTGACACAAAAACTGTTCAATGGGGTTTGTGACACAAACCCTGTCCAGGGGTGTTTGTGAAACACATACTGTCCAATGGGGTTTTTGACACATATGCTGTCTAATGGGGTTTGTGACACACACCCTGTTCATGGGAGTTTGTGAACAAAAGGATTTCCAGGGGTGTTTGTAAGACACACACTGGCCAATGAGGTCTGTGAAACACGGGGTCCAATGGGATTTGTGACACACACCCTGTCAAATGGGGTTTGTGACACACGCACTGTCCAACGGGGTTTGTGACACACACTCTGTCCAATGGGGTTAGTGACACACACGCTGTCAAATGGGGTTTGTGACACACGCTGTCCAATGGGATTTGTGACAAAACCACTATTCATTGGGGATTGTGACAGAAACACTGTCCAATGGGGTTTGTAAAACACACGCTGCCCAGGGGTGTTTGTGACACACACGTTGTCCAATCGGGTTTGTGACACACACGATGTTCAGGGGAGTTTGTGACAAAAACAATTTCCAGGGGTGTATGTGACACACACACTGGCCAATGGGGTCTGTGACACACGCGTTCTAATGGGGTTTGTGAAACACACCTTGTCAAAAGGGGTTTGTGACACACACGCTGTCAAAGGGGCTTTGTGACACACGCGCTGTCCAATAGGTTTTGTGACACATAGGCTGTCTAATGGGGTGTTTGGCACACACCCTGTCCAGGACCATTTGTGACACACCGGTGTCCAGATGGGTTTGTCACAAACACACTGTCCAATGGGGTTTGTGACACACACACTGTCCAATTGGGTCTGAGACACACACTCTGTCCAATGCAGTTTGTTACACAAATGCAGTCGAATGGGGTTTGTGACACACGCGCTGTCCAACGGGGTTTGTGACACACACGCTGTCCAATGGGGTGTGTGACACACACTCTGTCCAACGGCGTTTGTGACACACACGCTGTCTAATGGGTTTTCTTACACACACGCTGTCCAATGAGGTTTGTCACACAAAAACTGTTCAATGGGGTTTGTGACACAAACCCTGTTCAGGGGTTTTTGTGAAACAGACGCTGTCCAATGGGGTTTGTGACACATACGCTGTCTAACGACGTTTGTGACACACACGCTGTTCATGGGAGTGCAAAAAACGATTTCCAGGGGTGTTTGTGACACATACACTGGCCAATGGGTTCTGTATAACACGCGGTCCAATGGGGTTTGTGAAACACACCCTGTCACATGGGGTTTGTGATACACGCACTGTCCAACCTGGTTTGTGACAAACACACTGTCGAATGTGGTTTGTGACACACTCGCTATCCAGGGGTGTTTGTGACACACACGCTGTCCAATGGGGTTTGTGACACACACGCTGTCTAATGAGGCTTGTGACACCCTGTCCAACGGCGTTTGTGACACAAACGGTTTCCCGGGGTGTGTGTGACGCACACACTGTCCAATGGTGTCTGTGACATACATGCTTTCCAATGGCGGTTTGTGAAAAACGCGCTGTCCAATGGGGTTTGTGACACACAGGCTGTCCAATGAGGTGTGTGACACACACCTTGTCCAAGGGCGTTTGTGACACACACAATGTCCAATGGGGTTTGTGACACGCATGCTGTCTAATGGGGTTTGTGACACACACACTGTTCATGGGAGTGCAAAAAACGATTTCCAGGGGTGTTTGTGACACACACACTGGCCAATGGGGTCTGTGAAACACGTGGTCCAATGGGGTTTGTGAAACACACCATGTCAAATGGGGTTTGTGACACACGCACTGTCCAACGGGGTTTGTGACAAACACGCTGTCCAATGTGGTTTGTGACATACCCGATGTCCAGGGGTGTTTGTGACACACACGCTGTCCAATGGGGTTTGTGACACACACGCTGTCTAATGGGGTTTGTGGCACACACCCTGTCCAAGGGCTTTTGTGAAACAAACAGTTTCCCGGGGTGTTTGTGACGCACACACTGTCCAATGGTGTCTGTGACACACACGCTTTCCAATGGGGTTTATGAAACACACGCTGTCAAATGGGCTTTGTGACACATGCGCTGTGCAATGGGGTTTGTGACACACAGGCTGTCTAATGGATGTGTGTAAAACACCCTGTCCAGGGCCGGTTGTGACACACCTGCTGTACAACGGGGTTTGTGACACACACACTGTCCAATGGGGTTTGGGAGTCGCATGCTGTCAAATGGGGTTTGTGACACACACCCTGTTCGGGGACGTTTGTGTCACAAACGGTTTCCAGTGGTGTTTGTGACACACACACTGACCAATGGGGTCTGTGAAACCCCCGATCCAATGGGGTTTGTAACACACACCCTTTCCAATGCGATTTGTGACACACACACTGTCCAACAGGGTTTGTGACAAACACGCTGTCCAATGGGGTTTGTTACACAACCACTATCCAATGGGGATTGTGACAGACACACTGTTCAATGGGGTTTGTGACACACACGCTGTCCAGGGATGTTTGTGACACACACGCTGTCCAATGGGGTTTGTGACACAAACACTGTTCAATGAGGTTTGTGACACACACGCTGTCCAGGGGTGTTTGTGACACACACGCTGACCAATGGGATTTGTGACACACACGCTGTCTAATGGAGTTTGTGACACACACCCTGTTCAGGGCCGTTTGTGACTCAAAGTCTTTCCAGGGGTGTTTGTGACACACACACTGGCAAATGGGGTCTGTGAAACACGCAGTCCAATGGGGTTTATGACACACACCCTGTCAAATGGGGTTTGTGACACACACGCTGTCCAGGGGTGTTTGTGACACACACGCTGTCCAATGGGGTTTGTGACACACACGCTGTCTAATGGGGTTTGTGACTCGGACGCTGTCCAAGGGCGTATGTGACACAAACTTTTTCCCGGAGTGTTTGTAACGCACACACTGTCCAATGGGATCTGTGACACACACGCTGTCCAGTGGGGTTTGTGACACACACCCTGTCGAACGGGGTTTTGTGACACACGCACTGTATAACGACGTTTGTGACACACACACTGTCCAATGGGATCTGTGACACACATGGCATTCAATGGGGATTGTGACAGAGACACTGTCCAATGGGGTTTGTGACACACACGCTGTCAAATGGGGTTTCTGATACACACCCTCTCCAGGGGCGTTTGTAAAACACGCACTCTCCAGGCCTCTTTGTGACACAAACACTGTCCAATGGGGTTTGTGACACACGCGCTGTCTAATTGGGTTTCTGACACATAGGCTGTTTAATGGAGTGCGTGATACACACAATGTCCAAGGGTGTTTCTGACACACACGCTGTCCCATGGGTTTTCTTACACACACGCTGCCCAATGAGGTTTGTGACACACACGCTGTCCAATGGAGTTTGTGACACAAACGCTGTCCAACGGGGTTTCTGACACACACGCTGTCCAATGGGGTTTGAGACACACGTAGTATTCAATTGGGATTGTGACAGACACACTGTCCAATGGGGTTTGTGACACACACCCTCTCCAGGGGTGTTTGTGACACACACACTGTCCAGGGGTGTTTGTGATACACACACTGTCCAATGAGGTTTGTGACACACAAAATATTCAATGGGGATTGTGACAGACTCACTGTTCAATGGAGTTTGTGACACACACCCTGTCTTGGGGCGTTTGTGACACAAACGGTTTGCAGGTGTACTTGTGACACTCACACTGTGAAGGGGTATTTCTGACACACACGCTGTCCAATGGGATTTGTGACACACACGCTGTCTAATAGGGTTTGTGGCACACACCCTGTCCAAGAGCTTTTGTGAAACAAACAGTTTCCCGGGGTGTTTGTGACGCACACACTGTCCAATGGTGTCTGTGACACACACGCTTTCCAATGGGGTTTATGAAACACACGCTGTCAAATGGGCTTTGTGACACATGCGCTGTGCAATGGGGTTTGTGACACACAGGCTGTCTAATGGGATGTGTGTAAAACACCCTGTCCAGGGCCGGTTGTGACACACCTGCTGTACAACGGGGTTTGTGACACACACACTGTCCTATGGGGTTTGTGAGTCGCATGCTGTCAAATGGGGTTTGTGACACACACCCTGTTCGGGGACGTTTGTGTCACAAACGGTTTCCAGTGGTGTTTGTGACACACGCACTGTCCAATGGGGTCTGTGAAACCCCCGATCCAATGGGGTTTGTAACACACACCCTTTCCAATGCGATTTGTGACACACACACTGTCCAACAGGGTTTGTGACAAACACGCTGTCCAATGGGGTTTGTTACACAACCACTATCCAATGGGGATTGTGACAGACACACTGTTCAATGGGGTTTGTGACACACACGCTGTCCAGGGATGTTTGTGACACACACGCTGTCCAATGGGGTTTGTGACACAAACACTGTTCAATGAGGTTTGTGACACACACGCTGTCCAGGGGTGTTTGTGACACACACGCTGTCCAATGGGGTTTGTGACACAAACACTGTTCAATGAGGTTTGTGACACACACGCTGTCCAGGGGTGTTTGTGACACACACGCTGTCCAATGGGGTTTGTTACACACACGCTGTCTAATGGAGTTTGTGACACACACCCTGTTCAGGGCCGTTTGTGACTCAAAGAGTTTCCAGGGGTGTTTGTGACACACACACTGGCAAATGGGGTCTGTGAAACACGCAGTCCAATGGGGTTTATGACACACATCCTGTCAAATGGGGTTTGTGACACACACGATGTCCAGGGGTGTTTGTGACACACACGCTGTCCAATGGGGTTTGTGACACACACGCTGTCTAATGGGGTTTGTGATTCGGACGCTGTCCAAGGGCGTATGTGACACAAACTTTTTCCCGGAGTGTTTGTGACGCACACACTGTCCAATGGAATCTGTGACACACACGCTGTCCAGTGGGGTTTGTGACACACACCCTGTCGAACGGGGTTTTGTGACACACGCACTGTATAACGACGTTTGTGACACACACGCTGTCCAATGGGGTCTGTGACACACATGGCATTCAATGGGGATTGTGACAGACACACTGTCCAATGGGGTTTGTGACACACACGCTGTCAAATGGGGTTTCTGACACACACCCTTTCCAGGGGCGTTTGTGACACACGCACTCTCCAGGCCTGTTTGTGACAGAAACACTGTCCAATGAGGTTTGTGACACACGCGCTGTCTAATTGGGTTTCTGACACATAGGCTGTTTAATGGAGTGCGTGATACACACAATGTCCAAGGGCGTTTCTGACACACACGCTGTCCCATGGGTTTTCTTACACACACGCTGCCCAATGAGGTTTGTGACACACACGCTGTCCAATGGAGTTTGTGACACAAACGTTGTCCAACGGGGTTTCTGACACACACGCTGTCCAATGGGGTTTGAGACACACGTAGTATTCAATTGGGATTGTGACAGACACACTGTCCAATGGGGTTTGTGACACACACGCTCTCCAGGGGTGTTTGTGACACACACACTGTCCAGGGGTGTTTGTGATACACACATTGTCCAATGAGGTTTGTGACACACAAAATATTCAATGGGAATTGTGACAGACTCACTGTTCAATGGGGTTTGTGACACACACCCTGTCTTGGGGCGTTTGTGACACAAACGATTTGCAGGCGTGCTTGTGACACTCACACTGTGAAGGGGTATTTCTGACACACACGCTGTCCAATGGGGTTTGTGACACACACACTGTCCAATGGTGTTTATGATACACACCCTGACCAGGGACATTTGTGGCACAAACGGTTTGCAGGCTTATTTGTGACACTCACACTGTGAAGGGGTATTTCTGACACACACGCTGTCCAATGGGGTTTGTGACACACACACTGTCCAATGGGGTTTGTGACACAAACGCTGTCCAATGGGGTTTCTGACACACGCTGTCCAATGGGGTTTGTAACACACTCGTCGTCCAATGGAGTTTGTGACACACGCGCTGTCCAACGGGGTTTGTGACACACACGCTGTCCAATGGGGTTTGTGAGTCGCACGCTGTCAAATGGGGTTTGTGACAGACAACCTGTCCAAGTGCATTTGTGACACAAACAGATTCCAGGTGTGTTTATGACACATGCACTGTCCAATGGGGTCTGTGACACACACTCTGTCCAATGAGGTTTGTGACACACACCCTGTCCAATGGGGTTTGATACAAACTCGCTGTAAAACGGGTTTTGTGACACACACGCTGTCCAATGGCGTTTGTGACACACACAGTATTCAATGGGGTTTGTGACAAACGCGCTGTAAAACGGGGTTTGTGACACACACCCTGTCCAGGAGTGTTTGTGACAAACATGCTGTCCAATGGGATTAGTGAGACACACGCTGTCAAATGAGGTTTGTGACACACACGCTTTCAAATGGGGTTTGTGACAAAAACGCTGTCCAGGGGTGTTTGTGACACACACACTGTCCAGTAACATCTGTGTCACACGCGCTGTCCCATGCGGTTTATGACACACGCGCTGTCCAATGGGGTTTGTGACACACGTGCTGTCCAACGGGGTTTGTGACACACATGCTGTCCAATGGGGTTTGTGACAGATACAGTATTCAATGGGGATTGTGACAGACAGAGTATTCAAAGGGAATTGTGACAGATACACTGTCCAATGGGATTTGTGACACACACCCTGGCCAGGGTTGTTTGTTACACATGTGGTTTCCAGGAGTATTTTTGACACAGTCGCTGTCCAGGTGGGTTTGTGACACACAAGCTGTCCAATGGGTTTAGTGACACACAGGCTGTCAAATGGGGTTTGTGACACACCCCCTCTCCACAGGCGTTTGTGACACAAACGTTTTCCAGTGGTGTTTGTGACACATACGCTGTCCAATGGGGTTTGTGACACATGCGCTGTCCAACGGGGTTTGTGACACACGCGCTGTCCAAAGACGTTTGTGACACACACGCTGTCTAATGGGGTTTGTGTTATAAACTCTGTCCAGGGGCGTTTGTGACACACAGGCTATCCAATGGGGTTTGTGACACACGCGCTGTCCAATGGGGTTTGTGAGTCGCATGCTGTCAAATGGGGTTTGTGACACACACCCTGTTCAGGGGCGTTTGTTACACAAACGGTTTCCAGGGGTGTTTGTGACACACACACTCTCCAATGGGATCTTTGACACACACGCTGTCTAATGGGGTTTGTGACACACACCCTGTCCAATGGGGTTTGTGACACACACGCTGTCCAACGCGATTTCTGACACACCCTGTACAATGGAGTTTGAGAAACACACAATATTCAACTGAGATTGTGACAAACACACTGTCCAATGGGGTTAGTGACACACAATCTGTCCTGGGGTGTCTGTGACACACACGCTGTCCAAAGGGGTTTGTGACACCCACCCTCTCCACAGGCGTTTGTGAAACAAATGGTTTCCAGGGGTGTTTGTGACCCACACACTGTCCAGGGGTGTTTGTGACACACACGCTGTTCAGTGCGGTTTTTGACACACACAGCATTCAATCGGGATTGTGACAGACACACTGTCCAATGGGGTTTGTGACACACACGCTGTCCAGGGGTCTCTGTGACACACACGCTGTCCAATGGGGTTCGTGACACACACTCTGTCTCCTGAGATTAGTGACACTCAGGCTGTCCAATGGGTTTTGTGACACACACGCTGTCCAGGGGCGTTTGTGACACAAACGATTCCCAGGGCTGTTTGTGACACACACACTATCCAGGGCTGTTTGTTACACACATGCTGTCCAATGGGGTTTGTGACACACACCCTGTCCAATGGCTTTTGTGAAACAAACAGTTTCCCGGGGTGTTTGTGACGCACACACTGTCCAATGGTGTCTGTGACACACACGCTTTCCAATGGGGCTTATGAAACACACGCTGTCAAATGGGCTTTGTGACACACGCGCTGTCCAATGGTGTTTGTGACACACACGCTGTCTAATGGGATGTGTGACACACACCCTGTGAAGGGGTGTTTGTGATACAAACAGTTTCCAGGGGTGTTTGTGACACAAATGCTGTCCAATGGGGATTGTGACAGACACAGTATTCAATGGGAATTGTGACAGATACTTGTCCAATGCAGTTTGTGACACACACCCTGTCCAGAGGTGTTTGTGACAGACACGCTGTCCAATGGGGTTTGTGACACACGGGATATCCAACGGGGTATGTGACACACACCCTGTACCGGAGCGTTTTGACACAAACGGTTTCCAGGGGTGTTTGTGACACACACAGTGGCCAATGGGGTCTGTGAAACACGCGTTCCAATGGGGTTTGTGACACACATCCTGTCAAATAGGGTTAGTGACACATGCACGGTACAACGGGGTTTGTGACAAACACGCTGTCCAATGGGGTTTGTGACACACACAGCATTCAATGGGGATTGAGACAGACACACTGTGCAATGGGGTTTGTGACATACACCCTGTGCAGGGGTGTTTGTGACACACAGGCTGTACAATGGGATGTATGACACACACGCTGTCCAATGGGGTTTGGGACACACACCCTCTCCAGGGGCGTTTGTGACACAAATGGTTGCCAGGGATGTTTGTGACACACACACTGGCCAATGGGGTCTGTGAAACATGGGATCCAATGGGGTTTGTGACACACCTGCTGTCCAGGAGTGTTTGTGACACACATGCTATCCATTGGGGTTTGTGACACACTCGCTGTCTAATGGGGTTTGTGACTCGCACGCTGTCCAAGGGCGTTTGTGACACAAACGGTTTCCCGGGGTGTTTTTGACGCACACACTGTTCAATGGGATCTGTGACACACACGCTGTCCAGTGGGGTTCGTGACACACACCCTGTCCAATGGGTTTTGTTACACACGCGCTGTACAACGAGGTTTGTGGCACACACACTGTCCAATGGGGTTTGTGACACACACAGTATTCAATGGGGATTGGGAGAGACACACTGTCCAGGGTTCTTTGTGACACACACGCTGTCTAATGAGTTTTCTTACACACACGCTGTCCAATGAGGTTTGTGACACAAACACTGTTCAATGAGGTTTGTGACACACACGCTGTCTAATGGGGTTTGTGACACACACCCTGTTCAGGGGCGTTTGTGACTCAAAGAGTTTCCAGGGGTGTTTGTGACACACACACTGGCAAATGGGGTCTGTGAAACACGCAGTCCAATGGGGTTTATGACACACACCCTGTCAAATGGGGTTTGTGACACACACGCTGTCCAGGGATGTTTGTGACACACACGCTGTCCAGTGGGGTTTGTGACACACACCCTGTCGAACGGGGTTTTGTGACTCACGCACTGTACAACGAGGTTTGTGACACACACGCTGTCCAATGGGGTCTGTGACACACATGGCATTCATTGGGGATTGTGACAGACACACTGTCCAATGGGGTTTGTGACACACACGCTGTCAAATGGGGTTTCTGATACACACCCTCTCCAGGGGCGTTTGTGACACACGCACTCTCCAGGCCTGTTTGTGACACAAACGCTGTCCAATGGGGTTTGTGATACACGTGCTGTCCAATTGGGTTTGTGACACAAAGCTGTCCAATGGTGTGCGTGATACACACAATGTCCAAGGGCGTTTCTGACACACACGTTGTCCAATGGGTTTTCTTACAGACACGCTGTCCAATGAGGTTTGTGACACACACACTGTCCAATGGAGTTTGTGACACAAACGCTGTCCAACGGGGTTTCTGACACACACGCTGTCCAATAGGGTTTGAGACAAACGTAGTATTCAATTGGGATTGTGACAGACACACTGTCCAATGGGGTTTGTGACACACACCCTCTCCAGGGGTGTTTGTGACACACACGCTCTCTAATGGGGTTTGTGTCACAGACAGTATTCAATGGGAATTGTGATAGACACAGTATTCAATGGGGATTGTGACAAATACACTGTCCAATGCGGTTTGTGACACACACCCTGTCCAGGGGCGTTTGTGACACAAACGGTGTCCAGGGGGGTTTGTGACACACACACTGTCCAATGGGGTTAGTGACACACACGCTGTCAAATGGGGTTAGTGACACACACGCTTACAAATGGGGTTTGTGACACACCCCCTCTCCACAGGCGTTTCTGACACAAACGGTTTCCAGGGGTGTTTGTGACACACACACAGTCCAGGGGTGTTTGTGACACACACGCTGTCCAATGGGGTTTGTGGCACAAGCGCTGTCCAACGGGGTTTGTGACACACGCGCTGTCCAATGGGATTTGTGACACACAGACTTCCAAATAGAGTGTGTGACACACGTCCTGTCCAGGGGTGTTTGTGACACACACGCTGTCCAATGGCGTTTGTGACACACACCCTGTCTAATGGGGTTTGTGACATACACCCTGTCCAGGGGCGTTTGTGGTTCAAACGTTTTCCAGGGGTGTTTGTGACACACACACTGTCCAATGGGGTCTGTGAAACACGCGGTCCAATGAGATTTGTGACACACACCCTGTAAAATGGGATTTCTGACACACCTGCTGTCCAATGGGGTTTGTGACACACACGCTATCCAATGCGGTTTGTGACACACACAGTATTCAATGGGGATTGTGACAGACACACTGTCCAAAGGGGTTTGTGACACACACCCTGTCGAGGGGTGGTTCTGACACACACACTGTCCAATGAGGTTTGTGACACACACGCTGTCTAATGGGGTTTGTGACACAAACCCTGTCCAGAGGCGTTTGTGACAAACACGCTGTCCAATGGGGTTTGTGACACAGTCGCTGTCCAATGCGCTTTGTGACACACAAGCTGTTCAATGGGGTGTGTGACACACACAGTATTCAAGGGAGATTGTGACAGACACACTGTCAAATGGGGTTTGTGGAACACACCCTGTCCAGGGGTGTGTGTGACACACATGCTGTCCAATGGGTTTTCTTACACACATGCTGTCCAAAGAGGTTTGTGAGAAAAACACTGTTCAATGGGGTTAGTGACACACATGCTGTCCAGGGGTGTTTGTGACACACACGCTGTCCAATGCCGTTTGTGACACAAACCCTGTCCAATGGGGATTGTGACACACGCGCTGTCGAACGGGGTTTTTGACACATACGCTGCCCAATGGGGTTTGTGACACACACAGTATTCAATGGAGATTGTGACAGACACACTGTCAAATGGGGTTTGTGGAACACACCCTGTCCAGGGGTGTGTGTGACTCACATGCTGTCCAATGGGGTTAGTTACACACATGCTGTCAAATGGGGTTTGTGACACACATGCTGTCCAATGGGGTGTGTGACACACACCCTGTTCAGGGGCGTTTGTGACACAGACGGTTTCCAGGGGTGTTTGTGACACACACAGTCCAGGCGTGTTTGTGACATGCATGCTGTCCAATGGGGGTGGTGACACACACAGTATTCAATGGCGATTGTTACAGACACACTGTCCAATGGGGTTTGTGGCACAAGCGGTGTCCAGGTGGGTTTGAAAAACACACTGTCCAAAGGGATTTGCGACACACACGCTGTCCAGGGTTGTTTGTGACATACACGATGTCCAATGAGGTTTGTGACACACATGCTGTCCAATGGGTTTTGTGACACAAACCCTGTCGAGGGGCGTTTCTGACACAAACGTTTTCCAGGGGTGTTTGTGACACACACAGTGGCCAATGGGGTGTGTAACACACATGCTGTCCAATGGCGTTTGTGACACACATCCTGTCCAATGGGGTTTGTGACACACGTGCTGTCCAATGGGGTTTTTGACAAAGATACTATTCTATGGGTATTGTGACAGACACAGTATTCAATGGGGATTGTGACAGATACACTGTCGAATGGGACTTATGACACACACCCTGTCCAGGGGTGTTTGTGACACACACGCTGTCAAATGGGTTTTGTGACACACACGCTGTCAAATGGGGTTTGTGATGCAAACGCTGTCCAGGAGTGTTTGTGACACACACACTGTCCAGTGAGGTCTGTGACACACACCCTGTCTTATGCAGTTTGTGACACAAACGCTGTCCAATGGGGTTTGTGACACACGTGCAGTCAAACGGGGTTTGTGACACATATGCTGTCCAATGGGGTTTGTGACACAGATAGTATTCAATGGGGTTTGTGACAGACACAGTATTCAAAGGGGATTGTGACAGATACACTGTCCAATGGGGTTTGTGACACACACCCTGTCCAGGGGTGTTTGTGACACACATGATGTCCGATGCGGTTTGTGACACACACCTCGTCCAGGGGCTTTTGTGACACAAACAGTGTCCAGGAGGGTTTCAGACACACACACTGTCCAATGGCGTTTGTGACACACACTCTATCCAATGGGGTTTGTGACACACACGTTATTCAATGGGGTTTGTGACATACACACTGTCCAATGGAATTTGTGACACAAACGCTTTCCAATGGGGTCTGTGACACACGCTGTCCAAAGGGGTTTGTAAGTCACTCGTTGTCCAATGGGATTTGTGACACACGCGCTGTCCAATGGGTTTTGTGACACACACCCCGTATAGGGGCGTTTGTGGCAAAAACGGTTTCTGGGGGTATTTGTGACACAGTCGCTGTCCAATGGGGTTTGTGACACACACGCTGTCCAATGGGGTTTGTCACTCGAACCCTGTCGAGAGACGTTTCTGACACAAACGTTTTCCAGGGGTGTTTGTGACACACACACTGGCTAATGGGGTCTGTGACACACACGCTGTCCAATGGCGTTTGTGACACACACCCTGTCCAACGGGGTTTGTGACACACGTGCTGTCCAATGGGGTTTTTTGACAAAGACACTATTCTATGGGTATTGTGACAAACACAGTATTCAATGGGGATTGTGACAGATACACTGTCGAATGGGATTTATGTCACACACCCTGTCCAGGGGTGTTTGTGACACACACGCTATCAAATGGGGTTTGTGACATACACCATCTACAGGGGCTTTTGTGACACAAGCGGTGTCCGGGGGGTTTGACACACACACGCTGTCCAAAGGGGTTTGTGACACACACCCTGTCCAGGGGTGTTTGTGACACACACCCTGTCCAGAGGTGTTTGTGACACACATGATGTCCAATGGGGTTTGTGAGACACACCCCGTCCAGGGGCTTTTGTGACACAAACAGTGTGCAAGAGGGGATTGTGACAGACACACTGTCCAATGGGGTTTGTGACAGACACTCTTTCCAGGGGTGTTTGTGACAAACATACTGTCCAATTGGGGTAGTGACATACACTCTGTCCAATGGAGTTTGTGACACAAACGCTGTCCAATGCAGTCTGTGACACACGCTGTCCAAAGGGGTTTGTAAGTCACTCGTTGTCCAATGGGGTTTGTGATACACGCACTGTCCAACGGTGTTTGTGACACACACACTGTCCAATGGGATTTCTGACTCACACGCTGTCAAATGGGGTTTATTACACACACCCTGTCCAGAGGCATTTGTGACACAAAATGTTTCCGGAGGTGTTTGTGACACACACACTGGCCAATGGGGTCTGTGACACAAACGCTGTCGAATGGGGTTTGTGACACACACCTTGTCCAATGAGGTTTTTGACACACACATTTTCCAACAAGGTTTGTGACACACACGCTCTCCAGGGATGTTTGTGACACACACGTTGACCAATGGGGTTTTTGACACACACATTTTCCAACAAGGTTTGTGACACACACGCTCTCCAGGGATGTTTGTGACACACACGTTGACCAATGGGGTTTGTGACACACACGCTGTCAAATGGGGTTTGTGACACACACTCTGTCCACAGGCGTTTGTGACTCAAACGGTTTCCAGGGGTGTTTGTGACACACATACTGTCCAATGGGGTCTGTGAAACATGCGGTCCAAAGGGGTATGTGACACAGACGCTGTCAAATGGGGTTTATGACACACGCGCTGTACAACGGGGTTTATGATACACACACTCTCCAATAGGATTTCTGACCCGCACGCTGTCAAATGGGGGTTGTGACACACACCTCGTCCAGGGGCTTTTGTGACACAAACAGTGTCCAGGAGGGTTTCAGACACACACACTGTCCAACGACGTTTGTGACACGCACGCTGTCCAATGGGGTTTGTGACACACACGCTATTCAATGGGGGTGTGACATACACTCTGTCCAATGGAGTTTGTGACACAAAAGCTGTCCAATGGGGTCTGTGACACACGCTGTCCAAAGGGGTTTGTAAGTCACTCGTTGTCCAATGGAGTTTGTGACACACGCACTGTCCAACGGGGTTTGTGACACACACACTCTCCAATGGGGTTTCTGACCCGCACGCTGTCAAATGGGGGTTGTGACACACACCCTGTCCAGGGGCGTTTGTGACACAAAAGGTTTCCAGGGGTGTTTGTGACACACATGATGTCCAATGGTGTTTGTGACACACACCCCGTCCAGGGGCTTTTGTGACAAAAACAGTGTCCAGGAAGCTTTCAGACACACACACTGTCCAATGGCGGTTGTGACACACACACTATCCAATGGGGTTTGTGATGCACACGCTATTCAATGGGGTTTGTGTCATACACTCTGTCCAATGGAGTTTGTGACAGAAACGCTGTCCAATGGGGTTTGTGACACACACCCTGTCCAATGGGGTTTGTGACACATACCCTGTCCAATGGGGTTTTTGACACACGCGTTTTCCGACAGGGTTTGTGACACACTCGCTGTCCAGGGATGTTTTTGACACACATGTTGTCCAATGGGGTTTGTGACACACACGCTGTCAAATGGGGTTTGTGACACACAATCTGTCCACAGGCGTTTGTGACTCAAACGGTTTCCAGGGGTGTTTGTGACACACATACTGTCCAATACGGTCTGTGACGCACACACTGTCCAATGCAGTTTGTAAGACACACCCTGTCAAATGGGGTTTATGACACACACGCTGTCCAACGGGGTTTGTGACACACACCCTGTCCAGGGGCGTTTGTGACACAAACAGATTCCAGGGGTGTTTGTGACACACACACTGTCAAATGGGGTCTGTGACATACACGCTGTCCAATGCGGTTTGTGAAACACACCCTGTCCATTGGGTTTGTGACACACGTGCAGTCCAACGGGGTTAGTGACACATATGCTGTCCAATGGGGTTTGTGACACAGATAGTATTAAATGGGGATTGTGACAGACACATTATTCAAAGGGGATTGTGACAGATACACTGTCCAATGGGGTTTGTGACACACGCCCTGTCCAGGGGCGTTTGTGACACAGTGTACAGGGGAGTTTGAGACTCACACACTGTCCAATGGCTTTTGTGACAAACACACTGTCCAATAGGATTTGTGACACACACGCTATCCAATGGGGTTTGTGACACACACTCTGTCCAATCGAGTTAGTGACACAAACGCTGTACAATGGGGTTTGTGATTCACGCTGTCCAATGGGATTTGTAACTCAATCGTTGCCCAATGGGGTTTGTGACACACGTGCTATCCAATGGGGTTTGTGACATACACGCTGTCCAATGGGGTTTGTGACACAGACAGTATTCAATGGGGATTGTGACAGACACAGTATTCAATGGGGATTGTGACAGATACACTGTCGAATGGGGTTTGTGACACACACCCTGTCCAGGGGTGTTTGTGACACACACGCTCTCCAATGGGGTTTGTGACATACACTATCTACAGGGGGGTTTGTGACACAAGCGGTGTCCAGGGGGGTTTGACACACACACACTTTCCAAAGGGTTTTGTGACACACACGCTGTCCAGGGGTATTTCTGACACAAACAGTTTTCAGGGGTGTTTGTGACACACATGATGTCCAATGTGGTTAGTGACACACACCCCGTCAGGGTCGTTTGTGACACAAACAGTGTCCAGGGGGGTTTTGAGACACACACACTGTCCAATGGCGTTTCTGACACACACACTGTCCAATGGCGTTTCTGATACACACACTGTCCAACGGGGTTTGTGACACACACGCTGTCCAATGGGGTTTGTGACACACACCCGGTGCAGGGCTGTTTGTGACACACACGCTGTCCAATGGAGTTTGTGACGCACACGCTATCAAATGCGATTTGTGACACACACCCTGTCCAGTGGCGTTTGTGACACAGACGGTTTCCAATGGGGTCTGTGACACACACACTGTCCAATGGAGTTTGTGACACAAACAATGTCCAATGGGATTTGTGACACACGCAATGTCCAACGGGGTTTGTGACACACACAGTATTTAATGGGGATTGTGACACACACACTGTCCAATGGGGTGTTTGTGAGACACATGCTGTGCAATGGGGTTAGTGACACACACGCTGTCAAATGGGGTTTGTGACACACACCCTGTTCAGGGGCGTTTGTGACAGAAACGCTGTCCAGGGGTGTTTGTGACACACACCATGTCCAGGGGGGATTGTGACACAAGCGGTGTCCAGGGGGGTTTGACACACACACGCTGTCCAATGGGGTTTGTGACACACACGCTATCAAATGCGGTTTGTGACACACCTCCTGTCCAGTGGCGTTTGTGACACAGACGGTTTCCAGGGGTGTTTGTGACACACACCATGTCCAAGGGCGTTTGTGACACAGACGGTTTCCAGGAGTGTTTGTGACACACACAGTCCAGGCGTGTTTGTGACACACACGCTGTCCAATGGGGTTTGTGACACACACAGTACTCAATGGGGATTGTTACAGACACACTGTCCAATGGGGTTTGTGGCACACCCCCTGTCCAGGAGTGTTTGTGACACAAACAGTATCCAGGTGGGTTTGAGACATACACACTGTCCAATGGCGTTTGTGACACACACACTGTCCAATGGGGTTTGTAACACACACGCTATCCAATGCGGTTTGTGACACACACCCTGTCCAATGGGGTTTGTGACACACGCAATGTTCAACGGGGTTTGTGAAACACACGCTGTCGAATGGGAATTGTGACACACACAGTATTCAATGGGGATTGTGACAGACACACTCTCCAATGGGGTTTGTGACAGACACTCTGTCAAGGGGTGTTTGTGACAAACATGTTGTCCAATGGGGGTAGTGACACATACGCTGTCAAAAGGGTTTGTGACACACACGCTGTCAAATTGGGTTTGTGACGCAAAGGCTGTCCAGGAGTGTTTGTGACACACACACTGTCCAGTGAGGTCTGTGACACACACCCTGTCTTATGCGGTTTGTGACACAAACGCTGTTCAATAGGGTTTGTGACAAACGTGCAGTCCAACGGCGTTTGTGACACAGAAGGTTTCCAGGGGTGTTTGTGACACAAACAGTCCAGGCGTGTTTGTGACACACACGCTGTCCAATGGGGTTTGTGACACACACAGAATTCAATGGGGGTTGTGACAGACACACTGTCCAATGGAGTTTGTGACACACACCCTGTCCAGGGATGTTTGTGAAACAAACGGTTTCCAGTGGTGTTTGAGACACACACACTGTCCAGGGGCATTTGTGACACACATGCTGTCCAATGGGGTTTGTGACATCTGCGCTGTCCAACGGGGTTTGTGGAACACACGGTGTGCAATGGGGTTTGTGACACACACACTATCCAGTGGGGTTTGTGACAAACAGGCTCTCCAATCGGGTTTGTTGCACACACCCTGTCCAGGAGCATTTGTGCCCCAATCTGTGTCCAGGGGGGTTTGTAACACACACACTGTCCAATGGGGTTTGTGACACACGTGCTGTCCAACGGGGTTTGTGACACACACGCTGTCCAATGGGGTTTGTGACACACACACTGTCCAATGGGGTTTCTGACACACACAGTATTCGATGGTGATTGTGACAGACAGACTGTCAAATGGGTTTGTGACAGACACGCTGTTCAATGTGGTTTGTGACACACACAGTGTTCAATGGGGTTTCTGACACACACAGTATTCGATGGTGATTGTGACAGACAGACTGTCAAATGGGGTTTGTGACAGACACGTTGTCCAATGGGGTTTGTGACAGACACGTTGTCCAATGGGGTTTGTGACACACACACTGTCCAATGGAGTTTCTGACACACACAGTATTCGATGGTGATTGTGACAGACAGACTGTCAAATGGGGTTTGTTACACACACGCTGTCAAATTGGGTTTGTGACGCAAAGTCTGTCCAGGAGTGTTTGTGACACACACACTGTCCAGTGAGGTCTGTGACACACACCCTGTCTTATGCGGTTTGTCACACAAACGCTGTTCAATGGGGTTGGTGACACACGTGCAGTCCAACGGCGTTTGTGACACAGAAGGTTTCCAGGGGTGTTTGTGACACACACAGTCCAGGCGTGTTTGTGACAGACACGCTGTCCAATGGGATTTGTGACACACACAGAATTCAATGGGAGTTGTGACAGACACACTGTCCAATGGGGTTTGTGACACACACCCTGTCCAGGGATGTTTGTGAAACAAATGGTTTCCAGTGGTGTTTGAGACACACACACTGTCCAGGGGCATTTGTGACACACATGCTGTCCCATGGGGTTTGTGACATTTGCGCTGTCCAACGGGGTTTGTGGAACACACCCTGTGCCATGGGGTTTGTGACACACACACTGTCCAGTGGAGTTTGTGAGAAACAGGCTGTCCAATCGGGTTTGTTGCACACACCCTGTCCAGGAGCATTTGTGCCCCAAGCTGTGTCCAGGGGAGTTTGTAACACACACACTGTTCAATGGGGTTTGTGACACACGCGCTGTCCAACGGGGTTTGTGACACACACGCTGTCCAATGGGGTTTGTGACACACACACTGTCCAATGGGGTTTCTGACACACACAGTATTCGATGGTGATTGTGACAGACAGACTGTCAAATGGGGTTTGTGACAGACACGCTGTCCAATGGGGTTTGTGACACATACGCTGTCGAATAGGATTTGTGACACACAGGCTGTCCAAAGGAGTTTGTGACACACACGCTGTCCAAGGGTCTTAGTGACACACACTCTGTCCAATGGGGTTTGTGACACACACCCTGTCCAATGGGGTTTGTGACACATGCGCTATCCAACGGAGTTTGTGACACACATCCTGTTCAGGTGCGTTTGTGCCCCATGCGGTGTCCAGGGGGGTTTCTAACACACACACTGTCCAATCGGGTTTGTGACACACATGCTTTCCAATGGGGTTTGTGACATACACAGAATTCAACGGCGCTTGTGACAGACACATTGTCCAATGGGGATTGTGACACACATCCTGTCCAGGGGCTTTTGTTACACAAATGGTTTCCAGTGGTGTTTGAGACACACACACTGTCCAGGGGTGTTTGTGACACATGCGCTGTCCAATGGGGTTTCAGATACACACACTGTCCAATGGGGTTTGTGACACACACCCTGTCCAGGGGCGTTTGTGACACAAACGGTTTCCAGGGCTCTTTGTGACACTCACAATGTCCAGGGGCATTTGTGACACACACGCTGTCCAATGAGGTTTGTGACACACGCGCTGTCCAACGGGATTTGTGACGCACACGCTGTCAAATGGAGATTGTGACACACAGGATGTCCAATCTAATGTGTGACACACACTCTATACAGGGGAGTTTGTGACACAAACGGTGTGCAGATGGGTTTGTGACACACACACCATCCAATGGGGTTTGTGACACACACACTCTCCAATGGAGTTTGTGACACACAAGCTTTCTATTGGGGCATGTGACACACGCTGTCCAATGGGGTTTGTGACACACTCGTTGTCCAATGGGGTTTGTGACACACGCGCTGTCCAATGGGCTTTGTGACACACACGCTGTCCAATGGGGTTTGTGACACACACAGAATTCAATGGGGGTTTTGACAGACACACTGTCCAATGGGGTTTGTGACACACATGCTGTCCAGGGATGTTTGTGAAACAAACGGTTTCCACTGGTGTTTGAGACACACACACTGTCCAGGGGCATTTGTGACACACATGCTGTCCCATGGGGTTTGTGACATTTGCACTGTCAAACGGGGTTTGTGACACACACGTTGTGCAATGGGGTTTGTGACACACACACTGTCCAATGGGGTTTGTGACAAACAGGCTGTCCAATCGGGTTTGTTGCACACACCCTGTCCAGGAGCGTTTGTGCCCCAAGCTGTGTCCAGGGGGGTTTGTAACACACACACTGTCCAATGGGGTTTGTGACACACACACTGTCCAACGGGGTTTGTGACACACACGCTGTCCAATGGGGTTTGTGACACACACACTGTCTAATGGGGTTTCTGACACACACAGTATTCAATGGGAATTGTGACAGACACACTGTCCAATGGGGTTTGTGACACACAGGCTGTCGAATAGGATTTGTGACACACAGGCTGTGTAAAGGGGTTTGTAACACACACACTGTTCAGGGGTTTTTGTGACTCACACCCTGTCCAGGGGGGTTTGTGACACAAGCGGTGTCCAGGGGGGTTTGACACACACACGATGTCCAATGGGGTTTGTGACACATACGCCGTCCAATAGGGTTTTTAACACACATCCTGTCCAGGGGTGTTTGTGACACACACGATGTCCAATGGTGTTTATTACACACAGGCTGTCTAACAGGGTGTGTGACACACACCCTGTCCAGGGGCGTTTTTCGCACAAGTGGTGTCCAGGGGGCTTTGTGAGACTCACACTGTCCAATCGGGTTTGTGACACAGATGCTATCCAATGGATTTTGCGACACACACACTGTCCAGGGGCATTTGTGACACACATGCTGTCCCATGGGGTTTGTGACATTTGCGCTGTCCAACGGGGTTTGTGGAACACATGCTGTGCAATGGGGTTTGTGACACACACACTGTCCAGTGGGGTTTGTGAGAAACAGGCTGTCCAATTGGGTTTGTTGCACACACCCTGTCCAGGAGCGTTTGTGCCCCAAGCTGTGTCCAGGGGTGTTTCTAACACACACACTGTCCAATGGGATTTGTGACACACGCGCTGTCCAACGGGGTTTGTGACACACACACTGTCCAATGGGGTTTCTGACATACACAGTATTTGATGGTGATTGTGACAGACAGACTGTCAAATGGGGTTTGTGACAGGCACGCTGTCCAATGGGGTTTGTAACACACACGCTGTCGAATAGGATTTGTGACACACAGGCTGTCCAAAGGAGTTTGTGACACACACACTGTCCACGGGTCTTTGTGACACACACTCTGTCCAATGGGTTTGTGACACATACGCTGTCCAATGGGGTTTGTGACACACGCCCTGTCCAATGGGGTTTGTGACACACACACTGTCCAATGGGGTTTCTGACACACACGCTGTCCAATGGGGTTTGTGACACACATACTGTCCTATAGGGTTTGTGACACTCACAGAATTCAATGGGGGTTGTGACAACACACTCTCCAATGGGGTTTTTGCACACACCCTATCCAGGGGCATTTGTGACACAAACGGTTTCCAGGGGTGTTTGTGACACACACTGTCCAGGGGCGTTTCTGACACACACTCTGTCCAATGGGGTTTGTGACACATGCGCTATCTAACGGGGTTTGTGACACACACGCTGTCCAATGAGGTGTGTTACACACACCCTGTCCAGGAGTGTTTGTGACACAAATGGTGTCCAGCGGGGTTTATGACACAATGTCCTGGTTTTGTTAAAAACAAATTTCTCTTTCAGTGAATTTCGCCTGTCAACTAAAGCCTTCACATTAACTGCATTTTCCTGGAGAACCAGACACATGTTTTGGTAAAACCTAGCAATGGAATGCAAACTTATTGATAAGCATGGATGGACATCTCGCGAGAGGGGCGACGAGGAACAACTGACCAACTGGGTATAACATTCCATTCACGTGAATACTTCATATAAAATGGGAGATCACGAGGATCTCGCTCTCTTGTTCTTATGGCCGACATTAGGAGAGGACCTTGCTAGTCGTCCCTGCGAACTGAGGCCTAGTGAGAGACTGAATCCAGCTCTGGTTGGCTGTGGAGTCTAATCCAGGACTTTGGGTGCCGGCTCTGCAGTTGCTGAGACTTTCAAGATTGGTTTTGTATATTTTGTATTATTTTCTCTATTCTTATTAGTAGCATTAGTAAAACATCTTTAATTTTTTCCAACTCTCTTCTCTCTGTCCTTCTTTTTTCCTCCCAATCGCCTCTCCTGAGTGGAAGGGGGGAGAGGGAGGGGCAAAAAGGGGGAAGTAGGGGGGAGAGGGGGTTAACAATACATCTGCCAGGGTTTTATTGTCACCCCGCAATCTTAACCCTCGACAGATAATTGGCGCCCAACGTGGGGCAAGAGAAAGGGGTAAATCTGGAGATTTTTGGCTTTTCTACTGCTCTGACGTACCCTTCAGTTTTCTTGGCACGGTGCCAACTCATAGAGTTGTGATACTCGCGCGTTGGTTTGCTTCAGATATTATTTAGTGGTATTAAGGCAAAGTGAATTCCACTGATTTAAAGATGTTATGGCTTAAGTTGTATCAGTTATTTTCTGCATTGTGCTCACTGATTCCATATCTGTGTTGGGCTTTCTTTTTAAATCGAAATATTCATTATATAACAACAAGGAACTGGACAATGCTCATGATGATACTGTGTGGTTTGTCACTGGTTTATTTCATTATACTGCAGTCGCTAATGAATTTCTACTCGCTTCTGCTTTACCTTGAAAAGCCTCCAGGAGAGATTAAAGAGCAGTACGGCTCTGTGTTTGCTAATTGGTCAAGCGAATCTTTAGAAAGGCTGACTAATAATACTTTCGTTTTTTCGCTAGGACAGTTCGCAAATGTTTTAGAGAGCTTTGAATATCCTTGGAGTTTTGATAGAACTGTGATGGTGTTATCTGATTTGCTGAATGTGTGTCAGTTTGTGCTTCTGTTAAGAGAAATGGCGTTTAACAGGAGGTTTGCGTCTCTTTTTAGTTCTGAGATTTGTGATGCGCCTTTGGAAACTTTAGCAAAAAGCACTCCTGGCCGCTCGAGAAAGAGCAAAACAGTGAAAGCTGCCGTTGCAGCTGCTGCCCCCGCCACGGCGCCTTCGCAGGCTGAAGCTACAGCTCCTCCGCAGAGTGCCAAGGTCACTTCTGATAACACTAATTCTGCAGCCTTAAAGGCAGCCCCCCCTTCTTCACACACTGGGCACTGTTGCTGCTGTAACCATAGCGATCACTGTGACAGTCATTCAGACTCTGGAAATGAATCAAATGATGGTAAACCCATATCAGCATCAGTTGCTGGTTGTAAGAAAGTCACCAGAAAGACTACCCGTGCAGCAGATGATGGCACAGGGCCAACATCAACCCAAGGGGCACCATCAGGACAGGGAGGAGATGAAGTGACCACCACTCAGTCCTTTTCTCCAGGTGAGCTGAGAGATATGCGAAAAGACTTTAGTCGTCGTGAAGGCGAGAATATTTTAACCTGGTTGCTCCAATGCTGGGACAATGGGGCAGATACAACTGAACTGGAAGGTGGTGAAGCCAGGCAGCTGGGATCTCTGTCAAGAGATTCCACCATTGATAGGGCAATTTCAAGAGAGTCTAATGCCACTACTCTCTGGACCCGACTCCTGGCAACTATGAAAGTAAGATTTCCCTACAAGGAAGATTGTATATCCAGGTTAGGGAAATGGAATACTATGGAGAAAGGTATTCAGTTCCTGAGAGAAATAGCTGTGCGAGAGATCATCTATTTTGGACCAAACAGCCAAGAGGGAACAGACCCAGATAGAATCAATTGTTCAAGACCTCTGTGGCGCAGATTTGTACAAAGTGCATCACCTGCATATGCTAAGTCATTGGCAGGAATGCTCTGGTCATCTAGAGGTGGACAAGATATTACTGAAGTGACTGAGCAGCTCCGTGACTTTGAGGACAGCCTTGCTGGTTCTCTACGGGCTTGTGTCTCTGCTGTGGAGAAACTGTGTGAAAAATCTGATGACCGGTTTGAAAAGCTATTGCAAGAAATCAAAGAACTCAGAGAGGACACATACCATTCACGACCTGCACAAACCTATGTTTCAGCTGTTAGGAAAAGGCGTTTCCAATCTCGAGAGAGAGGACAGAGGCAGCCCACAAAAAGAGGTTCACTATGGTTCTTCCTACATGAGCAGGGAGAAAACATGAATAAGTGGCATGGGAGACCTACCTCAGAACTTCAAGAGCGAGTACGTGAGATCAAAGGAAAAACTCCTAGGAAGGTGGCTGCTCCAGTTTACAAAAGGAGCAGAAGAGATTCTGATGCTCTTGAAGGAACCTCTAATTCACACCCAGAGACTGTGCAAAACAGAAATTAGAGGTGCCCTGCCTCCAACCAGGTGGAGGAAAGGGATAACAGAGTTTATTGGACTGTACAAATACGATGGCCTGGTACAACACACCCCCAGGAGTACAAAGCTTTAGTGGACACTGGTGCTCAGTGCACAATAATTCCTTCTAATTATAAAGGAACGCAATCCATCAATATTGTTGGAGTGACTGGGGGATCCCAGGAACTGACTGTTGTAGAGGCTGAAACGAGCCTAACTGGAAAAAACTGGCAAAAGCATCCCATTGTGACTGGTCCAGATGCTCCGTGCATCCTTGGCATAGACTACCTCAAGAGTGGGTATTTTAAGGACCCAAAAGGGTATAGGTGGGCATTTGGTATAGCAGCTGTGGACACTGAGAAAATTGAACAGCTGTCTAATTTGCCTGGTCTTTCAGATGATCCTTCTGTTGTAGGACTGCTGATGGTTGACGATCAGCAGGTGCCAACTGCTACCAGGACGGTGCATCGCCGGCAATATCGCACCAATCGAGACTCTTTGATTCCTATCCAGAAGTTGATCCGTCAATTGGAAAGCCAGGGTGTGATCAGTAAGACTCGCTCACCTTTTAACAGCCCAATCTGGCCAGTGCGTAAGTCTAGTGATGAGTGAAGACTAACTGTGGACTATCGTGGCCTGAATGAAGTTACGTCACCACTGAGTGCTGCTGTGCCTGACATGCTAGAACTGCAATTTGAACTGGAGTCAAAGGCAGCTCAGTGGTATGCTACAATTGACATTGCTAATGCATTTTTCTCTATTCCTGTAGCAGCAGAGTGCAGGCCACAGTTTGCTTTCACCTGGAGAGGCATCCAGTACATGTGGAATCGCTTGCCCCAGGGGTGGAAACACAGTCCTACCATCTGCCATGGACTGATCCAGACCACGCTGGAGCAAGGTAAAGCTCCAGAACACTTGCAATATATTGATGACATCATCGTATGGGGCGACACAGCGAAAGAAGTCTTCGAGAAAGGGGAGAGAATAATTCAGATTCTTTTGGATGCTGGTTTTGCCATAAAACGAAGCAAGGTCAAGGGACCTGCACGAGAGATCCAGTTTTTAGGAATAAAATGGCAAGATGGCCGTCGTCAGATCCCAATGGATGTGATCAACAAAATTGCAACAATGTCTCCACCTACTAATAAAAAGGAGACACAGACTTTCTTGGGCGTTGTAGGTTTTTGGAGAATGCATATTCCTGACTACAGCCAGATTGTGAGCCCTCTCTATCGAGTGACTCGTAAAAAGAACCAGTTTGAGTGGGGCCCTGAACAACGACAAGCCTTTGAACAAATTAAGCGTGAGATAACTCATGCGGTGGCCCTAGGACCAGTTCGGACTGGACTAGATGTTAAAAATGTGCTCTACACTGCAGCCGGAGATAATGGACTTACCTGGAGCCTTTGGCAGAAAGCACCAGGAGAAACCCGAGGTCGACCCTTAGGTTTTTGGAGTCGAGGATACAAAGGATCTGAGGCCAACTATACTCCAACTGAAAAAGAGATACTAGCAGCATATGAAGGAGTTCGAGCTGCTTCAGAAGTGATCGGTACTGAAGCACAGCTCCTCCTAGCACCTCGACTGCCGGTGCTGAGCTGGATGTTCAAAGGGACGGTTCCCTCTCCACATCATGCAACCGAAGTTACGTGGAGTAAATGGATTGCGTTGATCACGCAACGAGCTCGAATTGGAAGTCCCAACCGTCCAGGAATCTTAGAAGTGATTACAGATTGGCCAGAAAGCAAAGACTTTGGGATGTCTCCAGATGAGGAGAAAGTAAAACGTGCTGAAGAAGCACCACCATATAATACACTTTCAGAGACTGATAAGCAGTATGCACTGTTCACAGATGGATCCTGTCGTCTTGTAGGAAAACATCGAAGGTGGAAAGCTGCTGTGTGGAGTCCCACACGACAAGTTACAGAAGCCACTGAAGGACAAGGTGAATCTAGTCAATTTGCAGAAGTGAAAGCCATCCAGCTGGCTTTGGACATTGTTGAATGAGAAAAGTGGCCAATACTTTATCTCTATACTGACTCATGGATGGTAGCAAATGCCTTGTGGGGGTGGCTACAGCAATGGAAGAAAAACAACTGGCAGCACAGAGGTAAACCCATTTGGGCTGCCACACTGTGGCAAGACATTGCTGCTCGGCAGGAGAGCCTGCCTGTGAAAGTTCGTCATGTAGATACTCATGTGCCTAAAAGTCGACCCACCGAGGAACATCTAAACAACCAACAAGCAGATCAAGCTGCTAAGACTAAAGTAGCTGAGGTGGACTTGGACTGGCAACATAAAGGTGAACTTTTCCTAGCTCAGGGCATCAAGGTAGAGATGCAACATATAAATGGGCTCACGATTGAGGGGTGGATTTAACTATGGACACTATTTCACAGGTTATTCATGAATGTGAAACTTGCGCCGCAATTAAGCAAGCAAAACGGTTAAAGCCTGTATGGTACGGGGGGCGATGGTTAAAGTATAAGTATGGAGAAGCTTGGCAAATTGATTATATTACACTTCCACAAACACGTCAAGGTAAGCGTTATGTACTTACAATGGTGGAAGCAACCACTGGATGGTTGGAAACATATGCCGTACCTCATGCTACAGCCCGAAATACTATCTTGGGCCTTGAAAAGCAAGTCCTTTGGCGACATGGTATGCCAGAAAGAATTGAATCAGACAATGGTACTCATTTCAAAAACAGTATTATAGACAATTGGGCCAAAGAACATGGTATTGAGTGGGTATATCATATTCCATATTATGCACCAGCCTCTGGGAAAATTGAAAGGTACAATGGTTTGCTAAAAACTACACTAAAAGCACTTGGTGACGGAACCTTTAAAAACTGGGATTCACATTTAGCAAAAGCCACTTGGTTGGTCAACACCAGGGGATCAACCAATCGAGCCGGGCCTGCCCAATCAGAAATTCTACGAACTGTAGAAGGAGATAAAGTCCCTGTAGTACACATGAAAAACATGTTAGGAAAGGCAGTCTGGGTTACTCCTGCCTCAGGCAAAGGCAAGCCCATTCGTGGGATTGTTTTTGCCCAGGGACCTGGCAGCACCAGGTGGGTGATGCTTAAGGATGGAGAAGTTCGGTGTGTACCTCAAGGGGATTTGAGTTTAGGTGAAAATATGCAATACTGAACTGCATGATGTGAATTGTCATACTAACAGTATTTAATAAGTATATTTCAGATCAAGACAGTGATGATGAAACAAGAGCTAGCATCTTCGAGTGGCGCCTGACAACTTCTTCGAAGTTGATGTCTTTAACCCACAAACAGTGGTCATGAAATGCACTTGTACCATTTTTCCTGCCCTGGGAAACTGTTGTGACAAAATGAACATAATGAACTTTTCAAAGGATGGTCCACTGATTAAGATTAATTACTCCTGGATATATATGTACATATGTGTATATATATATATAGTAGTAGTGATTAATTAGATTGTATTGACAGATTGTATTGATAAGGTTTAAGTATTCAGTGAATGGCATATTATAAGGGGTGGAATGTCCTGGTTTTGTTAAAAACAAATTTCTCTTTCAGTGAATTTCGCCTGTCAACTAAAGCCTTCACATTAACTGCATTTTCCTGGAGAACCAGACACATGTTTTGGTAAAACCTAGCAATGGAATGCAAACTTATTGATAAGCATGGATGGACATCTCGCGAGAGGGGCGACGAGGAACAACTGACCAACTGGGTATAACATTCCATTCACGTGAATACTTCATATAAAATGGGAGATCACGAGGATCTCGCTCTCTTGTTCTTATGGCCGACATTAGGAGAGGACCTTGCTAGTCGTCCCTGCGAACTGAGGCCTAGTGAGAGACTGAATCCAGCTCTGGTTGGCTGTGGAGTCTAATCCAGGACTTTGGGTGCCGGCTCTGCAGTTGCTGAGACTTTCAAGATTGGTTTTGTATATTTTGTATTATTTTCTCTATTCTTATTAGTAGCATTAGTAAAACATCTTTAATTTTTTCCAACTCTCTTCTCTCTGTCCTTCTTTTTTCCTCCCAATCGCCTCTCCTGAGTGGAAGGGTGGAGAGGGAGGGGCAAGAAGGGGGAAGTAGGGGGGGAGAGGGGGTTAACAATACATCTGCCAGGGTTTTATTGTCACCCCGCAATCTTAATCCTCAACACACACACACTGTCCAATGGCGTTTGAGACACACGCTGTCCAATGGGTTTTCTTACGCACACACTGTTCAATGAGGTTTGAGACACGCACAGTGTTCAATGGGGTTTGTGAAACACACGCTATCCAGGAGTGTTTGTGACAGACACGCTGTCCAATGGGGTTTGTGACACACACACTGTCCAATCGAGTTAGTGACACACAGGCTGTCCAATGGGGTTTGTGACACACATGCTGTCCAGGGGCATTTGTGACACAAAGGGTGTCCGGGGGGTTTGTGACACACACACTGTCCAATAGGGTTTGTGACGCACAATCTCTCCAATGGATTTTGTGACACATACGCTGTGCAATGGGGATTGTGAAAGAAAAACTGTTTAGGGAAGTTTGTGACACACACCCTGTCCAGGAGCGTTTGTGAGAAAAACGGTTTCCAGTGTTGTTTGAGACACACACACTGTCCAGGGCTGTTTGTGACACACATGGTGTCCAATGGGCTTTCTGACACACACACTGTCCAATGGGGTTTGTGACACACAGGCTGTCCAATTGAGTTTGTGACACACACCATGTCCAGGGACGTTTCTGTCCCATGCGGTCTCCAGGTGAGTTTGTAACAGACACACTGTCCAATGGGTTTTTTGACACATATGCTGTCCAATGGGGTTTGTGACACAGGCGCTGTCCAAGGGATTTGTGACACACACGTTGTCCAATGGGGTTTGTGAAACAGACAGTATTCAATGGGGATTGTGACAGACACAGTATTCAATGGGGATTGTGACAGATACACTGTCCAGGGGTGTTTGTGAAACACACGCTTTCCAATGGGGTTTGTGATACACACGGTATCCAACGGGGTTTGTGACACACGTGCTGTCCAATGGGCTTTGTGACACACACCATGTCCAGGGGGATTTGTGACACGCACGCTGTCCAATGGGGTTTGTGAAACACACGCTGTCCAATGGGGTTTGTGACACATGCGCTGTCGAACTGGGTTTGTGACACACCGACTGTCCAAAAGGGGTTTGTAACACAGACGCTTTCTAGAGGTGTTTTTAACACACACCCACTCCAGGGGCGTTTGTGAAACAAACGGTGTCCAGGGGTGTTTGTGACACGCACGCTGTCCAATGGGGTTTGTGACACACACGCTGTCCAATGGGGTTTGTGAAAAACAGGTTGTCCAATTGGGTGTGTGACACACAGCCTATCCAGGGGCGTTTGTGCCTCGGGTGTAGTCCAGGGGGGTTTGTAACACACACACTGACCAACGGGGTTTGTGACATATACGCTGCCCAAAGGGGTATGTGACACACGCGCTGTCCAAACGGGTTTGTGACACACACACTGTCCAATGGGGTTTCTGAAACACACAGTATTAAATAGGGATTGTGACACATACTCTATATAATGGAGTTTGTGACACAAACGGTGTCCAAGTGGGTTTGTGACATAAACCCTGTCCAGGGGCGTTTGTGACACAAGCGGTGTCCAGGGGGGGTTGTGACACACACACTGTCCAATGAGGTCTGTGGTACACACGCTATTCAATGTGGTTTGTGACACAAACGCTGTACAATGGGGTTTGTGACACACACGTCGTCCAATGGGGTTTGTGACACACGCGCTGTCCAACGGGGTTTGTGACAAAGATGCTGTCCGATGGCATTTGTGACACACAGGCTGTCCTATGGGGTGTGTGACACACACCCTGTCCAATGGGCTTTGTGACACACACACTGTCCAATGGGGTTTGTGACACACAGGCTGTCTAATCGGATTTGTGACACACACCCAGTCCAGGGGTGTTTGTGCCCCAAGCGCTGTCCAGGGGGGTTTGTATCACACACACTGACCAATGGGGTATGTGACACATGCGCTGTCCACGGGGGTATGTGACACACGCACTGTCCAAAGGGTTTTGTGACACACATACTGACCAATGGGGTTTTTGACACACACAGTATTCAATGGGGATTGTCACAGAGAGACTGTCCAATGGGGTGTGTGACACGTACGCTGTTCAATGAGGTTTGTGACACACACCCTGAACAGGGGCGTTTGTGACACACACACTGTCCAAAAGGGTTTTGTGACACACACACTATCCAACGGGGTTTGTGACACACGCGCTGTCCAACGGGGTGTGTGACACACACACTGTACAATGGGGTTTGTGACACACACACTGTCAAATGGGGTTTGTGGACACACCCTGTCCAGGAGCGTTTGTGACACAAACGGTGTCCAGGGGGGGTTTGTGACACACACGCTGTCCAAAAGGGGTTTGTGACACACACGCTTTCTAGAGGTGTTTGTGACACGCACGCTGTCCAATGGGGTTTGTGAAACACGCGCTGTCCAATGGGATTTGTGACACACGCAGTGTCCAACGGGATATGTTACACACAGGCTGTCCAATGGGTTTTGTGATACACACGCTGTCCAATGGGGTTTGTGACACACGCAGTGTCGAACGGGATATGTTACACACGGGCTGTCCAATGGGGTTTGTGACACACACGCTGTCCAATGGAGTTTGAGACACACAGGGTGTCCAATGGAGTGTGTGGCACACTCTCTGCCCAGACGAGTTTGTGACACAAACGGTGTCCATCGGAGTTTGTGACACACACACCGTCCAATGGGGTTTGTGACACACACGCTGTCCAATGGGGTTTGTGACACACACTCTATTCAATACAGTTTGTGAAACACACGCTGACCAATGGGGTTTGTGACACACACGCTGTCCAATGGGGTTTGTGACACACATGCTGTTGAATGAGGTTTGTGACACACACAGTGTTCAATGGGGTTTGTGATACACACCCTGTCCAGGGGTGTTTGTGACACACACGCTGTCCAATGGGGTTTGTGACACACACGCTGTACAACGGGGTTTGTGACACACGCGCTGTCCAACAGGGTTTGTGACACACACACTGTACAATGCGGTTTGTGACACACACACTGTCAAATGGGGTTTGTGACACACACCCTCTCCAGGAGCGTTTGTGACATAATTGGTGTCCTGGGGGGCTTCTGACACACACACCATTCAATGAGGTCTGTGACACACACGTTGTCCAATGCCGTTTGTGACACAAACACTGTCCAATGGGGTTTGTGACATACGCTGTCCAATGGGGTTTCTGACACACTCGCTGTCCAATGGGATTTGTGACACACGCCCTGTCCAACGGGGATTGTGACACAAGTGGTGTCCAGGGGGGGTTTGTGACACACACACTGTCCAGGGGTGTTTGTGACACACACGCTGTCCAATGGGGTTTGTGACACACGTGCTGTCCAACGGGGTTCTTGACACACACGCTGTCCAATGGGGTTTGTGACACACACACTGTCCAATGGGGTTTGTGACACACAGACTGTCCAATGGGGTTTGTGACACACACCCTGTCCAGGAGCATTTTTCTCCCATGCGGTGTCCAGGGAGGTTTGTAACACGCAGACTGTCCAGGGGCGTTTTTGTTCCATACGGTGTCCAGGGCGGTTTGTAACACACTCACTGTCCAATGGGGTTTGTGACACACGCGCTGTGCAACGGGGTTTGTGACACACACTCTGTCCAATGGGGTTTGTGACTCTCACGCTGTCCAATAGGGTTTGTAACACAGACCCTGTCCAGGGGTGTTTGTGACACAGACACTGTCCAATGGGGTCTGTGAATCACAGGCTTTCCAATAGGGTTTGTGACACACACGGTGTCCAACGGGGTTTGTGACACACACGCTATCCAATGGGTTTTGTAAAACACACTCTATCCAATGGTATTTGTGAAACAAACGCTGTCCAATGGGGTTTGCAGACACGCTGTCCAATGGGGTTTGTAACACACAAGTTGTACAATGGGCTTTCTGACACACGCACTGTCCAACGGTGTTTGTGACACACACACTGTCCAATGGGGTTTGTGACTCGCACGCTGTCAAATGGGGTTTGTGACACACACCCTGTCCAGGGGCGTTTGTTACACACACACTGTCCAATTGGGTTTTTGACACGCACTATCCAACAGGGATTGTGACACACACGCTGTCCAATGGGGTTTGTGAAACACAGGGTATCCAATGGGGTGTGTGACACACATTCTACCCAAGGGAATTTGTGACACAAACGGTGCCCATGGGGGTTTATGACACACACACCATCCCATGGGGTTTCTGACACACACACTGTCCAATGAGGTTTGTGACACACACTCTGTTCAATGGAGTTTGTATCACAAACACTGACCAATGGGGTTTATGACACACACATCTGTTCAATAGGCTTACTTACACACACGCTGTTCAATGAGGTTTGTGACACTCACAGTGTTCAATGGGGTTTGTGATACACACCCTGTCCAGGGGTGTTTGTGACACACACGCTTTCCAATGGGGTTTGTGAAACACACTCTATATAATTGAGTTTGTTTCACAAACGCTGACCAATGGAGTTTGTGACACACACGCTGTTCAATAGGTTTACGTACACACACGCTGTTCAATGAGGTTTTTGACACACAGAGTGTTAAATGGGGTTTGTGACACACACCCCGTCCAGGGACGTTTGTTCCCAGGGCTGTCCAGGGGGGTTTGTAACACACACACTGACCAATGGGGTATGTGACACATACGCTGTCCAATGGTGTATGTGACACACGCACTGTCGAAAGGATTTTGTGACACACACACTGTCCAATGGGGTTTCTGACACACACAGTATTCAATGGGGATTGTGACAGAGAGACTGTCCGATGGGCTGTGTGACACACATGCTGTTCTATGAGGTTTGTGACACACACGCTTTCGAATAGGATTTGTGAAACACAGGCTGTACAATGGCGTTTGTGGAACACACCCTGTCCAGGGGCGTTTGTGACACAAACGGTGTCCAGGGGTGTTTGTGACACGCTCGCTGTCCAATGGGGTTTGTGACACACACGCTATCAAATGTGTTTTGTGACACACATTTGACCAGGGGGTTTGTGACACACACGCTGTTCAACGGGGTTTTTGACATACACGCTGTCCAATGGAGTTTGAGACACACAGGGTGTCCAATGGAGTGTGTGACACACTCTCTGCCCAGGGGAGTTTGTGACACAAACGGTGTCCATGGGGGTTTGTGACACACACACCGTCCAATGGGGTTTGTGACAAACACGCTGTCCAATGGGGTTTGTGACACACACTCTATTCAATGGAGTTTGTGACACACACGCTGTCCAATGGGTTTTGTGACACACACCCTGTCCAATGGGCTTTGTGACACACACCCTGTCCAGGAGATTTTTTTCCCTTGCGGTGTCCAGGGGGGTTTGTAACACACACACAGTCCAGGGGCGTTTTTGTCCCATACGGTGTCCAGGGGAGTTTGTAACACACACACTGTACAATGGGGTTTGTGACACACACACTGTCCAATGGGCTTTGTGACACACACCCTGTCCAGGAGATTTTTTTCCCATGCGGTGTCCAGAGGGGTTTGTAACACACACACAGTCCAGGGGCGTTTTTGTCCCATGCAGTGTCCAGGGGAGTTTGTAACACACACACTGTCCAATGGGGTTTGTGACACACACCATGTCCAGTGATGTTTGTGACACAAACGTTTTCCAGGGGCGTTTGTGACACACAGGCTGTCCAAAGGGCTTTCTGACACACACGCTTTCCAGAGGTGTTTGTGACACACACACTGTCCAGGGGCATTTGTGACACAAACGGTGTCCACGGGGGTTTGTGACACAAACACTCTCAAATGGGATTTGTGACACACACCATCTCCAGGAGCGTTTGTGACACAAGCAATGTCCAGGGGGGTTTGTGATACACACACTGTCCAATGAGATCTGTGGCACACACACTGTCCAATGAGGTTTGTGACACAAACGCTATCAAATGAGGTTTGTGACATACGCTGTCCAATGGGGTTTGCGACACACAGGCTGTCTAATGGGGTGTGTGACACGCACCCTGTTGATTGGGCTTTGTGACACACACAGTGTCCAATCGGGTTTGAGACACACACGCTGTCCAATCAGGTTTGTGACACACACCCTGTCGAGGCGCGTTTCTGTCCCAAGCAGTGTCCAGGGGGGTTTGTAACACACAGACTGACCAATGGGGTATGTGACACACGCACTGTACAACGGGGTATGTGAAACACAGGCTGTCCAATGGGATTTGTGACACAAGCGCTACCCAACGGGGTTTGTGACACACACGCTGTCCAATGGAGTTTGAGACACACAGGGTGTCCAATGGGGTGTGTGGCACACTCTCTACCCAGGGGAGTTTGTGACACAAAAAGTGTCCATGGGAGTTTGTGACACACACACCGTCCAATGGAGCTTGTGACACGCACGCTGACCAATGGGGTTTGTGACACACACGCTGTCCAATGGGTTTTTTTACACACAAGCTGTTCAATGAGGTTTGTGACACACACAGTGTTCAATGGGGTTTGTGATACACACACTGTCCAATGGGGTTTGTGACACACACGTTCTCCAGGAGCATTTTTCTCCCATGCGGTGTCCAGGGGGGGTTTGTAACACACAGACTGTCCAGGGGTGTTTTTGTCCCATGCGGTGTCCAGGGCTGTTTGTAACACACGCACTGTCCAACGGTGTTTGTGACACATACGCTGTCCAATGGGGATTGTGACACACGCGCTGTCCAACAGGGTTTGTGACACACACGCTGTCCAATGGGGTTTGTGACTCCCTCGCTGTCCAATAGGGTTTATAACACACACCCTGTCCAGTGATGTTTATGACACAGATGCTGTCCAATGGGATCTGTGAATCACAGGCTTTCCAATAGGGTTTGTGACACACACGGTGTCCAACAAGGTTTGTGACACACACGGTGTCCAACGGGGTTTGTGACACACGCGCTGTCCAATGGGGTTTGTGACACACGCGCTGTCCAACGGGGTTTTTGACATACACGCTGTCCAATGGAGTTTGAGACACACAGGGTGTCCAATGGGGTGTGTGACACACTCTCTGCCCAGGGGAGTTTGTGACACAAACGGTGTCCATGGGGGTTTGTGACACACACACCGTCCAATGGGGTTTGTGACAAACACGTTGTCCAATGGGGTTTGTGACACACACTCTATTCAATGGAGATTGTGACACACACGCTGACCAATGAGGTTTGTGACACACACGCTGACCAATGGGGTTTGTGACACACATGCTGTTCAATGAGGTTTGTGACACACACAGTGTTCAATGGGGTTTCTGATACACACCCTGTCCAGGGGTGTTTGTGACACACACGCTGTCCAATGGGGTTTGTGACACACACGCTGTACAACGGGGTTTGTGACACACGCGCTGTCCAACAGGGTTTGTGACACACATACTGTACAATGCGGTTTGTGACACACACACTGTCAAATGGGGTTTGTGACACACACCCTCTTTAGGAGCGTTTGTGACATAATTGGTGTCCTGGGGGGCTTCTGACACACACATCATTCAATGAGGTCTGTGACACACACGCTGTCCAATGCCGTTTGTGACACAAACGTTGTCCAATGGGATTTGTGACATACGCTGTCCAATGGGGTTTCTGACACACACGTTGTCCAATCGGGTTTGTGACACACGCCCTGTCCAGCGGGTTTTGTGACACACAGGCTGTCCAATGGGGTTTCTGATACACACCCTGTCCAGGGGCGTTTGTGACACACACACTGTCCAATTGGGTTTTTGACACGCACTGTCCAACGGGGTTTGTGACACACACGCTGTCCAATAGGGTTTGTGAAACACAGGGTGTCCAATGGGGTGTGTGACACACATTCTACCCAAGGCAGTTTGTGACACAAACGGTGCCCATGGGGGTTTATGACACACACACCGTCCCATGGGGTTTCTGACACACACGCTGTCCAATTGGGTTTGTGACACACACTCTGTTCAGTGGAGTTTGTATCACAAACGCTGACCAATGGGGTTTATGACACACACATCTGTTCAATAGGCTTCCTTACACACACGCTGTTCAATGAGGTTTGTGACACACACAGTGTTCAATGGGGTTTGTGATACACACCCTGTCCAGGGGTGTTTGTGACACACACGCTTTCCAATGGGGTTTGTGAAACACACTCTATATAATTGAGTTTGTTTCACAAACGCTGATCAATGGAGTTTGTGACACACACGCTGTTCAATAGGTTTACGTACACACACGCTGTTCAATGAGGTTTGTGACACACAGAGTATTCAATGGGATTTGTGATACACACCCCGATCAACGGTGTTTGTGACACACACGCTGTCCAATGGGGTTTGTGACACACACACTATCCAACGGGGTTTGTGACACACGCGCTGTCCAATGGGGTTTGTGACACAAACACTGTACAATGGGGTTTCTGAAACACACACTGTCAAATGGGGTTTGTGACACACACCCTGTCGAGGAGCGTTTGTGACACAATCGGTGTCCAGGGGGGTTTGTGACACACACACTGTCCAATGAGGTCTGTGGTACACACGCTGTCCAATGTGGTTTGTGACACAAACGCTGTTCAATGGGGTTGGTGACATACGCTGTCCAATGGGTTTTGTGAGACACACGCCGTCCAATGGGGTTTGTGACACACAGGCTGTCCAATAGAGTGTGTGACACACACCGTCCAATGGGGTTTGTGACACACACGCTGTCCAACGGGCTGTGTGACACACACTCTGTCCAGGGGTGTTTGTGACACACACGCTGTCCAATGGGATTTGTGACACACACGCTGTACAACGGGGTTTGTGACACACGCGCTGTCCAATAGGGTTTGTGAAACACAGGGTGTCCAATGGGGTGTGTGACACACATTCCACCCAAGGGAGTTTGTGACACAAACGGTGCCCATGGGGGTTTATGACACACACACCGTCCCATGGGGTTTGTGACACACACACTGTCCAATGGGGTTTGTGACACACACTCTGTTCAGTGGAGTTTGTATCACAAACGCTGACCAATGGGGTTTATGACACACACATCTGTTCAATAGGCTTACTTACACACACGTTGTTCAATGAGGTTTGTGACACACACAGTGTTCAATGGGGTTTGTGATACACACCCTGTCCAGGGGTGTTTGTGACACACACGCTTTCCAATGGGGTTTGTGAAACACACTCTATATAATTGAGTTTGTTTCACAAACGCTGACCAATGGGGTTTGTGACACACACGCTGTTCAATAGGTTTACGTACACACACGCTGTTTAATGAGGTTTGTGACACACAGAGTGTTCAATGGGGTTTGTGATACACACCCCGATCAGCGGTGTTTGTGACACACACGCTGTCCAATGGGGTTTGTGACACACACGCTATCCAAAGGGGTTTGTGACACACACGCTGTCCAATGGGATTTGTGACACAAACACTGTACAATGAGGTTTCTGAAACACACACTGTCAAATGGGGTTTGTGACACACACCCTGTCCAGGAGCGTTTGTGACACAATCGGTGTCCAGGGGGGTTTGTGACACACACACTGTCCAATGAGGTCTGTGGCATACACGCTGTCCAATGTGGTTTGTGACACACACGCTGTCCAATGGCGTTTGTGACACACAGGCTGTCCAATAGAGTGTGTGACACACACCCTGTCCAATGGGCTTTGTGACACACACACTGTCCAATGGGGTTTGTGACACACAGGCTGTCCAATAGGGTTTGTGACACACACACTGTACAACGGGGTTTGTGACACACACACTGTCCAATGGGGTTGGTGACTTGCACGCTGTCAAATGGGGTTTGTGACACACACCCTGTCCAGGGGTGTTTGTGACACAAACGTTTTTCAGGGGAGTTTGTGTCACACACACTATCTAATAGGGTCTGTGAAACACACACTGTCCAATGGGGTTTGTGACTCGCACGCTGTCAAATGGGGTTTGTGACACACACCCTGTCCAGGGGCGTTTGTGACACACACACTGTCCAATTGGGTTTTTGACACGCACTGTCCAATGAGGTTTGTGACACACACGCTGTCCAATAGGGTTTGTGAAACACAGGGTGTCCAATGGGGTGTGTGACACACATTCTACCCAAGGGAGTTTGTGACACAAACGGTGCCCATGGGGGTTTATGACACACACACTGTCCCATGGGGTTTCTGACACACACGCTGTCCAATGGGGTTTGTGACACACACTCTGTTCAGTGGAGTTTGTATCACAAACGCTGACCAATGGGGTTTATGACACACACATCTGTTCAATAGGCTTACTTACACACACGCTGTTCAATCAGGTTTGTGACACACACAGTGTTCAATGGGGTTTGTGATACACACCCTGTCCAGGGATGTTTGTGACACACACGCTTTCCAATGGGGTTTGGGAAACACACTCTATATAATTGAGTTTGTTTCAGAAACGCTGACCAATGGGGTTTGTGACACACACGCTGTTCAATAGGTTTACGTACACACACGCTGTTCAATGAGGTTTGTGACACACAGAGTGTTCAATGGGGTTTGTGACACACACCCCGATCAGCGGTGTTTGTGACACACACGCTGTCCAATGGGGTTTGTGAAACACACACTATCCAACGGGTTTGTGACACACGCGCTGTCCAATGGGGTTTGTGACACAAACACTGTACAATGGGGTTTCTGAAACACACACTGTCAAATGGGGTTTGTGACACACACCCTGTCCAGGAGCGTTTGTGACACAATCGGTGTCCAGGGGGGTTTGTGACACACACACTCTCCAATGAGGTCTGTGGCACACACGCTGTCCAATGTGGTTTGTGACGCAAACGCTGTTCAATGGGGTTGGTGACATACGCTGTCCAATGGGTTTTGTGAGACACACGCCGTCCAATGGGGTTTGTGACACACGCGCTGTCACACAGGGTTTGTGACACACACGCTGTCTAATGGCGTTTGTGACACACAGGCTGTCCAATAGAGTGTGTGACACACACCCTGTCCAATGGGCTTTGTGACACACACACTGTCCAATGGGGTTTGTGACACACAGGCTGTCCAATGGGGTTTGTGACACACACCCTGTCCAGCGGCGTTTGTTCCCAGGGCTGTCCAGGGGGGTTTGTAACACACACACTGTCCAATGGGGTTTGTGACACACACCATGTCCAGTGACGTTTGTGACACAAACGTTTTCCACGAGCGTTTGTGACACACAAGCTGTCCAAAGGGCTTTCTGACACACACACTTTCCAGAGGTGTTTGTGACACACACCCTGTCCAGGGGCATTTGTGACACAAACGATGTCCACGGGGGTTTGTGACACAAACACTCTCAAATGGGATTTGTGACACACACCCTCTCCAGGAGCGTTTGTGACACAAGCAATGTCCAGGGGGGTTTGTGATACACACACTGTCCAATGAGGTCTGTGGCACACACACTGTCCAATGAGGTTTGTGACACAAACGCTATCAAATGAGGTTTGTGACATACGCTGTCCAATGGGGTTTGCGACACACAGGCTGTCTAATGGGGTGTGTGACACGCACCCTGTTGATTGGGCTTTGTGACACACACAGTGTCCAATCGGGTTTGAGACACACACGCTGTCCAATCAGGTTTGTGACACACACCCTGTCGAGGCGCGTTTCTGTCCCAAGCAGTGTCCAGGGGGGTTTGTAACACACAGACTGACCAATGGGTTTTGTGACACACGCACTGTACAACGGGGTATGTGAAACACAGGCTGTCCAATGGGGTTTGTTACACACACGCTGTCCAATGGAGTTTGAGAGACACAGGGTGTCCAATGGGGTGTGTGGCACACTCTCTACCCAGGGGAGTTTGTGACACAAAAAGTGTCCATGGGGGTTTGTGACACACACACTGTCCAATGGGATTTGTGACACACACGCTGTCCAATGGGGTTTGTGAGACACACTCTATTCAATGGAGCTTGTGACACGCACGCTGACCAATGGGGTTTGTGACACACACGCTGTCCAATGGTTTTTCTTACACACAAGCTGTTGAATGAGGTTTGTGACACACACAGTGTTCAATGGGGTTTGTGATACACACACTGTCAAATGGGGTTTGTGACACACACCCTCTCCAGGAGCATTTTTCTCCCATGCGGTGTCCAGGGGAGTTTGTAACACACAGACTGTCCAGGGGTATTTTTGTCCGATGCGGTGTTCAGGGTGGTTTGGAACACACACACTGTCCAATGGGTTTTGTGACACATACGCTGTCCAATGGGGTTTGTGACACACGCGCTGTCCAACAGGGTTTGTGACACACACGCTGTCCAATGGGGTTTGTGACTCCCTCGCTGTCCAATAGGGTTTATAACACACACCCTGTCCAGTGGTGTTTATGACACAGATGCTGTCCAATGGGGTCTTTGAATCACAGGCTTTCCAATAGGGTTTGTGACACACACGGTGTCCAACGGGGTTTGTGACACACGCGCTGTCCAATGGGGTTTGTGACACACACACTGTCCAACGGGGTTTTTGACATACACACTGTCCAATGGAGTTTGAGACACACAGGGTGTCCAATGGGGTGTGTGACACACTCTCTGCCCAGGGGATTTTGTGACACAAACGGTGTCCATGGGGGTTTGTGACACACACACCGTCCAATGGGGTTTGTGACAAACACGCTGTCCAATGGGGTTTGTGACACACACTCTATTCAATGGAGTTTGTGACACACACACTGACCAATGGGGCTTGTGACACATACGCTGTCCAATGGGGTTTGTGACACACATGCTGTTCAATGAGGTTTGTGACACACACAGTGTTCAATGGGGTTTCTGACATACACCCTGTCCAGGGGTGTTTGTGACACACACGCTGTCCAATGGGGTTTGTGACACACACGCTGTACAACGGGGTTTGTGACACACGCGATGTCCAACAGGGTTTGTGACACACACACTGTACAATGTGGTTTGTGACACACACACTGTCAAATGGAGTTTGTGACACACACCCTCTCCAGGAGCGTTTGTGACATAATTGGTGTCCCGGGGGGCTTCTTACACACACACCATTCAATGAGGTCTGTGACACACACGCTGTCCAATGTCGTTTGTGACACAAACGCTGTCCAATGGGGTTTGTGACATACGCTGTCCAATTGGGTTTCTGACACACACGCTGTCCAATGGGGTTTGTGACATACACTGTCCAATGGGGTTTCTGACACACACGCTGTCCAATGGGGTTTGTGACCCACGCCCTGTCGAACGGGGATTGTGACACAAGCGGTGTCCAGGGGGGTTTGTGACACACACACTGTCCAGGGGTGTTTGTGACACACACGCTGTCCAATGTGGTTTGTGACACACACGCTGTCCAATGGCATTTGTGACACACACGCTGTTGAATAGGATTTGTGACACACAGGATGTACAATGGGGTTTGTGAGACACACCCTCTCCAGGAGCGTTTGTGACACAAGCGTTGACCAGGGGGTTTGTGACAGACACACTATGAAATGAGGTCTGTGACACATACACTGACCAGTGCCGTTTGTGACACAAACGCTGTTCAATGGTGTTTGTGACATACGCTGTCCAATGGGGTTTGTGAAACAGACACTGTCCAATGGGGTTTGTGACACACGCTCTGTTCAACGGGGATTGTAACACAAGCGGTGTCCAGGGGGGATTGTGACACACACACTGTCCAGGGGTGTTTGTGAAACACACGATGTCTAATGGGGTTTGTGACACACAGACTGTCTAATGGGGGTGTGTGACACACACCCTGGCCAATGGGGTTTTTGACATACACGCTGTCCAATGGGGTTAGTGACACACACGCTGTCAAATGGGGTTTGTGACACACACCCTGTCCAGGGAAGTTTGTGACACAAACGGTTTCCAGGGGTTTTTGTGACACACACACTATCCAATGGGGTTTGTGACACACACACTGTCAAATGGCATTTGTGACACCCACTATGTCCAGGGGGGTTTTTGACACAAGCGGTGTCCGGGGGTGTTTATGACTCACACCCTGTCCAGGGGTGTTTGTGAAACAAACGTTTTGTGGGGGTATTTCTGACACACTCACGGTCCAATGGGGTTTGTGACTCCCACGCTGTCCAATGGGGTTAGTGACACACACGATGTCAACGGGGATTTGTGAAAACCTCGCTGTCCAATGGGGTTTGTGAGACAACCTCTATTCAATGGGAATTGTGACAGACACACTCTCGAAAGGGTTTGTGACACACACGCTTTCCAATGGGGTTTGTGACACACATGCTGTCGAATAGGATGTGTGACACACATGCTGTACAATGGGGTTTGTGAGACACACCCTCTCCAGGAGCGTTTGTAACACAAGCGGTGTCCAGGGGGATTTGTGACACACACACTATGAAATGAGGTCTGTGACACACACACTCTCCAGTGCCGTTTGTGAGGCAAACGCTGTTCAATGGGGTTTGTGACACAGACGCTGTTCAATGGGGTTTGTGACACTCGCTCTGTCCAACGGGGATTGTGACACAAGCGGTGTCCAGGGGGGTTGTGACACACACACTGTCAAGGTGTGTTTGTGACACACACGCTGTCCAATGCGGTTTGTGACACACAGGCTGTCCAATAGGGTGTGTCACACAAACCCTGTCCAATGGGCTTTGTGACACACCCGCTGTCCAATGGGGTTAGTGACACACACGCTGTCAAATGGGGTTTTTGACAAACATGCTGTCCGATGGGGTTTGTGACACAACCACTATTCAATGGGGATTGTGACAGACACACTGTCCAATGGGTTTGTGACACACACGCTGTCGAATAGGATTTTTGACACACAGGCTTTACAATGGAGTATGTGACACACACCCTGTCTAGGGGTGTTTGTGACACAAATGGTGTCCAGGGGCGTTTGTGACACACACGCTGTCCAATTGGGTTTTTGACACGCACTGTCCAACGAGGATTGTGACACACACGCTGTCCAATGGGGTTTGTGAAACACAGGGTGTCCAATGGGGTGTGTGGCACACACTCTGCCCAGGGGAGTTTGTGACAGAAACAGTGTCCATGGGAGTTTATGACACACACACCGTCCAGTGGGGTTTGTGACACACACGCTGTCCAATGGGGTTTGTGACAAACATTCTATATAATGGAGTTTGTGTCACAAACACTGACCAATGGAGTCTGTGACACACACGCTGTTCAATAGGTTTACTTACACACACGCTGTTCAATGAGGTTTGTGACACACCCAGTGTTCAAGAGGGTTTGTGGTACACACTCTGTCCAGGGGTGTTTGTGACACACACGCTGTCCAATGGGATTTTTGACACACACGCTATCCAACGGGGTTTGTGACACACGCGCTGTCCAATGGGGTTCGTGACACACACCCTCTCCAGGAGCGTTTGTGACACAAGCGGTGTCCAGGGGGGTTTGTGACACACACACTGTCCAATGAAGTCTGTGGCACACACGCTGTCCAATGTGGTTTGTGACACAAACGCTGTTAAATGGGGTTTGTGACACACGCTGTATAATGGGGTTTCTGACACACACGCCGTCCAATGGGGTTTGTGACACACGCGCTGTCCAACGGGGTTTGTGACACACACGCTATCAAATGTGGTTTGTGACACACACCCTGTCCAATGGGCTTTGTGACACACACACTGTCCAATGGGGTTTGTGACACACAGGCTGTCCAATCGGGTTTGTGACACACACCCTGTCCAGGGGTGTTTGTTTCCCAAGCGCTGTCCAGGGGGGTTTGTAACACACACACTGACCAATGGGGTTTGTGACATATACGCTGTCCAATGGGGTATGTGACACACGCACTGTCCAAAGTGTTTTGTGACACACACACTGTCCAATGGGGTTTCTGACACGCACAGTATTCAATGGAGATTGTGACAGAGTGACTGTCCAATGGGGTGTGTGACACACACGCTGTTCAATGAGGTTTGTTACACACACGCTGTCGAATAGGATTTGTGACACACAGGCTATACAATGGCGTTTGTGACACACACCCTGTCCAGGGGCGTTTGTGACACAAACGTTGTCCAGGGGTGTTTGTGACACGCACGCTGTCCTATGGGGTTTGTGACACACATGCTATCAAATGTGGTTTGTGACACACATCTGTCCAGGGGGGTTTCTGACACACACGCTGTCCAATGGGGTTTGTGCCACACAGGCTGTCCAATAGGGTGTGTGACACACACCTGTCCAGGGGCGTTTGTGACACAAACGGTTTCCAGAGGTGTTTGTGACACACACACTATCCAATGGGGTCTGTTAGACACACGCTGGCAAATGGGTTTTGTGACACACACATTGTCCAATGGGGTTTCTGACACACACGTTGTCCAAAGGGGTTTGTGACACACACGTTGTCCAAGGGTGTTTGTGACACACACCCTGTCCATGGGCGTTTGTGACACAAACAGGGTCCAATGGGGTTTGTGACACACACGCTGTCCAAAGGGGTTTGTGACACACACCCTGTCCAGGGGTGTCTGGGAGACGCACGCTGTCCAATGTGGTTTGTGACACACACGCTATCAAATGGGGTTTGTGACACACATCCTGTCCAACAGGGTTTGTAGTCACACACGCTATCCAATGGAGTTTGTGACACACAGGGTGTCCAACGGGTTGTGTGACACACTCTCTGCCCAGGGGAGTTTGTGACACAAACGGTGTCCATGGGAGTTTGTGACACACACACCGTCCAGTGGGGTTTGTGACACACACTCTATTCAATGGAGTTTGTGACACAGACGCTGACCAATGGGGTCTGTGACACACGCGCTGTCCAATGGGGTTTGTGACACACAGGCTGTCGAATAGGATTTGTGACACACAGGCTGTACAATGTGTTTTGTGAAACACACCCTGTCCGGGGGCGTTTGTGACACAAACGGTGTCCAGGGGTGATTGTGACAGACACACTGTCCTAAGGGGTTTGTGACACACACGCTTTCCAGAGGTGTTTGTGACACACACCCTGTCCATGGGCGTTTGTGACACAAACGGGGTCCAGGGGAGTTTCTGACACACACGCTGTCCAATGGGGTTTTTGAGATACAACCTGTACAGCGATGTCTGGGACACGCACGCTGTCCAATGTGGTTTGTGACACACACGCTATCTAATGGGGTTTGTGACACACGTCCTGTCCAACAGGGTTTGTAACACACACGCTGTCCAATAGAGTTTGTGACACACAGGGTGTCCAACGGGGTGTGTGACACACTCTCTGCCCAGGGGAGTTTGTGACACAAACGGTGTCCATGGGGGTTAGTGACACACACACCGTCCAATGGGGTTTGTGACACACACTTTATTCAATGGAGTTTGTGATACACACGCTAACCAATGGGTTTTGTGACACACATGCTGTCCAATGGGTTTTCTTACACACATGCTGTTCAATGAGGTTTGTGACACTTACAGTGTTCACTGGGGTTTGTGATACACACCCCGTCCAGGGGTGTTTGTGACACACACGCTGTCCAATGGGGTTTGTGATACACACCCTGTCCAGGGGCGTTTGTGACACACACCCCGTCCAGGGGTGTTTGTGACACGCACGGTGTCCAATGGGTTTTGTGACACACACGCTGTCCAATGGGGTTTGTGACACAGGCGCTGTCGAACTGGGTTTGTGACACACAGGCCGTCCAAAAGGGGTTTGTGACACAGACGCTTTCTAGAGGTGTTTTTGACACACACCCTGTCCAGGGGCGTTTGTGAAACAAACGGTGTCCAAGGGTTTTTGTGACACGCACACTGTCCAATGGGGTTTGTGACACACACGCTGTCCAATGGGGTTTGTGACACACAGGCTGTCCAATTGGATGTGTGACACACACCCTGTCCAATGGGCTTTGTGACATAAACACTACCCAATCAGGTCTGTGACACACAGGCTGTCCAATCGGGTTTGTGATACACAGCCTATCCAGGGGCGTTTGTGCCCCAAGTGCTGTCCAGGGGAGTTTGTAACACACACACACTGACCAATGGGGTTTGTGACACATACGTTGCCCAATGGGTACGTGACACCCGCGCTGTCCAAAGGTGTTTGTGACACACACACTGTCCAATGGGGTTTCTGACACACACAATATTCAATAGGGCTTTTGACACACACTCTATATAATGGAGTTTGTGACGCAAACGGTGTCCAGGGGGGTTTGTGACACACACCCTCTCCAGGGGCGTTTGTGAAACAAACCGTTTCCAGGGGTGTTTGTGACACACACACTATCCAAAGGGGTCTGTGAAACAAAGCTGTCCAATGGGGTTTGTGAACACACACGCTGTCCAATGGGGTTTCTGACACACGCGCTGTACAATGGTGTTTGTGACACACACGTTGTCCAACTGAGTTAGTGACACACACGCTGTCAAATGGGGTTTGTGACAAACACGCTATCCAATGGGGTTTGTGACAAAACCATTATTAAATGGGGATTCTGACAGACACACTGTCCAATGGGTTTGTGACACACACGCTGTCCAATGGGGTTTGTGACACACACGCTGTCAAATAGGATTTGTGACACACAGCCTGTACAATGGGGTTTGTGAAACACACCCTGTCCAGGGGCGTTTGTGACAAAAACGGTGTCCAGGGGTGTTTGTGACACACACGCTGTCCAAAGGGGTTTGTGACACACACGCTTTCCAAAGGTTTTTGTGACACACACCCTGTCCATGGACGTTTGTGACACAAACGGGGTCCAGGGGGGTTTGTGACACACACGCTGTCCAACGGGGTTTGTGACACACACCCTGTCCAGGGGTGTCTGGGAGACGCACGCTGTCCAATGTGGTTTGTGACACACACGCTATCAAATGGGGTTTGTTACACACATCCTGTCCAACAGGGTTTGTAATCACACACGCTGTCCAATGGAGTTTGTGACACACAGGGTGTCCAACGGGGTGTGTGACACACTCTCTGCCCAGGGCAGTTTGTGACACAAACGGTGTCCATGGGGGTTTGTGACACACACACCGTCCAGTGGGGTTTGTGACACACACTCTATTCAGTGGAGTTTGTGACACAGACGCTGACCAATGGGGTCTGTGACACACGCGCTGTCCAATTGGGTTTGTGACACACAGGCTGTCGAATAGGATTTGTGACACACAGGCTGTACAATGTGTTTTGTGAAACACACCCTGTCCGGGGGCGTTTGTGACACAAGCGGTGCCCAGGGGTGTTTGTGACACACACACTGTTCAATGAGGTCTTTTACACACTCGCTGTCCAATGGGGTTTGTGGCACAAACGCTGTTCTTTGGGGTTTGGGATATACGCTGTCCAATGGGGTTTCTGACACACACACTGTCCAATGGGGTTTGTGACACACGCGCTGTCCAACGGAGATTGTGACACAAGTCGTGTCCAGGGGTGTTTGTGACACACACACTTTCCAGGGGTGTTTGTGACACACACTGTGTCAAATGAGGTTTGTGACACACACTCTATTCAATGGAGTTTCTGACACACACGCTGACCATTGAGGTTTGTGACACACATGCTGTTCAATGGGTTTTCTTACACACATGCTCTTCAATAAGTTTTGTGACACACACAGTGTTCAATGGGGTTTGTGATACACACCCTGTCCAGGGGTGTTTGTGACACACACGCTGTCCAATGGGGTTTGTGACACACACACTGTCAAATGGGGTATGTGAAACACAGGCTGTCCAATGGGGTTTGTTACTCACACGCTGTCCAATGGAGTTTGAGACACACAGGGTGTCCAACGGGGTTTGTGACACACGCCCTGTCCAACGGGGATTGTGACACAAGCGGTGTCCAGGGGGGTTTGTGACACACACACTGTCCAGGGGTGTTTGTGACACACACACTGTCCAATGGGATTTGTGACACACGCGCTGTCCAACGGGGTTTGTGACACACACGCTGTCCAATGGGGTTTGTGACACACAGGCTGTCCAATAGGGTGTGTGAAAAACAACCTGTCCAATGCGCTTTGTTACACACACACTGTCCAATGGGGTTTGTGACACACAGGCTGTCCAATGGGGTTTGTGACACACACCCTCTCCAGGAGCATTTTTCTGCCATGCGGTGTCCATGGAAGGATTGTAACACACAGACTGTCCAGGGGCGTTTTTGTCCCATGCGGTGTCCAGGGCTGTTTGTAACACGCACACTATCCAATGGGGTTTGTGACACACGCGCTGTCCAATGGAGTTTGTGACACACACACTGTCCAATGGGGTTTGTGACACACACTCTATCCAATGGTATTTGTGAAACAAACGCTGTCCAATGGGGTTTGTAGACACGCTGTTCAATGGGGTTTGTAACACATAAGTTGTACAATGGGCTTTCTGACACACGCACTGTCCAATGGTATTTGTGACACACACACTGTCCAATGGGATTTGTGACTCACACACTGTCAAATGGGGTTTGTGGCACACACACTGTCCAGGGGCGTTTGCGACACAAACGGTTTGTAGGGGAGTTTGTGACACACACACTATCGAATGGGGTCTGTGAGACACACGCTGTCCAATGGGGTGTGTGACACACACACTGTCCAATGGGGTTAGTGACACACGCGCTGTCAAATGGGGTTTGTGACAACCACGTTGTCCAATGCGACTTGTGACACAACCACTATTCAATGGGGATTGTGACAGACACACTGCCCAATGGGTTTGTGACACACACGCTGTCCAATGGCATTTGTGACACACACGCTGTTGAATAGGATTTGTGACACACAGGATGTACAATGGGGTTTGTGAGCCACACCCTCTCCAGGAGCGTTTGTGACACAAGCGTTGTCCAGGGGGTTTGTGACAGACACACTATGAAATGAGGTCTGTGACACATACACTGACCAGTGCCGTTTGTGACACAAACGCTGTTCAATGGTGTTTGTGACATACGCTGTCCAATGGGGTTTGTGAAACAGACACTGTCCAATGGGGTTTGTGACACACGCTCTGTCCAACGGGGATTGTAACACAAGCGGTGTCCAGGGGGGATTGTGACACACACACTGTCCAGGGGTGTTTGTGAAACACACGATGTCTAATGGGGTTTGTGACACACAGACTGTCTAATGGGGGTGTGTGACACACACCCTGGCCAATGGGGTTTGTGACATACACGCTGTCCAATGGGGTTAGTGACACACACGCTGTCAAATGGGGTTTGTGACGCACACCCTGTCCAGGGGAGTTTGTGACACAAACGGTTTCCAGGGGTGTTTGTGACACACACACTATCCAATGGGGTTTGTGACACACACGCTATCAAATGGCATTTGTGACACCCACTATGTCCAGGGGGGTTTTTGACACAAGCAGTGTCCAGGAGTGTTTGTGACTCACACCCTGTCCAGGGGTGTTTGTGACACAAACGTTTTGTGGGGGTATTTCTGACACACTCACGGTCCAATGGGGTTTGTGACTCCCACGCTGTCCAATGGGGTTAGTGACACACACGATGTCAACGGGGATTTGTGACAACCTCGCTGTCCAATGGGGTTTGTGACACAACCTCTATTCAATGGGAATTGTGACAGACACACTCTCGAAAGGATTTGTGACACACACGCTGTCCAATGGGGTTTGTGACACACATGCTGTCGAATAGGATGTGTGACACACATGCTGTACAATGGGGTTTGTGAGACACACCCTCTCCAGGAGCGTTTGTAACACAAGCGGTGTCCAGGGGGATTTGTGACACACACACTATGAAATGAGGTCTGTGACACACACACTCTCCAGTGCCGTTTGTGAGGCAAACGCTGTTCAATGGGGTTTGTGACATACGCTGTCCAATGGGGTTTGTGACACAGACGCTGTTCAATGGGGTTTGTGACACTCACTCTGTCCAACGGGGATTGTGACACAAGCGGTGTCCAGGGGGGTTGTGACACACACACTGTCAAGGTGTGTTTGTGACACACACGCTGTCCAATGCGGTTTGTGACACACAGGCTGTCCAATAGGGTGTGTCACACAAACCCTGTCCAATGGACTTTGTGACACACCCGCTGTCCAATGGGGTTAGTGACACACACGCTGTCAAATGGGGTTTTTGACAAACATGCTGTCCGATGGGGTTTGTGACACAACCACTATTCAATGGGGATTGTGACAGACACACTGTCCAATGGGTTTGTGACACACACGCTGTCGAATAGGATTTTTGACACACAGACTTTACAATGGGGTATGTGACACACACCCTGTCTAGGGGTGTTTGTGACACAAACGGTGTCCAGGGGCGTTTGTGACACACACGCTGTCCAATTGGGTTTTTGACACGCACTGTCCAACGAGAATTGTGACACACACGCTGTCCAATGGGGTTTGTGAAACACAGGGTGTCCAATGGGGTGTGTGGCACACACTCTGCCCAGGGGAGTTTGTGACAGAAACAGTGTCCATGGGAGTTTATGACACACACACCGTCCAGTGGGGTTTGTGACACACACGCTGTCCAATGGGGTTTGTGACAAACACTCTATATAATGGAGTTTGTGTCACAAACACTGACCAATGGAGTCTGTGACACACACGCTGTTCAATAGGTTTACTTACACACACGTTGTTCAATGAGGTTTCTGACACACCCAGTGTTCAAGAGGGTTTGTGGTACACACCTTGTCCAGGGGTGTTTGTGACACACACGCTGTCCAATGGGGTTTTTGACACACACGCTATCCAAAGGGGTTTGTGACACACGCGCTGTCCAATGGGGTTTGTGACACACACCCTGTTCAGGAGCGTTTGTGACACAAGCGGTGTCCAGGGGGGTTTGTGACACACACACTGTCCAATGAAGTCTGTGGCACACACACTGTCCAATGTGGTTTGTGACACAAACGCTGTTCAATGGGGTTTGTGACACACGCTGTATAATGGGGTTTCTGACACATACACCGTCCAATGGGGTTTGTGACACACGCGCTGTCCAACGGGGATTGTGACACACACGCTATCAAATGTGGTTTGTGACACATACCCTGTCCAATGGGCTTTGTGACACACACACTGTCCAATGGGGTTTGTGACACACAGGCTGTCCAATCGGGTTTGTGACACACACCCTGTTCAGGGGTGTTTGTTCCCCAAGCGCTGTCCAGGGGGGTTTGTAACACACACACTGACCAATGGGGTTTGTGACATATACGCTGTCCAATGGGGTATGTGACACACGCACTGTCCAAAGTGTTTTGTGACACACACACTGTCCAATGGGGTTTCTGACACGCACAGTATTCAATGGGGATTGTGACAGAGAGACTGTCCAATGGGGTGTGTGACACACACGCTGTTCAATGAGGTTTGTGACACACACGCCGTCGAATAGGATTTGTGACACACAGGCTATACAATGGCGTTTGTGACACACACCCTGTCCAGGGGCGTTTGTGACACAAACGTTGTCCAGGGGTGTTTGTGACACGCACGTTGTCCTATGGGGTTTGTGACACACATGCTATCAAATGTGATTTGTGACACACATCTGTCCAGGGGGGTTTCTGACACACACGCTGTCCAATGAGGTTTGTGACACACGCGCTGTTCAACGGGGTTTGTGACACACACGCTGACCAATGGGGTTTGTGACACATGTGCTGTCCAACGGGGTTTGTGACACACACGCTGTCCAATGGAGTTTCAGACACACAGGGTGTCCAATGGGGTGTGTGGCACACTCTCTGCCAAGGGGAGTTTGTGACACAAACGGTGTCCATGGGGGTTTGTGACACACACACCGTCCAATGGGGTTTGTGACACACACGCTGTCCAATGGGGTTTGTGACACACACTTTATTCAATGGAGTTTGTGACACACACGCTGACCAATGGGGTTTGTGACATACACGCTGTCCAATGGGTTTTCTTACACACATGCTGTTCAATGAGGTTTGTGACACACACAGTGTTCAATGTGGGTTGTGATACACACCCCGTCTAGGGGTGTCTGTGACACACACGCTGTCCAATGGGGTTTGTGACACACATGCTGTCCAATGGGGTTTGTGACACACGCGATATCCAACGGGGTTTGTTACACACATACTGTCCAATGGGGTTTGTGACACACACGCTGTCAAATGGGGTTTGTGACACACATCCTTTGCAGGAGCGATTGTGAAACAAGCGGTGTCCGGCGGGGTGTGTGACACACACACTATCCAATGAGGTCTGTCACATACACACTGTCCAGTGCTGTTTGTGACACAAACACTGTTCAATGGGGTTTGTAACATACGCTGTCCAATGGGGTTTGTGACACACACGCTGTCCAATGGGGTTTCTGACACATGCTCTGTCCAATGGGGATTGTGACACAAGCGGCGTCCAGGGGGGTTTTTGACACACACACTGTCCAGGGATGTTTGTGACAGACACGCTTACCAATGGGGTGTGTGACACGCACCCTGTCCAATGGGCTTTGTGACACACACGCTATCCAATCAGGTTTGTGATACACAGGCTGCCCAATCGGGTTTCTAACACACAGGCTGTCCAATGGGATTTGTGACACACACCCTGTCCATGTGCGTTTTTGACATATACGGTTTTCAGGGGTGTTTGTAACACACACACTGTCCAGGAGCATTTGTGACACAAGCGGTGTCCAGGGGTGTTTGTGACACACACACTGTCCAATGAGGTCTGTGTCACACACGCTGTCCAATGTGATTTGTGACACACATGCTGTCCAATGGGGTTTGTGACACACAGGCTGTGCAATGGGGTTTGTGACACACACACTATCCAATCGGGTTTGTGACACAAAAGCTGTGCAGTCGGGTTTGTGACACACAGCCTATCCAGGGGCATTTGTGCCCCAAGCGGTGTCCAAGGGGGTTTGTAATACACACACTGACCAATGGGGTTTGTGACACACGCTGTCGAATAGGATTTGTGACACACAGGCTGTATAATGGGGTTTGTGACACACACTCTATTCAATGGAGTTTGTGACAAACACGCTGACCAATAGGGTTTGTGACACACACGCTGTCCAATGGCGTTTGTGACACACGCGATATCCAACGGGGTTTGTGACACACACACTGTCCAATGGGGTTTGTGACACACACACTGTCAAATGGGGTTTGTGACACACACTTTTTCCAGGAGCGATTGTGAAGCAAGCGGTGTCCGGCGAGGTGTGTGACACCCACAATATTCAATGAGGTCTGTCACACACACACTGTCCAGTGCTGTTTGTGACACAAACACTGTTCAATGGGGTTTGTGACATATGCTGTCCAAGGGGTTTGTGACACACAGACTGTCCAATGGGGTTTCTGACACACACAGTATTCCATAGGGATTGTGAGAGACAGACTGTCCAATGGGGTGTGTGACATACACGCTGTCCAATAGGGTTTGTGACACACACGCTGTCGAATAGGATTTGTGACACACAGGCTGTACAATGGGGTTTGTGACACACAGTATGTCCAGGGGCGTTTGTGACACAAACGTGTCCAGGGAGGTTTGTGACACACACGCTGTCCAAAGGGGTTTGCGACACACACGCTTTCCAGAGGTGTTTGCGACACACACCGTGTCCAGGGTCGTTTGTGACACAAACGGTGTCCAGGGGGGTTTGTGAAACACACGCTGTCCAAAGAGGTTTGTGACACACACGCTATCAAATGGGGTTTGTGACACACACCTGTCCAGGGGCGTTTGTGCCACACACACTGCCCAATTGGGTTTGTGACACACGAGCTGTCCAACGGGATTTGTGACACACCTGCTGTCCAATGGGGTTTGTGACACAACCACTATTCAATGGGAATTGTGACAGACACACTGTCCAAGGGGTTTGTGACACACACTATCTCCAATGCAGTTTCTGACACACAGGCTGTCGAATAGGATTTGAGACACACAGGCTGTACAATGGGGTTTGTGACACACACCCTCTCCAGGAGCGTTTGTGACACGAGCGGTGTCCAAGGGGGTTTGTGACACACACACTATCCAATGAGGTCTGTGACACACACACTGTCCAGTGCCGTTTGTGACACAAACACTGTTCAATGGGTTTTGTGACATACGCAGTCCCATGGGGTTTGTGACACACACGCTATCCAATGGGGTTTCTGAAACACGTTCTGTCCAACGGAGATTGTGACACAAGCGGTGTCCAGGGGAGTTTGTGGCACACACAGTGTCCAGGGGTGTTTGTGACACACACGCTGTCCAATGGGGTTTGTGCCACACAGGCTGTCCAATAGGGTGTGTGACGCACACCCTGTCCAGGGGAGTTTGTGACACAAACGGTTTCCAGAGGTGTTTGTGACACACACACTATCCAATGGGGTCTGTTAGACACACGCTGGCACATGGGTTTTGTGACACACACATTGTCCAATGGGGTTTCTGACACACACGTTGTCCAAAGGGGTTTGTGACACACACGCTGTCCAAGGGTGTTTGTGACACACACCCTGTCCATGGGCGTTTGTGACACAAACAGGGTCCAATGGGGTTTGTGACACACAGGGTGTCCAACGGGTTGTGTGACACACTCTCTGCCCAGGGGAGTTTGTGACACAAACGGTGTCCATGGGGGTTTGTGACACACACACCGTCCAGTGGGGTTTGTGACACACACTCTATTCATTGGAGTTTGTGACACAGACGCTGACCAATGGGGTCTGTGACACACGCGCTGTCCAATGGGGTTTGTGACACACAGGCTGTCGAATAGGATTTGTGACACACAGGCTGTACAATGTGTTTTGTGAAACACACCCTGTCCGGGGGCGTTTGTGACACAAACAGTGTCCAGGGGTGATTGTGACAGACACACTGTCCTAAGGGGTTTGTGACACACACGCTTTCCAGAGGTGTTTGTGACACACACCCTGTCCATGGGCGTTTGTGACACAAACGGGGTCCAGGGGAGTTTCTGACACACACGCTGTCCAATGGGGTTTTTGAGATACAACCTGTACAGCGATGTCTGGGACACGCACGCTGTCCAATGTGGTTTGTGACACACACGCTATCTAATGGGGTTTGTGACACACGTCCTGTCCAACAGGGTTTGTAACACACACGCTGTCCAATAGAGTTTGTGACACACAGGGTGTCCAACGGTGTGTGTGACACACTCTCTGCCCAGGGGAGTTTGTGACACAAACGGTGTCCATGGGGGTTAGTGACACACACACCGTCCAATGGGGTTTGTGACACACACTTTATTCAATGGAGTTTGTGATACACACGCTAACCAATGGGTTTTGTGACACACATGCTGTCCAATGGGTTTTCTTACACACATGCTGTTCAATGAGGTTTGTGACACTTACAGTGTTCACTGGGGATTGTGATACACACCCCGTCAAGGGGTGTTTGTGACACACACGCTGTCCAATGGGGTTTGTGACACACACCCTGTCCAGGGGCGTTTGTGACACAAACGGTGTCCAGGGCTGTTTGTGACACGCACGGTGTCCAATGGGTTTGTGAAACACACGCTGTCCAATGGGTTTTGTGACACACACGCTGTCCAATGGGGTTTGTGACACAGGCGCTGTCGAACTGGGTTTGTGACACATAGGCCGTCCAAAAGGGGTTTGTGACACAGACGCTTTCTAGAGGTGTTTTTGACACACACCCTGTCCAGGGGCGTTTGTGAAACAAACGGTGTCCAAAGGTTTTTGTGACACGCACACTGTCCAATGGGGTTTGTGACACACACGCTGTCCAATGGGGTTTGTGACACACAGGCTGTCCAATTGGGTGTGTGACACACACCCTGTCCAATGGGCTTTGTGACATAAACACTACCCAATCAGGTCTGTGACACACAGGCTGTCCAATCGGGTTTGTGACACACACCCTGTTCAGGGGTGTTTGTTCCCCAAGCGCTGTCCAGGGGGGTTTGTAACACACACACTGACCAATGGGGTTTGTGACATATACGCTGTCCAATGGGGTATGTGACACACACAATATTCAATAGGGATTTTGACACACACTCTATATAATGGAGTTTGTGACGCAAACGGTGTCCAGGGGGGTTTGTGACACACACCCTCTCCAGGGGCGTTTGTGAAACAAACCGTTTCCAGGGGTGTTTGTGACACACACACTATCCAAAGGGGTCTGTGAAACAAAGCTGTCCAATGGGGTTTGTGAACACACACGCTGTCCAATGGGGTTTGTGACACACGTGCTGTCCAACGGGGTTTGTGACACACACGCTATCAAATGTGGTTTGTGACACACACCCTGTCCAATGGGCTTTGTGACACACACACTGTCCAATGGGGTTTGTGACACACAGGCTGTCCAATCGGGTTTGTGACACACACCCTGTTCAGGGGTGTTTGTTCCCCAAGCGCTGTCCAGGGGGGTTTGTAACACACACACTAACCAATGGGGTTTGTGACATATACGCTGTCCAATGGGGTATGTGACACACGCACTGTCCAAAGTGTTTTGTGACACACACACTGTCCAATGGGGTTTCTGACACGCACAGTATTCAATGGGGATTGTGACAGAGAGACTGTCCAATGGGGTGTGTGACACACACGCTGTTCAATGAGGTTTGTGACACACACGCTGTCGAATAGGATTTGTGACACACAGGCTATACAATGGCGTTTGTGACACACACCCTGTCCAGGGGCGTTTGTGACACAAACGTTGTCCAGGGGTGTTTGTGACACGCACGCTGTCCTATGGGGTTTGTGACACACACGCTATCAAATGTGGTTTGTGACACACATCTGTCCAGGGGGGTTTCTGACACACACGCTGTCCAATGGGGTTTGTGACACACGCGCTGTTCAACGGGGTTTGTGACACACACGCTGACCAATGGGGTTTGTGACACATGTGCTGTCCAACGGGGTTTGTGACACACACGCTGTCCAATGGAGTTTCAGACACACAGGGTGTCCAATGGGGTGTGTGGCACACTCTCTGCCAAGGGGAGTTTGTGACACAAACGGTGTCCATGGGGGTTTGTGACACACACACCGTCCAATGGGGTTTGTGACACACACGCTGTCCAATGGGGTTTGTGACACACACTTTATTCAATGGAGTTTGTGACACACACGCTGACCAATGGGGTTTGTGACATACACGCTGTCCAATGGGTTTTCTTACACACATGCTGTTCAATGAGGTTTGTGACACACACAGTGTTCAATGTGGGTTGTGATACACACCCCGTCTAGGGGTGTCTGTGACACACACGCTGTCCAATGGGGTTTGTGACACACATGCTGTCCAATGGGGTTTGTGACACACGCGATATCCAACGGGGTTTGTTACACACATACTGTCCAATGGGGTTTGTGACACACACGCTGTCAAATGGGGTTTGTGACACACATCCTTTGCAGGAGCGATTGTGAAACAAGCGGTGTCCGGCGGGGTGTGTGACACACACACTATCCAATGAGGTCTGTCACATACACACTGTCCAGTGCTGTTTGTGACACAAACACTGTTCAATGGGGTTTGTAACATACACTGTCCAATGGGGTTTGTGACACACACGTTGTCCAATGGGGTTTCTGACACATGCTCTGTCCAATGGGGATTGTGAACACAAACGGCGTCCAGGGGGGTTTGTGACACACACACTGTCCAGGGATGTTTGTGACAGACACGCTTACCAATGGGGTGTGTGACACGCACCCTGTCCAATGGGCTTTGTGACACACACACTATCCAATCAGGTTTGTGATACACAGGCTGCCCAATCGGGTTTGTAACACACAGGCTGTCCAATGGGATTTGTGACACACACCCTGTCCATGTGCGTTTTTGACACATACGGTTTTCAGGGGTGTTTGTAACACACACACTGTTCAGGAGCATTTGTGACACAAGCGGTGTCCAGGGGTGTTTGTGACACACACACTGTCCAATGAGGTCTGTGTCACACACGCTGTCCAATGTGATTTGTGACACACATGCTGTCCAATGGGGTTTGTGACACACAGGCTGTGCAATGGGGTTTGTGACACACACACTATCCAATCGGGTTTGTGACACAAAAGCTGTGCAGTCGGGTTTGTGACACACAGCCTATCCAGGGGCATTTGTGCCCCAAGCGGTGTCCAAGGGGGTTTGTAATACACACACTGACCAATGGGGTTTGTGACACACGCTGTCGAATAGGATTTGTGACACACAGGCTGTATAATGGGGTTTGTGACACACACTCTATTCAATGGAGTTTGTGACAAACACGATGACCAATAGGGTTTGTGACACACACGCTGTCCAATGGCGTTTGTGACACACGCGATATCCAACGGGGTTTGTGACACATACACTGTCCAATGGGGTTTGTGACACACACACTGTCAAATGGGGTTTGTGACACACACTTTTTCCAGGAGCGATTGTGAAGCAAGCGGTGTCCGGCGAGGTGTGTGACACCCACAATATTCAATGAGGTCTGTCACACACACACTGTCCAGTGCTGTTTGTGACACAAACACTGTTCAATGGGGTTTGTGACATATGCTGTCCAAAGGGGTTTGTGACACACAGACTGTCCAATGGGGTTTCTGACACACACAGTATTCCATAGGGATTGTGAGAGACAGACTGTCCAATGGGGTGTGTGACATACACGCTGTCCAATAGGGTTTGTGACACACACGCTGTCGAATAGGATTTGTGACACACAGGCTGTACAATGGGGTTTGTGACACACAGTATGTCCAGGGGCGTTTGTGACACAAACGTGTCCAGGGAGGTTTGTGACACACACGCTGTCCAATGGGGTTTTTGAGATACAACCTGTACAGCGATTTCTGGGACACGCACGCTGTCCAATGTGGTTTGTGACACACACGCTATCTAATGGGGTTTGTGACACACGTCCTGTCCAACAGGGTTTGTAACACACACGCTGTCCAATAGAGTTTGTGACACACAGGGTGTCCAACGGGGTGTGTGACACACTCTCTGCCCAGGGGAGTTTGTGACACAAATGGTGTCCATGGGGGTTAGTGACACACACACCGTCCAATGGGGTTTGTGACACACACTTTATTCAATGGAGTTTGTGATACACACGCTAACCAATGGGGTTTGTGACACACATGCTGTCTAATGGGTTTTCTTACACACATGCTGTTCAATGAGATTTGTGACACTTACAGTGTTCACTGGGGTTTGTGATACACACCCCGTCCAGGGGTGTTTGTGACACACACGCTGTCCAATGGGGTTTGTGACACACACGCTGTCCAATGGGGTTTGTGACACAGGCGCTGTCGAACTGGGTTTGTGACACACAGGCCGTCCAAAAGGGGTTTGTGACACAGACGCTTTCTAGAGGTGTTTTTGACACACACCCTGTCCAGGGGCGTTTGTGAAACAAACGGTGTCCAAGGGTTTTTGTGACACGCACACTGTCCAATGGGGTTTGTGACACACACGATGTCCAATGGAGTTTGTGACACACAGGCTGTCCAATTGGGTGTGTGACACACACCCTGTCCAATGGGCTTTGTGACATAAACACTACCCAATCAGGTCTGTGACACACAGGCTGTCCAATCGGGTTTGTGATACTCAGCCTATCCAGCGGCGTTTGTGCCCCAAGTGCTGTCCAGGGGAGTTTGTAACACACACACACTGACCAATGGGGTTTGTGACACATACGTTGCCCAATGGGGTACGTGACACCCGCGCTGTCCAAAGGTGTTTGTGACACACACACTGTCCAATGGGGTTTCTGACACACACAATATTCAATAGGGATTTTGACACACACTCTATATAATGGAGTTTGTGACGCAAACGGTGTCCAGGGGGGTTTGTGACACACACCCTCTCCAGGGGCGTTTGTGAAACAAACCGTTTCCAGGGGTGTTTATGACACACACACTATCCAAAGGGGTCTGTGAAACAAAGCTGTCCAATGGGGTTTGTGAACACACACGCTGTCCAATGGGGTTTGTGACACACGTGCTGTCCAACGGGGTTTGTGACACACACGCTATCAAATGTGGTTTGTGACACACACCCTGTCCAATGGGGTTTGTGATAAACACGCTATCCAATGAGGTTTGTGACAAAACCATTATTAAATGGGGATACTGACAGACACACTGTCCAATGGGTTTGTGACACACACGCTGTCCAATGGGGTTTGTGACACACACGCTGTCAAATAGGATTTGTGACACACAGCCTGTACAATGGGGTTTGTGAAACACATCCTGTCCAGGGGCGTTTGTGACAAAAACGGTGTCCAGGGGTGTTTGTGACACACACGCTGTCCAAAGGGGTTTGTGACACACACGCTTTCCAAAGGTTTTTGTGACACACACCCTGTCCATGGGCGTTTGTGACACAAACGGGGTCCAGGGGGGTTTGTGATACACACGCTGTCCAATGGGGTTTGTGACACACACTCTATTCAGTGGAGTTTGTGACACAGACGCTGACCAATGGGGTTTGTGACACACGCGCTGTCCAATGGGGTTTGTGACACACAGGCTGTCGAATAGGAATTGTGACACACAGGCTGTACAATGGGTTTTGTGAAACACACCCTGTCCAGGGGCGTTGGTGACATAAACGGTGTCCAGGGGTGATTGTGACATACACGCTGTCCTAAGGGGTTTGTGACACACACGCTTTCCAGAGGTGTTTGTGACACACACCCTGTCCATGGGCGTTTGTGACACAAACGAGGTCCAGGGGAGTTTCTGACACACACGCTGTCCAATGGGGTTTGTGACACACAAGCTGTCCAGAGGTGTCTGGGACACGCACGCTGTCCAATGTGGTTTGTGACACACACGCTCTCTAATGGGGTTTGTGACACACGTCCTGTCCAACAGGGTTTGTAACACACACGCTGTCCAATAGAGTTTGCGACACACAGGGTGTCCAACGGGGTGTGTGACACAATCTCTACCCAGGGGAGTTTGTGACACAAACGGTGTCCATGGGGGTTTGTGACACACACACCGTCCAATGGGGTTTGTGACACACACGCTGTCCAATGGGGTTTGTGACACGCACTCTATTCAATGGAGTTTGTGACACACACGCTGACCAATGGGGTTTGTGACACACATGCTGTCCAATGGGTTTTCTTAAACACATGCTGTTCAATGAGGTTTGTGACACTTACAGTGTTCACTGGGGTTTGTGATACACACCCCGTCCAGGGGTGTTTGTGACACACACGCTGTCCAATGGGGTTTGTGACACACACCCTGTCCAGGGGCGTTTGTGACAGAAGCAGTGTCCAGGGGGGTTTGTGACACACACACTATCTAATGAGGTCTTTGACACACACGCTGTCCAATGGTGTTTGTGACACAAACGCTGTTCTATGGGGTTTGTAACATACGCTGTCCAATGGGGTTTGTGGCACACAGGCTGTCTAATGGGGTTTGTTACACACGCCCTGTCCAACGGGGATTTTGACTCAAGCGGTGTTCAATGGGGTTTGTGATAGACACCCTGTCCAGGGGTGTTTGTGACACACATGCTGTCCAATGGGGTTTGTGACACACGCGCTGTCCAACGGGGTTTGTGACACATACGTTGTCCAATTGGGTTTATGACACACACGCTGTCCAATAGGGTGTGTAACACACACTCTGTCCAATGGGCTTTGAGACACACACACTGTCCAGGAACGTTCGTGAGAAAAACGGTTTCCAGTGTTGTTTGAGACACACACACTGTCCAGGGCTGTTTGTGAAACAGATGGTGTCCAATGGGGTTTCTGACAAAGACACTGTCCAATGGGGTTTGTGACACACACCCTGTCCAGGGGCATTTTTGTCCCATGCGGTGTCCAGGGGGGTTTGTAATACACTAACTGTCCAATGGGGTTTGTGACACACGTCCTGTCCAACAGGGTTTGTAATCACACACGCTGTCCAATGGAATTTGTGACACACAGGGTGTCCAACGGGGTGTTTGACACACTCTCTGCCCAGTGCAGTTTGTGACACAAACGATGTCCATGGGGGTTTGTGACACACACACCGTCCAATGGGGTTTGTGACACACACGCTGTCCAATGGGGTTTGTGACACGCACTCTATTCAATGGAGTTTGTGACACACACGCTGACCAATGGGGTTTGTGACACACATGCTGTCCAATGGGTTTTCTTACATACATGCTGTTCAATGAGGTTTGTGAAACTCACAGTGTTCACTGGGATTTGTGATACACACCCCGTCCAGGGGTGTTTGTGACACACACGTTGTCCAATGGGGTTTGTGACACACACCCAGTTCAGGGGCGTTTGTGACACAAATGGTGTCCAGGGGTGTTTGTGACACGCACGGTGTCCAATGGGTTTGTGAAACACACGCTGTCCAATGGGTTTTGTGACACACGTGCTGTCAAATGGTATTAGTGACACACACGCTGTCAAATGGGGTTTTTGACAAACACGTTGTCCAATGGGGTTTGTGACACACATGCTGTCCAAGGGGTTTGTGACACACAGGTTGTCCAATGGGTCTTGTGACTCGCATGCTGTCCAACGAGGTTTGTGACACACACACTGTCCAATGGAGTTTGTGACACACAGGGTGTCCAATAGGGTGTGTGGCACACTCTGTGCCCAGGGGAGTTTGTGACACAAACAGTGTCCATGGGAGTTAGTGACACACACACCGTCCAATGGGGTTTGTGACACACACGCTGTCCAATGGGGTTTGTGACACACACGCTGTCCAATGGGGTTTGTGACACACAGGCTGTCCAATTGGTTGTGTGACACACACCCTGTCCAATGGGCTTTGTGACATAAACACTATCCAATCAGGTCTGTGACACACAGGCTGTCCAATCGGGTTTGTGATACACAGCCTATCCAGGGGCGTTTGTGCCCCAAGTGCTGTCCAGGGGAGTTTGTGACACACATACTGACCAATGGGGTTTGTGACACATACGTTGCCCAATGGGGTACGTGACACCCGCGCTGTTCAAAGGGGTTTGTGACACACACACCGTCCAATGGGGTTTGTGACACACACAGTGTCCAATGGGGTTTGTGACACACACTCTATTCAATGGAGTTTGTGACACACACGCTGACCAATAGGGTTTGTGACACACATGCTGTCCAATGGGTTTTCTTACACACATGCTCTTCAATAAGATTTGTGACACACACAGTGTTCAATGCGATTTGTGATACACACCCTGTCCAGGGGTGTTTGTGACACACATGCTGTCCAATGGGGTTTGTGACACACACACCATCCAACGGGGTTTGTGACACACGTGCTGTCCAATGGGGTGTGTGACACAAACACTGTACAATGGGGTTTGTGACACACACACTTTCAAATGGGGTTTGTGACACAAACCCCCTCCAGGAGCGTTTGTGACACAAGCGGTGTCCAGGGGGGTTTGTGACACACACACTATCCAATGAGGTCTTTGACACACACGCTGTCCAATGCCGTTTGTGACACAAACACTGTCCAATAGGGTGTGTAACACACACCCTGTCCAATGGGCTTTGTGACACACACACTGTCCAATAGGGTTTGTGACACACAGACTGTCCAACGGGGTTTTTGACACACACCCTGTCCAGGAGCGTTTGTGAGAAAAACGGTTTCCAGTGTTGTTTGAGACACACACACTGTCCAGGGCTGTTTGTGACAGAGATGGTGTCCAATGGGGTTTCTGACAAACACACTGTCCAATGGGGTTTGTGACACACACCCTGTCCAGGGGTATCTGGGACACGCACGCTGTCCAATGTGGTTTGTGACACACACGCTCTCTAATGGGGTTTGTGACACACGTCCTGTCCAACAGGATTTGTAACACACACACTGTCCAATAGAGTTTGCGACACACAGGGTGTCCAACGGGGTGTGTGACACACTCTCTGCCCAGGGTAGTTTGTGACACAAACGGTGTCCATGGGGGTTAGTGACACACACATCGTCCAATGGGGTTTGTGACACACACGTTGTCCAATGGGGTTTGTGACACACACTTTATTCAATGGAGTTTGTGACACACACGCTGACCAATGGGGTTTGTGACACACATGCTGTCCAATGGGTTTTCTTAAACACATGCTGTTCAATGAGGTTTGTGACACTCACAGTGTTCACTGAGGTTTGTGATACACACCCTGTCCAGGGGCGTTTGTGACACAAACGGTGTCCAGGGGTGTTTGTGACACGCACGGTGTCCAGTGGGTTTGTGAAACACACGCTGTCCAATGGATTTTGTGACACACACGTTGTCCAATGGGGTTTGTGACACATGCGCTGTCGAACTGGGTTTGTGACACACAGGCTGTCCAAAAGGGGTTTCTGACACAGACGCTTTCTAGAGGTGTTTTTGACACACACCCTGTCCAGGGGCGTTTGTGAAACAAACGGTGTCCAAGGGTTTTTGTGACACGCACACTGTCCAATGGGGTTTGTGACACACACGCTGTCCAATGGGGTTTGTGACACACAGGCTGTCCAATTGGGTGTGTGACACACACCCTGTCCAATGGGCTTTGTGACATAAACACTATCCAATCAGGTCTGTGACACACACGCTGTCCAACAGGGTTTGTGACACACACGCTTTCCAAAGGTTTTTGTGACACACACCCTGTCCATGGGCGTTTGTGACACAAACGGGGTCCAGGGGGGTTTGTGACACACACGCTGTCCAACGGGGTTTGTGACACACACCCTGTCCAGGGGTGTCTGGGAGACGCACGCTGTCCAATGTGGTTTGTGACACACACGCTATCAAATGGGGTTTGTTACACACATCCTGTCCAACAGGGTTTGTAATCACACACGCTGTCCAATGGAGTTTGTGATACACAGGGTGTCCAACGGGGTATGTTACACACTCTCTGCCCAGGGCAGTTTGTGACACAAACGGTGTCCATGGGGGTTTGTGACACACACACCGTCCAGTGGGGTTTGTGACACACACTCTATTCAGTGGAGTTTGTGACACAGACGTTGACCAATGGGGTTTGTGACACACGCGCTGTCCAATGGGGTTTGTGACACACAGACTGTCGAATAGGATTTGTGACACACAGGCTGTACAATGGGTTTTGTGAAACACACCCTGTCCAGGGGCGTTGGTGACATAAACGGTGTCCAGGGGTGATTGTGACATACACGCTGTCCTAAGGGGTTTGTGACACACACGCTTTCCAGAGGTGTTTGTGACACACACCCTGTCCATGGGCGTTTGTGACACAAACGGGGTCCAGGGGAGTTTCTGAAACACACGCTGTCCAATGGGGTTTGTGACACACAAGCTGTCCAGAGGTGTCTGGGACACGCACGCTGTCCAATGTGGTTTGTGACACACACGCTCTCTAATGGGGTTTGTGACACACGTCCTGTCCAACAGGGTTTGTAACACACACGTTGTCCAATAGAGTTTGCGACACACAGGGTGTCCAACGGGGTTTGTGACACACTCTCTGTCCAGGGCAGTTTGTGACACAAACGGTGTCCATGGGAGTTTGTGACACACTCGCTATCCAATGGGGTTTGTGACACACACGCTGACCAATGGGGTTTGTGACACACATGCTGTCCAATGGGTTTTCTTACACACATGCTGTTCAATGAGGTTTGTGACACTCACAGTGTTCACTGGAGTTTGTGATACACACCCCGTCCAGGGGTGTTTGTGACACACACGCTGTCCAATGGGGTTTGTGACACACACCCTGTCCAGGGGCGTTTGTGACACAAAAGGTGTCCAGGGGTGTTTGTGACAGGCACGATGTCCAATGGGTTTGTGAAACACACGCTGTCCAATGGGGTTTGTGACACACACGCTGTCCAAATGGGTTTGTGACACACACACTGTCCAATGAGATCTGTGACACACACGCTGTCCAACAGGGTTTGTGACACAAACGCTGTTCGAAGGGGTTTGTGTCATACGCAGCCCAATGGGGTTTGTAACACACGCCGTCCAATGGGGTTTGTGACACACACGCTGTCCAACGTTGTTTGTGACACAAGCACTGTCCAAAGGGTTTTGTGACACACACACTGTTTAATGGGGTTTCTGACACACACAGTATTCAATGGGAATTGTGACAGAGAGACTGTCCAATGGGGTGTGTGACACACACGCTGCGCAATGAGGTTTGTGACACACACGCTGTCGAACAGGATTTGTGACACACAGGCTGTACAATGGGGTTTGTGAAACACACCCTGTCCAGGGGCGTTTGTGACAGAAACGGTGTCCAGGGGTGTTTGTGACACGCACGTTGTCCAATGGGGTTTGTGACACACACGCTATCAAATGGGGTTTGTGACACACACCTGTCAAGGGGAGTTTGTGACACATACGCCGTCCAATGGGGTTTGTGACACACGTGCTGTCCAATGGGGTTTGTGACACACACGCTATCAAATGGGGCTTCTGACACACACCTGTCAAGGGGGGTTTGTGACACACACGCCGTCCAATGGGGTTTGTGACACACGCGCTATCCAACGGGGTTTTTGACACACACGCTGTCTAATGGAGTTTGTGACACACAAGGTGTCCAATGGAGTTTGTGACACACACACTGTCCAATGGGGTTTGTGACACACAGGTTTTCCAATCGGGTTTGTGACACACACCCTGTCCAGGGGCGTTTTTGTCCCATGCGGCGTCCGAGGGGGTTTGTAATACACACACAATCCAATGGGGTTTGTGACACATACGCTGTCCAATGGGGATTGTGACACAAGCACTGTCCAAAGGGTTTTGTGACACGCACACTGTCCAGGAGCATTTGTGACACAAGCGGTGTCCAGAGGGGTTTGTGACACACACGCTGTCCTGTGAGGTCTGTGACACACACGCTGTCCAATGCGGTTTGTGACACAAATGCTGTTCAATGGGGTTTGTGTCACACGCAGTCCAATAGGGTTTGTAACACACGCCGTCCAATGGGGTTTGTGACACACACGCTGTCCAACGGGGTTTGTGACACAAGCACTGTCCAAAGGATTTTGTGACACACTCACTGTCCAATGGGGTTTCTGACACACACAGTATTCAATGGGGATTGTTACAGAGAGACTGTCCAATGGGGTGTGTGACACACACGCTGTCCAATAGGATTTGTGACACACACGCTGTCGAATAGGATTTGTGACACACAGGCTATACAACAGGGTTTGTGACACACACCGTGTCCAGGGGCGTTTGTGACACAAACGGTGTCCAGGGGGATTTGTGACACACGCTGTCCAATAGGGTTTGTGACACACACCCTGTCCAGGGGGTGTCTGTGACACCCACGCTGTCAAATCGGGTTTGTGACACACACGCTATCAAATGGGGTTTGTGACACACACCTGTCCAGGGGCGTTTGTGACACACACGCTGTCCAATTGGGTTTGTGACACACGCACTGTCCAATGGCGTTTGTGACACATACGCTGTCCAATGGGGTTTGTGACACACACGTTGTCCAATAGGTTTACTTACACACACGATGTTCAATGAGGTTTGTGACACACACAGTGTTCAATGGGGTTTGTGATACACACCCTGTCCAGAGGTGTATGTGACACAAACGCTGTCCAATGGGTTTTGTGACACAAACCCTCTCCAGGAGTGTTTGTGATACAAGCCGTGCCCAGGTGGGTTTGTGACACCCACACTCTCCAATGAGGTCTGTGACACACGCGCTCTCCAATGCCGTTTGTGACACAAACGCTGTTCAGTGGGGTTTGTGACATATGCTATCCAATGGGGTTTGTGACACACACGCTGTCCAAAGGGGTTTGTGACACACACACTGTCCAATGGGGTTTGTGACACACACACTGTCAAATGGGGTTTGTGACACACACACTGTCCAATGAGGTCTGTGACACACACGCTGTCCAACAGGTTTTGTGACACAAACGCTGTTCGATGGGGTTTGTGTCATACATAGTCCAATGGGGTTTGTAACACTCGCCGTCCAATGGGGTTTGTGACACACGCGTTGTCCAACGGGGTTTGTGACACAAGCACTGTCCAAAGGGTTTTGTGACACACACAATGTTTAATGGAGTTTCTGACACACACAGTATTCAATGGGGATTGTGACAGACAAACTGTCCAATGGGGTGTGTGACACACACGCTGCTCAATGAGGTTTGTGACACACACGCTGTCGAACAGGATTTGTGACACACAGGCTGTACAATGGGGTTTGTGGAACACACCCTGTCCAGGGGCGTTTGTGACACAAATGGTGTCCAGGGGTGTCTGTGACACGCACGTTGTCCAATTGGGTTTGTGACACACACTCTATCAAATCGGGTTTCTGACACACACTTGTCCAGGAGGGTTTGTGACACACACGCTTTCCAATGGGGTTTGTGACATATGCGCTGTTCAATGGGGTTTGAGACACACACACTATCAAATGGGGTTTCTGACATTCACCAGTCAAGGGGGGTTTGTGACACACACGCCGTCCAATGGGGTTTGTGACACACGCGCTTTCCAACGGGGTTTGTCACACACACGCTGTCCAATGGGTTTTCTTACACACATGCAGTTCAATGAGGTTTGTAACACACCCAGTGTTCAATGGGGTTTGTGATACACACCCTCTCCAGGGGTGTTTGTAACACACACACTGTCCAACGGGGTTTGTGACACACACACTGTTAAAGGGGGTTTGTGACACACACACTATCCAATGAGGTCTCTGACACACACACTGGCCAGTGCTGTTTGTGACACAAACGCTGTTCAATGGAGTTTGTGACATACGCTGTATAATGGGGTTTTGTGACACACACGCTGTCCAATGCCGTTTGTGACACAAACGCTGTTCTTTGGGGTTTGGGACATACGCTGTCCAATGGGGTTTCTGACACACACGCTGTCCAATGGGGTTTGTGACACACGCGCTGTCCAACGGGGATTGTGACACAAGCAGTGTCCAGGGGGGTTTGTGACACACACAGTATTCAATGGGGGTTGTGACAGACACGCTGTCCAATCGGGTTTGTGACACACACCCTGTCCAGGGGTGTTTGTGACACACACGCTGTCTAATGGAGTTTGTGACACACATGCTATCAAATAGAGTTTGTGACACACACCCTGTCCAGGGGTGTTTGTGACACACACGCTGTCTAATGGAGTTTGTGACACACATGCTATCAAATAGAGTTTGTGACACACACCCTGTTCAGGGGTGTTTGTGACACAAACGGTTTCCAGGGGGGTTTATGACACACGCACTGTCCAGGGACGTTTGTGACACACACGCTGTCCAATGGGGTTTGTGACACACGCGCTGTCCAATGGGGTTTGTGATACACACTGTCCAATGGGGATTGTGACACACACGCTGTCCAATGGGGTTTGTGACAAACACGCTGTGGAACGGGCTTTGTGACACACACGCTGTCCAATGGGGTTTGTGACACACGCTCTTTCTAACGGGGATTGTGACACAAGCGATGTCCAGGGCGGTTCGTGACACACACGCTGTCCAGGGGTGTTTGTCACACACGCGCTGTCCAATAGGGTTTGTGACACACGCGCTGTCCAACGGGGTTTGAGACACAAGCACTGTCCAAAGGGTTTTGTGACACACTCACTGTCCAATGGGGTTTCTGACACACACAGTATTCAATAGGGATTGTGACAGACAGACTGTCCAATGGGGTGTGTGACACACACACTGTCCAATGGGGTTTGTGACACACAGGCTGTCGAATAAGTTGTTTGACACACAGGCTGTACAATGGGGTTTGTGACACATGCTGTCCAATAGGATTTATTACACACACCCTGTCCAGGGAGTGTCTGTGACACCCACGCTGTCCAATGGGGTTTGTGAAACACACGCTATCAAATGGGGTTTGTGACACACACGCTGTCCAATTGGGTTTGTGACATACGCACTGTCCAATGGCGTTTGTGACACACACGCTGTCCAATGGGGTTTGTGGTACACACTCTATTCAATGGAGTTTGTGTCACAAACGCTGTCCAATGGGGTTTGTGACACACTCACTATCAAACGGGGTTTGTGACACACACCTGTCCAGGGGCATTTGTGACACACAGGCTTTCCAATGGGGTTTGTGACACACGCGCTGTCTAATGGGGTTTGTGACACACGCTATCAAATGGGGTTTCTGACACACACCTGTCAAGGGGGGTTTGTGACACACAGGCTTTCCAATGAAGTTCGTGACACACGCGCTGTCAAACTGGGTTTGTGACACACACGCTGTCCAATGGGGTTTGTGACACACACGCTGTCCAATGGAATTTGTGACATACAGGGTGTCCAATGGAGTTTCTGACAAACACACTGTCCAATGGAGTTTGTGACACACAGGCTGTCCAATCGGGTTTGTGACACACACCCTGTCCAGGGACGTTTTTGTCCCATGCGACGTCCAGGGGGGTCTGTAATACACACACAATCCAATGGGGTTTGTGACACATACGCTGTCCAATGGGGATTGTGACATACGCGCTGTCCAATGCGGTTTGTGACACAGACAGTATTCAATTGGGATTGTTACAGACACAATATTCAATGGGGATTGTGACAAATACACTGTCCAGGGGTGTTTGTTTGTGACACACACCCTGTCCAGGGCTGTTTGTGACACTCAAGCTGTCCAATGGGATTTGTGACACACACGCTATCAAATGGCATTTGTGACACACACCATGTCCAGGGGGGTTTTTGACACAAGTGGCTGTTTGTGACTTACACTCTGTCAAGGGGTGTTTGTGACACAAACGGTTTGCGGGGTTATTTCTGACACACTCGCTGTCCAATGGGGTTTGTGACTCACACGCTGTCCAATAGGATTTCTAACACACACCCTGTCCAGGGGTGTTTGTGACACAGACACTGTCCAATGGGGTCTGTGACACACACGCTTTCCAATGGGGTTTGTGACACACAGGGTGTACAACGGGGTTTGTGACACACGTGCTGTCCAATGGGGTTTGTGACACACACACTGTCCAATTGGGTTTGTGACACACACGCTATCCAATGGTTTTTGTGACACACACTCTGTCTAATGGTGTTTGTGAAACAAACACTGTCCAATGGGCTTTGTGACACACACACTGTCTAACGGTGTTTCTAACACACACACTGTCCAATAGGGTTTGTGACTCGCACGCTATCAAATAGGGTTTGTGACAAACACCCTGTACAAGGACGTTTGTGACACAAACAGTTTCGACGGGTGTTTGTGACACACACACTATCCAATGGGGTCTGTGACACACACGCTGTCCAATGGGGTTTGTGACACACACACTGTCCAATGGAGTTTCTGACACACGCGCTGTCCAATGGGGTTTGTGACACACACGCTGTCCAGTGGGGTTAGTGACAAACAAGCTGTCCAATGGGGTTTGTGACAAACACGCTGTCCAATGGAGTTTGTGACACAACCACTATTCAATGGGGATTGTGACATACACATTGTCCAAAGGGTTTGTTTCACACACGCTCTCCAATGAGGTGTGTGACACACACGCTGTCGAATAGGATTTGTGACACACAGGCTGTACAATGGGGTTTGTGACATACACCCTGTCCAGGGGAGTTTGTACACAGACGGTGTCCAGGGGGGTTTGTGACACACACGATGTCCAATGGGGTTTGTGACACACACCTTGTCCAGGGACGTTTGTGACACAAATGGTGTCCAGGGGGGTTTGTGACACACACGCTGTCCAAAGAGGTTTGTGACACACAACCTGTCCAGGGGTGTTTGTGACATGAACGCTGTACAATGGGGTTTGTGACACACACGTTGAACAATGTGTTTTGTGACACACACGCTGTTCAATGGGTTTTCTTACACACATGCTGTTCAATGAGGTTTCTGACACACGTGCTGTCAAACGGGGTTTGAGACACACACACTATCCAATGAGGTCTGTGACACACACACTCTCCAGTGCCGTTTCTGATACCAACGCTGCTCAATGGGGTTTGTTACACACGCTCTGTCCAACGGGGATTGTGACACAAGCAGTGTCCAGGGGGGTTTGTGACACACACAGTATTCAATGGGGATTGTGACAGACACACTGTCCAATCGGGTTTGTGACACACACCCTGTCCAAGGGTGTTTGTGACACACACACTGTCTAATGGAGTTTGTGACACACACGCTATCAAATAGAGTTTGTGACACACACCCTGTTCAGGGGCGTTTGTGACACAAACGGTTTCCAGGGGGGTTTGTGACACACACACTGTCCAGGGACGTTTGTGACACACACGCTGTCCAATGGGGTTTGTGACACACGCGCTGTCCAATGGGGTTTGTGATACACACTGTCCAATGGGGATTGTGACACACACGCTGTCCAATGGGGTTTGTGACAAACACGCTGTGGAACGGGCTTTGTGACACACACGCTGTCCAATGGGGTTTGTGACAGACGCTCTGTCTAACGGGGATTGTGACACAAGCGATGTCCAGGGGGGTTCGTGAGACACACACTGTCCAGGGGTGTTTGTCACACACGCGCTGTCCAATGGGGTTTGTGACACACAGGCTGTCCAATAGAGTTTGTGACACACACCCTGTCCAATGGGTTTTGTGACACACACACTGTCCAATGGAGTTTGTGACACACAGGCTGTACAATGGGGTTTGTGACACACACCCTTTCCAATGGAGTTTGTGACACACAGGCTGTCCAATGGGGTTTGTGACACACGCTCTGTCCAGGGGCTTTTGTTACACAAACGGTTTCCAGGGGTGTTTGTAACACACATACTCTCCAATGGGGTTTGTGACATACGCACTGTCCAAAGGGGTTTGTGACACAAGTGGTGTCCAGGGGGGTTCGTGACACACACACTGTCCAGGGCTGTTTATCACACACGCGCTGTCCAATGGGGTTTGTGACACACATGCTGTCCAATAGGGTGTGTGACACACACCCTGTCCAATGGGCTTTTTGACACACACACTGTCGAATGTAGTTTGTGACACACACGCTGTCCAATGGGGTTTGTGACACAGACTCTGTCCAGGGGCTTTTGTGACACAAAAGGTTTCCAGGGGTGTTTGAAACACACACACTGTCCAATGGGGTTTGTGACACACGCGCTGTCCAAAGGGATTTGTGACATACACCCTGTCCAGGGGCATTTGTGACACAAACGTTGTCCAGATGGATTTGTGAGACTCACAGTGTCCAAAGGGGTTTGTGACACACACGCTGTCCAATGGGGTTAGTGACACACAAGCTGTCAAATGGGGTTTGTGACACACACACTGTCCAATGCAGTTTGTGACATAAACGCTGTTCAATGGGGTGTGTGACACACACGCTGTCCAATGGAGTTTGTGAACACACGCGCTGTCCAATGGGGTTTGTCACACACACTCTGTCCAGGGGAGTTTGTGACAGAAACGGTGTCCAGGGGGGGTAGTGACACACACACCGTCCAATGGGGTTTGTGACACATACACTGTCAAATGGGCTGTGTGACACACACTCTGTCCAGGGGACTTTGTGACACAAACGGTGTCCAGGGGGTTCTGTAACACATACGCTGTCCAATGCAGTTTGTGACACAAACGCTGTTCAATGGGTTTTGTGACATACGCTGTCCAATGGGTTTTGTGACACACACGCTGTCGAACGGGTTTTGTGACACACACGCTTTCCAGGGGAGTTTGTGACAGAAACGGTGTCCAGGGGGGTTTGTGACACACACACCGTCCAATGGGGTTTGTGACACACACGCTGTCCAACGGGCTGTGTGACACACACTCTGTCCAGGGGAGTTTGTGACACACACACTGACCGATGGGGTTTGTGAATGACACGCTGTCCAATGGGATTTCTTACAAACACGCTGTTCAGTGAGGTTTTTGACACACACAGTATTCAATGCGGTTTGTGACACACACACTGTCCAATGTGGTTTGTGACACACGCGCTGTCCAACGTGATTTTTGACACACACACTGTCCAATGGGGTTTGTGACACACACGCTGTCAAATGGGGTTTCTGAAACACACCCTGTCCAAGGGTGTTTGTGAAACACACGTTGTCTAATGGGGTTTGTGACACACACGCTGTCCAATGGGGTTGGTGACACACACGCTGTCCAACAGAGTTTTTGACACACACACGGTCCAATGGGGTTTGTGACACATACGCTGTCAAATGGGGTTTCTGAAACACACCCTGTCCAAGAGGGTTTTTGACACAGGCGGTGCCCAGGGGGGTTTCTGACACACACACTGTACAATGAGGTCTGTGACACACACGCTGTCCAATGCAGTTTCTGACACTAACGCTGTTGAATGGGGTTTGTGACATACGCTGTCCAATGGGTTTTGTGACATATACGCTGTCCAACGGGGTTTCTGACACACGCACTGTCCAATGGGGTTTGTGACACAAACGCTGTCCAATGGGGTTTGTGACACATACGTTGTCTCATGGTGTTTGTGACACAGGCACTGTCCAATGGTGTTTGTGACACACACCCTGTCCAGGGGCATTTGTGACACAAACGGTTTCCCGGGGGGTTTGTGACACAAACGGTGTCCCTGGGGGTTTGTGACACACACACTGTCCAATGGTGTTTGTGACACACAGACTGTCAAATGGAGTTTGTGACTCATACCCTGTCCAGTGGCGTTTCTGACACACGCTGTCCAGGGGGGTTTGTTAAACACACACTGTCCAATGGGGTTTTTGATACAAACGCTGTCCAACGGGATTTGTGACAAACACACTGTCCAATGGTCTTTGTGACGCACACGCTGTCCAATGGGTTTTGTGACACACGCTCTGTCCAACGGGAATTGTTACACAAGCAGTGTCCAGGGGGGTTTGTGATACACACACTGTCCAGGGGTGTTTGTGACACACACGCTGTCCAATGGGGTTTGTGACACACAGGCTGTCCAATAAGGTGTGTGACACACACCCTGTCCAATGGGCTTTGTGACAAACACACTGTCCAATGAGGTTTGTGACACACACACTGTCCAATGAGATTTGTGGCACACACTCTGTCCAGGGACGTTTTTGACACAAACGGTTTCCAGGGGTGTTTGTAACACACACACTGTCCAATTGGGTTTTAGACACACACGCTGTCCAACGAGGTTTGTGATACACACTGTCCAATGGGGTTTCTGACACACACAGTATTCAATGGAGATTGTGACAGACAGACTGTCCAAAGGGGTTTGTGACACACACCCTGTCCAGGGGCATTTGTAACACAAACGTTGTCCAGGTGAGTTTGTGAGACACACGGTGTCCAAAGGGGTTTGTGACACACACGCTGTCCAGGGGTGTTTGTGACAAACACCCTGTCCAGCGGGGTTTGTGACACACACGCTGTCCAATGAGGTCTGTGACACACACGCTTTCCATTGTAGTTTGTGACATATATGCTGTTCAATGGGATTTGTGACATACGCTGTCCAATGGGGTTTGTGAACACACACGCTGTCCAATGGGGTTTGTGACACACACTCTGTCCAGGGGAGTTTGTGACAGAAACGGTGTCCAGGGGGGTTTGTGACACACACACCGTCCAATGGCGTTTGTGACACACACGCTGTCCAGGGGAGTTTGTGACAGAAACGGTGTCCAGGGGGGTTTGTGACACACACACCGTCCAATGGGGTTTGTGACACACAGGCTGTACAATGGGGTTTGTGACACACACCCTGTCCAGGGGCTTTTTTGACACAAACGGTTTCCAGGGGTGTTTGTGTCACACATACTGTCCAATGGGGTTTGTGACATACGCGCTGTCCAAAGGGGTTTGTGACACAAGCGGTGTCCAGGGGGGTTTGTGACACACACACCATCCAATGGGGTTTGTGACACGCACGCTGTCCAATGGGGTTTGCGACACACTCTCTATTCAATGGAGTTTGTGACACACACACTGACCAATGGGGTTTTTGAATGACACGCTGTCCAATGGGATTTCTTACAAACACGCTGTTCAGTGAGGTTTTTGACACACACAGTATTCAATGGGGCTTCTGACACACACCCTGTCCAGGGGTGTTTGTGACACACACGCTGTCCAATGGGGTTTGTGACACACACAGTTTTCAATGGGGGTTGTGACAGACACACTGTCCAATGGAGTTTGTGACACACACCCTGTCCAGGAGTGTTTGTGACACACACGCTGTCCAATGGAGTTTGTGACACACAGGCTGTCCAATGGGGTGTGTGACACACTCTGTCCAGGGGAGTTTGTGACAGATACGGTGTCCAGGGGGATTTGTGACACACAGACCATCCAATGGGGTTTGTGACACACACGCTGTCCAATGGTGTTTGTGACACACACTCTATTCTATGGAGTTTGTGACACACACACTGACCAATCGGGTTTGTGAATGACACGCTGTCCAATGGGATTTCTTACAAACACGCTGTTCAGTGAGGTTTTTGTCACACCCAGTATTCTATGGGGTTTCTGACACACACCCTGTCCAGGGGTGTTTGTGACACACACGCTGTCCAGTGGGGTTTGTGACATACGCACTGTCCAATGGGGTTTATGAAACACGCGCTGTCCAATGGGGTTTGTGACACACACACTGTCCAATGGGGTTTGTGACACACACAGTTTTCAATGGGAGTTGTGACAGACACACTGTCCAATGGGGTTTGTGACACACATCCTGTACAGGGGCATTTGTGACACAAACGTTGTCCAGGTGGGTTTGTGAGACACACGGTGTCCAAAGGGGTTTGTGACACACACGTTGTGCAGGGGTGTTTCTGACAAACACCCTGTCCAGCGGGATTTGTGACACACACGCTGTCCAATGAGGTTCCCAGTCCAGCATCCATTCCTCAAGGTACCTCAGCATTTTCCTTTGAAATCACACCTTAGTGCCATTCTGTTCTGAGCTACCTCAGCATTGCCCCCTGCAGCCTCCCCGACGCCTTCTCCTCCCTGAGCTCCCTCAGACTTTCCTGGCAAAGCGTCTCCGATGTCACCCCCACCGAGTTCCCTCAGCCTTTCCCGCCCAAGCTCCTTCCGCGCCGTCCCGCCCTCAGGCTCCTCCGCCGCTCCCCCTGTTCCCGGCCCCTCCCGACCCGGCGCTGCCCCCTTCCACTCGCTTTCCTCCCTCTGCCCTGTGGCACCACGGGCTCCCCACTCCGCTCCACGGCCCCGCCCGAGCCCCGCGCAGCGCTCAGCCCGGGGCTCCCTTCCCTCACAGCCGCCCGCGTGCTTCCCCCTTGCCCCTTGCTCGGCCCGGCCCGGGGCCGCGCTGTTGCAGCTGCCTGCCCCTCGCCTTCCTCCTGCCCAAACCAGCCCGTCCCTCCCCCTCCAGCCTCCCCTCTCAGCCGGGACCGAGGCGGCCCCGTCCAGTCTCCCCGGTGTCCGCCCGCCCCTCGCTCACCGCTGGCCCCGCCACCGCACCGTTTGCACGCGCTCCTCGGCCCGCGCGCTTCTGCAGCGTGGCCCTGCCCATCCGGCGCAGGAGCCAATCCTGTCCGCGCCCGCCACCGGGCCTCGCCCCCCCGCCCGGCCCGGAGCCGCCAGCGGCCGCAGAGCGGCGCTGTCCGCCCGCAGCGCGGCCTCGGCCCCGGCGGGGCAGCGGCAGCGGGGCCGGGAGCGCTCGGGCTGCGCCTGCCCGGAACGGCCCGGGACCGAGGGCTCCGCCACTGCAGCCCGTTTACTGCCGTTTGCACCCCCGGCTTACACGGCTGCAGCCTTCCTGCTGCTTCAGCTCACACATCTTTCTTCCTTCTAACTGCACAGCAGTTCACACTCACAAACGTTCTGTGCTCGTTGCCATATCTGCAGAAGAATCTACAAACATTACCAAGATAGACCACGGACCACAGCTTCCTGAGCTTTCGGGTTAAAGATCCTGTAGATACCCATGTTTCAATAAAACAGACACCACCAGTAGAGCTGCTACCTCTGCCGTCTTTGGTCAGAAAGAAGTGACAACACCAGAAAACACATCGGCAGCCGGTGCTTTGACCAGTGAAGGTGGGGTCTACAAAAGTCTGATTAAACCAAACAGCCTGAGGTCTTTATCAAGCTGCAGATCTGCCAGGCATGCTGAAATGCAAGAGTTTACTCCTGCAATATTCCACAATGGAACAGCCCTTCATATCCAATCTCATCTCAAAGTTCCAAACCAGTACATTAAAAGCTGTCACTAGGTATTAGAAGACCACTGCAAGATCGTATTGCTTTTTGAGTTCAATAAGAATTTTTCAATAAACCAAAACCCAAGCAGTTTCTGCAGTCTGTTGCTCATCCTCCTGTTCGTTCCTTAGCACTGCAGCAATCGGTTTTTATACGACGTGTCAGCAGAGTCGTTTGAAAAACCTCAAACAAAACGTATTCCAGTCCACGGACACCCTCGCTGCCCCCCCTCACCCTGAGCCCAACTATCAGTACTTGGTGTGGGAGAGGAGCACAGCTCGACATGTTGGATCTGGGATGCTGTATCTATTATGCTGTACCTAGGATGCTGTATCTGGGATGCTGTATATGGGATGCTATATCTGGGATGCTGTATCTGGGATGCTGTACCTGGGATGCTGTATCTGGGATGGCATATCTGGGATGCTGTATCTGGGATATTGTATCTAGGATGCTGTATCTGGGATGTTGTATGTTGTATCTGACGTGATGTATCTGGGATGCTGTATCTGGGATGGTGAATCTAGGATGCTGTATCTGGGAAGCTGCATCTAGGATACTGTATCTAGGATGCTGTATCTAGGATGCTGTACCTGGGATGCTGTATCTGGGATGCTGTATCTGGGATGCTGTATCTGGGATGCTGTATTTGGGATGCTGTATCTGGGATGCTGTATCGGGGATGCTGAATCTGGGATGCAGTATCTGGGACGCACCCGACCAGATGCCTTTGTGAGAACATGAAACAGCCGTCAATATAGCGCTCCCTTGCATCTGTCCGCGTGAGAAATGCAGGACTGGGCAACGTCGTGCAACACGCGGAGCCTTGCCAACAAACGGCGCAGCTGTGCACTCACTCCAGCTTAAGCACGAATGGAGCTTGCATCAAGGCACACGCATGTGGACAGACAATCGTTTGTAGACACACGTGCTTTCACGCACACGGTCGTCCAAGTACAGGGACGTATCTGCACGTACCCTCCAAAAGAATATTCTCGTGCAGCCACGTATGCGTGATGCAGTACGCCAACCATCAACGCACACCTGTTTACCCTCAAGCATGTCAGCACGTTTCGCGTACATGTTTCTGTGCATAGGTGGGAGTGGGCGCGCTTGCGGATGTGTTCATGTGTGTGGCCAGGCGTTTGCTTAAGCATCAGTGTGTGAAAAGGTAGGGGCTTTTCTCTAGATGCGTTCGCGCGCACGACGTGGTGGGTGCACATACCTGGGAGCTTGTGGAAAGGTTTCTGCTTGGTTTTCAGTGCGCAATCGAGTGTGTTCACGTGGACAAAAACAATGCGTAGCAACTAGGTTCCAGCGCAGAAAACGCAAGGTTTCCGATGCGCTCTCTTTCTCTCCCTATACCGAGTCGTGTATAGAAACCGCTAAGCCTGCGATCGGCAAGTAAGCTACCACGAAGTATGCCGTACGGAGAAAATACCAACAGATCCTCGGTCCACACGTTGTTTCTGATACGTGCTTGAACGCAAATACCTTCGTGCTGCTGTGTCATAAGAGACGGCCGTCAGAATATGTGATTGTGCGCACCGGTGCAATTGCTTGTTTATACATTCAGTCCTGGTGTGCAGGGCTTTCTGAACTTGCTCTGTGAAGTCGTCTGCGGAAATCCCGCTGTCGGAACACGCACACTGGATTGTTTACCAAAATATAGGCAGACACCTTTTACCACGTCGTTCAGCATGCAGAGAGCTACGTCTGTTCCGAAGAGACAACGGAAGCGCGTGTGCACGCACAGAAGAAAAACCCGACCAACTGCCTTTGTGTGAACATGAAACAGCCGTCTATACACTCGCAAACATGGGAACGTGCATCAATGCAGTCACACAGCCACCAGCTTTTGAGCACAGGCTCTGCTGGTTTCCGCACTTTTCAGGCACAATCCCGAAAGCCGCGCACACTGCAGTTCATTCGCTAAATGTGGTCTAGGGAAGCATTTCTCCGGTCGATCTACCGCTCAGCTTTCTTCTCGTGTTACTGAGAAATGTCAGCGCAGGGAATCCGTCTCTGTCGAGCACACGTCAATCCCTCTTCGGTTTTCCTTTGTTGACTCTGCCTAGATGATTTCCCTGGTCCCTCTTCGTGCTTGAACGCAAATACGTTCCTTCTTCTATGGCATAAAAGACGTGCACCGGTGCAATTGCTTGTTTATACATTCAGTCCTGGTGTGCGGGGCTTTCTGAACTTGCTCTGTGGAGTCGTCTGCGGAAATGCCGCTGTCGGAACACGCACACTCGATTGTTTACCAAAATAGAGGCAGACGCGTTTTACCACGTTGTTCAGCATGAAGAGAGCTACGTGGACACATGCCGCCCTGTGGCGAAACTCGGGTACTGCAGCGCGCGGCCAGTGGGAAGAGGCGCTGTTTGACCCGCAGGGTTCGCAGTCAGGTCTGTGCGTGTCAGTGTTCATCCCCCCGACGGGGGTCTGGTCCCCATTTGTGTGAAAACGACATCCCTCCCTCGATGGCTCCTTAGAAGGGTTAATCCCAATCCTCGTTTTTTTTGGCAGCGGTGGATCTGTGACCTCGCGGGAAGCCCAGGCTGCTGCACAGAGCTCGTCGGGAGTGGGAGCTGCAGAGGCGGGGCCTCGACGAGCCACAGCTGCGGCAGACGGATGGGGCGCGCTGCCCGGGGGCCGCGTCAGGCGGAGCCGAAGTGACCTGCGGCGGCAACGAGCGGGAGCCGCTCGGAGCTGGAGCGGCTGTTGGCCGGGCTGTCCCCGGGGAGGTGAGCGCGGGGAGCCCGGCCTCTCTCTCCCTCGGGGATTAAACCCGCGCCCGTCCGTGCCCTTCCCGGGGGCAGCGGCGAGGCGGGGTCCCCCGGCTCTCCCGGGGCGGCCCACTGCGAGGGGGCATGGGCTAGGCGGCAGCACCTCCTCCATGACGGGGGGCAGAGGGGAGAGAGACGTGCCGGCCGGAGCTGTGGGGTGCGCGGCCCCTCGGGCAGGGTGCTTTCCGTCTCTTGGCCGCAGGCTGGGGCTGGCAGACGGGTTCAGGTGCTTTGGCCTGCTTTTTTGCCAGCGTCGCCTTCTCGGTGCCGTGAAGAAAATCCCGCGAGGTTGATTCCGCTCGCTGCTCAGGATATTCCGCATCTGGGGCCGTGGACCGAGGAAGAACGTTTGCGAGTTGGAGGACGCTACAAGATATTCCCCGTGGAAGCCGGAGAAGAGGCAAATTGGCTGCCAGTGGAGCTGTGTTCCGTGCAGCCTTCAGTTTAGGATGTTCAGTTTGTCCTTCCAGAAAAGGAGCAGTCATTGGTAGGCCTGGGAGAGGCCTTTAAGTGCGTGATCAGAATTGAAGCCAGATTGCACTCGACGTTGCTGCTGTCGGTCTTGGCTTTCAGTGGTTTCCCCACGGCTGCCTCGTGTTTGGGAGCTCGGAGTGGGCGTTTTTTCTTCCCCAAGGAGAGGCTGTGCTTGAAAAAGAATTTGCTTCCTCAGAGAAGTGCAAGTCCGTGTGCGTAAGCCAGCCAAAATCCTCAGCCTAGTCAAGTTCTGAGTGTGCATCTGTCAGACGGCTGCTTGACGTTGCCGAGTTCCCAGCTGTGCAGTTGTACTGGCGAAGGGCAATGCAAGACGGAAGGGTTTTTTTCTGCTGTGGGGACCCAGCCGCCCCCCTTTTCAGCGTAAAGCAGAGGAGCGCGGTTTATTGTTCCCTTTGAAACGCGGCTGCTGGTGCGGGAGGGCTGGGGGGGCTGGAGGGGCGGAGCGCTGGTTGGCTGCCTAGGCACGTCAGTGGCCACTCTGTCCGCCTATCAGGTTGCCAGAGGGGCAGGCGTTGAGGTCTCCGTACTGCGCATGCCCGACTCGCGAGCGCTGCTAGGCGGAGAAAATGATGATTGACGTACCGCCAGCAGCCAATGATGTTGTCGAAGAGGCGGGCGTTGCGGTCTCCCTACTGCGCATTACCCAATCGCGAGCGCTGCTAGGCAGCGAGAGAGGTGATTGACGTGTCCTAGGCAGCCAACCGGGACGCGGCAAGGGGCGGGTGCTGCAGTCTCCCTACTGTGCATGCCCAAAGCATGAGCGCCTCGCGGGAACGGAGCGGCGAAAGAGGTGGCAGGTGAGTGCGGCCGCGGCGGGGGTGACCGTGCCGGTGGAACGGGGGGGGCGAGATTTGCCGCCGCGGCGTGGAGGCGTTCGTTTCCGGTTCCCCCTCGCCGAGCTGGCGAAGCTGGCCGGAGGCGTGTGACCCTGCGGGCAGGTGCGCTGAAGGCTGGCGGTCTGGAGCCGTGTCTCCCTCCGGCGCAGCGCCCGTGCCCGGTCCGGCGGTCCCTCCGGGAGCGGCGCAGCCCCCGTTAGTCAGGGGGACGTTGAAAAGCAGAGCTGGTGGCGTGGCGAGTGGGGCGCCGCTTCGGCGGGAGCTTGGGGCGAGGCGCGGCGGGTTCTGTGTCCTGTGGGCGCGGCTTTCGCGCCGCGGCTGTCTGTGTGCTAGACGCCCTAAGTCCTAAGAAGATATATCTTTTAGGATTCATTCTACAAGTCAAAGAGAGGAGTCGAATATGTGCTGAATTTTACAGTTAGAACTGATATTCTGTGAAGAAGTGAAGTGGTCTGAAAAAAATACACATTTCTTAAAAGCTAGTGCAGAATTGTGTATCTTCACATGAATCGACTCAAACGTCCCCCCCGTAAATAAAACCCAACTCCCCCCAGAAACAACATAGAAGAAACAAGCTAGCAGAGCTCCTGTGACAAAAGGAGGTCAGTATTTTTCCCTCCGTTTTTTCCTTATCTGAAGAAATCAAAGAGAATTTTAGATTCTATTTTTTCCGTCTAAATCAAGTGTTGGCGTAGACTTTTGTGTTCAGATAATCAACATTGTCTGTAAAGAATTGTTTAACAAAAACAAGCAGAAACCAAAACCAGGTTCAGACCTGTAAGAAGCATAGAATAATTTCATTTGTAAGAGACCATCTAGGGGGGTCATCTTGTTGAATTGCCTTCACAATGAGATCAGGTCACTGAATGCCTTGTCTACTGATATTCTGAATATCTCCAAGGTTGGGGATTCCATGGGCTCCCCGGGAAGCTGGTGCTTAACCATTTGTGTCACAAAACATGCTAAAAAAATACCTCACTAGTTAGCTTTGTTTTACCATGAGAAGCTTTTGTTCTCTTCATAGGTGTTGCAACCATCATTATTGTGGGTGATGAAGGAGCTTCTGGGGTGGCTGAGATAGCACATTCATCCCAGCATGTTCTGATTGGAGAACCTTCAGGAAATTATAATGGGACTGCTCTTATTAGGTGAGTACATCACTCATTTATCCAAAACAGCTCTGTTTCAAAAGCTATGAGGCTCCACATTTGGCAAGAATTAATTGAATGCTGCATTTCATTATCACTTCTAAAATCATAAGTATTTTTAAAATTAGATGCTTGTTTTTTAAGAAGGGCAGAACATACTACGTAGGTGTCTTTTCAGTATTGCTGAGGAGCTTTAAATATGTCTTCAAATTATTTACAACATTGATTCATTAAAGGAAAGAGGATTCTAATCAAAGGAATAGGGGAAGGCAGTCAATTATATTTGAAGATGCTTTGTGCTTTTCAGGATTCAATTCAGGATTGGTGCTTGAACTGAAATTTGGTACATTGTTACGATGATCAGCATAACCAAAGCAGCACTGGGTCTTAGTTGAAACAAGATGCAATTATTTCACTGCATTCAGTCAGCTGAAAACAAGATGAAGAAATCACAATGTTACCATACCTTCTAACAGAATTGGAGAAAAAGTATTACAAGACTTTCCCTTAGTGAAACAGCAAATAGAAGCAAGAAAACAGATTCTCATGCTGCCCTGAGAATCCCAACAGACAAAGGGATGCTTTGTGCAGCACCAGTTTAGAACATGTAGTAGATCATGGTATAGGCAATTTCTTGCCATGCTTCAGTTCACTGAGAATGTCATGAGTAGGATTAGCCTCTAGGTTTTTAGACAAGCAGCACACGGAACATTTCTCAAGTGATCTCATAGTACTATTCTCGTATCTTTCTGCCTTCAAAACCGAATTACCTCTGGGTGCTACCCGTAAGTCCCATTTCTCTTCTGGTTTGCATGTCTATTTCCTGAAAAGCAGAAAGACAGCTCAGTTTTCAGCTGCCAACTTTGGGCTGTATGCACAAAGAAACTATAAAGTGCTCTGGGTAAAAATACAGCTCAAGATGCCTCCCAACACGGGGAAGTAAATCAGAACTGCAGACACGTTATTGCTCTGAAGAGGTTATGGTAAAGATCTTAATAGTGACTTAATAGATTAAAATTCAAGCTTCACAGTGCTGGTAACATGAGATCAAAATTGTCCCTCGATCAGTCCAGGGTGGGATCCTGATATCCTTATAGCGGGGAACAGGCTGCATTGGTATGGACTGTGCATTTTATACGGGATTAGACACGCTGCGCCTAAAGCTGTAAATACGCCAAAACCTTCTGAGATTAAACAGGATCATGAGGAGTCTCCCACGGAGTTTTTACACCGTCTTAAAACGACGGCTCAGAAATATATTAATATAGATCCTGACTTGGAGAACAGAGAATGAGAATTCTTAGTTGACTGGGAGCTCATTATTCTGTATTAAACACTATGCAGGGAATATTAAGTAGCGATTCTGTAAGAGTTATGGGAGCCACAAAAATTGCGAAACACGGCCCTTTAACCCGCTGCTTAGAATGTTTGTATGTGGAGTCTGTACTTATTGATTGTGTACCATGTGTCTTCTCTTGTGCACAATGAATGGTTGAAAAAAGCTTTAATGGTGCAATGGCTGTGCAGTTACACGCTGCTATGGCTGCAGTTGTTAAACAAAGAAGGGGAGATGTGGCAGGGTTGTGACATCAGGCCCGTGAGAAACTGCAAGAGTCACAGTGTGAGAACAAGCACTGGTGGAACAACAAGCAGCAAAGATTGTGTGGGACATGAACCATCAGGGACAGAGGGACTGATACGGGATTGGTACATCAGGGACAGAGGGATTGATACGGGATTGGTACATGAAGGACAGAGGGATTGATACGGGATTGGTACATCAGGGACAGAGGGATTGATACGGGATTGGTACATGAAGGACAGAGACATTGATATGGGATTGGTACATGAAGGACAGAGGGATTGATACAGGATTGGTACATGAAGGACAGAGGGATTGATACGGGATCGGTACATCAGGGACAGAGGGATTGATATGGGATTGGTACATGAAGGAGAGAGGTATTGATACGGGATTGGTACATGAAGGACAGAGGTATTGATACGGGATTGGTACATCAGGGACAGAGGGATTGATACGGGATTGGTACATCAGGGACAGAGGGAGTCTCCTCCTTGACCCGCCCCTGTTGCGCCTGCGCAGTGTCACTTGGTGGCTTTGAGGAGGGGTCTCTATGGTCTTTATAGGTCTCTATGGTTTTTATGGGTCTCTATGGTCTCTGTGGATCTCTATAGGACTCTATGGTCTCTACATCTAACTATGGTCTCTGTGGTCTCTATGGGTCACTATGAGCTCTATGGCCTCTGTGGTCTCTGTGGTCTCTATGGTCTGTATGGGTCTCTATGGGTCACTATGGTCTCGATGGTCTCTGTGGATCTCTATAGGACTCTATGGTCTCTACGGCTCACTATGGTCTCTGTGGTCTCTATGGTCTCTATGGGTCACTATGGGCTCTATTGTCTCTATGGTCTCTATGGGTCTCCCAAGCTGCCAAGTCGACCGAAACCAGACTGGCCCCCGTTTTGCTGTAACTCTTGGCTGTCTCGTCTCCTCAAGGTTACAGCTGGTGCTGTAAAACTTCTGATCTCGGCACTCGATGAGGTTCTGGTTTTTCTTAACACAACTGGTTACATACAGCTCTAAACTAGATACTCATGATGTGGCTTCAAGTGTTAGTTCGTTAGTAGGCCCTTATTATGTGGTTGGTTAAGCCTGAAAATGTTAGTTCCCTCTATCAATATAACTTCCTAAACAAGTTTCAGAACTTTATACATAGAACTTACCCACCTTTTCCTTTTTGCAGGTTCAGAGCCCGAGCCTCATTTGGTTGTATCTGTAAACATGAAACATCTCAGCACGAATCACAACTGCATTTCTCACAGACAGAAGTGCCTGAACTCCACAGCTTGCCTGGCAGTGCAGAGAGCAGGAAGTGCGGCGAGTCCTGGGCCCTTGGGGACATTTCACCCTGTTTTGTGTCCCAGTCCCTCCCTGCTCCCTCCTCTTTCCTGCTGTGCCCTTCTTCCTCTTCATCTCTTCTCCCTCTGGCCCTCTGCTGCTTCCTCACCTATTCCCCCACCCTTCTGAATCTCTGTGCAGGGTTTCTCGTATCTCCCTCTCTGTCTCCACCCCTCTGTGTTCTCACCATCCCTGGTTTCTCTTTGTCATCATTCTTGTCTGTTGCTCTGTCCCGCTCCGTGCCCCATCATTTCTCACTGTATCCCTCTGTCCTGCTCCCTGTGCCTATTCCTGCCCCTCTTCTTTTTCACTCCCTCTCCATCTTGCTGCCCACCCCAGGATTTTTTCCCAATCTCTATCCTGCCCCAACCCTTATTGTTCTTTCTCTCTCCTGCTCCCTCTGTCTTTCTGCCTGTCTTCCCTTTCCCTGCTGCTTCTTTCTCCATCTCTGTCCAGACTACTGCCCCTTTTCCTTCGTGATGTCTTTCTGTCCTGTTTGTCTTTCTGTCTTCCTTGCCTGTTCCTGGCCCCATTGCCTCTCGCTGTATCTCCCCTGTCCAGCTGGCTCTGCCTTTTCTTTGTCTTCTCTTCCTCTTTCCTGCTCCTCAGCCCTCTTTTCCTCTTCCTCCAGCTCATTGCTGCATGTTTTCCCTTTCCAGTCTCTTCATTTTGACCTGAACTTTGCTTTGTTTCTCAGTCCCTTTGTTCTGTTCCGTTCCTGTTGCCCCTCAGTGAGCAGTGACGATCTGGTTCAGAGACAGCACGGCGACCAACCCCAGGTCACGCGGTCCATCAGCACAGACACCACTGTGCTGGATGGCAAATGGCGTTTCTTAACAAGTAACACAGTGTTATATACCTTAGGTATACAACGTCACGTCCGTCTGTATGCCCCACATACACCTACCTACCTAGGGAGGGGTTACTATCTTTCCGTACAGCGCGAGATATTCTGCTAGCCAGACCCTGACTACCTACAGGTGTGTGTCACAAACAACCGTGGACACCGTTTGTGTCACAAACGCCCCTGAACAGGGTGTGTGTCACAAACCACATTGGACAGCGTGTGTGTCACAAACCCCATTGGAGAGCGTGTGTCACAAACCCCCTGGAAACTGTGTGTGTCACAAACATGCCTGGACACTGTATGTGTGACAAAGCCCATTGGAGAGTGTGTGTGTCACAAATCCCATTGGACAGCGTGTGTGTCACAAACACCATTGGACAGTCTGTCTGTCACAAACTCCATTGGACAGCGTGTGTGTCACAAACCCTGTTGGACAGCGCGTGTATCACAAACCCCTTTGGACAGCGTGTGTGTCACAAACACTCCTGGACAGCGTCTGTGTCACAAACCTCCCTAAACAATGCGTGTGTCACAATCCCCATTGGACAGCATGTGTGTCACAAAAAACCCTGGACAGGGTGTGTGTCACAAACCCTATTGGACAGCGTGTGTGTCACAAACCCCATTGGACAGTGTGTGTATCACAAACCCCGTTGGACAGCGTGTGTGTCACAAACCCCATTGGACAGAGCGTGTGTGTCACAAACCCCATTGGACAGTGTGTGTGTCACAAATCTCATTGGACAGTGTGTGTGTCACAAATCTCCCTGGACACCGTTTGTGTCACAAACGCCCCTGGACAGGGTGAGTGTGTCACACACCACATTGGACAGCGTGTGTGTCATAAACAACCCTGGACAGGGTGTGTGTCACACACCCCGTTGGACAGTGTATCTGTCACAAACCCCATTGAATACTGTGTGTGTCAGAAACCCCATTGGACAGTGTGTGTGTCACAGACTCCATTTGACAGCCTGTGTGTCACAAAGGCTGTTGGACAGCACATGAGTCACAAACCCCATTGGACAGGGTGTGTGTCACAAACCCCATTGGACAGAGTGTGTGTCAGAAAATCCATTGGACAATGTGTGTCACAAACCCCATTGGACAGGGTGTGTGTTACAAACCCCATTGGACAGTGTGTGTGTCACAAACACCCCTGGAAAGCGTTTCTGTTACAAACGCCCCTGGACTTGGTGTGTGTCACAAACCCCATTTGACAGTGTTTCCGTCACAAATGCCCCTGGACAGCGTATGTGTCACAAACACTCCTGGACAGGGTGTATGTCACAAGCCTTACTGGACAGCGTGTGTGTCAAAACCCCATTGCACAGCGTGTATGTCACAAATAACTCTGCACAGGATGTGTTTCACAAACCCCATTGGACAGCGTGTGACACACATCCCTCTGGCCAGTGTGTGTGGCACAAGGAGCCCTGGATAACGTCTGTGTCACAAACCTCCCTAAACAGTGCGTGTGTCACAATCCCCATTGGACAGCGTGTGTGTCACAAACTCCATTGGACAGACTGTCTGTCACAAAACCCATTGGACAGTGTGAGTATCACAAATCCCGTTGGACAGTGTGTGTGTCACAAACCCCATTGGACAGTGTGAGTGTCACAAACCCTGTTGGACAGCCTGTGTGTCACAAACCCCATTGAACAGAGCGTGTGTGTCACAAACCCCATTGGACAGACTGTGTGTCACAAAACCCATTGGACAGTGTGAGTGTCACAAATCTCCCTGGACACCGTTTGTGTCACAAACGCCCCTGGACAGGGTGTGTGTCACAGACCCCATTGGACAGCGTGTGTGTCACAAACCCTGTTGGACAGCGTGCGTGTCACAAACACCCCTGGATAGGGTGTGTGTCACAAACCCTATTGGACAGCATGTGTGTCACAAACCCGTTGGACAGCGTGTGTGTCACAAATACCCCTGCACTTGGTGTGTGTCACAAACCCCATTTGACAGTGTTTGTGTCATAAACGCCATTGGACAGCGTGTGTGTCACAAACACCCCTGGATAGGGTGTGTGTCACAAACCCCAGTGGACAGTGTGTGTGTCACAAACCCCATTGGACAGCGTGTGTGTCACAAACACCCCTGGACAGGGTGTGTGTCAGAAACCCCATTGGACAGTGTGTCTGGAACAATCCTCATTGAATACAGTGTGTGTCACAAACCCTATTGGACAGCGTGTGTGTCACAAACCCCATTCGACAGCGTGTGTGTCACAAACCCCATTGGACAGCGTGTGTGTCACAAAAACCCCTGGACAGCGTGTGTGTCAAAAACCCCATTGGACAGAGTGTGTGTCACAAGCCAACCTGGACACTGTTTGTGTTACAAACGCCCCTGTACAGCGTGTGTGTCACAAATCCCTTTGGACAGCGCGTGTATCAAAAACCTCCCTTGACACCGTTTGTCTCACAAACGCCCCTAAACAGGTTGTGTGTCACAAACCCCATTGGACAGTGTGTGTCACAAATCCCATTGAACGGAGTGTGTGTTACAAACACCCCTGGACAGCGTGTGTGTCACAAACCCGTTTGGACAGCGTGTGTGTCACAAACCACCATGGACACTGTTTGTTTTACAAACGCCCCTGTACAGCATGTGTGTCACAAATCCCTTTGGACAGCGTGTGTGTCACAAACCTCCCCGGACATCGTTTGTCTCACAAACGCCCCTGGACAGGGTGTGTGTCACAAACCCTATTGTACAGCCTGAGTGTCACAAACCCCATTGGACAGTGTGTGTGTCACAAACCTCATTGGTCAGTGTGTGTGTCAGAAACCTCATTGGACAGCGTGTGTGTCAAGAACCCTGTTGGACAGCGCGAGTGTCACAAACCTCATTGGACAGCGTGTGTGTCACAAACCCCTTTGGACAGCATGAGTGTCACAAACCCCATTAGACAGCGTGTGTGTCACAAACATCCCTGGAAAGTGTGTGTGTCACAAACAGCACTGGAAACCGTTTGTGTAACAAACGCCCCTGGACAGGGTGTGTGTCACAGACCCCATTGGAGAGTGTGTGTGTCACAAATACCCCTGGACAGGGTGTGTGTCACAAACTCCCCTGGACAACGTGTGTGTCACAAACTCCACTGGACAGGGTGTGTTTCACAAACCCCATTGGACAGCGTCTGTGTCACAAACCCCATTGGACAGTGCCTCTGTCACAAACCCCATTGGACAGGGTGTGTGTCACAAAGACCCCTGGACAGCCTGTGTGTCACAAACCCCTTTGGACAGCGTGTGTGTCACAAACCCCTTTGGACAGCGTGTGTGTCACAAACCACCCTGGACACTCTTTGTGTTACAAACGCCCCTGTACAGCGTTTGCTTCAAAAATCCCTTAGGACAGCGTGTGTGTCACACACCTCCCTGGACACCGTTTGTCTCACAAACGCCCCTGGACAGGGTTTGTGTCATACACCCCATTGGACAGCCTGTGTGTCACAAACCCGATTGGACAGTGTGTGTGTCTAATGGGGTTTGTGACACACACTCTGTCATTGGACAGCGTGTGTGTAAGAAAAACCATTCTACAGGGTGTGTGTCACAAATACCCCTGGACAGCCTGTGTGTCACAAAACCCACTGGACAGTGTTTGTATCAAAATGTCCATTGGACAGCGCGTTTGTCACAAAACCCATTGGACAGCGTGTGTGTCACAAACGCCATTGGACAGTGTGTCTGTCACAAATCCCATTGGAAAGGGTGTGTGTCACAAAAACCCCTGGACAGCGTGTGTGTCACAAACCCCTTTGGACAGCGTGTGTGACAGAAACCACCCTGGACACTGTTTGTGTCACAAACGCCCCTGTACAACGTGTGTGTCACAAATCCCTTTGGACAGCGTGTGTGTCACAAACCTCCCTGGACACCGTTTGTCTCACAAACGCCCCTGGACAGGGTGTGTGTCCAATGGGGTTGTGACACACACCCTGTCATTGGACAGCGTGTGTGTAAGAAAACCCATTGGACAGGGTGTGTGTCACAAATACTCCTGGACAGGGTGCGTGTCACAAACACCACTGGACAGCGTGTGTGTCAAAAACCCCCCTGGACAACGTGTGTGTCACAAACTCCATTGGACAGCGCGTTTGTCACAAAACCCATTGGACAGCGTGTGTGTCACAAACCCCATTGGACAGCCTGTGTGTCAAAAACCCCCCTGGACAGCGTGTGTGTCAAAAACGCCATTGGCAGGGTGTGTGTCACAAACTCCACTGGACATCGTGTGTGTCATAAAACCCATTGGACAGCGTGTGTGTCACAAATCCCATTGGACATTGTGTGTGTCACTAACTCCAGTGGACAGTGTGTGTGTCAAAATCCACATTGGACAGCGTGTGTGTCACGAACCCCTTGGACAGTGTGTGTGTCACAAACACCCCTGGAAACCGTTCGTGTCACAAACGCCGCTGGACATGGTGTGTGTCACAAACACCCCTGGAGCGGGTGTGTGTCACAAGCCGTATTCGACAGCGTGTGTGTCACAAACCCCATTGTGCACTCTGCCTGTCACAATCCCCATTGTATATTGTGTTTGTAAGAAACCCCTTTGGACATTGTGTGTGTAACAAACCCCATTGGACAGCGTGTGTGTCACAAACCCCGTTGGGCAGAGTATGTGTCACACAACCCATTGGACAGCGTGTGTGTCACAAACCCCATTGGACAGGGCATGTGTCACAAACCCCATTGGACAGGGCATGTGTCACAAACCCCATAGGACAGTGTGTGTGTCACAAAACTCATTGGACAGCGTGTGTGTCGCAAACACCCCTGGACAGTTTCTGTGTCAGAAACACGACTGGAAACCGTTTGTGTCACAAACGCCCCTGGACAGGGTGTGTAAGAAACCTCCCTAAACAGTGTGTGTTTCACCATCCACATTGGACAGCGTGTGTGTCATAAACCCCATTCGACAGCCTGTGTGTCAGAATCTCCGATGGACAGCGCGTGTGTCACAAACCCCATCGGACAGGGTGTGTGTCACAAACCCCATTGTATAGAGTGTGTGTCACAGACCCCATTGGACAGTGTGTGTGTCACAAACCCAATTGGACAGCCTGTGTGTCACAAACCCCAATGGACAGTGTGTATGTAAATAACCCCATTAGACAGCGTTTGTGTCACAAACACTCCTGGAGAGGGTGTGTGTAACAAACTCCATTGAACACTGTGTGTGCCACAAACCTCATTGGAGAGCATGTATGTAAGAAAACCCATATGACAGCACGTGTGTCACAAACGCACCTGGACACCGTTTATGTTACAAAAGCTCCTGGACAGGGTGTGTGTCACACACCCCATTGGACAGCGTGTGTGTCACAAAACCCATTGGACAGCACGTGTGTCATAAATCCCATGGAGGGCGTGTGTGTCACAAACAACCCTGGAAACCGTTTGTGCCACAAACGCCCCTGAACAGGGTGTGTGTCACAAACCCCATTTGACAGCGTGTGTGTCACAAACCCCATTGGACAGCGTGTGTGTCACAAACACCCCTGGACAGGGTGTGTGTCACAAACCCTATTGGAAAGCGTGTGTGTCACAAACCCCATTCGACAGTGCGTGTGTCACAAACCCCATTGGACAGTTTGTGTGTCACAAACCACCCTGGAAACTGTTTGTGTTACAAGTGCCCCTGTACAGCGCGTGTGTCACAAATCCCTTTGGACAGCGTGTGTGTCACAAAACTTCCTGGACACCGTTTGTCTCACAAACGCCTCTGGACAGCGTGTGTGTCACAAACACTATTGGACAGCCTATGTGTCACAAACCTCATTGGACAGGGTGTGTAACACACCCCTTTGGACAACGTGTGTGTCACAAACCCAATTGGACAGTCTGTGTGTCACAATCCCCAATGGACAGTGTGTGTGTCAAAATCCCCATTGGAGAGCGTGTGTGTCGCAAACGCCCCGAGACAGTGTGTGTGTCACAAACACCCCTGGAAACCGTTCGTGTCACAAACACCGCTGGACATGGTGTGTGTCACAAACACCCCTGGAGCGGGTGTGTGTCACAAGCCGTATTCGACAGCGTGTGTGTCACAAACCCCATTGTGCACTCTGCCTGTCACTATCCCCATTATATATTGCGTGTGTAAGAAACCCATTGGACATTGTGTGTGTCACAAACCCCATTGAACAGTGTGTGTGTCACAAACCGCGTTGGGCAGAGTATGTGTCACACACCCCATTGGACAGCGTGTGTGTCACAAACCCCATTGGACAGGGCGTGTGTCACAAACCCGATTGGACAGCCTGTGTGTCACAAACCCCATTGGACAGTGTGTGTGTCACAAATCCCATTGGACAGCGTGTGTGTTGCAAACACCCCTGGACAATTTCTGTGTCAGAAACACGACTGAAAACCGTTTGTGTCACAAATGCCCCTGGACAGGGTGTGTCACAAACCTCCCTAAACAGTGTGTGTTTCACCATCCACATTGGACAGCATGTGTGTCACAAACCCCATTCGACAGCCTGTGTGTCAGAATCTCCAATGGACAGCGCGTGTGTCACAAACCCCATCGGACAGGGTGTGTGTCACAAACCCCATTGTATAGCGTGTGTGTCACAGACCCCATTGCATAGTGTGTGTGTCACAAACCCAATTGGACAGCCTGTGTGTCACAAACCCCAATGGACAGTGTGTGTGTAAATAACCGCATTAGACAGCGTTTGTGTCACAAACACTCCTGGAGAGGGTGTGTGTCACAATCCCCATTGAACACTGCGTGTGCCACAAACCTCATTGGAGAGCATGTATGTAAGAAAACCCATATGACAGCGCGTGTGTCACAAACGCACCTGGACACCGTTTGTGTTATAAAAGCTCCTGGACAGGGTGTGTGTCACACTTCCCATTGGACAGCGTGTGTGTCACAAAATCCATTGGACAGCAGGTGTGTCATAAATCCCATGGAGAGCGTGTGTGTCACAAACAACCCTGGACAGGGTGTGTGTCACAAACCCCATTTGACAGCGTGTGTGTCACAAACCCCATTGGACAGCGTGTGTGTCACAAACACCCCTGGACAGGGTGTGTGTCACAAACCCTATTGGAAAGCGTGTGTGTCACAAACCCCATTCTTGAGTACGTGTGTCACAAACCCCATTGGACAGTGTGTGTGTCACAAACCACCCTGGAAACTGTTTGTGTTACAAGCGCCCCTGTACAGCGTGTGTGTCACAAATCCCTTTCCACAGCGTGTGTGTCACAAAGCTCCCTGGACACCGTTTGTCTCACAAACGCCCCAGGACAGGGTGTGTGTCCAATGGGGTTTGTGAACACACACCCTGTCATTGGAGAGCGTGTGTGTAAGAAAACCCATTGGACAGGATGTCTGTCACAAATACTCCTGGACAGGGTGTGTGTCACAAACACCACTGGACAGTGTGTGTCACAAACCCCCCTGGACAGCGTGTGTGTCACAAACTCCATTGGACAGCGTGTGTGTCACAAAACCCATTGGACAGTGTGTGTGTCACAAACCCCCTTGGACAGCGTGTGTGTCATAAACCCTCCTGGACAGCGTGTGTGTCACAAACGCCATTGGCAGGGTGTGTGTCACAAACCCCACTGGACATCGCGTGTGTCACAATACCCATTGGACAGCGTGTGTGTCACAAACCCCAATGGACAGGGTGTGTGTCAGAAACAACCCTGGACACTGTTTGTGTTACAAACGCCCCTGTACAACGTGTGTGTCAGAAATCCCTTTGGACAGCGTGTGTGTCAGAAACCTCCCTGGACACTGTTTGTGTTACATACGCCCCTGTACAACGTGTGTGTCACAAATCCCTTTGGACAGCGTGTGTGTCAGAAACCTCCCGGGACACCGTTTGTCACACAAACGCCCCTGGACAGGGTGTGTGTCCAATGGGGTTTGTGAAAAACACCCTGTCATTGGACAGCGTATGTGTAAGAAAACCCCATTGGACAGGGTGTGTGTCACAAATACTCCTGGACAGGGTGTGTGTCACAAACACCACTGGACAGCGTGTGTTACAAACCCCATTGGACAGCGTTTGTTTCACAAACCCCACTGGACAGTGTGTGTGTCACAAATCCCCCTGGACAGCGTGTGTGTCACAAACTCCATTGGACAGCGCGTGTGTTACAAAACCCATTGGACAGCGTGTGTGTCACAAACCCCCCTGGACAGCGTGTGTGTCAGAAACGCCATTGGCAGGGTGTGTGTCACAAACTCCACTGGACATCGCGTGTGTCACAAAACCCATTGGATAGCGTGTGTGTCACAAATCCCATTGGACATTGTGTGTTTCACAAATCCCAGTGGACAGTGTGTGTGTCAAAATCCACATTGGACAGCGTGTGTGTCACGAACCCCTTGGACAGTGTGTGTGTCACAAACACCCCTGGAAACCGTTTGTGTCACAAACGCTGCTGGACATGGTGTGTGTCACAAACACCCCTGGAGCGGGTGTGTGTCACAAGCCGTATTCGACAGCATGTGTGTCAGAAACTCCATTGTGCACTCTGTCTGTCACAATCCCCATTGAATATTGTGTTTGTAAGAAACACCTTTGGACATTGTGTGTGTCACAAACCCCATTGGACAGCGTGTGTGTCACAAACCCCGTTGGGCAGAGTATGTGTCACACACCCCATTGGACAGCGCGTGTGTCACAAACCCCATTGGACAGGGTGTGTGTCACAAACCCGATTGGACAGCCTGTGTGTCACAAACCCCATTGGACAGTGTTTGTGTCACAAATCCCATTGGACAGCCTGTGTACCGCAAACACCCCTGGACAGTTTCTGTATCAGAAACACGACTGAAAACCGTTTGTGTCACAAACGCCCCTGGACAGGGTGTGTAAGAAACCTCCCTAAACAGTGTGTGTTTCACCATCCACATTGGACAGCGTGTGTGTCACAAACCCCATTCGACAGCCTGTGTGTCAGAATCTCCGATGGACAGCACGTGTGTCACAAACCCCATCGGACAGGGTGTGTGTCACAAACCCCATTGTATAGCGTGTGTGTCACATACCCCATTGCATAGTGTGTGTGTCACACTCACACCTGGAAACAGTTTGAGACACAAACGCCCATCGACAAGGTGTGTGTTGCAAACCCCATTTGACAGCGTGTGTGTAAGTAACCCTATTGGACAGCGTTTGTGTCACAAACACTCCTGGAGAGGGTGTGTGCCACAAACCCCATTGAACACTGTGTGTGTCACAAACCTCATTGGAGAGCATGTATGTAAGAAAACCCATATGACAGCGCGTGTGTCACAAACGCACCTGGACACCGTTTATGTTACAAAAGCTCCTGGACAGGGTGTGTGTCACACATCCCATTGGACAGCGTGTGTGTCACAAAACCCATTGGACAGCACGTGTGTCATAAACCCCTTTGGAGAGCGTGTGTGTCACAAACACCCCTGGAAACCGTTTGTGTCACAAACGCCCCTGGACAGTGTGTGTCTCACAAACCCCAATTGACAGCGTGTGTGTCACAAACCCCATTGGACAGGGTGTGTGTCCCAAACACCCATGAACAGCGTGTGTGTCACAAACCCCTTTGGACAGCGTGTGTGTCACAAACTACCCTGGACACTGTTTGTGTTACAAACGTCCCTGTACAGCGTGTCTGTCACAATACCTTTGGACAGCGTGTGTGTCACAAACCTCCCTGGACACCGTTTGTCTCACAAACGCCCCTGGACAGGGTGTGTGTCACAAACACTATTGAACAGCCTGTGTGTCACAAACCTCATTGGACAGGATGTGTCACAAACCCCTTTAGACAGCATGTGTGTTCCAAATCCCATTGGACAGCCTGTGTGTCACAAACTCCACTGGACAGTGTGTGTGTCACAAACCCCTTTGGACAGCATGTGTGTCACAAAAACCCCTGGACCGGGTGTGTGTCACAAACCGCAGTGGACAGTGTGTGTGTCACAAACCCCATTGGACAATTTGTGTGTTCAGAAACCCCATTGGACAGCGTGTGTGTCAGAAACCCCGTTGGACAGTGTGAGTGTCACAATCCCCATTGGACAGCGTGTGTGTCACAAACATCCCTGGACAGTGTGTGTGTCACAAACAGCACTGGAAACCACTTGTGTCACAAACGCCCCTCGACAGGATGTGTGTCACAAACCCAATTGGACAGCCTGTGTGACACAAACCCCATTGGACAATGTGTGTGTCACAAACCCCCTGGACATCGTTTGTGTCTCAAATGGCCCTGGACAGGGTGTGTGTCACAAACCCCATTGGACAACGTGTGTGTCACAAACCCCATTGGACAGGGTGTGTGTCAAAAAACCCATTAGGCAGTCTGTCTGTCACAATCCCCAATGAATACTGTGTGTGTCAGAAACCCCATTGGACAGTGTGTGTGTCAAAAACCCCGTTGGACAGCGCGTGTGTAAAGAACCCCATTGGACAGCCTGTGTGTCACAAACCCCATTGGGCAGCGCGTGTGTCACAAACTGCAGTGGACAGCGTGTGTGTCACAAACCCCATTGCACAGCTTGTGTGTCATAAACCCCATTGGACAGCCTGTGTGTCACAAACCCCATTGGACAGCTTGTGTGTCACAAACATCCCTGGACAGCGTGTGTGTCACAAACTACCCTGGACACTGTTTGTGTTACAAACGCCCCTGTACAGCGTGTCTGTCACAATACCTTTGGACAGCGTGTGTGTCACAAACTTCCCTGGACACCGTTTGTGTCACAAACGCCCCTGGACTTGGTGTGTGTCACAAACACTATTGGACAGCCTGTGTGTCACCAACCTCATTGGACAGGATGTGTCACAAACCCCTTTAGACAGCGTGTGTGTTCCAAACCCCATTGGACAGCCTGTGTGTCACAAACTCTACTGGACAGTGTGTGTGTCACAAAGCCCATTGGACAGCGTGTGTGTCACAAAAACCCCTGGACCGGGTGTGTGTCACAAACCGCAGTGGACAGTGTGTGTGTCACAAACCCCATTGGACAATTTGTGTGTCAGAAACCCCATTGGACAGCGTGTGTGTCAGAAAACCCACTGGACAGCGTGATTGTCACAAACTCCATTGGACAGCATGTGTGTCACAAACATCCCTGGACAGTGTGTGTTTCACAAACAGCACTGGAAACCGCTTGTGTCACAAACGCCACTGGACAGGGTGTGTGTCACAAACCCCATTTGACATTGTCTGTGTCACAACCCCATTGGACAGTTTGTGTGTCAGAAACCCCATTGGACAGCGTGTGTGTCAGAAACCCCGTTGGACAGTGTGAGTGTCACAAACCCCATTGGACAACGTGTGTGTCACAAACATCCCTGGACAGTGTGTGTGTCACAAACAGCACTGGAAACGCACCTGGACACCGTTTGTGTTACAAAAGCTCCTGGACAGGATGTGTGTCACACACCCCATTGGACAGCACGTGTGTCATAAACCCCTTTGGAGAGCGTGTGTGTCACAAACACCCCTGGAAACCGTTTGTGTCACAAATGCCCCTGGACAGGGTGTGTGTCACAAACCCCAATTGACAGCGTGTGTGTCACAAACCCCATTGGACAGCGTGTGTGTCACAAACACCCCTGGGCAGGGTGTGTGTCACAAAACCCATTGGACAGTGTGTCTGTAACAATCTTCTTTGAATACTGTGTGTGTCACAAACCCTATTGGATAGCATGTGTGTCACAAACCCCATTGGACAGGGTGTGTGTCACAAACGCCCCTGTACAGGGTGTGTGTCACAAACCCTATTGGACAGCGTGTGTGTCACAAACCCTTTGGACAGTGTGTGTCACAAACCAAATTGGACAGCGTGTGTGTCACAAACCCCAGTGGACAGCCTGTGTGTCACAAACCCCATTGGAGAGCGTGTGTGTCACAAACCCCATTGGACAGCGTGTGTGTCACAAAAACCCCTGGACAGGGTGTGCATCACAAACCCCAGTGGACAGTGTGTGTGTCATAAATACCCCTGGAAACCGTTTGTGTCACAAACGCCCCTGGACTTGGTGTGTGTCACAAACCCTATTGGACAGCGTGTGTGTCACAAACCTCATTGGTCATTGTGTGTGTCAGAAACTTCATTGGACAGCGTGTGTGTCACAAACATCCCTGGACAGTGTGTGTGTGACAAACAGCACTGGAAATCGTTTGTGTCACAAACGCCCCTGGAAAGGGTGTGTGTCACAATTCCAATTAGACAGCCTGTGTGTCACAAACCCCATTGGACAGTGTGTGTGTCACAAATCTCATTGGACAGTGTGTGTGTCACAAATCTCCCTGGACACCATTTGTGTCACAAACGCCCCTGGACAGGGTGAGTGTGTCACACACCACATTGGACAGCGTGTGTGTCATAAACAACCCTGGACAGGGTGTGTGTCACACACCCCGTAGGACAGTGTATTTGTCACAAACTCCATTGAATACTGTGTGTGTCAGAAACCCCATTGGACAGTGTGTGTGTCACAGACTCCATTTTACAGCCTGTGTGTCACAAAGGCTGTTGGACAGCACATGAGTCACAAACCCCATTGGACAGGGTGTGTGTCACAAACCCCATTGGACAGAGTGTGTGTCAGAAAATCCATTGGACAATGTGTGTCACAAACCCCATTGGACAGGGTGTGTGTTACAAACCCCATTGGACAGTGTGTGTGTCACAAACACCCCTGGAAAGCGTTTCTGTTACAAACGCCCCTGGACTTGGTGTGTGTCACAAACCCCATTTGACAGTGTTTCTGTCACAAATGCCCCTGGACAGCGTATGTGTCACAAACACTCCTGGACAGGGTGTATGTCACAAGCCTTACTGGACAGCGTGTGTGTCAAAACCCCATTGCACAGCGTGTATGTCACAAATAACTCTGCACAGGATGTGTTTCACAAACCCCATTGGACAGCGTGTGACACACATCCCTCTGGCCAGTGTGTGTGGCACAAGGAGCCCTGGATAACGTCTGTGTCACAAATCTCCCTAAACAGTGCGTGTGTCACAATCCCCATTGGACAGCGTGTGTGTCACAAACTCCATTGGACAGACTGTCTGTCACAAAACCCATTGGACAGTGTGAGTATCACAAATCCCGTTGGACAGTGTGTGTGTCACAAACCCCATTGGACAGTGTGAGTGTCACAAACCCTGTTGGACAGCCTGTGTGTCACAAACCCCATTGAACAGAGCGTGTGTGTCACAAACCCCATTGGACAGACTGTGTGTCACAAAACCCATTGGACAGTGTGAGTGTCACAAATCTCCCTGGACACCGTTTGTGTTACAAACGCCCCTGGACAGGGTGTGTGTCACAGACCCCATTGGACAGCGTGTGTGTCACAAACCCTGTTGGACAGCGTGCGTGTCACAAACACCCCTGGATAGGGTGTGTGTCACAAACCCTATTGGATAGCATGTGTGTCACAAACCCGTTGGACAGCGTGTGTGTCACAAATACCCCTGCACTTGGTGTGTGTCACAAACCCCATTTGACAGTGTTTGTGTCATAAACGCCATTGGACAGCGTGTGTGTCACAAACACCCCTGGATAGGGTGTGTGTCACAAACCCTATTGGACAGCATGTGTGTCACAAACCCGTTGGACAGCGTGTGTGTCACAAATACCCCTGGACAGGGTGTGTGTCACAAATTCCATTGGACAGCGTGTGTGTCAGAAACCCCATTGGACAGTGTGTGTGTCACACAACCCATTGGACAGCGTGTGTGTCACAAATGCCCCTGGACAGGGTGTGTGTCACACAACCCATTGGACAGCGTGTGTGTTAAAACCCCGTTGGATAGCGCATGTGTCACAAACCCCATTGGACAGCGTGTGTCTCACAAACACCCCTGGACAGCGTGTGTGTCACAAACCCCATTTTATAACGTATGTGTCACACACCCCATTGGACAGTGTGTTTGTCAGAAACACCCCTTGACAGGGTGTGTGTCACAAACCCCATTGGACAGTGTATCTGTCACAATCCCCAGTGAATACTGCGTATGTCAGAAACCCCATTGGACACAGTTTGTGTCACAAACACCATTGCACAGTGTGTGAGTGACAAACCCCCCTGGACACAGTTTGTATCACAAACACCCCTGGAGAGGATGTGTGTCACAAACACAATTGGACAGCCTGTGTGTCACAAACATCATTGGACAGTGTGTCTGTCACAATACCCATTGGACAGCGTGTGTGTCACAAACCCTGTTGGACAGCGCGTGTGTCACAGACCCCATTGGACAGTGTGTGTGTCACAAACACCCCTGGACAGGGTGTGTGTCACAAACCCCAGTGGACAGTGTGTGTGTCACAAACCCCATTGGACAGCGTGTGTGTCACAAACACCCCTGGACAGGGTGTGTGTCAGAAACCCCATTGGACAGTGTGTCTGGAACAATCCCCATTGAATACAGTGTGTGTCACAAACCCTATTGGACAGCGTGTGTGTCACAAACCCCATTCGACAGCGTGTGTGTCACAAACCCCATTGGACAGCGTGTGTGTCACAAAAACCCCTGGACAGCGTGTGTGTCAAAAACCCCATTGGACAGAGTGTGTGTCACAAACCAACCTGGACACTGTTTGTGTTACAAACGCCCCTGTACAGCGTGTGTGTCACAAATTCCTTTGGACAGCGCGTGTATCAAAAACCTCCCTTGACACCGTTTGTCTCACAAACGCCCCTAAACAGGTTGTGTGTCACAAACCCCATTGGACAGTGTGTGTCACAAATCCCATTGAACGGAGTGTGTGTTACAAACACCCCTGGACAGCGTGTGTGTCACAAACCCGTTTGGACAGCGTGTGTGTCACAAACCACCATGGACACTGTTTGTTTTACAAACGCCCCTGTACAGCATGTGTGTCACAAATCCCTTTGGACAGCGTGTGTGTCACAAACCTCCCCGGACATCGTTTGTCTCACAAACGCCCCTGGACAGGGTGTGTGTCACAAACCCTATTGTACAGCCTGAGTGTCACAAACCCCATTGGACAGTGTGTGTGTCACAAACCTCATTGGTCAGTGTGTGTGTCAGAAACCTCATTGGACAGCGTGTGTGTCAAGAACCCTGTTGGACAGCGCGAGTGTCACAAACCTCATTGGACAGCGTGTGTGTCACAAACCCCTTTGGACAGCATGAGTGTCACAAACCCCATTAGACAGCGTGTGTGTCACAAACATCCCTGGAAAGTGTGTGTGTCACAAACAGCACTGGAAACCGTTTGTGTAACAAACGCCCCTGGACAGGGTGTGTGTCACAGACCCCATTGGAGAGTGTGTGTGTCACAAATACCCCTGGACAGGGTGTGTGTCACAAACTCCCCTGGACAACGTGTGTGTCACAAACTCCACTGGACAGGGTGTGTTTCACAAACCCCATTGGACAGCGTCTGTGTCACAAACCCCATTGGACAGTGCCTCTGTCACAAACCCCATTGGACAGGGTGTGTGTCACAAAGACCCCTGGACAGCCTGTGTGTCACAAACCCCTTTGGACAGCGTGTGTGTCACAAACCACCCTGGACACTCTTTGTGTTACAAACGCCCCTGTACAGCGTTTGCTTCAAAAATCCCTTAGGACAGCGTGTGTGTCACACACCTCCCTGGACACCGTTTGTCTCACAAACGCCCCTGGACAGGGTTTGTGTCATACACCCCATTGGACAGCCTGTGTGTCACAAACCCGATTGGACAATGTGTGTGTCTAATGGGGTTTGTGACACACACTCTGTCATTGGACAGCGTGTGTGTAAGAAAAACCATTCTACAGGGTGTGTGTCACAAATACCCCTGGACAGCCTGTGTGTCACAAAACCCACTGGACAGTGTTTGTATCAAAATGTCCATTGGACAGCGCGTTTGTCACAAAACCCATTGGACAGCGTGTGTGTCACAAACGCCATTGGACAGTGTGTCTGTCACAAATCCCATTGGAAAGGGTGTGTGTCACAAAAACCCCTGGACAGCGTGTGTGTCACAAACCCCTTTGGACAGCGTGTGTGACAGAAACCACCCTGGAAACTGTTTGTGTCACAAACGCCCCTGTACAGCGTGTGTGTCACAAATCCCTTTGGACAGCGTGTGTGTCACAAACCTCCCTGGACACCGTTTGTCTCACAAACGCCCCTGGACAGGGTGTATGTCCAATGGGGTTGTGACACACACCCTGTCATTGGACAGCGTGTGTGTAAGAAAACCCATTGGACAGGGTGTGTGTCACAAATACTCCTGGACAGGGTGCGTGTCACAAACACCACTGGACAGCGTGTGTGTCAAAAACCCCCCTGGACAACGTGTGTGTCACAAACTCCATTGGACAGCGCGTTTGTCACAAAACCCCACTGGACAGTGTGTGTGTCACAAACCCCATTGGACAGCCTGTGTGTCAAAAACCCCCCTGGACAGCGTGTGTGTCAAAAACGCCATTGGCAGGGTGTGTGTCACAAACTCCACTGGACATCGTGTGTGTCATAAAACCCATTGGACAGCGTGTGTGTCACAAATCCCATTGGACATTGTGTGTGTCACTAACTCCAGTGGACAGTGTGTGTGTCAAAATCCACATTGGACAGCGTGAGTGTCACGAACCCCTTGGACATGGTGTGTGTCACAAACACCCCTGGAGCGGGTGTGTGTCACAAGCCGTATTCGACAGCGTGTGTGTCACAAACCCCATTGTGCACTCTGCCTGTCACAATCCCCATTGTATATTGTGTTTGTAAGAAACCCCTTTGGACATTGTGTGTGTAACAAACCCCATTGGACAGCGTGTGTGTCACAAACCCCGTTGGGCAGAGTATGTGTCACACACCCCTTTGGACAGCGTGTGTGTCACAAACCCCATTGGACAGGGCATGTGTCACAAACCCCATTGGACAGCGTGTGTGTCACAAAACTCATTGGACAGCGTGTGTGTCGCAAACACCCCTGGACAGTTTCTGTGTCAGAAACACGACTGGAAACCGTTTGTGTCACAAACGCCCCTGGACAGGGTGTGTAAGAAACCTCCCTAAACAGTGTGTGTTTCACCATCCACATTGGACAGCGTGTGTGTCATAAACCCCATTCGACAGCCTGTGTGTCAGAATCTCCGATGGACAGCGCGTGTGTCACAAACCCCATCGGACAGGGTGTGTGTCACAAACCCCATTGTATAGAGTGTGTGTCACAGACCCCATTGGACAGTGTGTGTGTCACAAACCCAATTGGACAGCCTGTGTGTCACAAACCCCAATGGACAGTGTGTATGTAAATAACCCCATTAGACAGCGTTTGTGTCACAAACACTCCTGGAGAGGGTGTGTGTCACAAACCCCATTGGACAGCGTTCGTGTCACGAACCCCTTGGACAGTGTGTGTGTCACAAACACCCCTGGAAACCTTTTGTGTCACAAACGCAGCTGGACATGGTGTATGTCACAAACATCCCTGGAGAGAGTGTGTGTCACAAACCCCATTTGACAGCGTGTGTGTCACAAATATCCCATTGGACAACGCGTGTGTCGCAAACACCCCTGGACAGGGTGTGTGCCACAAATGCCATTGGAAAGTGTGTCTGTAACAATCCCCATTGAATACTGTGTGTGTCACAAACCCTATTGGACAGCGTGGGTGTCACAAACCCCATTCGACAGCGTGTGTGTCACAAACCCCATTGGACAGTGTGTGTGTCACAAAAACCCCTGGACAACGTGTGTGTCACAAACCCCACTGGACAGGGTGTGTGTCCCAAACACCCATGGACAACGTGTGTGTCACAAACCCCTTTGGACAGCGTGTGTGTCACAAACCACCCTGGACACTGCTTGTGTTACAAACGCCCCTGTACAGCGTGTGTGTCACAATATCTTTGGAAAGCCTGTGTGTCACAAACCTCATTGGACAGGATGAGTCACAAACCCCTTTGGACAGCGTGTGTGTCACAAACCCCATTGGACAGCCTGTGTGTCACAAACCCCACTGGACAGTGTGTGTGTCACAAACATCCCTGGAAACCGTTTGTGTCACAAACGCAGCTGGACATGGTGTATGTCACAAACATCCCTGGAGAGAGTGTGTGTCACAAACCCCATTTGACAGCGTGTGTGTCACAAATATCCCATTGGACAGCGCGTGTGTCGCAAACACCCCTGGACAGGGTGTGTGCCACAAATGCCATTGGAAAGTGTGTCTGTAACAATCCCCATTGAATACTGTGTGTGTCACAAACCCTATTGGACAGCGTGGGTGTCACAAACCCCATTCGACAGTGTGTGTGTCACAAACCCCATTGGACAGTGTGTGTGTCACAAAAACCCCTGGACAGCGTGTGTGTCACAAACCCCACTGGACAGGGTGTGTGTCCCAAACACCCATGGACAACGTGTGTGTCACAAACCCCTTTGGACAGCGTGTGTGTCACAAACCACTCTGGACACTGCTTGTGTTACAAACGCCCCTGTACAGCGTGTGTGTCACAATATCTTTGGAAAGCCTGTGTGTCACAAACCTCATTGGACAGGATGAGTCACAAACCCCTTTGGACAGCGTGTGTGTCACAAACCCCATTGGACAGCCTGTGTGTCACAAACCCCACTGGACAGTGTGTGTGTCACAAACACCCTGGACAGGGTGTTTGTCTCAAACACCCCTGGAAACCTTTTGTGTCACAAAGGCCCCTGGACAGGGTTTGTGTCACAAACCTCATTGGATAGCGTGTGTGTCACAGATCCCTTTGGACAATGTGTATGCCACAAACCCCATTGGACAACGAGTGTGTCACATACATCCCAGAAGAGGGTGTGTATCACAAATTTCATTGAACACTGTGTGTGTCATAGACCTCATTGGACAGCGTGTCTGTAAGAGAACCCATTGCACATCCTGTCTGTCACAAACCCCATTGGACAGTGTGTGTTTCACAAACCCCCCTGGACACCGTTTGTGTCACAAATGCTCCTGGAGAGAGTGTGTGTCACACACCCCATTGGACAGCCGGTGTGTCACAAACCCCATTGCACATCCTGTGTGTCACAAACCCCATTGGACAGCGTGTGTGTAACAAAAACCCCTGGAAAGGGTGTTGGTCACAAACACCCCTGGAAGCCGTTTGAGTCACAAAGGCCCCTGGAGAGGGTTTGTGTCACAAACCCCATTGGATGGCGTATGTGTCACAATCCCAATTGGACAGCGTGTGTGAAACAAACACCCCTGGACAGGGTGTGTGTCAAAAACCCCATTGGAGAGTGTGTGTGTCACAAACCCTATTGGACAGCGTGTGTGTCACAAACTCCATTGGACAGAGTGTGTGTCAAACACCCTATTAGACAGCTTGTGTGTCACAAACCCCATTGGACAGCGTGTGTGTCACAAACCCCATTGGATAGTGTGTGTGTCACAAACCCCCTTGGACAACGAGTGTGTCACAAACAGCCCTGAACAGGGTGTGTATCACAAATTTCATTGAACACTGTGTGTGTCACAAACCTCATTGGACAGCGTGTGTTTCACAAAGCCCATTGGACAGCGCGTCTGTTCAAAAATAACCCTGGACAGGGTGTGTGTCACAAACACCCCTGGACAGGGTGTGTGTCACAAACTCTATTGGACAGCTTGTCTGTCACAAACCCCATTGGACAGCGTGTCTGTCACAAATACCTCTGGACAGGGTGTGTGTCACAAACCCCATTAGACAGTCTGTCTGTCACAATCCCCATTGAATATTGTGTGTGTCACAAACCCCATTGGACAGTGTGTGTGTCACAAACCCCATTGGACAGTGCGTCACACAGTTTCCAGGAGGGGATGTGACACACGCTGTCCAGTGGGGTTTGTGATACACAGGCTATCCAAAGGGTTTTCTTACAGACACGCTGTCCAATGAGGTTTGTGACACGCAGAGTGTTCAATGGGGTTTGTGAAAAACACCCTGTCCAAGGGTGTTTTTGAAACAAACGGTTTTCAGGTGTGTTTGTGACACACAAACTGTCCAGTTGGGTCTGTGACTCACACGCTGTTTAACCGGGTTTGTGACACACACGCTGTCCAAAGGGGTTTGTGACACACACGTTGTCCAGGGGTTTTTGTGACACACACCCTGTCCAGGCCTGTTTGTGACACACACGCTTTCCGATGGAGTTTGTGACACCCATGCTGTCCAATGGGCATTGTGAAACACACACTGTTTAGGGAGGCTTGTGACACACACACTGTCCAGGGGTGTTTGTGACACACACAGTTACCAGGGGGGGTTCTGACACACGCTGTCCAATGGGGTTTGTGATACACAAAGTGTTTAATGGGGTTTGTGACACACACCCTGTCCAGAGACATTTGTGATAAATACGCTGTCCAGGGGTGTTTGTGACACACACCCTGTCCAGGGGTATTTGTGACACAAAGGCTATCCAATGGGGTTTGTGACACACATGCTGTCCAGTGGGGTTTGTGACACACAGGTTGTCTAATGGGCTGTGTGACACACACTCTGTCCAGGGGCGTTTGTGACACAAACTGCTTCCAGGGAGGTTGTGACACACACACTGTCCAATGGGGTTTGTGAACACATACGCTGTTCACATGGGATTTGGGAAACAAACGTTGTCCTACGGGGTTTGTGACACACGCGCTGTCCAGCGGGGTTTGTGACACACACACTGTCCAATGGGGATTTTGAAACACAAAATGTTTAGGGAGATTTGTGACATACACTCTGTCGAAGGATGTTTGTGACACACACAGTTTCCAGGTGGGGTTTTGACACACGCTGTCCAATGGTGTTTGTGATACACACGCTGTCCAATTCGTTTTGTTACACACACGCTGTCCAATGAGGTTTCTGACACACACAGTGTTCAATGGGGGTTGTGACACATACCATGTCCAAGAGGTGTTTGTGACACACACGCTGTCCAAAGGGGATCGTGACACACAGGCTGTCAAATGGGGTTTGTGAGACACACCCTGTCCAGGGGCATTTGTGACACACACGATGTCCAATGGGGATTGTGAAACACACACGGTTTAGGGAGGCTTGTGACACACACGCTGTTCAGGGGTGTTTGTGACACACACAGTTTCCAGGGGGGTTTCTGACACACACTGCCCAATGGGGTTTGTGATACACACGCTGTCCAATGGGTTTTCTTACACACACTCTGTCCAATGAGGTTTGTGACACACAAAGTGTTCAATGGGGTTTGTGACACACACCCTGTCCAGAGGCGTTTGTGACAAATATGATTTCCAGGGGTGTTTGTGACACACACCCTGTCCAGTGGTGTTTGTGACACACAGGCTGTCCAATGGGGGCTGCGACAAACAAGCTGTCCAATGGGGCTTGTGACACACACGCTATCGAATAGGGTTTGTGACACACACCTTGTCCAGGGATGTTTGTGACACACGCTGTCCAATGGGGTTTGTGACACACACGCTGTCCAATGTGTTTTGTTACACATGCTGTACAATGAGGTTTGTGACACACACAGTGTTTAATGAGAGTTGTGACAGACACCGTGTCCAGGGGTGTTTGTGACACAGACGCTTTCCAATGGGTTTTGTGACACACACGGTGTCAAATGGACTTTGGTATACACACCCTGTCCAGGGCCGTTTGTGACTTAAACGGTTTCCAGGGGCGGTTGTGACACACACACTGTCCAATGAGGTTTGTCACACACAGTGTTCAATGGGGGTTGTGACACACACCCCGTCAAGGTGTTTTAGTGACACACACGCTGTCCAATGGGGTTTGTGACACACACGCTGTTCACATGGGGTTTGGGACACACACGTTGTCCTATGGGGTTTGTGACACACGCGCTGTCCAGAGGGGTTTGTGACACACACACTGTCCAATGGGGATTTTGAAACACAAAATGTTTAGGGAGGTTTGTGACACACATGCTGTCGAAGGATGTTTGTGACACAAACAGTTTCTAGGTGGGGTTGTGACACACGCTGTCTAATGGCATTTGTGAAACACACGCTGTCCAATTGGTTTTCTTACACATACGCTGTCCAATGAGGTTTGTGACACACACAGTGTTCAATGGCGTTGTGACACACACCCTGTCCAAGGGGTGTTTGTGACACACACGCTGTCCAAAGGGGATCGTGACACACACACTGTCCAAAGTGGTTTGTGAGACACACCCTGTGCAGGGGCGTTTGTGACACACACGATGTCCAATGGGGATTGTGAAACACACACTGTTTAGGGAGTTTTGTGAACACACACCCTGTCCAGGGGTGTTTGTGACAGATAGTTTCCAAAGGGGAGTTGTGACACATGCTCTCCAATGGGTTTTGTGATGCAGACGCTGTCCAATGGGTTTTCTTACACACACGCTGTCCAATGACGTTTGTGACACACACAGTGTTCAATGGGATTTGTGACACACACGCTGTCCAGGGGTGTTTGTGACACACACGCTGTCCAATGGGGTTTGTGACACATACGCTGTAAAATGGGGTTTGTGACACACACCCTGTCCATTGGCTTTTGTGACTCAAACAGTTTCCAGGGGTGTTTGTGACACACAGACTGTCCAATGGGGTCTGTGACACACACACTATCCAATGGGGTTTTTGACACACACAGTATTCAATGGGGATTGTGACAGACACACTGTCCGATGGGGTTTGAGACAAACATTGTGTCCAGGGGTGTTTGTGCTACACTCGGTGTCCAATGGGGTTTGTGACACACACACTGTCCAGGGGCGATTCTGACACAAACAGTGTCCAGGGGGGATTGTGACACACACACTGTCCAATGGGGTTTGTGACACACACGCTGTCCAATGCGGATTGTGAAACACACACTGTTTAGGGAGGTGTGTGACACACATCCTGTCCAGGGGCGTTTGTGACACAAACAGTTTCCAGTGGTGTTTGTGACACACACACTGTCCAGGGGTGATTGTGACACACACGCTGTCCAATGGGGTTTGTGACACACACTCTGTCCAGTGGAGTTCCTGACACACACGGTGTCCAATTTGGTTTATGACACACAGGCTGTCCAATGGGGTTTTTGACACATACCCTGTCCAGGGGCGTTTCTGACACAAACGGTGTCCAGGGGGGTTTGTGACACACACTCTATCCAATGGGCTTTGTGACACACACTCTGTCCACTGGAGTCTGTGAAACACGCGCTGTCCAATGACGATTGTGAAACACACACTGTTTAGGGAGGTGTGTGACACACACCCTGTCCAGGGGCGTTTGTGAGACAAACGGTTTCCAGTGGTGTTTGTGACTCACACACTGTCCAGGGGTGTTTCTGACACACACGCTGTCCAATGGGGTTTATGACACTACGCGCTGTCCAATGGAGTTTGTGAAACACACCGTGTCCAGGGGGCATTGTGACACACACACTGTCCAATGGGGTTTGTGAGACACACGCTGTCCAATGGGTTTTGTTACACACACACTGTCCAATGAGGTTTCTGACACACACAGTGTTCAATGGGGTTTGTGAAACACACCCTGTCCAGGAGTGTTTGTGACACACACACTGTCCAATGGGGTTTGTTAAACACAGGCTGTCAAATGGGGTTTGAGAAACACACCCTGTCAATGGGCTTTTGTGACTCACATGGTTTCAAGGGATGTTTGTGACACACACCCTGTCCAATAGGGTCTTTGACACACACGCTATCCAATGGAGTTTGTGACACACACCCTGTTCAACAGGGTTTATGACACACGTACTGTCCAACGGGGATTGTGACACACACGCTGTCCAATGGGGTTTGTGACACACACCCTGTCCAGGGGTCTTTGTTGCACACACACTGTCTAATGGGGTTTGTGACACACACGCTGTCCAATTGGGTTTGTGACACACACGCTGTCCAATGGAGTTTGTGACTCACACGCTGTCCAATGTGGATTGTGAAACACACACTGTTTAGAAAGGTGTGTGACACACACCCTGTCCAGGGGAGTTTGTGACACAAACGGTTTCCAGTGGTGTTTGTGACACACACGCTGTCCAATGGGGTTCGTGACACACGCGCTGTCCAACGGAGTTTTTGACACACATGCTGTCCAGGGGCGTTTGTGACACAAAGGGTTTCCAGTGGTGTTTATGACAGACACACTGTCCAATGGGGTGTTTGTGACACACACCCTGTCCAACGGGGTTCGTGACACAAACGCTGTCAAATGGGATTTGTGACACACACACTGTCCAAGGGCTTTTGTGACAAAAACTGTTTCCAGGGGTGTTTGGAACACACACACTGTCCAATAGGGTCTGTGAAACACACACCGTCCAATGGAGTTTCTGACACACGTGCTGTACAACGGGGTTTGTGACACACACGCTGTCCAATGGGGTTTGTGACACACACACTGTCCAAAGGGGTTTCTGACACACACAGTATTCAATGGGGATTGTGACAGACACACTGTCCAATGGAGTTGTTACACACACGCTGTCCAATGGGGTGTGTGACGCACACGCTCTCGAATAGGGTTTTTGAAACACGAGCTGTCCAATGGGGTTGGTGACACACACCCTGTCCATGGGTGCTTGTGACACAAACGGTGTCCAGGGGGGTTTGTTACACACACACTGTCGAATGGAGTTCGTGACACACACGTTGTCCAATGGGTTTTGTTACACACACGCTGTCCAATGGGATCTGTGACACACACAATGATCAATGTGGTTTTTAACACACACCCTATCCAGGGGTGTTTGTGACACACACACTGTCCAATGGGGTTTGTTAAACACACGCTGTCAAATTGGGTTTGAGACACACACCCTGTCAATGGGCTTTTGTGACTCACATGGTTTCAAGGGATGTTTGTGACACACACCCTGTTCAATGGGGTCTGTGACACACACGCTATCCAATGGAGCTTGTGACACAGACCCTGTCCAATGGAGTTCGTGACACACGTACTGTCCAACGGGGATTGTGACACACACGTTGTCCAATGGGGTTTGTGACACACACCCTGTCCAGGGGTGTTTGTTGCACACACACTGTCCAATGGGGTTTGTGACACACACGATGTCCAATGGTGTTTGAGACACACACGGTGTCCAATGGGGTTTGTGACAGACACCCTTTCTAGAGGCGTTTGTTGCACACACGCTGTCCAATGGGTTTTGTTACACACACGCTGTCCAATGAGGTCTGTGACACACTCAGTGTTCAATGGGGTTTGTGACACACACGCTGTCAAATTGGGTTTGAGACACACAGCCTGTCGATGGGCTTTTGTGACTCACATGGTTTCAAGGGATGTTTGTGATAGACACCCTGTCCAATGGGGTCTGTGACACACACGCTATCCAATGGGGTTTGTGACACACACCCTGTCCAATGGGGTTTGTGACACACGTACTGTCCAACGGGGATTGTGACAGACATGATGTCCAATGGGGTTTGTGACACACACCCTGTCCAGGGGTCTTTGTTGCACACACACTGTCTAATGGGGTTTGTGACACACACGCTGTCCAATTGGGTTTGTGACACACACGCTGTCCAATGGAGTTTGTGACTCACACGCTGTCCAATGTGGATTGTGAAACACACACTGTTTAGGGAGGTGTGTGACACACACCCTGTCCAGGGGCGTTTGTGACACAAACGGTTTCCAGTAGTGTTTGTGACACACACGCTGTCAAATGGGGTTCGTGACACACACGCTGTCAAATGGGGTTTGTGACACACACACTGTCCAATGGGGTTTGTGGCACACACGTCGTCCATTGGGGCTTGTGACACACGCGCTGTACAATGGGGTTTGTGACACACACGCTGTCCAATGGGGTTTGTGACACACATACTGTCCAGGGGTGTTTGTTGCACACACACTGTCCAATGGGGTTTGTGACACACACGATGTCCAATGGTGTTTGAGACACACACGGTGTCCAATGGGGTTTGTGACAGACACCCTTTCTAGAGGCGTTTGTTGCACACACGCTGTCCAATGGGTTTTGTTACACACACGCTGTCCAATGAGGTCTGTGACACACTCAGTGTTCAATGGGGTTTGTGACACACATGCTGTCAGATTGGGTTTGAGACACACAGCCTGTCGATGGGCTTTTGTGACTGACATGGTTTCAAGGGATGTTTGTGATAGACACCCTGTCCAATGGGGTCTGTGACACATACGCTATCCAATGGGGTTTGTGACCCACACCCTGTCCAATGGGGTTTATGACACACGTACTGTCCAACGGGGATTGTGACAGACATGCTGTCCAATGGGGTTTGTGACACACACCCTGTCCAGGGGTCTTTGTTGCACACGCATTGTCTAATGGGGTTTGTGACACACACGCTGTCCAATTGGGTTTGTGACGCACACGCTGTCCAATGGAGTTTGTGACTCACATGCTGTCCAATGTGGATTGTGAAACACACACTGTTTAGGGAGGTGTGTGACACACACCCTGTCCAGGGGCGTTTGTGACACAAACGGTTTCCAGTGGTGTTTGTGACACACACGCTGTCCAATGGGGTTCGTGACACACACGCTGTCCAATGGGGTTTGTGACACACACACTGTCCAATGGGGTTTGTGGCACACACGCCGTCCATTGGGGCTTGTGACACACGCTCTGTACAACGGGGTTTGTGACACACACGCTGTCCAATGGGGTTTGTGACACACATACTGTCCAAAGGGGTTTGTGACACACACAGTATTCAATGGGGATTGTGACAGACACACTGTCCAATGGGGTTGTTACACACACGCTGTCCAATGGGGTGTGTGACGCACACGCTCTCGAATAGGGTTTTTGAAACACGAGCTGTCCAATGGAGTTTTTGACACACACTCTGTCCATGGGCGCTTGTGACACAAACGCTGTCCAGGGGGGTTTGTGACACACACACTGTCAAATGGAGTTTGTGACACACAGGCTGTCCAATGGGGTTTCTGACACACACTCTGTCCAGGGACGTTTGTGTCACAAACGCTGTCCAATGGGGTTTGTGACACATGCTGTCCAATGGGGTTTGTGAACACCCTCGTTTTCCGATGGGGTTTGTGACACAGGCGCTGTCCAATGAGGTTTGTGACACACACGCTGTTCAATGGGGTTTGTGATACACAAGCTATCAAATGGGTTTTGTGACACACACCCTGTCCAGAGGCATTTGTGACAGGCCCCTTCTCCGCGAAATCCGGCAAGGGCCACGGGCAGAGATTCCGACATCGCCATTGATTGCGTTAGCAGGTGGTTGCGCAAGGGTAAATATATCCTGGCAGCTTCAATACCTAGGTGCCTTAGGGCGAGTTTTCGGCTTTTCATGATGAGATTACCGATGCACTCAACTCCTGGAGAGAATGCGCGTGACGGTTTTCCCAGGACTATCCACTGTATTGGTCGAGCTTTTTCATGAGGACCCTGAGCCAGTGCTTCTACTCCCCCTCCTTCTGTGAAGGATACATACAGATCGAGTGGCTCGTGTGGGTTCCACCTGGCAAGCGTGCTTGATGATATTTGCTGCTCGATAAAATCAAGAGAGTCCTTTGCTTCTGATGTCAGGGTCTTCTGCTCCCACGGGTTCTTTCCTTTTAAGAGATCGTGCAGGGGAGCCATGGTCTCGGGAGGAATCAAGACGATGTTACGGAGCCATTGTAAGGATCCCACTAACTGTACACATCATGTAGCGTCTTGACACCCCGACGGATTTTGATCTGGGGAGGGGTTATGTAAGAACTTGTGATCCCCACTCCCAAAAAACTTACACATGGTCCCTTTTTAATTTTAGCACTCGCGATTTCGAACTCATTTGTTTTTAGGGTTTCCGAGATTGTTGACACCAGCTGGTCTACCTGGCTCCCTGACGGTGCGGCGATAAGGATGTCGTCCATGTATTGGATGATTGTTGCGGTCGGGTCACTGCGCCGAACTGGTTCCAGCACCTGATCAACCGTGATCTGGCAGATGGTAGGCAAGTTGATCATTCCTTGAGGCAGCACTTTCCACTGGAAGCGTAGGTTAGGACGTTGGCTGTTTGGAAACACGATGGAGAAAGCAAACCGCTCCTTGTCTTCTCCATGTAAGGGTATTGAGAAAAAACAGTCTTTAATATCAAGGACGGCGCAAGGTTGCCCCTCTGGTATCATAGAGTTCATGGGCAGCAACGTTTGAACAGGACCCATTGGCTGAATTGTCTTGTTTACTTCGCGTAGATCATGGAGGAGACGAAACCCTTCACCGGTTCGCTTGGGTGTTACAAAGACAGGAGTGTTCCAAGGGCTGGTAGAAGGCTCTATGTGGCCTTGCTGCAGTTCGTGGTCGACTAACGCGAGAAGAGCGTCCATTCGAGGCTTTGACAGGGGCCACTGCTCGACCCACACTGGATCGGACGATTTCCACGTCAGTTTGATCGGTGGAAGTGGGTATGCGGCAGTGGCCCTCACGGTAAATTTGTCACCCTGGTTTTCAATAGGACTAAAGCGTCCCTTCTCAGCAAGGGCGGGACTCCTGGCAGGACATACGGGAAGAGAAGAATGGTTTTTTCCGGTTCCTTTTCTGTGTGAATTGTGATTGCAACCAATTGGACACTCTTCCGGGCTCGGGTTACTCCCCCAACTCCACCCACCATGGGAGCATCTTCCAGTTCCCAGTATGGAGGCCAGTTTGTCTCAGGGATGACTGTAACGTCTGCTCCGGTATCGATCAAGAAGGGGACACTAATGGTGGCGCTATTTGGGGTATCATAAAGGGAGCAGATCCCCCACACCACTGGCGGGCTATCACACATTACGGCCAGAGCCACCCTGGGGTCTCGCCCCCAGGGCGTGGTGCTTGCTGTCCCTGAGATGAAGGCGGGTTTGGCTGGACAGCCGGTTGTGCTGTAAGGTTGGTCACCTCTTGAGGGGGCAGTGGATTCGGGGGAACTGGTTTTTGAGGCAACGGGTTTGGAAGCACCGGGTTTGGGGGCATTGCGCTCCATGTGGGGTTGGCATAATTGGGCCGTCTCGCATCCCAAGTGGGAGAGGGCTGTGCATGGCCCGACTGCCCTCTCCCTGACCCGTTTCCCTGGGTCTTGGATCTGCATTCCCTGGCTAAGTGCCCTTTCTTTCCGCAGGCCCAACACGGTCCTTTGGGTCAGTTTTGGTGTTGGGGGAGCGCTGTTGACGGAGCCCCCAGCTGAGGGCAATTTGCTGTGATGTGGCCTGCCTGGCCACATTTTGAACATATCATCATGTTAGTTATTGCGGTGCGAACAGCTGCCTGGATCGGGGCTAGGTGCTCTTCTTTCGCAACATGCTTAATCATGTCTGCAATGCTGGACCCTGCTGGCAGTGACCGCAAAATATCTTTGGTTGTCGAATTGCACTGCTGGCGCAGGCATTCCGCTGTGACTGGGCCCTTTGCCTCTGCAGGCAGTGTCGAGGAGTAGATCGCTGCCTGGAGGCAATCTACAAATTGTGTGAAGCTCTCGCTTTCGCTTTGTTTTATTGTTGACCATGGCGATGGTTTGGCAATAATTCTGCAGGCTGTGCGAATGGCCTCTCTGGCTGCACGTATGGTTGCTGTGACTTCTTGGGCCCGTAAGCCCTGGGCCTGTAACTGGGGGGTCATCATTGCTGGATCCGACCCCATCAGCCGCTGCAGGTTGGAACCATGCAGTGGGTGATCCGCCCCAGTTACTTGGGCCAGTTGCCTTGCACAGTTGTCCTCCCATTCTTGTTTAAAAACGATCATCCCTGCCCCGTCAAATATCAGCCTGCAGGTTTGTTTAATATCAAATGGGAGCATGTCGTCTCCCCCAAAAACACCATCTATGAGGGTGGAGACCATGGCAGAATTAAGCCCTTTATCTGCGATGGCTTTAACGATCGCTTGTATGTCCTTAGGGTTTATCGGTGTATGAACCTTTTGTCCCCCGTCCGCCACCCGGACCGGGAACGCCAGCGCGGCCGATGGGGCCCAGTCGGCGCACGCTATCTTAATCTTTCTCCAATTCTTTCCTTTCGCGGTTCCGCTTCGTATCAGAAGGAGAAACTTTTGCTTTTAATTCTGTTTGTTCCCATTTCCTCCTCCGAATATGAATCGGTATCTGAATCGGAGTCAGAACTCGGCTGATCAGTTACTTCCGTATCTGATCCGGAACCGGATCTTGACTGGTCGGTTACTTCCGAGTTCCGGCCCCACCCACTACCCTTGCGGGCGGGCCACTCTCTGCTCTGGCCCCGCCCACTACCCTTGTGGGCGTGCCGTTCCCTCCCTCTTGGCTCGCTCCGCCTCCTGCTCCGGGAGGTGTCCGGATGAACACCTTGATCGACTCTCCGCCCCTTGTCCACGCCTCCGCCTCCCCCAAAGCTCCGCCCTCCATTGTTCTCTTCCACCCCCTCGCGCGCGCCGGCCAGGTTCCAAGTCCCTTCCACATTCCCGCCAAGAGCATCTCCGTCCCACCCCCCACCCACGCGGTGGGGGCCATCTTGGGGGGCATATGGCGGGGGTCTCGTCCAGGGTTCCTCGGACCCTGGTTTCTCGGCGGCGCACCTGGCTTCCTCAACTAACCCGCCCCAAAAGGATTTAGCTCGCTCCTGCGCCTCCGTGCTCAGGTCGGGGTTCAGGGGTTGAGGAGGGGTCTCGCCCTCTTGCGGATCCTGAGGGGGGGTTTCGCCCTCTCGCGGATCCTGAGGGGGGGGTTTCGCCCTCTCGCGGATCTCTGGGCTCGGCAGGATCGTCTTTGTTTGGGGGGTGCGGGGTCTGCGTAGCCGCCCCGACCCCCAGTTGTGGGGTGGCCCACAAGCAAGCCTGTACAGCCTTCCAGGTCTCCTGCGCCTGCATAGCCTTCCGCAGGGTCTGTACAACTTTCTCCCACGACTTAAGGTTTTTCCCACAGCCCGAGGACATCGTTTCCTCGGCAAGCGCTTTAGTGCACTTGTCCCACGCCTCAGGGTGGAGAATTTCCACCGGCTGGTCAATGACCCCGATTTGCAAAAGCCTCGCAACTGCGAGAGTAAAATCTTTAGGCTTACAATCGATACCCCATTGCTTATGCAATTGAGATACGACCTTCACGAGGGCTTTCATCCTCCATGCGGTTCCGGGAGCGTCCTCCCCGCCGGGCTGGTCCTACCACTCCGGCCGCTGTTCACCAGAGTCCAGGCGATACTTTCCCGGGTTTCGGCACCACTTGTTGCCTTCTATGAAGGTAGTGACGACCTGGTTCAGAGACAGCACGGCGACCACGTGCCGGTCGCTCGGTCCATCAGCTCACGGACACCAATGTGGTGGACGGCAAATGGCGTTTATTGGCAGGTAACACAGGTTTATATACCTTGAGGTTGCAACGTCACTTCCGTTTGCTTACATCACACTTAACCCTGTCTAGAGAGAGGCTACTACCTTTCTGTACAGCGCGAGATCTTCAGCGCGGCGGGGATTAACTACCTACAGGTTTGTGACACACACGCTGTTCAATGGGGTTTGTGACACACAGCCTGTCCAAGGGCGTTTGTGACACAAACGGTTTCCCGGGGTGTTTGTGACGCACACACTCTCCAATGGTGTCTTTGACACACATGCTTTCCAATGGGGTTTGTGACACACACACTGTCCAATGGGCTTTGTGACACACGCGCTGTCCAATGGGGTTTGTGACACATAGGCTGTCTAATGGGCTGTTTGGCTCACACCCTGTCCAGGGCCGTTTTTGACACAGGCGCTGTCCAGAGGGGTTTGTCACACACACACTGTCCAATGGGGTTTGTGACACACACGCTGTCCAATTGGGTCTGAGACACACACTCTGTCCAATGGAGTTTGTTACACAAATGCAGTCCAATGGGGTTTGTGACACACGCGCTGTCCAACGGGGTTTGTGATACAGACACTGTCCAATGGGGTTTTTGAGTCGCACGCTATCAAATGGGGTTGGTGACACACACCCTGTCCAGGGGCGTTTGTGACACAAACGGTTTCCACGGGTATTTCTGACACACGCGCTGCCCAATGGCATTTGTGACACACACGCTGTCCAATGGGGTTTGTGACACGTGCGCTGTCCAATGGAGTTTGTGACAAACAGGCTGTCCAATGGGGTGTGTAACAAACGCCCTGTTCAAACGCGTTTGTGACACACACAGTATCCAATGGGTTTTCTTACACACACGCTGTCCAATGAAGTTTGTCACACACTCTTCAATGGTGTTTGTGACACAAACCCTGTCCAGGGGTGTTTGTGACACAGACGCTGTCCTATGGGATTTGTGACACACACGCTGTCTAATGGGATTTGTGAAACACACCCTGTTCAGGGGAGTTTGTGACAAAAACAATTTCCAGGGGTGTTTGTGACACACACATTGGCCAATGAGGTCTGTGAAACACGCGGTCCAATGGGGTTTGTGACACACACCTTGTCAAATGGACTTTGTGACACACGCGCTGTCCAACGGGGTTTGTGACAAACACACTGTCCAATGGAGTTTGTGAAACAAGCAGTATTCAATGGGGATTGTGACAGACACACTGTCCAATGGGTTTGTGACACACATGCTGTCCAATGGGGTTTGTAACACACACGCTGTCTAATGGGGTTTGTGACACACAGCCTGTCCAAGGGCATTTGTGACACAAACGGTTTCCTGGGGTGTTTGTGACGCACACACTCTCCAATGGTGTCTTTGACACACGTTTTCCAATGGGGTTTGTGACACACACGCTGTCAAATGGGCTTTGTGACACAAACGCTGTCCAATGGGGTTTGTGGCACACACACTCTCCAACGGGGTTTGTGACACACACACTGTCCAATGGGGTTTGTGAGTCGCACGCTATCAAATGGGGTTTGTGACACACACCCTGTCCAGGGGCGTTGTGACACAAACGGTTTCCAGGTGTGTTTGTGACACACACATTGTCCAATGGGGTCTGTGACACACACGCTGTCCAATGGGGTTTGTGACACACACCCTGTCCAATGGGGTTTGTGACACACGCGCTATCCAACGGGGTTTGTGACACACACGCTGTCCAGTGGAGTTTGAGACACAGGTAGTATTCAATTGGGATTGTGACAGACACACTGTCCAATGGGGTTTGTGACACACACCCTCTCCAGGGGCGTTTCTGACACAAACAGTTTCCAGGGGTGTTAGTGACACACACACTGTCCAGGGCTGTTTGTGACACAAACACTGTCCAATGGGGTTTGTGACACACACGCTATCTAATGGGGTGTGAGACACACACTCTGTCCAAAGGAGTTTGTGACACAAACGCAGTCCAATGGGGTTTGTGACACACGCACTGTCCAACGGGGTTTCTGAGTCGCACGCTATTAAATGGGGTTTGTCACACACACCCTGTCCAGGGGCGTTTGTGACATAAACAGTTTCCAGGGGTGTTTGTGACACACACACTGTCGAATGGGATCTGTAACACACACGCTGTCCAATGGGGGCTGTGACACACGTGCTGCCACACGGGGTATGTGACACACACACTGTCCAATGGGGTTTGTGACACACGCGCTGTCCAATGGGGTTTGTGACACACAGGATGTCCAATAGGGTGTGTCACGCACCCTGTCCAATGGGGTTTGTGACACACATGCTGTCCAATGGGTTTTCTTACACACACGCTGTCCAATGAGGTTTGTCACACAAAAACTGTTCAATGGGGTTTGTGACATAAACCCTGTCCAGGGATGTTTGTGACACAGACGCTGTCCAATGGGGTTTGTGACACACACACTGTCTAATGGGGTTTGTGACACACACGCTGTTCATGGGAGTGCATAAAACGATTTCCAGGGGTGTTTGTGACACACACACTGGCCAATGGGGTCTGTGAAACACGCGGTCCAATGGGGTTTGTGAAAAACACCCTGTCACATGGGGTTTGTTACACATGCCCTGTCCAACGGGCTTTGTGACAAACACAGTGTCCAATGTGGTTTGTGACACACACGCTGTCCAGGGGAGTTTGTGACACACACGCTGTCCAATGGGGTTTGTGACACACGCGCTGTCCAATTGGGTTTGTGACACACAGGCTGTTTAATGGAGTGCGTGATACACACACTGTCCAAGGGCGTTTCTGACACACACGCTGTCCAATGGGTTTTCTTACACACATGCTGTCCAATGAGATTTGTGAAACACACACTGCCAATGGAGTTTGTGACACAAACGCTGTCCAACGCGGTTTCTGACACACACGCTGTCCAATGGGATTTGAGATACACGTAGTATTCAATTGGGATTGTGACAGACACACTGTCCAATGGGGTTTGTGACACACACCCTCTCCAGGGGTGTTTGTGACACACACACTGTCCAATGGGGTTTGTGACACACGCACTGTCCAACGGGGTTTGTGACACACACGCTGTCCAACGGGGTTTGTGACACACACGCTGTCTAATGGGGTTTGTGACACAGACAGTATTCAATGGGGATTGTGATAGACACAGTATTCAATGGGGATTGTGACAGATACACTGCCCAATGCGGTTTGTGACACACACCCTGTCAAGGGGTGTTTGTGACACTCAAGCTGTCCAATGAAGTTTGTGACACACACGCTGTCAAGTGGGGTTTGTGACACACACACTGTCCAATGGGGTTTGTGAAACACACAATATTCAATGGGGATTGTGACAGACTCACTGTTCAATAGGGTTTGTGACACACACCCTGTTTAGGGGCGTTTGTGACACAAACGGTTTGCAGGCGTGTTTTGACACTCACACTGTGCAGGGCTATTTCTGACACTCAAGATGTCCAATGGGGTTTGTGACACACACGTTGTCCAATGGTGTTTGTGACACACACCCTGTCCAGGGGCGTTTGTGACACAAAGGGTTTGCAGGCTTGTTTGTGACACTCACACTGTGAAGGGGTATTTCTGACACACACGCTGTCCAATAGGGTTTGTGACACACACACTGTCCAATGGGGTTTGTTACACAAACGCTGTTCAATGGGGATTCTGACACACGCTGTCCAATGGGATTTGTAACACACTCGTCGTCCAATGGGGTTTGTGACACACGCGCTGTCCAACGGGGTTTGTGGCACACATACTGTCCAATGGGGTTTGTGAGTCGCACGCTGTCAAATGGGGTTTCTGACACACACCCTGTCCAGGGGCATTTGTGACACAAACAGATTCCAGGTGTGTTTGTGACACACGCACTGTCCAATGGAGTCTGTGACACAGACGCTATCCAATGGGGTTTGTGACACACACCCTGTCCAATGGGGTTTTTGACAAACGCGCTGTACAACGGGGTTTGTGACACACACCCTGTCCAAGGGCGTTTGTGACACACACAGTATTCAATGGGGTTTGTGACAAACGCGCTGTAAAACGGGGTTTTTGTCAGACACAATGTCCAATGGGGTTTGTGACAGACACCCTGTCCAGGAGTGTTTGTGACAAACATACTGTCCAATGGGGTTAGTGAGACACACGCTGTCAAATGGGGTTTGTGACACACACGCTTTCAAATGGGGTTTGTGACAAAAACGCTGTCCAGGGGTGTTTGTGACACACACACTGTCCAGTGACATCTGTGACACACGCGCTGTCCCATGCGGTTATGACACAAACACTGTTCAATGGGGTTTGTGACACACACCCTGTTCAGGGGCATTTGTGACTCAAACGGTTTCCAGGGGTGTTTGTGACACACACACTGGCAAATGGGGTCTGTGAAACACGCAGTCCAATGGGGTTTATGACACACATCCTGTCAAATGGGGTTTGTGACACACACGCTGTTCAGGGGTGTTTGTGACACACACGCTGTCCAATGGGGTTTGTGACACACACGCTGTCTAATGGGGTTTGTGACTCGGACGCTGTCCAAGGGCGTATGTGACACAAACTTTTTCCCGCAGTGTTTGTGACGCACACACTGTCCAATGGGATCTGTGACACACACGCTGTCCAATGGGGTTCGTGACACATACCCTGTCCAACGAGGTTTTGTGACACACGCACTGTACAACGAGGTTTGTGACACACACGCTGTCCAATGGGGTTTGTGACACACATGGCATTCAATGGGGTTTGTGACGGACACACTGTCCAATGGGGTTTGTGACACACACGCTGTCAAATGGGGTTTCTGACACACACCCTCTCCAGGGGCGTTTGTGACACACGCACTCTCCAGGCCTGTTTGTGACACACACGGTGTCCAATGGGGTTTGTGACACACGTGCTGTCCAATTGGGTTTGTGACACACAGGCTGTTTAATGGAGTGCGTGATACACACACTGTCCAAGGGCGTTTTTGACACACACGCTGTCCAATGGGTTTTCTTACACACATGCTGTCCAATGAGGTTTGTGAAACACACACTGTCCAATGGAGTTTGTGACACAAACGCTGTCCAACGCGGTTTCTGACACACACGCTGTCCAATGGGGTTTGAGACACACGTAGTATTCAATTGGGATTGTGACAGACACACCCTGTCCAATGGGGTTTGTGACACACACCCTCTCCAGGGGTGTTTGTGACACACACGCTGCCCAATGGGGTGTGTGACACACACCCTGTCCAGAGATGTTTCTGACACTCAAGCTGTCCAATGGGGTTTGTGACACACACGCTGTCAAATAGGGTTTGTGACACAAACGGTTTCCAGGGGAGTTTGTGACACACACACTGTCCAGGGCTGTTTGTGACACACATGCTGTCCAATGGGGTTTGTGACACACACGCTGTCCAATGGGGTCTGAGACACACACTCTGTCCGAAGGAGTTTGTGACACACACGCTGTCCAATGGGGTTTGTGGCACACACACTCTCCAACGGGGTTTGTGACACACACACTGTCCAATGGGGTTTGTGAGTCGCACGCTATCAAATGGGGTTTGTGACACACACCCTGTCCAGGGGCCCTTGTGACACAAACAGTTTCCAGGGGTGTTTGTGACACACACACTGTCGAATTGGATCTGTGACACACACGCTGTCCAATGGGGTTTGTGACACACGCGCTATCCAACGGGGTTTGTGACACACACGCTGTCCAGTGGAGTTTGAGACACAAGTAGAATTCAATTGGGATTGTGACAGACACACTGTCCAATGCGGTTTGTGACACACACCCTCTCCAGGGGCGTTTCTGACACAAACGGTTTCCAGGGGTGTTAGTGACACACACACTGTCCAGGGCTGTTTGTGACACAAACACTGTCCAATGGGGTTTGTGATACACGTGCTGCCCAACGGGGTTTGTGACACACACACTATCCAATGAGGTGTGAGACACACCCTCACTCCAAAGGAGTTTGTGACACAAACGCAGTCCAATGGGGTTTGTGACACACGCACTGTCCAATGGGGTTTCTGAGTCGCACGCTATCAAATGGGGTTTGTCACAAACACCCTGTCCTGGCGCGTTTGTGACATAAACGGTTTCCAGGAGTGTTTGTGACACACACACTGTCCAATGGGGTCTGTAACACACAGGCTGTCCAATGAGGTCTGTGACACACGTGCTGCCCAACGGGGTTTGTGACACACACGCTGTCCAATGGGGTTTGTGACACACGCGCTGTCCATTGGGGTTTCTGACCCACATGATGTCCAATGGAGTGTGTGACACGCACCCTGTCCAAGGGCGTTTGTGACACACACGCTGTCCAATGAGTTTTCTTACACACACACTGTCCAATGAGGTTTGTCACACAAAAACTGTTCAACGCCGTTTGTGACACAAACCCTGTCCAGGGGTGTTTGTGACACAGACGCTGTCCAATGGGGATTGTGACACATACGCTGTCTAATGGGTTTTGTGACACACACGCTGTTCATGGGAGTGCAAAAAACGATTTCCCGGGGTGTTTGTGATGCACACACTGTCCAATGGGATCTGTGACACTCACGCTGTCCAATGGGGTTCGTGACACACACCCTGTCCAACGAGGTTTTGTGACACACACACTGTACAACGAGGTTTGTGACACACACGCTGTCCAATGGGGTTTGTGACACACACAATGTCCAATGGGGTTTGTGACACGCACGCTGTCTAATGGGGTTTGTGACACACACCCTGTTCAGGGGCGTTTGTGACTCAAATGGTTTCCAGGGGTGTTTGCGACATACACACTGGCCAATGGGGTCTGTGAAACACGCGGTCCAATGGGGTTTGTACCACACACTCTGTCCAATGGGGTTTGTGACACAGGCACCGTCCAACAGGGTTTGTGACAAACACACTGTCCAATGGGGTTTGTGAGACAATCACTATTCAATAGGGATTGTGACAGACACACTGTTCAATGGGGTTTGTGACACACACGCTGTCCAGGGGTGTTTGTGACACACACGCTGTCCAATGAGGTTTGTGACACACACTCTGCCCAACGGGGTTTGCGACACACACGCTGTCCAATGGGGTTTGTGACACACACGCTGTCCAACGGGGTTTGTGACACACACGCTGTCCAATGGGGTTTGTGACAGACACACTGTCCAATGGGGTTTCTGACACACACACTGTCCACGGGTCTTTGTGACACACACTCTGTCCAATGGGTTTGTGACACATACGCTGTCCAATGGGGTTTGTGACACGCGCCCTGTCCAATGGAGTTTGTGACACACATACTGTCCAATGGGGTTTTGTTACACACACACTGTCCTATAGAGTTTGTGACACTCACAGAATTCAATGGGGGTTGTGACAATACACGCTCCAATGGGGTTTTTGCACACACCCTATCCAGGGGCATTTGTGACGCAAATGGTTTCCAGGAGTGTTTGTGACACACACTGTCCAGGGGCGTTTCTGACACACACGCTTTCCAATGGGGTTTGTGACACATGCGCTGTCTAACGGGGTTTTTGACACACACGCTGTCCAATGAGGTGTGTGACACACACCCTGTCCAGGAGTGTTTGTGGCACAAACGTTGTCCAGCGGGGTTTATGACACAATGTCCTGGTTTTGTTAAAAAGAAATTTCTCCAGATGAGGAGAAAGTAAAACGTGCTGAAGAAGCACCACCATATAATACACTTTCAGAGACTGATAAGCAGTATGCACTGTTCACAGATGGATCCTGTCGTCTTGTAGGAAAACATCGAAGGTGGAAAGCTGCTGTGTGGAGTCCCACACGACAAGTTACAGAAGCCACTGAAGGACAAGGTGAATCTAGTCAATTTGCAGAAGTGAAAGCCATCCAGCTGGCTTTGGACATTGCTGAATGAGAAAAGTGGCCAATACTTTATCTCTATACTGACTCATGGATGGTAGCAAATGCCTTGTGGGGGTGGCTACAGCAATGGAAGAAAAACAACTGGCAGCGCAGAGGTAAACCCATTTGAGCTGCCACACTGTGGCAAGACATTGCTGCTCGGCTAGAGAGCCTGCCTGTGAAAGTTCGTCATGTAGATGCTCATGTGCCTAAAAGTCGAGCCACCGAGGAACATCTAAACAACCAACAAGCAGATCAAGCTGCTAAGATTAAAGTAGCTGAGGTGGACTTGGACTGGCAACATAAAGGTGAACTTTTCCTAGCTCGGTGGGCCCATGATGCTTCAGGGCATCAAGGTAGAGATGCAACATATAAATGGGCTCGCGATCGAGGGGTGGATTTAACTATGGACACTATTTCACAGGTTATTCATGAATGTGAAACTTGCGCCGCAATTAAGCAAGCAAAACGGTTAAAGCCTGTATGGTACGGGGGGCGATGGTTAAAGTATAAGTATGGAGAAGCTTGGCAAATTGACTATATTACACTTCCACAAACACGTCAAGGTAAGCGTTATGTACTTACAATGGTGGAAGCAACCACTGGATGGTTGGAAACATATGCCGTACCTCATGCTACAGCCCGAAATACTATCTTGGGCCTTGAAAAGCAAGTCCTTTGGCGACATGGTACACCAGAAAGAATTGAATCAGACAATGGTACTCATTTCAAAAACAGTATTATAGACAATTGGGCCAAAGAACATGGTATTGAGTGGGTATATCATATTCCATATTATGCACCAGCCTCTGGGAAAATTGAAAGGTACAATGGTTTGCTAAAAACTACACTAAAAGCACTTGGTGGTGGAAACTTTAAAAACTGGGATTCACATTTAGCAAAAGCCACTTGGTTGGTCAACACCAGGGGATCAACCAATCGAGCCGGGCCTGCCCAATCAGAAATTCTACGAACTGTAGAAGGAGATAAAGTCCCTGTAGTACACATGAAAAACATGTTAGGAAAGGCAGTCTGGGTTACTCCTGCCTCAGGCAAAGGCAAGCCCATTCGTGGGATTGTTTTTGCCCAGGGACCTGGCAGCACCAGGTGGGTGATGCTTAAGGATGGAGAAGTTCGGTGTGTACCTCAAGGGGATTTGAGTTTAGGTGAAAATATGCAATACTGAACTGCATGATGTGAATTGTCATACTAACAGTATTTAATAAGTATATTTCAGATCAAGACAGTGATGATGAAACAAGAGCTAGCATCTTCGAGTGGCGCCTGACAACTTCTTCGAAGTTGATGTCTTTAACCCACAAACAGTGGTCATGAAATGCACTTGTACCATTTTTCCTGCCCTGGGAAACTGTTGTGACAAAACGAACATAATGAACTTTTCAAAGGATGGTCCACTGATTAAGATTAATTACTCCTGGGTATATATGTACATATGTGTATATATATATATAGTAGTAGTGATTAATTAGATTGTATTGATAGATTGTATTGATAACGTTTAAGTATTCAGTGAATGGCATATTATAAGGGGTGGAATGTCCTGGTTATGTTAAAAACAAATTTCTCTTTCAGTGAATTTCGCCTGTCAACTAAAGCCTTCACATTAACTGCATTTTCCTGGAGAACCAGACACATGTTTTGGTAAAACCTAGCAATGGAATGCAAACTTATTGATAAGCATGGATGGACATCTCGCGAGAGGGGTGACGAGGAACAACTGACCAACTGGGTATAACATTCCATTCATGTGAATACTTCATATAAAATGGGAGATCACAAGGATCTCGCTCTCTTGTTCTTATGGCCGACATTAGGAGAGGACCTTGCTAGTCGTCCCTGCGAACTGAGGCCTAGTGAGAGACTGAATCCAGCTCTGGTTGGCTGTGGAGTCTAATCCAGGACTTTGGGTGCCGGCTCTGCAGTTGCTGAGACTTTCAAGATTGGTTTTGTATATTTTGTATTATTTTCTCTATTCTTATTAGTAGCATTAGTAAAACATCTTTAATTTTTTCCAACTCTCTTCTCTCTGTCCTTCTTTTTTCCTCCTAATCGCCTCTCCTGAGTGGAAGGGGGGAGAGGGAGGGGCAAAAAGTGGGAAGTGGGGGGGAGAGGTGGTTAACAATACATCTGCCAGGGTTTTATTGTCACCCCGCAATCTTAACCCTCGACACACACACACTGTCCAATGGCGTTTGTGACACACACGCTGTCCAATGGGTTTTCTTACGCACACACTGTCCAATGAGGTTTGTGACACGCACAGTGTTCAATGCGGTTTGTGAAACACACCCTATCCAGGAGTGTTTGTAACACACACATGCTGTCCAATGGGGTTTGTGGCACACACGCTATCCAATGGGGTTTGTGACACACACTCTATCCAATGGTATTTGTGAAACAAATGCTGTCCAATGGGGTTTGTAACACACAAGTTGTACAATGGGCTTTCTGACACACGCACTGTCCAACGGTGTTTGTGACACGCACACTGTCCAATGGGGCTTGTGACTCACACGCTGTCAAATGGGGCTTGTAACACACACACTGTCCAGGGGCGTTTGTGACACAAACGGTTTCCAGGGGAGTTTGTGACACGCACACTATCCAATGGGGTTTGTGACACACACGCTGTCCAATAGGGTGTGTGACACACACACTGTCCAATGGGGTTAGTGACACAAGCGCTGTCAAATGGGGTTTCTGACAACCACGTTGTCCAATGCGGTTTGTGACACAACCACTATTCAATGGGGATTGTGACAGACACACTGTCCAATGGGTTTGTGACACACACTCTATCCAATGGCGTTTGTGACACACACGCTGTCGAATAGGATTTGTGACACACAGGCTGTACAATGGGGTTTGTGAGACACACCCTCTCCAGGAGCGTTTGTGACACAAGCGGTGTCTAGGGGGGTTTGTGACACACACACTATGAAATGAGGTCTGTGACACACACACTGTCCAGTGCCGTTTGTGAGGCAAACGCTGTTCAATGGGGTTTGTGACATACGCTGTCCAATGGGGTTTGTGACACAGACGTTTTCCAACGGGGATTGTGACACAAGCGGTGTCCAAGGGTGTTTGTGACACACACGCTGTCCAATGGGGTTTGTGACACACACACTGTTCAATAGGTTTACTTACACACAGGGGGTTCAATGAGGTTTGTGACACACACAGTGTTCAATGGGGTTTGTGATACACTCCCTGTCCAGGGGTGTTTGTGACACAAACACTGTCCAATGGGGTTGGTGACACACACTCTATATAATTGAGTTTGTTTCACAAATGCTGACCAATGGGGTTTGTGACACACACGCTGTTCAATAGGTTTACGTACACACACGCTGTTCAATGAGGTTTGTGACACACACAGTGTTCAATGGGGTTTGTGATACAGACCCCGTCCAGGGGTGTTTGTGACACACACGCTGTCCAATGGGGTTTGTGACACACACGCTATCCAACGGGGTTTGTGACACACGCGCTGTCCAATGGGGTTTGTGACACACACACTGTACAATGGGGTTTGTGACACACACACTGTCAAATGGGGTTTGTGACACACATCCTCTCCAGGAGCGTTTGTGAAACAAGCGGTGTCCAGTGGGGTTTCTGACACACACAGTATCCAATGAGGTCTGTGACGCACGTGCTGTCCAATGCCCTTTGTGACACAAACGCTCTTCAGTGGGGTTTGTGACATACGATATCCAATAGGGCTTGTGACACACACGCTGTCCAGTAGGGTTTGTGACACTCACACTGTCCAATGAGGTTTCTGACACACACACTGTAAAATGGGGTTTGTGTCACACACCCTGTCCAGGAGCGTTTGTGACACAAGCGGTGTCCAGGGGGGTTTCTGAAACACACTCTGTCCAATGAGGTCTGTGGTACACACGCTGTCGAATGTGGTTTGTGACACAAACGCTCTTCAATGGGGTTTGTGACATACGATGTCCAATGGGGTTTGTGACACACACGCAGTCCAATGGAGTTTGTGACACACGCGCTGTCCAACGGGGTTTGTGACAAACACGCTGTTCAATGGCGTTTGTGACACACAGGCTGTCCAATGGGGTGTGTGACACACACGCTGTCCAATGGGCTTTGTGACACACACACTGTTCAACGGTGTTTGTGACACGCACACTGTCCAATGGGGTTTGTGACTCGCACGCTGTCAAATGGGGTTGGTGACAAACACTCTGTCAAGGGGCGTTTGTGACACAAACAGTTTCCAGGGGAGTTTGTGACACACACACTATCCAATGGGGTCTGTGAGACACACGCTGTCCAATAGGATATGTGACACACACACTGTCCAGTGGGGTTAGTGACACACCTGCTGTCAAATGGGGTTTGTGACAACCACGCTGTCCAACGCGGTTTCTGACAAAACCACTATTCAATGGGGATTGTGACAGACACACTGTCCAATGGGTTTGTGACACACACGCTGTCCAATGGCGTTTGTGACACACACGCTGTCGAATAGGATTTGTGACACACATGCTGTACAATGGGGTTTGTGACACACACCCTCTCAAGGAGAGTTTGTGACACAAGCGTTGTCCAGGGGGGTTTGTGACACACACACTATGAAATGAGGACTGTGACACACACGCTTTCCAATAGGGTTTCTTACACACACCCTGTCCAGGGGTGTTTGTGACACGCACGCTGTCCAATGGGGTTTCTTACTCACACTCTATCAAATGGGGTTTGTGACACACATGCTTTCCAGAGGTGTTTGTGACAGACACCCTGTCCAGGGGCGTTTGTAACACAAACGGTGTCCAGGGGGGTTTGTGACACACACGCTGTCCAATGGGGTTTGTGACACACACGCTATCCAACGGGGTTTGTGACACACGCGCTGTCCAATGGGGTTTGTGACACACACACTGTACAATGAGGTTTGTGACACACACACTGTCAAATGGGGTTTGTGACACACATCCTCTCCAGGAGCGTTTGTGAAACAAGCGGTGTCCAGTAAGGTTTCTGACACACACAGTATCCAATGAGGTCTGTGACGCACGTGCTGTCCAATGCCCTTTGTGACACAAACGCTCTTCAGTGGGGTTTGTGACATACGATATCCAATAGGGCTTGTGACACACACGCTGTCCAGTAGGGTTTGTGACACTCACACTGTTCAATGAGGTTTCTGACACACACACTGTAAAATGGGGTTTGTGTCACACACCCTGTCCAGGAGCGTTTGTGACACAAGCGGTGTCCAGGGGGGTTTCTGAAACACACTCTGTCCAATGAGGTCTGTGGTACACACGCTGTCGAATGTGGTTTGTGACACAAACGCTCTTCAATGGGGTTTGTGACATACGATGTCCAATGGGGTTTGTGACACACACGCAGTCCAATGGAGTTTGTGACACACGCGCTGTCCAACGGGGTTTGTGACAAACACGCTGTTCAATGGCGTTTGTGACACACAGGCTGTCCAATGGGGTGTGTGACACACACGCTGTCCAATGGGCTTTGTGACACACACACTGTTCAACGGTGTTTGTGACACGCACACTGTCCAACGGGGTTTGTGACTCGCACGCTGTCAAATGGGGTTGGTGACAAACACTCTGTCAAGGGGCGTTTGTGACACAAACAGTTTCCAGGGGAGTTTGTGACACACACACTATCCAATGGGGTCTGTGAGACACACACTGTCCAATAGGATATGTGACACACACACTGTCCAGTGGGGTTAGTGACACACGCGCTGTCAAATGGGGTTTGTGACAACCACGCTGTCCAACGCGGTTTCTGACAAAACCACTATTCAATGGGGATTGTGACAGACACACTGTCCAATGGGTTTGTGACACACACGCTGTCCAATGGCGTTTGTAACACACACGCTGTCGAATAGGATTTGTGACACACATGCTGTACAATGGGGTTTGTGACACACACCCTCTCAAGGAGAGTTTGTGACACAAGCGTTGTCCAGGGGGGTTTGTGACACACACACTATGAAATGAGGACTGTGACACACACGCTTTCCAATAGGGTTTCTTACACACACCCTGTCCAGGGGTGTTTGTGACACGCACGCTGTCCAATGGGGTTTCTTACTCACACTCTATCAAATGGGGTTTGTGACACACATGCTTTCCAGAGGTGTTTGTGACAGACACCCTGTCCAGGGGCGTTTGTAACACAAACCGTGTCCAGGGGGGTTTGTGACACACACGCTGTCCAAAGGGGTTTGTGATATACACGCTGTACAATAGGGTTTGTTACACACACCCTGTCCAGGGGCGTTTGTGACACACACGCTGTCCAATTGGGTTTTTGACACACACTGTCCAACGGGGTTTGTGACACACACGCTGTCCAATGGGGTTTGTGAAACACACTCTGTATAATGGAGTACGTATCACAAACGCTGACCAATGGGGTTTGTGACACACACGCTGTTCAATAGGTTTACTTACACACAGGAGGTTCAATGAGGTTTGTGACACACACAGTGTTCAATGGGGTTTGTGATACACTCCCTGTCCAGGGGTGTTTGTGACACAAACACTGTCCAATGGGGTTGGTGACACACACTCTATATAATTGAGTTTGTTTCACAAATGCTGACCAATGGGGTTTGTGACACACACGCTGTTCAATAGGTTTACGTACACACACGCTGTTCAATGAGGTTTGTGACACACACAGTGTTCAATGGGGTTTGTGATACAGACCCCGTCCAGGGGTGTTTGTGACACACACGCTGTCCAATGGGGTTTGTGACACACACGCTATCCAACGGGGTTTGTGACACACGCGCTGTCCAGTGGGATTTGTGACACACACACTGTACAATGGGGTTTGTGACACACACACTGTCAAATGGGGTTTGTGACACACATCCTCTCCAGGAGCGTTTGTGAAACAAGCGGTGTCCAGTGGGGTTTCTGACACACACAGTATCCAATGAGGTCTGTGACGCACGTGCTGTCCAATGCCCTTTGTGACACAAACGCTCTTCAGTGGGGTTTGTGACATACGATATCTAATAGGGCTTGTGACACACACGCTGTCCAGTAGGGTTTGTGACACTCACACTGTCCAATGAGGTTTCTGACACACACACTGTAAAATGGGGTTTGTGTCACACACCCTGTCCAGGAGCGTTTGTGACACAAGTGGTGTCCAGGGGGGTTTCTGAAACACACTCTGTCCAATGAGGTCTGTGGTACACACGCTGTCGAATGTGGTTTGTGACACAAACGCTCTTCAATGGGGTTTGTGACATACGATGTCCAATGGGGTTTGTGAGACACACGCAGTCCAATGGAGTTTGTGACATACACCCTGTCCAATGGGCTTTGTGACACACACGCTGTTCAATGGCGTTTGTGACACACAGGCTGTCCAATGGCGTGTGTGACACACACGCTGTCCAATGGGCTTTGTGACACACACACTGTTCAACGGTGTTTGTGACACGCACACTGTCCAATGGGGTTTGTGACTCGCACGCTGTCAAATGGGGTTGGTGACACACACTCTGTCAAGGGACGTTTGTGACACAAACAGTTTCCAGGGGAGTTTGTGACACACACACTATCCAATGGGGTCTGTGAGACACACGCTGTCCAATAGGGTATGTGACACACACACTGTCCAGTGGGGTTAGTGACACACGCGCTGTCAAATGGGGTTTGTGACAACCACGCTGTCCAACGCGGTTTCTGACAAAACCACTATTCAATGGGGATTGTGACAGACACACTGTCCAATGGGTTTGTGACACACACGCTGTCCAATGGCGTTTGTGACACACATGCTGTCGAATAGGATTTGTGACACACATGCTGTACAATGGGGTTTGTGACACACACCCTCTCAAGGAGAGTTTGTGACACAAGCGTTGTCCAGGGGGGTTTGTGACACACACACTATGAAATGAGGACTGTGACACACACGCTTTCCAATAGGGTTTCTTACACACACCCTGTCCAGGGGTGTTTGTAACACGCACGCTGTCCAATGGGGTTTCTTACTCACACTCTATCAAATGGGGTTTGTGACACACATGCTTTCCAGAGGTGTTTGTGACAGACACCCTGTCCAGGGACGTTTGTAACACAAACGGTGTCCAGGGGGGTTTGTGACACACACGCTGTCCAAAGGGGTTTGTGATATACACGCTGTACAATAGGGTTTGTTACACACACCCTGTCCAGGGGCGTTTGTGACACACATGCTGTCCAATTGGGTTTTTGACACACACTGTCCAACGGGGTTTGTGACACACACGCTGTCCAATGGGGTTTGTGACACACACTCTATATAATGGAGTACGTATCACAAACGCTGACCAATGGGGTCTGTGACACACACGCTGTTCAATAGGTTTACGTACACACACGCTGTTCAATGAGGTTTGTGACACACACAGTGTTCAATGGGGTTTGTGATACACTCCCTGTCCAGGGGTGTTTGTGACACATACGCTGTCCAATGGGGTTTGTGACACAGACTCTATATAATTGAGTTTGTTTCACAAACGCTGACCAATGGGGTTTGTGACACACACGCTGTTCAATAGGTTTACGTACACACACGCTGTTCAATGAGGTTTGTGACACACACAGTGTTCAATGGGGTTTGTGATACACACCTCGTCCAGGGGTGTTTGTGATATACACGCTGTCCAATGGGGTTTGTGACACACACGCTATCCAACGGGGTTTGTGAGACATGCGCTGTCCAATGGGGTTTGTGACACACACACTGTACAATGAGGTTTGTGACACACACACTGTCAAATGGGGTTTGTGACACACATCTTCTCCAGGAGCGTTTGTGAAACAAGTGGTGTCCTGTGGGGTTTCTAACACACACAGTATCCAATGAGGTCTGTGACGCACGTGCTGTCCAATGCCCTTTGTGACACAAACGCTCTTCAGTGGGGTTTGTGACATACGATATCCAATAGGGCTTGTGACACACACGCTGTCCAGTAGGGTTTGTGACACTCACACTGTACAATGAGGTTTCTGACACACACACTGTCAAATGGGGTTTGTGACACACATCCTCTCCAGGAGCGTTTGTGACACAAGCGGTGTCCAGTGGGGTTTCTAACACACACAGTATCCAATGAGGTCTGTGACGCACGTGCTGTTCAATGCCCTTTGTGACACAAACGCTCTTCAGTGGGGTTTGTGACATACGATATCCAATAGGGCTTGTGACACACACGCTGTCCAGTAGGGTTTGTGACACTCACACTGTCCAATGAGGTTTCTGACACACACACTGTAAAATGGGGTTTGTGTCACACACCCTGTCCAGGAGCGTTTGTGACACAAGCGGTGTCCTGGGGGGTTTCTGAAACACACTCTGTCCAATGAGGTCTGTGGTACACACGCTGTCGAATGTGGTTTGTGACACAAACGCTCTTCAATGGGGTTTGTGACATACGATGTCCAATGGGGTTTGTGAGACACACGCAGTCCAATGGAGTTTGTGACACATGCGATGTCCAACGGGGTTTGTGACACACACGCTGTTCAATGGCGTTTGTGACACACAGGCTGTCCAATGGGGTGTGTGACACACACGCTGTCCAATGAACTTTGTGACACACACGCTGTTCAACGGTGTTTGTGACACGCACACTGTCCAATGGGGTTTGTGACTCGCACGCTGTCAAATGGGGTTGGTGACACACACTCTGTCAAGGGACGTTTGTGACACAAACAGTTTCCAGGGGAGTTTGTGACACACACACTATCCAATGGGGTCTGTGAGACACACGCTGTCCAATAGGGTATGTGACACACACACTGTCCAGTGGGGTTAGTGACACACGCGCTGTCAAATGGGGTTTGTGACAACCACGCTGTCCAACGCGGTTTCTGACAAAATCACTATTCAATGGGGATTGTGACAGACACACTGTCCAATGGGTTTGTGACACACACGCTGTCCAATGGCGTTTGTGACACACATGCTGTCGAATAGGATTTGTGACACACATGCTGTACAATGGGGTTTGTGACACACACTCTCTCAAGGAGAGTTTGTGACACAAGCGTTGTTCAGGGGGGTTTGTGACACACACACTATGAAATGAGGTCTGTGACACACACACCGTCCAGTGCCGTTTGTGACACGAACGCTGTTCAATGAAGTTTGTGACATACGCTGTCCAATGGGGTTTGTGACACAGACGCTGTCCAATGGGGTTTGTGACACACGCTCTGTCCAATGGGGATTGTGACACAAGCGGTGTCCAGGGGGGGTTGTGACACACACACTGTCCAGGGGTGTTTGTGAAACACACGCTGTCCAATGGGGTTTGAGACACATAGGTTGTCCAATGGGGTTTGTGACACACAGGCTGTCCAATAGGGTGTGTGACACACACCCTGGCCAATGAGGTTTGTGACACACACGCTGTCAAATGAGGTTTGTGACACACACCCTGTCCAGGGGAGTTTGTGACACAAACGGTTTCCAGGGGTGTTTGTAACACACACACTATCCAATGGGGTTTGTGACACACGCGTTGTCCAAAGGGTTTGTGACACACACGCTGTCCAATGGGGTTTGTGACACAGACAGTATTGAATGGGGATTGTAACAGACACAGTATTCAATGTGGATTGTGACAGATACACTCTCCAGGGGTGTTTGTGACACACACCCTGTCCAGGGCTGTTTGTGCCACTCAAGCTGTACAATGGGGTTTGTGACACACGCGCTATCAAATGGCATTTGTGACACACACCATGTCCAGGTGGGTTTTTGACACAAGCAGTGTCCAGGGGTGTTTGTGACTCACACCCTGTCCAGGGGTGTTTGTGACACAAAGGTTTTGCGGGGGTATTTCTGACACACTCGCTGTTCAATGGGTTTTGTGACTCCCACGCTGTCCAATGGGGTTAGTGACACACACGATGTCAAATGGGGTTTGTGACAACCACGCTGTCCAATGGGGTTTGTGACACAACCACTATTCAATGGGGATTGTGACAGACACACTGTCCAATGGGTTTGTGACACACATGCTGTCGAATAGGATTTGTGACACACATGCTGTACAATGGGGTTTGTGACACACACGCTGTCCAATGACGTTTGTGACACACAGTCTGTCCAATGGGGTGTTTGACACACACCCTGTCCAATGGGCTTTCTGACACACACACTGTCCAATGGGGTTTGTGACACACAGGCTGTCCAATCGGGTTTGTGACACACACCCTGTTCAGGGGTGTTTGTTCCCCAAGCGCTGTCCAGGGGGGTTTGTAACACACACACTGACCAATGGGGTTTGTGACACATACGCTGTCCAATGGGGTATGTGACACACACACTGTCCAAAGGGTTTTGTGACACACACACTGTGCAGTGGGGTTTCTGACACACACAGTATTCAATGGGGATTGTGACAGAGAGACTGTCCAATGGGGTGTGTGACACACACGCTGTTCAATGAGGTTTGTGACACACACGCAGTCGAATAGGATTTGTGACACACAGGCTGTACAATGACGTTTGTGACAGACATCCTGTCCAGGGGCGTTTGTGACTCACACACTGTCCAAAAGCGGTTTGTGAAACACACGCTGTCCAAAGAGGTTTGTGACACACACCTGTCGAGGGGGGTTTCTGACACACACGCTGTCCAATGGGGTATGTGACACACGCGCTGTCCAACGGGGTTTGTGACACACACGCTGTCCAATGAGGTTTGTGACACACATGCTGTCGAGTAGGATTTGTGACACACATGCTGTACAATGGGGTTTGTGAAACACACCCTCTCCAGGAGCATTTGTGACACAAGCGGTGTCCAGGGGGTTTTGTTACACACACACTATGAAATGCGGTCTGTGACACACACACTGTCCAGTGCCGTTTGTGACACAAACGCTGTTCAATGGGGTTTGTGACATACGCTGTCCAATGAGGTTTGTGACACAGACGCTGTCCAATGGGGATTGTGACACACACCCTGTCCAAAGGGGATTGTGACACAACCGGTGTCCAGGGGGGTTGTGACACACACACTGTCAAGGAGTGTTTGTGACACACACGTTGTCCCATGGGGTTTGTTACACACAGGCTGTCCAATAGGGTGTGTGACACACACCCTGTCCAATGGCCTTTGTGACACACCCGCTGTCCAATGGGATTAGTGACACACATGCTGTCAAATGGGGTTTGTGACACACCCTGTCCAGGGGAGTTTGTGACACAAACGGTTTCCAGGGGTGTTTGTGACACACACATTATCCAATGGCATCTGTGAAACACACGTTGCCAGTGCGGTTTGTGACACACACACTGTCCAATGGAGTTTCTGACACACGCGCTGTCCAATGGGGTTTGTGACACACACGCTGTCCACTGGGGTTGGTGACACACACGCTGTCAAATGGAGTTTTTGACAAACACGCTGTCCAATGGGGTTTGTGACACAACCACTATTCAATGGAGATTGTGACAGATACACTGTCCAATGGGTTTGGGACACACACGCTGTCCAATGGGGTTTGTGACACACAGACTGTCGAATAGGATTTTTGACACACAGGCTTTACGATGGGGTTTGTGATACACACCCCGTCCAGGGGTGTTTGTGACACACACGCTGTCCAATGGGGTTTGTGACACACACGCTATCCAACGGGGTTTGTGACACACGCGCTGTCCAATGGGGTTTGTGACACACACACTGTACAAAGGGATTTTGACACACACACTGTCAAATGGGGTTTGTGACACACACCCTCTCCAGGAGCGTTTGTGAAACAAGCGGTGTCCAGTGGGGTTTCTGACACACACAGTATCCAATGAGATCTGTGACGCACGTGCTGTCCAATGCCCTTTGTGACACAAATGCTCCTCAGTGGGGTTTGTGACATACGCTATCCAATAGGACTTGTGACACACACGGTGTTCAGTGGGGTTTGTGACACTCACACTGTCCAATGAGGTTTCTGACACACACACTGTAAAATGGGGTTTGTGACACACACCCTGTCCAGGAGCGTTTGTGACACAAGCGGTGTCCAGGGGGGTTTCTGAAACACACTCTGTCCAATGAGGTCTGTGGTACACACGCTGTCCAATGTGGTTTGTGACACAAACGCTGTTCAATGGGGTTTGTGACATACGATGTCCAACGGGGTTTGTGACATACGATGTCCAATGGAGTTTGTGACACACAGGCTGTCCAATGGGGTGTGTGACACACACCCTGTCCAATGGGCTTTGTGACACACACACTGTCCAATGGGCTTTGTGACACATAGGCTGTCCAATCTGGTTTGTCACACACACCCTGTCCAATGGGCTTTGTGACACACACACTGTTCAACGGTGTTTGTGACACGCACACTGTCCAATGGGGTTTGTGACTCGCACGCTGTCAAATGGGGTCGGTGACACACACTCTGTCAAGGGGCGTTTGTGACACAAACATTTTCCAGGGGAGTTTGTGACACACACACTATCCAATGGGGTCTGTGAGACACACGCTGTCCAATAGGGTGTGTGACACACACACTGTCCAGTGGGGTTAGTGACACACGCGCTGTCAAATGGAGTTTGTGACAACCACGCTGTCCAACGCGGTTTCTGACAAAACCACTATTCAATGGGGATTGTGACAGACACACTGTCCAATGGGTTTGTGACACACACGCTGTACAATGGCGTTTGTGACACACACGCTGTCGAATAGGATTTGTGACACACATGCTGTACAATGGGGTTTGTGACACACACCCTCTCAAGGAGAGTTTGTGACACAAGCGTTGTCCAGGGGGGTTTGTGACACACACACTATGAAATGAGGACTGTGACACACACACTGTCCAGTGCCGTTTGTGACACAAACGCTGTTCAATGGAGTTTGTGATATACGCTGTCCAATGGGGTTTGTGACACAGACGCTGTCCAATGGGGTTTGTGACACACGCTCTGTCCAATGGGGATTGTGACACAAGCGGTGTCCAGGGAGGGTTGTGACACACACACTGTCCAGGGGTGTTTGTGAAACACACGCTGTCCAATGGGGTTTGTGACACACAGGTTGTCCAATGGGGTTTGTGACACACAGGCTGTCCAATAGGGTGTGTGACACACACCCTGGCCAATGGGGTTTGTGACACACACGCTGTCAAATGGGGTTTGTGACACACACCCTGTCCAGGGGAGTTTGTGACACAAACAGTTTCCAGGGGTGTTTGTGACACACACACTGTCCAATGAGGTTTGTGACACACGCGTTGTCCAAAGGATTTGTGACACACACGCTGTCCAATGGGGTTTGTGACACAGACAGTATTGAATGGGGATTGTAACAGACACAGTATTCAATGTGGATTGTGACAGATACACTGTCCAGGGGTGTTTGTGACACACACCCTGTCCAGGGCTGTTTGTGCCACTCAAGCTGTACAATGGGGTTTGTGACACACACGCTATCAAATGGCATTTGTGACACACACCATGTCCAGGGGGTTTTTTGACACAAGCAGTGTCCAGGGATGTTTGTGACTCACACCCTGTCCAGGGGTGTTTGTGACTCACACCCTGTCCAGGGGTGTTTGTGACACAAAGGTTTTGCGGGGGTATTTCTGACACACTCGCTGTCCAATGGGGTTTGTGACTCCCACGCTGTGCAATGGGGTTAGTGACACACACGATGTCCAATGGGGTTTGTGACAACCACACTGTCCAATGGGGTTTGTGACACAACCACTATTCAATGGGGATTGTGACAGACACACTGTCCAATGGGTTTGTGACACACATGCTGTCGAATAGGATTTGTGACACACATGCTGTACAATGGGGTTTGTGACACACACGCTGTCCAATGGCGTTTGTGACACACAGGCTGTCCAATGGGGTGTTTGACACACACCCGCTGTCCAATGGGCTTTGTGACACACACACTGTCCAATGGGGTTTGTGACACACAGGCTGTCCAATCGGGTTTGTGACACACAACCTGTCCAGGGGTGTTTGTTCCCCAAGCGCTGTCCAGGGGGGTTTGTAACACACACAATGACCAATGGGGTTTGTGACACACACACTGTCCAAAGGGTTTTGTGACACACACACTGTGCAGTGGGGTTTCTGACACACACAGTACTCAATGGGGATTGTGACAGAGAGACTGTCCAATGGGCTGTGTGACACACACGCTGTTCAATGAGGTTTGTGACACACACGCAGTCGAATAGAATTTGTGACACACAGGCTGTACAATGGCGTTTGTGACAGACACCCTGTCCAGGGGCGTTTGTGACTCACACACTGTCCAAAAGGGGTTTGTGACACACACTTCTCCAGGGGGGTTTCTGACACACACGCTGTCCAATGGGGTATGTGACACACGCGCTGTCCAACGGGGTTTGTGACACACACGCTGTCCAATGAGGTTTGTGACACACATGCTGTCGAGTAGGATTTGTGACACACATGCTGTACAATGGGGTTTGTGAAACACACCCTCTCCAGGAGCATTTGTGACACAAGCGGTGTCCAGGGGGTTTTGTGACACACACACTATGAAATGCGGTCTGTGACACACACACTGTCCAGTGCCGTTTGTGACACAAACGCTGTTCAATGGGGTTTGTGACATACGCTGTCCAATGAGGTTTGTGACACAGACGCTGTCCAATGCGGTTTGTGACACACACCCTGTCCAAAGAGGATTGTGACACAACCGGTGTCCAGGGGGGTTGTGACACACACACTGTCAAGGAGTGTTTGTGACACACACGTTGTCCCATGGGGTTTGTTACACACAGGCTGTCCAATAGGGTGTGTGACACACACCCTGTCCAATGGCCTTTGTGACACACCCGCTGTCCAATGGGGTTAGTGACACACATGCTGTCAAATGGGGTTTGTGACACACCCTGTCCAGGGGAGTTTGTGACACACCCTGTCCAGGAGCGTTTGTGACACAAGCGGTGTCCAGGGGGGTTTCTGAAACACACTCTGTCCAATGAGGTCTGTGGTACACACGCTGTCCAATGTGGTTTGTGACACAAACGCTGTTCAATGGGGTTTGTGACATACGATGTCCAACGGGGTTTGTGACATACGATGTCCAATGGAGTTTGTGACACACAGGCTGTCCAATGGGGTGTGTGACACACACCCTGTCCAATGGGCTTTGTGACACACACACTGTCCAATGGGCTTTGTGACACACAGGCTGTCCAATCTGGTTTGTCACACACACCCTGTCCAATGGGCTTTGTGACACACACACTGTTCAACGGTGTTTGTGACACGCACACTGTCCAATGGGGTTTGTGACTCGCACGCTGTCAAATGGGGTCGGTGACACACACTCTGTCAAGGGGCGTTTGTGACACAAACATTTTCCAGGGGAGTTTGTGACACACACACTATCCAATGGGGTCTGTGAGACACACGCTGTCCAATAGGGTGTGTGACACACACACTGTCCAGTGGGGTTAGTGACACACGCGCTGTGAAATGGGGTTTGTGACAACCACGCTGTCCAATGCGGTTTCTGACAAAACCACTATTCAATGGGGATTGTGACAGACACACTGTCCAATGGGTTTGTGACACACACGCTGTCCAATGGCGTTTGTGACACACACGCTGTCGAATAGGATTTGTGACACACATGCTGTACAATGGGGTTTGTGACACACACCCTCTCAAGGAGAGTTTGTGACACAAGTGTTGTCCAGGGGGGTTTGTGACACACACACTATGAAATGAGGACTGTGACACACACACTGTCCAGTGCCGTTTGTGACACAAACGCTGTTCAATGGAGTTTGTGACATACGCTGTCCAATGGGGTTTGTGACACAGACGCTGTCCAATGGGGTTTGTGACACACGCTCTGTCCAATGGGGATTGTGACACAAGCGGTGTCCAGGGGGGGTTGTGACACACACACTGTCCAGGGGTGTTTGTGAAACACACGCTGTCCAATAGGGTTTGTGACACACAGGTTGTCCAATGGGGTTTGTGACACACAGGCTGTCCAATAGGGTGTGTGACACACACCCTGTCCAGGGGAGTTTGTGACTCAAACGGTTTCCAGGGGTGTTTGTGACACACACACTATCCAATGGGGTTTGTGACACACGCGCTGTCCAAAGGGTTTGTGATAGACACGCTGTCCAATGGGGTTTGTGACACAGACAGTATTGAATGGGGATTGTAACAGACACAGTATTCAATATGGATTGTGACAGATACACTCTCCAGGGGTGTTTGTGACACACACCCTGTCCAGGGCTGTTTGTGCCACTCAAGCTGTACAATGGGGATTGTGACACACGCGCTATCAAATGGCATTTGTGACACACACCATGTCCAGGTGGGTTTTTGACAGAAACGGTGTCCAGGGGTGTTTGTGACTCACACCCTGTCCAGGGGTGTTTGTGACACAAACGTTTTGCGGGGGTATTTCTGACACACTCGTTGTCCAATGGGGTTTGTGACTCCCACGCTATCCAATGGGGTTAGTGGCACACACGATGTCAAATGGGGTTTGTGACAACCACGATGTCCAATGGGGCTTGTGACACAACCACTATTCAATGGGGATTGTGAGACACACGCTGTCCAATGTGGTTTGTGACACACATGCAGTCCAATCGGGTTTGTGTCACACACGCTGTCCAATGGGATGTGTGACACGCACCCTGTCCAATAGGCTTTGTGACACACACACTATCCAATCAGGTTTGTGACACACAGGCTGTCCAATCGGGTTTGTAACACACAGGCTGTCCAAAGGGATTTGTGACACACACCCTGTCCATGTGCGTTTTTGACACAAACGTTTTCCAGGGGTGTTTGTAAAACACACGCTGTCCAGAGCGTTTCTGACACAAGCAGTGTCCAGGAGGGTTTGTGACACACACGCTGTCCAATGAGGTCTGTCACACACACGCTGTCCAATGCGGTTTGTGAGACAAACGTTGTTCGATGGGGTTTGTGACATACGCTATCCAATGGGGTTTGTGACACACGCCATCCAATGTGGTTTGTGACACACAGACTGTCCAATGAGGTGTGTGATACGCACCCTGTCCAATGGGATTTGTGACACACACACTATCCAATCAGGTTTTTGACACACAGGCTGTCCAATAGGGTTTGTGACACACAGTCTATCCAGTCGTGTTTGTGCCCCAAGCGCTGTCCAGGGGGGTTTGTAACACACACACTGACCAATGGAGTTTGTGACACACAGGCTGTCCAATGTGGTATGTGACACACGCACTGTCTAAAGGGGTTTGTGACACACACACTGTCCAATGGGGTTTCTGACAAACACAGTATTCCATAGGGATTGTGACAGACAGACTGTCCAATGGGGTGTGTGACACACACGCTCTCCAATAGGATTTGTGACACACACGGTGTCGAATAGGATTTGTGACACACAGGCTGTACAATGGGGTTTGTGACACACACCCTGTCCAGGGGCGTTTGTGACACAAACGGTGTCCAGCGAGGTTTGTGACACACACGCTGTCCAATAGGATTTGTAACACACACGCTGTCGAATAGGATTTGTGACACACAGGCTGTACAATGGGGTTTGTGACACACACCCTGTCCAGGGGTGTTTGTGACACAAACGGTGTCCAGCGAGGTTTGTGACACACACGCTGTCCAATGGGGTTTGTGACACACACGCTGTCGAATAGGATTTGTGACACACAGGCTGTCCAATAGGGTTTGTGACACACACCCTGTCGAGGGGTGTTTGTGATACGCACGCTGTCCAATGGGGTTTCTGACATACGCTGTCCAATGGGGTTTGTGACACACACGCTGTCCAATGGGGTTTGTGACACACAGTGTTTCCAATGGGGTGTGTGGCACACAGGTTGTCCAATGGGATTTGTCACACACGCGATGTCCAACGGGGATTGTGACACACACGCTGACCAATTGGGTTTCTGACACACACACTGTCCAATGTGTTTTCTTACACACATGCTGTTCAATGAGGTTTGTGACACACACAGTGTTCAGTGGGGTTTGTGATACACACCCTGTCCAGGGGTGTTTGTGACACACACGCTGTCTAGTGCCGTTTGTGACACAAACGCTGTGCAATGGGGTTTGTCACACACGCGCTGTCCAACGGGGATTGTGACACACACGTTGACCAATTGGGTTTCTGACACACACGCTGTCCAATGTGTTTTCTTACACACATGTTGTTCAATGAGGTTTGTGACACACACAGTGTTCAATGGGGTTTGTGATACACACCCTGTCCAGGGGTGTTTGTGACACACACGCTGTCCAATGCCGTTTGTGACACAAACGCCGTTCTATGGCGTTTGTGACATACCCTGTCCAATGGGGTTTCTGATACACATGCTGTGAAATGGGTTTTGTGACACACACCCTGTCCAACGGGGATTGTGACACAAGCGGAGTCCAGGGGGGTTTGTGACACACACACTGTCCAGGGGTGTTTGTGACACACACGCTGTCCAATGGGGTTTGTGACACACGCACTGTCCAACGGGGTTTGTGACACACACCCTGTCCAATAGGCTTTGTGACACACACACTGTCCAATAGGTTTTCTGACACACACGCTGTCCAATAGGGTTTGTGACACACACCCTGTCCAGGAGCGTTTGTGACTAAAACGGTTTCCAGTGTTGTTTGAGACACACACACTGTGCAGGGCTGTTTGTGACACAGATGGTGTCCAATGAGGTTTCTGACAAACACACTGTCCAATGAGGTTTTGGACACACACCCTGTCCAGGGGCATTTTTGTCCCATGCGGTGTGCAGGGGGGTTTCTAACACACACACTGTCCAATGGGGTTTGTGATACACACCCTGTGCAGGGCTGTTCGTGACAGACGCGCTGTCCAACGGGGTTTGTGACACACACGCTGTCCAATGGGGTTTGTGACACAGACAGTATTCAATGGGGATTGTAACAGACACAGTATTCAAAGGGGATTGTGACAGATACACTGTCCAGGGTGTTTGTGACACACACTCTTTCCAGGGATGTTTGTGACACTCAAGCTTTCCAATGGGGTTTGTGACACACACGCTATCAAATGGCATTTGTGACACACACCATGTCCAGGGGGTTTTTGACACAAGCGGTGTCCAGGGGTGTTTGTGACTCACACCCTGTCCACGGGTGTTTGTGACACAAACGGTTTGCGGGGCTATTTCTGACACACTCGCTGTCCAATGGGATTTGTGACTCCCACGCTGTCCAATAGGGTTTGTAACACACACCCTGTCCAGGGGTGTTTGTGACACAGACACTGTCCAATGGGATCTTTGACACACATGCTTTCCAATGGGGTTTGTGACACACACGGTGTCCAATGGGGTTTGTGACACACGCGATGTCCAATGGTGTTTTTGACACACACACTGTCCAATGGGTTTGTGACACACACGCTATCCAATGGGTTTTGTGACACACACGCTGTCCAAAGGTGTTTGTGAAACAAACGCTGTCCAATGGGGCTTGTGACTCGCACGCTGTCAAATAGAGTTTGTGACACACACCCTGTCAAGGGGCGTTTGTGACACAAACGGTTTCCAGGGGTTTTTGTGACACACACACTATACAATGGCATCTGTGACACACACGCTGTCCAATGGGGTTTGTGACTCACACGCTGTCCAATGGGGTTCGTGACATACACGCTGTCAAATGGGTTTTGTGACAAACACGCTGTCCAAGGGGATTTGTGACAAAACCACTATTCAATAGGGATTGTGACAGACACACTGTCCAATGGGTTTTGACACACACGCTGTCAAATAGGATTTGTGACACACAGGCTGTACAATGCGGTTTGTGACACACACCCTGTCCAGGGGCGTTTGTGTCACAAAAGGTGTCCAGAGGGAGTTGTGACACACACGCTGTCCAGAGCTGTTTGTGACACACACCCTGTCCAGGGGCGTTTCTGACACAAACGGTGTCCATGGGGGTTTGTGACACACACACCGTCCATTGTGGTTTGTGACACACACGCTGTCCAATGGGATTTCTGACACACACTCTATTCAATGGAGTTTGTGACACACACGCTGACCAATGAGGTTTGTGACACACACGCTGTCCAATGGGTTTTCTCACACACATACTTTTCAATGAGGTTTGTGACACACACAGTGTTCAGTGGGGTTTGTGATACACACCCGGTCCAGGGGTGTTTGTGACACACACGCTCTCCAATGGGGTTTGCACAGACATGCTGTTCAATGGGGTTTTTGACATAGGCGCTGTTCAACGGGGTTTTTGACACACACGCTGTCGAATAGGATTTGTGACACACAGGTTGTACAATGGGGTTTGTGACACACACCCTGTCCAGGGGCGTTTGTGATACAAACGGTGTCCAGGGGGGTTTGTCACACGCACGGTGTCCAACGGGGTTTGTGACACACACGCTGTCCAAAGGGGTTTGCGACACACACGCTTTCCAGAGGTGTTTGTGACACACTCCCTGTCCAGGGACGTTTGTGACACAAACGGTGTCCAGGGAGGTTTGTGACACACACGCTGTTCAAAGAGGTTTGTGACACACACGCTGTCCAATGGGGTTTGTGACAGACACCCTGCCCAGGGGTGTTTGTGACACGCACGCTCTCCAACGGGGTTTGTGACACACACGCTATCAAATGGGGTTTGTGACACACACCTGTCCAGGGGCGTTTGTGACACACCCGCTGTCCAATTAAATTTGTGACACACGCGATGTCCAACGGGATTTGTGACACAAACGCTGTCCAATGGGGTTTGTGACACACAGAGTCTCCAATGGGGTGTGTGACACATACTCTGCCCAGGGGAGTTTGTGACACAAACGGTGTCCATGGGGGTTTATGACACACACACCGTCCCATGGGGTTCGTAACACACACGCTGTCCAATGGGATCTGTGACACACACACTGTCCAATGAGGTTAGTGACACACACGCTGTCCAATGGGGTTTGTGACACAACCACTATTCAATGGGAATTGTGAGAGACACACTGTCCAATGGGTTTGTGACACACACTCTGTCCAATGCAGTTTGTGACACACGCTGTCGAATAGGGTTTGTGACACACAGGCTGTACGATGGGGTTTGTGACATACACCCTGTTCAGGGCCGTTTGTGACACAAACGGTGTCCACGGGAGTTTGTGACACACACGCTGTCCAAAGGAGTTTGTGACACACACGCTTTCCAGAGGTGTCTGTGACACACACCCTGTCCAGGGGAGTTTGTGACACAAACGGTTTCCAGGAATGTTAGTGACACACACTCTCCAATGGGGTCTGTGACAGACACACTGTCCAATGGCTTTTGTGACACATACACTGTCCAATGGGGTTTCTGACACACACAGTATTACATAGGGATTGTGACAGACAGACTGTCCAATGGGGTGTGTGACACACACGCTGTCCAATAGGATTTGTAACACACACGCTGTCGAATAGGATTTGTGACACACAGGCTGTACAATGGGGTTTGTGACACACACCCTGTCCAGGGGTGTTTGTGACACAAACGGTGTCCAGGGAGGTTTGTGACATACACGCTGTCCAAAGGGGTGTGCGACACACACGCTTTCCAGAGGTGTTTGTGACACACTCCTTGTCCAGGGGCGTTTGTGACACAAAGGGTGTCCAGGGGTGTCTGTGACACGCACGCTGTCCAATGTGGTTTGTGACACACACGATATCAAATGGGCTTTGTGACACACGTCCTGTCCAACAGGGTTTGTAACACACGTGCTGTCCAATGCAGTTTGTGACACACACAGTGTCCAATGGGGTTTGTGACACACTCTCTGCCCAGGGGAGTTTGTGACACAAACGGTGTCCAATGAGGTTTGTGACACACACACCGTCCAATGGGGTTTGTGACACACATGCTGTCCAATGGGGTTTGTGAAACACACTCTATTCAATGGAGTTTGTGACACACACGCTGACCAATGGGGTTTGTGACACACACGCTGTCCAGTGGGTTTTCTTACACACATGCTGTTCAATGAGGTTTGTGACACACACAGTGTTCAATGGGGTTTGTGATACACACGCCTTCCAGGGGTGTTTGTGACACACACATTGTCAAATTGGGTTTGTGACACACACCATCTCGAGGAGCGTTTGTGACAAAAGCGGTGTCCAGAGGGGTTTGTGACACACACACTATCCAAATAGGTCTGTGACACACACACTATCCAGTGCCGTTTGTGACACAAACGCTGTCCCATGGGGTCTGTGACGCACGTGCTGTCCAATGCCCTTTGTGACACAAACGCTCTTCAGTGGGGTTTGTGAAACACGCTCTGTCCAACAAAGATTGTGACACCAACGGTGTCCAGGGGGGTTTGTGACACACACACTGTCCAGGGGTGTTTGTGACACACACGCTGTCCAATGGGGTTTGTTACACTCAGGCTGTCCAATAGGGTGTGTGACACACACCCTGTCCAATGGGCTTTGTGATACACACACTGTGCAATGGGATTAGTGACACACACGCTCTAAAATGGGGTTTGTGACAAACACGCTATCCAATGGGGTGTGTGACACAACCATTATTAAATGGGGATTGTGACAGACACACTGTCCAATGGGTTTGTGACACACACGCTGTCCAATGGGGTTTGTGACACACACGCTGTCGAATAGGATTTGTGACACACAGGCTGTACAAATGGGTTTTGAGAAACACACCCTGTCCAGGGGCGTTTGTGACACAAACGGTGTCCAGGTGGGTTTGTGACACACACGCTGTCCAAAGGGGTTTGTGAAACACAGGCTTTCCAGAGGTGTTTGTGACACACACCCTGTCCATGGGCGTTTTTCACACAAACGGGTTCCAGGGGGGTTTGTGACACACACACTGTCCAATGGCGTTTGTGACACACACCCTCTCCAGGATCGTTTGTGACACAAGCGGTGTCCAGGGGGGTTTGTGACACACACACTATCCAAAGAGATCTGTGACACACACGCTCTCCAGTGCCGTTTGTGACACAAACGCTGTTCAATGGGGTTTGTGACATACGCTGTCCAATGGGGTTTGTGACACACATGCTGTCCAATAGGGTTTGTGAAACATGCTCTGTCCAACGGAGATTGTGACACAAGCGGTGTCCAGGGGGGTTTGTGACACACACACTGTCCAGGGGTGTTTGTGACACACACGCTGTCCAATGGGGTTTGTGACACACACCCTCTACAATAGCATTTGTGACACAAGCGGTGTCCAGGGGGGTTTGTGACACACACACTGTCCAGGGGTGTTTGTGACACACACGCTGTCCAATGGGGTTTTTGACACACAGACTGTCCAATAGGATGTGTGACACGCACCCTGTCCAATGGGCTTTGTGACACACACACTATCCAGTCAGGTTTGTGACACACAGGCTCTCCAATCGGGTATGTGACACCCAGCCTATCCAGGGGCGTTTGTGCCCCAAGCGCTGTCCAGGGGGGTTTGTAACACACACACTGACCAATGGGATTTGTGACACACACAGTATTCCATAGGCATTGTGACAGACAGATTGTCCAATGGGGTGTGTGACACACACGCTCTCCAATAGGGTTTGTGACAAACAAGCTGTCGAATAGGATTTGTGACACACAGGCTGTACAATGGGGTTTGTTGCACACACCCTGTCAAGGGGCGTTTGTGACACAAACGGTGTCCAGGGGGATTTGTGACACACACACTGTCCAAAGGGGTTTGTGACACACACCCTGTCCAGGGGAGTTTGTGACACAAACGGTTTCCAAGGGTGTTTGTGACACACACACTATCCAATGGGGTCTATGACACAAAGCTGTCCAATGGCTTTTGTGACACACACTGTCCAATGGAGTTTATGACACACATGCTGTACAATGGCGTTTGTGACACACTCGCTGTCCAATAGGGTTAGTGACACACACGCTGTCAAATGGGGTTTGTGATAAACATGCTAAGCAATGGGGTTTGTGACACAACCATTATTAAATGGGGATTGTGACAGACACACTGTCTAATGGGTTTGTGACACACACGCTGTCCAATGGGGCTTGTGACACACAGGCTTTCCAGAGGTGTTTGTGACACACACCCTGTCCATGGACGTTTTTGACACAAACGAGTTCCAGGGGGGTTTGTGACACACACGCTGTCCAATGGCGTTTGTGACACACACACCCTGTCCAGGGGTGTCTGGGACACGCACACTGTCCAATGTGGTTTGTGACACACATGCTATCAAATGGGGTTTGTGACACACGTCCTTTCCAACAGGGTTTGTAACACACACGCTGTCCAATGGAGTTTGTGACACACAAGGTGTCCAATGAAGTGTGTGGCACATTCTCTGCCCAGGGGAGTTTGTAACACAGTGTCCATGGGGGTTTGCGACACACACACCGTCCAATGGGGTTTCTGACACACACGCTGTCCAATGGGTTTTGTGACACACACGCGGTCCAATGGTGTTTGTGACACACACGCTGTCCAATGGGGTTTGTGACACACACTCTATTCAATGGAGTTTGTGACACACAAGCTGACCAATGGGGTTTTTGACACACACACTGTCCAATGGGTTTTCTTATACACATGCTGTTCAATGAGGTTTGTGAAACACACATTGTTCAATGGGGTTTGTGATACACACCCCGTCCAGGGGTGTTTGTGACAAACACACTGTCCAATGTGGTTTGTGACACACACCCTCTCCAGGAGCATATGTGACACAAGCGGTGTCCAGGGAGGTTTGTGACACACACACTATTCAAAGAGGTCTGTGACACACACACTGTCCAGTGCTCTTTGTGACACAAATGCTGTTCAATGGGGTTTGTGATATACGCTGTCCAATGAGGTTTGTGACACACACGCTGTCCAATGGGATTTGTGAAACACGCTCTGTCCAACGGAGATTGTGACACAAGCGGTGTCCAGGGGGGTTTGTGACACACACACTGTCCAGGGGTGTTTGTGACACACACGCTGTCCAATGGGGTTTGCGATACACACCCTCTACAGGAGCATTTGTGACACAAGCGGTGTCCAGGGGGGTTGTGACACACACACAGTCCAGGGGTGTTTGTGACACACACGCTGTCCAATGGGGTTTGTGACACACAGGCTGTCCAATAGGGTGTGTTACACGCATCCTGTCCAATGGGCTTTGTGACACACACACTATCCAATCAGGTTTGTGACACACAGGCTGTCCAATCGGGTTTATGACACACAGCCTATCCAGGGGCGTTTGTGCCCCAAGCGCTCTCCAGGGGGGTTTGTAACACACACACTGACCAATGGGGTTTGTGACACATACGCTGCCCAACGGGCTATGTGACACACACGCTGTCCAAAGGGGTTTGTGACACACACACAGTCCAATGGGATTTCTGACACACACAGTATTCCATAGGGATTGTGACAGACAGACTATCCGATGGGGTGTGTGACACACACGCTATCCAATTGGGTTTGTGACACACACGCTGTCGAATAGGATTTGTGACACACAGGCTGTACAATGGGGTTTGTGACACACACCCTGTCAAGGGGGGTTTGTGACACAAACGGTTCCCATGGGTGTTTGTGACACACACACTATCCAATGAGGTCTGTGACACAAAGCTGTCCAATGGGGTTTGTGACACACACACTGTCCAAAGGGGTTACTGACACACACGCTGTCAAATGGGGTTTGTGACAAATACGCTATCCAATGGGGTTTGTGACACAACCATTATTAAATGGGGATTGTGACAGACACACTGTCCAATGGGTTTGTGACACACACTCTGTCCAATGGGGTTTGTGACACACACGCTGTCGAATAGAATTTGTGGCACACAGGCTGTACAATGGGTTTTGAGAAACACACCCTGTCCAATGAGGTTTGTGACACAAATGGTGTCCAGGTGTGTTTGTGACACACACGCTGTCCAAAGGGATTTGTGAAACACAGGCTTTCCAGAGGTGTTTGTGACACACACCCTGTCCAGGGGTATCTGGGACACGCACGCTGTCCAATGTGGTTTGTGACACACACGCTATCAAATGGGGTTTGTGACACACATCCTGAACCAATAGGGTTTGTAACACACACGCTGTCCAATGGAGTTTGTGACACACAGGGTGTCCAATGGGGTGTGTGACACACTCTCTGCCCAGGGGAGTTTGTGACACAAACGGTGTCCATGGGGGTTTGTGACACACACAACGTCCAATGGAGTTTGTGACACACACCCTGTCCAATGGGCTTTTTGACACACACACTGTGCAATGGGGTTTGTGACACACAGGCTGTCCAATGGGATTTGTGACACACATCCTGTCCAGGGGCGATTTGACACAAACGGTTTCCAGGGGTGTTTGTAACACACACACTGTCCAGGAGCATTTGTGACACAAACGGTGTCCAGGGAGGTTTGTGACACACACACTGTCCAATGCGATTTGTGACACAAACGCTGTTCAATGGGGTTTGTGACGTACGCTGTCCAATGGGGTTTGTGACACACATGCCGTCCAATGGGGTTTGTGACACACAGGCTGTCCAATCGGGTTTATGACACACAGCCTATCCAGGGGCGTTTGTGCCCCAAGCGCTCTCCAGGGGGGTTTGTAACACACACACTGACCAATGGGGTTTGTGACACATACGCTGCCCAACGGGCTATGTGACACACACGCTGTCCAAAGGGGTTTGTGACACACACACAGTCCAATGGGATTTCTGACACACACAGTATTCCATAGGGATTGTGACAGACAGACTATCCGATGGGGTGTGTGACACACACGCTATCCAATTGGGTTTGTGACACACACGCTGTCGAATAGGATTTGTGACACACAGGCTGTACAATGGGGTTTGTGACACACACCCTGTCAAGGGGGGTTTGTGACACACACGCTGTCCAATGGGGTTTGCGATACACACCCTCTACAGGAGCATTTGTGACACAAGCGGTGTCCAGGGGGGTTGTGACACACACACAGTCCAGGGGTGTTTGTGACACACACGCTGTCCAAAGGGGTTTGTGACACACACGCTGTCCAATGCGGTTTGTGGCACACAGAGTGTCCAATTCGGTGTGTGACACATACTCTGTCCATGGGTTTTGTGACACACACGCTGTCAAATGGGGTTTGTGACAAACACGCTGTCCAATGACGATTGTGACACAACCATTATTCAATGGGAATTGTGACAGACACACTGTCCAATGGGTTTGTGACACACACTCTGTCCAATGCGGTTTTTGACACACAAGCTGTCGAATAGGATTTGTGACACACAGGCTGTACAATGGGGTTTGTGACACACACCCTGTCCAGGGGCGTTTGTGACACAAACGGTGTCCAGGGGGGTTTGTGACACACACGCTGTCCAAAGGGGTTTGTGACACACAGGCTTTCCAGAGGTGTTTGTGACACACACCCTGTCCATGGGCTTTTGTGACACAAACGTAGTCCAGGGGGGTTTGTGACTACACACGCTGTCCAATGGATTTTCTTACACACATGCTGTTCAATGAGGTTTGTGACACACACAGTGTTCAATAGGGTTTGTGATACACACCCCGTCCAGTTGAGTTTGTAACACACACGCTGTCCAATGGGGTTTGTGACACACGTCCTGTCCAACAGAGTTTCTAACACACACGCTGTCCAATGGACTTTGTAACACACAGGGTGTCCAATTGGGTGTGTGACACACTCTCTGCCCAGGGGAGTTTGTGACACAAGCGGTGTCCAGGGGGGTTTGTGACAAACATACTATCCAATGAGGTTTGTGACACACACGCTGTCCAGGGGCGTTTGTGACACAAGCGGTTCCCATGGGTGTTTGTGACACACACACTATCCAATGGGGTCTGTGACACAAAGCTGTCCAATGGGGTTTGTGACACACACACTGTCCAATGGGGTTTCTGACACACACGCTGTCAAATGGGGTTTGTGACAAATACGCTATCCAATGGGGTTTGTGACACAACCATTATTAATTGGGGACTGTGACAGACACACTTTGCAATGGGTTTGTGACACACACGCTGTCCAATGGGGTTTGTGACACACACACTGTCCAATGGGCTTTTTGACACACACACTGTGCAATGGGGTTTGTGACACACAGGCTGTCCAATGGGATTTGTGACACACATCCTGTCCAGGGGCGTTTTTGACACAAACGGTTTCCAGGGATGTTTGTAACACACACACTGTCCAGGAGCATTTGTGACACAAACGGTGTCCAGGGAGGTTTGTGACACACACACTGTCCAATGCAGTTTGTGACACAAACGCTGTTCAATGGGGTTTGTGACGTACGCTGTCCAATGGGGTTTGTGACACACATGCCATCCAATGGGGTTTGTTACACACAGGCTGTCCAGTGGGGTTTGTGACACACACCGTGTCCAATGGGCTTTGTGACACACACACTATCCAATCAGGATTGTGACACACAGGCTGTCCAATCGGGTTTGTGACACACAGCCTATCCAGGGGCGTTTGTGCCCCAAGCGCTGTCCAGGGGGGCTTGTAACACACACACTGACCAATGGAGTTTGTGACACATAGGCTACCCAATGTGCTATGTGACACACGCACTGTCCAAAGGGGTTTGTGACACACACACTGTCCAATGGGGTTTCTGACACACACAGTATTCCATAGGGATTGTGACAGAGAGACTGTCCAATGGGGTGTGTGACACACATGCTCTCCAATAGGGTTTTGACACACACGCTGTCGAATAGGATTTGTGACACACAGGCTGTACAATGGGGTTTGTGACACACACCCTGTCCAGGGGCGTTTGTGACACGAACGGTGTCCAGGGGGGTTTGTGACACACACGCTGTCCATAGGAGTTTGCGACACACACGCTTTCCAGAGGACTTTGTGAAACACACCGTGTCCAGGGGCGTTTGTGACACAAATGGTGTCCAGGGGGTTTTGTGACAGACACGCTGTCCAATAGGGTTTGTGACACACACCCTATCCAGGGGTGTTTTTGACATGCACGCTGTCCAATGGGGTTTGTGACACACACGCTATCAAATGGTTATTGTGACACACACCTGTCCAGGTCCGTTTGTGACACACACACTGTCTAATTGGGTTTGTGACACACGCGCTGTCCAAAGGGGTTTGTGACACACACGCTGTCCAGTGCGGTTTGTGGCACACAGAGTGTCCAATTCGGTGTGTGACACATACTCTGTCCATGGGTTTTGTGACACACACGCTGTCAAATGGGGTTTGTGACAAACACGCTGTCCAATGACGATTGTGACACAACCATTATTCAATGGGAATTGTGACAGACACACTGTCCAATGGGTTTGTGACACACACTTTGTCCAATGCGGTTTGTGACACACAAGCTGTCGAATAGGATTTGTGACACACAGGCTGTACAATGGGGTTTGTGACACACACCCTGTCAAGGGGCGTTTGTGACACAAACGGTGTCCAGGGGGGTTTGTGACACACACGCTGTCCAAAGGGGTTTGTGACACACACCCTGTCCAGGGGCGTTTGTGAAACAAACCGTTTCCAGGGGTGTTTGTGACACACACACTATCCAATGGGCTCTGTGACACAAAGCTGTCCAATGGGGTTAGTGACACACACGTTGTCAAATGGAATTTGTGACAAACACGCTATCCAATGGGGTTTGTGACACACACGCTGTCGAATAGGATTTGTGACACACAGGCTGTACAATGGGTTTTGTGAAACACACCCTGTCCAGAGGCGTTTGTGACACAAACGGTGTCCAGGAGTGTTTGTGACACACACGCTGTCCAAAGGGGTTTGTGACATACAGGCTTTCCAGAGGTGTTTGTGACACACACCCTGTCCATGGGCTTTTGTGACACAAACGTAGTCCAGGGGAGTTTGTGACTACACACGCTGTCCAATGGATTTTCTTACACACATGCTGTTCAATGAGATTTGTGACACACACAGTGTTCAATAGGGTTTGTGATACACACCCCGTCCAGTTGAGTTTGTAACACACACGCTGTCCAATGGGGTTTGTGACACACGTCCTGTTCAACAGAGTTTCTAACACACACGCTGTCCAATGGAGTTTGTAACACACAGGGTGTCCAATTGAGTGTGTGACACACTCTCTGTCCAGGGGCGTTTGTGACACAAGCGGTGTCCAGGGGGGTTTGTGACACACATACTATCCAATGAGGTTTGTGACACAAAGCTGTCCAATGGGGTTTGTGACACACACACTGTCCAATGGGGTTTGTGACACACACGCTGTCAAATGGGGTTTGTGACAAATACGCTATCCAATGGGGTTTGTGACACAACCATTATTAATTGGGGATTGTGACAGACACACTTTGCAATGGGTTTGTGACACACACGCTGTCCAATGGGGTTTGTGACACACACACTGTCGAATAGGATTTGTGACACACAGGCTGTGTGGAGTTTGTTACACACGTCCTGACCAATAGGGTTTGTAACACACACGCTGTCCAATGGAGTTTGTGACACACACGCTGTCCAATGGGGTTAGTGACACAACCACTATTTAATGGGAATTGTGGCAGACACACTGTCCAATGCGGTTTGTGACACACAGGCTGTCGAATAGGATTTGTGACACACAGACTGTCCAATGGGGTTTGTGACACACACCCTGTTCAGGGGCGTTTGTGACACAAACAGTGTCCAGGGAGGGATTTGACACACACGCTGTCCAAACGGGTTTGTGACACACACGCTGTCCAGAGGTGTTTGTGACACACACCCTGTCCAGGGCCGTTTGTGACACAAACGGTTTCCAGGGGTGTTTGTGAAACACACACTATCCAATGGTTTCTGTGATACAATGCTGTGCAATAGGGTTTGTGACACACACACTGTCCAATGGGGTTTCTGACACACGCGCTGTACTATGGCGTTTGTGACACACACGCTGTCCAATGGAGTTAGTGACAGACACGCTGTCAAATGGGGTTTGTGACAAACACCCTCTCCAATGGGGTTTGTGACACACACGCTGTACAATGGGGTTTGTGACACACACCCTGTCGAGGGGCGTTTGTGACACAAGCGGTGTCCAGGGGGGTTTGTGACACACACGCTGTCACACGAGGTTTTTGACACACACGCTTTCCAGAGGTGTTTGTGACACACAGCCTGTCCAGGGGCGTTTGTGACACAAACGGGGTCCAGGGGGGTATGTGATGCACACGCTGTCCAAAGGAGTTTGTGACACACACGCTTTCCAGAGATGTTTGTGACACACAGCCTGTTCAGGGGCGTTTGTGACACAAACGGGGTCCAGGGGGGGTTTGTGACACACACGCTGTCCAATGGGATTAGTGACACACACGCTGTCCAAGGAGGTTTGTGAAACACGCTCTGTCCAACGGGGATTGTGACACAAGCGGTGTCCAGGGTGGTTTGTGACACACACACAGTCCAGGGGTGTTTGCGATACACACGCTGTCCAATGGGGTTTGTGACACACAGGCTGTCGAATAGGGTGTGTGACACACACCCTGTCCAATGGGCTTTGTGACACACACCCTGTGCAATGGGGTTTGTGACACACAGGCTGTCCAAAGGGATTTGTGACACACACCCTGTCCAGGGGCTTTTTTGACACAAACGGTTTCCAAGGGTGTTTGTAACACACAGAGTGTCCAGGAGCATTTGTGACACAAGCGGTTTCCAGGGGGGTTTGTGACACACACACTGTCCAATGAGATCTGTGACACACACGATGTCCAATGCGGTTTGTTACACAAACGCTGTCCAATGACGTTTGTTACACAAACGTCATTCAATGGGGTTTGTGACATACGCTGTCCAATGGGTTTTGTGACACACACGTTGTCCAATGGGATTTGTGACACACACGCTGTCCAATTAGGTTTGTGACACACACGCTGTCCAGGGGCGTTTGTGACACAAACGGTTTCCAGGAGTGTTTGTGACACACACACTATCCAATGGGGTCTGTGACACAAAACTGTCCAATGGGGTTTGTGACACACACACTGTCCAATGGGGTTTCTGACACACACGTTGTCAAATGGGGTTTGTGACAAACACGCTATCCAATGGGGTTTGTGACACAACCATTATTAAATGGAGATTGTGACAGACACACTGTCCAATGGGTTTGTGACACACACGCTGTCGAATAGGATTTGTGAAACACAGGCTGTACAATGGGTTTTTTGAAACACACCCTGTCCAGGGGCGTTTATGACACAAACGGTGTCCAGGGGTGTTTGTGACACACACGCTGTCCAAAGGGGTTTGTGACACACAGGCTTTCCAGAGGTGTTTGTGACACACACTTTGTCCATGGGCTTTTGTGACACAAACGGAGTCCAGGGGGGTTATTGACACACACGCTGTCCAATGGCGTTTGTTACACACACCCTGTCCAGGGGTGTCTGGGATGCGCACGCTGTCCTATGTGGTTTGTGACACACACGCTATCAAATGGGGTTTGTGACACACGTCCTGATCAATAGGGTTTGTAACACACACGCTGTCCAATGGAGTTTGTGACACACACGCTGTCCAATGGGGTTAGTGACACAACCACTATTCAATGGGAATTGTGACAGACACACTGTCCAATGGGTTTGTGACACATACGCTGTCCAATGCGGTTTCTGACACACAGGCTGTCGAATAGGATTTGTGACACACAGGCTGTCCAATGGGGATTGTGACACACACCCTGTCCAGGGGCGTTTGTGACACAAACAGTGTCCAGGGGGGGGTTTGACACACACGCTGTCCAAACGGGTTTGTGACACACACGCTGTCCAGAGGTGTTTGTGACACACACCCTGTCCAGGGGCGTTTGTGACACAAACGGTTTCCAGGAGTTTTGTAAACACACACTATCCAATGGGGTCTTTGACACAATGCTGTCCAATGGGGTTTGTGACACACACACTGACCAATGGGGTTTCTGACACACGCGCTGTACTATGGCGTTTGTGACACACACGCTGTCCAATGGAGTTAGTGACACACAGGCTGTCAAATGGGGTTTGTGACAAACATGCTATCCAATGGGGTTTGTGACACAACCACTATTCAATGGGGATTGTGAAAGACACACTGTCTAATGGGTTTGTGACACACACGCTCTCCAATGGGGTTTGTGACACACACGCTGTCCAATGGGGTTTGTGACACACACCCTGTCCAGGGGCGTTTGTGACACAAACGGTGTCCAGGGGGGTTTGTGACACACACGCTGTCACACGAGGTTTTTGACACACACGCTTTCCAGAGGTGTTTGTGACACACAGCCTGTCCAGGGGCGTTTGTGACACAAACGGGGTCCAGGGGGGTATGTGATACACACACTGTCCAAAGGGGTTTGTGACACACACGCTTTCCAGAGATGTTTGTGACACACAGCCTGTCCAGGGGCGTTTGTTACACAAACAGGGTCCAGGGGGGGTTTGTGACACACACACTGTCCAATGGGGTTTATGACACACACGCTGTCCAAGGAGGTTTGTGAAACACGCTCTGTCCAACGGGGATTGTGACACAAGCGGTGTCCAGGGTGGTTTGTGACACACACACAGTCCAGGGGTGTTTGCGATACACACGCTGTCCAATGGGGTTTGTGACACACAGGCTGTCGAATACGGTGTGTGACACACACCCTGTCCAATGGGCTTTGTGACACACACCCTGTGCAATGGAGTTTGTGACACACAGGCTGTCCAAAGGGATTTGTGACACACACCCTGTCCAGGGGCGTTTTTGACACAAACGGTTTCCAAGGGTGTTTGTAACACACAGAGTGTCCAGGAGCATTTGTGACACAAGCGGTTTCCAGGGGGGTTTGTGACACACACACTGTCCAATGAGCTCTGTGACACACACGTTGTCCAATGCGGTTTGTTACACAAACGCTGTCCAATGTAGTTTGTTAAACAAACGCTGTTCAATGGGGTTTGTGACACACACGCTGTCCAATGGGATTTGTGACACACACGCTGTCCAATGGGGTTTTTGACACACAGGCTGTCCAATGGGGTGTGTGACACGCAACCTGTCCAATGGGCTTTGTGACACACACACTATCCAATCAGGTTTGTGACACACAGGCTGTCCAATCGGGTTTGTGACACCCAGCCTATCCAGGGGCGTTTGTGCCCTAAGCGCTGTCCAGGGAGGTTTGTAACACACACACTGACCAATGGGGTTTCTGAAACACACAGTATTCAATAGGGATTGTGACAGGCAGACTGTCCAATGGGGTGTGTGTCACACACTCTGTTCAATAGGGTTTGTGACACAGACACTGTTGAATAGGATTTCTGACACACAGGCTGTACAATGGGGTTTGTGACACACACCCTGTCCAGGGGCGTTTGTGACACAAATGGTGTCCAGGGGGGTTTGTGACACACACACTGTTGAATAGGATTTGTGACACACAGGCTGTCCAATGGGATTTGTGACACACACCCTGTCCAGGGGCATTTTTGACAAAAACGGTTTCCAGGTGTGTTTGTAACACACACGCTGTGCAGGAGCATTTGTGACACAAGCGGAGTCCAGGGAGGTTTGTGACACACACACTGTCCAAAGGGGTTTGTGACACAAACGCTGTTCAATGGGGTTTGTGACACACGCGATGTCCAACGGGATTTGTGACACACACCCTGTCCAATGGGCTTTGTTACACACACCCTGTCCAATCGGGTTTGCGACACATAGCCTATTCAGGGGCGTTTGTTCCCCAAGCGCTGTCCAAGGGAGTTTGTAACACACACACTGACCAATGGGGTTTGTGACACATAGGCTGCCCAATGGGGTATGTGACACACGCACTGTCCAAATGGGTTTGTGACACACACACTGTCCAAAGGGGTTTCTGACACACACAGTATTCAATAGGGATTGTGACAGACAGACTGTCCAATGGGATGTGTGACACACACGCTGTCCAATAGGGTTTGTGACACACACGCTGTCGAATAGGATTTGTAACACACAGGCTGTACAATAGGATTTGTGACACACACCCTGTCCAGAGGGTTTTGTGACACACACGCTGTCCAGAGGTGTTTGTGACACACACACTGTCCAGGGGCGTATGTGACACAAACAATGTCCAGGGGGGATTTTGACACATACGCTGTCCAAAGGCGTTTGTGACACACGCTGTCCAATAGGGTTTGTGACACACACCCTGTCCAGGGGTGTCTGTGACACACACGCTGTCCAATCGAGTTTGTGACACACACGCTATCAAATGGGGTTTGTGACACACACCTCTCCAGGGGCGTTTGTGAAACAAACGTTGTCCAGTTGGGTTTGTGACACACGCGCTGTCCAATGGGGCTTGTGACACACACGCTGTCCAATGGGGTTTGTGACACAGAGGGTGTCCAATGGGGTGTGTGACACACACTCAGCCCAGGGGAGTTCGTGACACAAACGGTGTCCATGGGGGTTTATGACAAACACAACGTCCCATGGGGTTTGTGACACACACGCTGTCCAATGGGGTTTGTGACACACACTCTATTCAATGGAGTTTGTGTCACAAACACTGACCAGTGGTGTTTGTGACACAAACGCTGTCCAATAGGTTTACTTACACACACGGTGTTCAATGAGGTTTGTAAGACACACAGTGTTCAATGGGGTTTGTGATACACACCCTGTCCAGGGGTGTTTGTGACACACACGCTATCCAATGGGGTTTGTGACACACACGATATCCAACGGGGTTTGTGACACACGCGCTGTCCAACGGGATTTGTGATACACACACTGTACAATGTGGTTTGTGACACACACACTGTAAAATGGGGTTTGTGACACACACCCTCTCCAGGAGCGTTTGTGATACAAGAGCTGTCCAAGGGGGTTTGTGACACCCACACACTACAATGAGGTCTGTGACACACGCGCTGTCCAGTGCCGTTTGTGACACAAACGCTGTTCAGTGGGGTTTGTGACATATGCTATGCAATGGGGCTTGTGACACACACGTTGTCCAAAGGGGTTTGTGACACACACACTGTCCAATGGGGTTTGTGACACACACACTGTCAAATGGGGTTTGTGACACACACCCTGTCCAGGAGCGTTTGTGACACAAGCGATGTCCAGGGGGATTTGTGACACACACACTGTCCAATGAGGTCTTTGACACACATGCTGTCCAAAGGGATTTGTGACACAAATACTGTTCGATGGGGTTTGTGTCATATGCAGTCCAATGAGGTTTGTAACACACGCCATCCAATGGGGTTTGTGACACACGCGCTGTCCAACGGGATTTCTTACACAAGCACTGTCCAAAGGGTTTTGTGATACACACACTGTCCAATGGGGTTTCTGACACACACAGTATTCAATGGGGATTGTGACAGAGAGACTATCCAATGGGGTGTGTGACACACATGCTGCTCAATGAGGTTTGTGACACACATGCTGTCGAATAGGATTTGTGACACACATGCTGCACAATGGGGTTTGTTACACAGACCCTGTCCAGGGGTGTTTGTGACACAAACGGTGTCCAGGGGTGTTTGTGACACGCACGCTGTCCAATGGGGTTTGTGACACACACGCTATCAAATGAGGTTTCTGACACACACCTGTCCAGCAGGGTTTGTGACACAAACGCTTTCGAATTAGGTTTGTGATACACGCGCTGTCCAATTGGTCTTTGAGACACACACGCTATCAAATGGGGTTTCTGACACACACCTGTGAAGGGGGGTTTGTGACACACACTCCGTCCAATGGGGTTTGTGACACACACGCTGTCCAACGGGTTTTGTGACACACACGCTGTCCAATGGGTTTTCTTACACACATGCTGTTCAATGAGGTTTGTGACACACACAGTGTTCAATGGGGTTTGTGATACACACCACGTCCAGGGGTGTTTGTGACACACACGCTGTCCAATGGGGTTTGTGACACACACACTGTCAAATGGGGTTTGTGACACACACCCTCTCGAGGAACGATTGTGACACAAGCGGTGTCCAGGGAGGTTTGTGACACACACAATATTCAATGAGGTCTCTGACACACACACTGGCCAGTGTCGTTTGTGACACAAGCGCTGTTCTGTGGGCTTTGTGACATACGCTGTACAATGGGGTTTGTGATACACACGCTGTCCAATGGGGTTTGTGAAACACGCTCTGTCCAACGGGGATTGTGACACAAGTGGTGTCCAGTGGGGTGTGTGACACGCACCCTGTCCAATGGGCTTTGTGACACACACACTATCCAAAAAGGTTTGTGACACACAGCCTATCCAGGGGCGTTTGTGCCCCAAGCGCTGTCCAAAGGGGTTTGTGACACACACACTGTCCAATGGGGTGTGTGACACACACGCTGTCCAATAGGGTTTGAGACACACATGCTGTCGAATAGGATTTGTAACACACAGGCTGTATAATAGGGTTTGTGACACACACCCTGTTCAGGGGCGTTTGTGACACAAACGGTGTCCAGGGGCGTTTGTGACACACACGCTGTCCAGAGGTGTTTGTGACACACACACTGTCCAGGGGCGTATGTGACACAAACGGTGTCCAGGGGGGATTGTGACACATACGCTGTCCAATGGGTTTTGTGACACACGCTGTCCAATAGGGTTTGTGACACACACCCTGTCCAGGGGTGTCTGTGACACGCACGCTGTCCAATGGGGTTTGTGACACACACGCTATCCAATGGGGTTTGTGACACACACGCTATCAAATGGGGTTTGTGACACACACACTATCAAATGGGGTTTGTGACAAACACCCTGTCAAGGGGCGTTTGTGACACAAACGGAGTCCAGGGGTGTTTGTGACACGCACGCTGTCCAATGGGGTTTCTGACACACACAGTATTCAATGGGGATTGTGACAGAGAGACTGTCCAATGGGGTGTATGACACACACGCTGCTCAATGAGGTTTGTGACACACACGCTGTCAAATAGGATTTGTGACACACAGGCTGTACAATGGGGTTTGTGAAACACACCCTGTCAAGGGGCGTTTGTGACACAAACGGTGTCCAATGGGGTTTGTGACACACACGCTATCAAATGGGGTTTCTGACACACACCTGTCCAGGACGGTTTGTGACACACACGCTTTCCAATTGGGTTTGTGACACACGCGCTGTCCAATGGGGTTTGTGACACATACGCTATCAAATGGGGTTTCTGACACACACCCGTCAAGGGGGGTTTGTGACACACACGCTGTCCAATGGGTTTTCTTACACACATGCTGTTCAATGAGGTTTGTGATACACACAGTGTTCAATGGGGTTTGTGATACACACCCTGTCCAGGGGTGTTTGTAACACACACGCCGTCCAATGGGGTTTGTGACACACGCGCTGTCCAACGGGGTTTGTGACACACACGCTGTCCAATGGAGTTTGTGACACACAGGGTGTTTAATGGAGTGTGTGACACACTCTCTGCCCAGGGGAGTTTGTGACACAAACGGTGTCCATGGGGGTGTTTGTGACACACACACCGTACAATGGGGTTTGTGACACACACGCTGTCCAATGGGGTTTGTGACACACACTCTATTCAATGGACTTTGTGACACACACTCTGACCAATGGGTTTTCTTACACACATTCTGTTCAATGAGTTTTGTGACACACACAGTGTTCAATGGGGTTTGTGATACACACCCTGTCCAGGGGTGTTTGTTACACACACGCTGTCCAATGGGGTTTGTGACACCCACACTGTCCAATGGTTTTTGTGACACACACTCTGTCTAATAGTGTTTGTGAAACAAACGTTGTCCAATGGGCTTTGTGACACATGCACTGTCCAACTGTGTTTGTGACACACACACTGTCCAATGGGGTTTGTGACTCGCACGCTGTCAAATAGGGTTTGTGACACACACCCTGTACAAGGACGTTTGTGACACAAACGGTTTCCAGGGGTGTTTGTGACACACACACTATCCAATGGGGTCTGTGACACACACGCTGTCCAATGGGGTTTGGGACACACACACTGTCCAATGGGGTTTCTAACACACGCGCTGTCCAATGGGGTTCGTGACAAACACGCTGTCAAATGGGGTTTGTGACAAACACGCTGTCCAATGGGGTTTGTGACACAACCGCTATTCAATGAGGATTGTGACAGACACACTGTCCAATGGGTTTGTGACACACACGCTCTCCAATGGGGTTTGTGACACACACGCTGTCGAATAGGATTTGTGACACACAGGCTGTACAATGGAGTTTGTGACACACACCCTGTCCAGGGGCGTTTGTGACACAAACGGTGTCCAGGGGGTTTTGTGACACACACGGTATCCAATGGGATTTGTGACACACACGCTTTCCAGAGGTGTTTGTGACACACACTCTGTCCAGGGGCGTATGTGACACAAACGGTGTCCAGGGGTTTTGTGATACACACGCTGTCCAAAGGGGTTTCTGACACACACCCTGTCCAGGGGTGTTTGTGACACGCACGCTGTGCAATGGGGTTTGTAACACACACGCTGTCCAATGGAGTTTGTGACACACAGCATGTCCAATGGGGTGTGTGACACACTCTCTGCCCAGGGGAGTTTGTGACACAAACGGTGTCCATGGGGGTTTGTGACACACACCCTGTCCAATGGGGTTTGTGACACACACTCTATTCAACGGAGTTTCTGACACACGAACTGTCCAATGGAGTTTGTGACACACACGCTGTCCAATGGGGTTAGTGACACACACACTGTCAGATGAGGTTTGTGACAAACACGCTGTCCAATGGGGTTTGTGACACAACCACTATTAAATGGGGATTGTGACAGACACACTGTCCAATGAGTTTGTGACACACAGGCTGTCCAATGAGGTTTGTGACACACAGGCTGTCGAATAGGATTTGTGACACACTGGCTGTACAATGGGGATTGTGACACACACCCTGTCCAGGGGCGTTTGTGACACAAACGGTGTCCAGTGGGGTTTGTGACACACACGCTGTCCAAAGGGGTTTCTGACACACATACTTTCCAGAGGTGTTTGTGAAACACACCGTGTCCAGGGGCGTTTGTGACACATACGGTGTCCAGGGCGGTTTGTGACACACACGCAGTCCAAAAGGGTTTGTGACACACACTCTCTGTCCAGGCTGTTGCTGACACAAACAGTTTCCAGGGGTGTTTGTGACACACACACTATCTAATGGTGTCTGTGACACACACGCTGTCCAATGGGGTTTGTAACACACACACTGTCCAATGGGGTTTCTGACACACGCGCTGTACTATGGCGTTTGTGACACACACGCTGTCCAATGGGGTTAGTGACACACAAACTATCAAATAGGGTTTGTGACAAACACGCTGTCCAATGGGGTTTGTGACACAACCACTATTCAATTGGGATTGTGACAGACAAACTGTCCAATGGGTTTGTGATACACTCGCAGTCCAATGGGGTTTGTGACACACACGCTGTCGAATAGGATTTGTGACACACAGGCTGTACAATTGGGTTTGTGACACACACCCTGTCCAGGGGCGTTTTTGACACAAACGGTGTCCATAGGGGTTTGTGAAACACACGCTGTCCAAAAGGGTTTGTGACACACACCCTTTCCAGAGGTCTTTGTGACACACACTCTGTCCAGGGGCGTTTGTGACACAAATGGTGTCCAGGGAGGTTTGTGACACACACGCTATCAAATGAGGTTTTTGACACACGCCCTGTCCAACGAGGTTTGTGACACATATGCTGTCCCGTGGAGTTTGTGACACACAGGGTGTCCAATGGGGTCTATGACACACTCTCTGCCCAGGGGAGTTTGTGACACAAACAGTGTCCATGGGGGTTTTTGACACACACACCGTCCTATGGGGTTTGTGACACACACACTGTCCAATGGGGTTTGTGACACACGCGCTGTCCAAAGGGGTTTCTGACACACACCCTGTCCAGGGGCATTTGTGACACAAACGTTTTCCGGGTGGGTTTGTGAGACACACAGTGTCCAAAGGGATTTGTGACACACACGCTGTCCAACGCAGTTTGTTCAATGTTCAATGTTCAATGCAGTTCAATGAGGTTTGTGACATACGCTGTCCAATCGGTTTTGTGACACACATGCTGTCGAACTGGTTTTCTGACACACACGCTGTCCAGGGGAGTTTGTGACAGAAACGTTGTCCGGGGGTTTTGTGACACACACACCGTCCAATAGGGTTTGTGACATACACACTGTCAAATGGGCTGTGTGACACACACTCTGTCCAGGGGAGTTTGTGACAGAAACGGTGTCCACGGGGGTTTGTGACACATACACAGTCCAATGGGGTTTGTGACACACAGACTGTCCAATGGTGTTTGTGAATGACACGCTGTCCAATGGGATTTCTTACAAACACGCTGTTCAGTGAGGTTTTTGACCCACACAGTATTCAATGAGGTTTCTGACACACATCCTGTCCAGGGGTGTTTGTGACACACACGCTGTCCAATGGGGTTTGTGACACACACGCTGTCCAATGGGTTTGTGACACATGCACTGTCCAATGGGGTTTTTGAAACACACGCTGTCCAATGGGGTTTGTGACACACACACTGTCCAATGGGGTTTGTGACACACACAGTTTTCAATGGGGGTTGTGACAGACACACTGTCCAATGGGGTTTGTGACACACACCCTGTCCAGGGGCATTTGTGACACAAACGTTGTCCAGGTGGGTTTGTGAGACACACGGTGTCCAAAGGGGTTTGTGACACACACGCTGTCCAATGAGGTTCCCAGTCCAGCATCCATTCCTCAAGGTACCTCAGCATTTTCCTTTTATATCAGACCTTAGTGCCATCCTGGCCTGAGCTACCTCAGCATTGCCCCCTGCAGCCTCCCCGACGCCTTCTCCTCCCTGAGCTCCCTCAGACTTTCCTGGCAAAGCGTCTCCGATGTCACCCCCACCGAGTTCCCTCAGCCTTTCCCGCCCAAGCTCCTTCCGTGCCGTCTCGCCCTCAGGCTCCTTCGCCGCTCCCCCTGTTCCCGGCCCCTCCCGACCCGGCGGTGCCCCCTCCCACTCGCTTTCCTCCCTCTGCCCTGTGGCACCACGGGCTCCCCGCTCCGCCCCACGGCCCCGCCCGAGCCCCGCGCAGCGCTCAGCCCGGGGCTCCCTTCCCTCACAGTCGCCCGCGTGCTTCCCCCTTGCCCCTTGCTCGGCCCGGCCCGGGGCTGCGCTGTTGCAGCTGCCTGCCCCTCGCCTTCCTCCTGCCCAAACCAGCCCGTCCCTCCCGCTCTCAGCCGGGACCGGGGCGGCCCCGTCCAGTCTCCCCGGTGTCCGCCCGCCCCTCGCTCACCGCTGGCCCCGCCACCGCACCGTTTGCACGCGCTCCTCGGCCCACGCGCTTCTGCAGCGTGGCCCCGCCCATCCGGCGCAGGAGACAATCCTGTCCGCGCCCGCCACCGGGCCTCGCCCCCCCGCCCGGCCCGGAGCCGTCAGCGGCCGCAGAGCGGCGCTGTCCGCCCGCAGCGCGGCCCCGGCCCCGGCGGGGCAGCGGCAGCGGGGCCGGGAGCGCTCGGGTTGCGCCTGCCCGGGACGGCCCGGGACCGAGGGCTCCGCCGCCTGCCCGGGACGGCCCGGGACCGAGGGCTCCGCCGCTGCAGCCCGTTTCGTGCCGTTTGCACCCCCGGCTTACATGGCTGCAGCCTTCCTGCTGCTTCAGCTCACACATCTTTCTTCCTTTTAACTGCACAGCAGTTCACACTCACAAACGTTCTGTGCTCGTTGCCATATCTGCAGAAGAATCTACAAACATTACCAAGATAGACCACGGACCACAGCTTCCTGAGCTTTCGGGTTAAAGATCCTGTAGATACCCATGTTTCAATAAAACAGACACCACCAGTAGAGCTGCTACCTCTGCCGTCTTTGGTCAGAAAGAAGTGACAGCACCAGAAAACACATTGGCAGCCGGTGCTTTGACCAGTGAAGGTGGGATCTACAAAAGTCTGATTAAACCAAACAGCCTGAGGTCTTTATCAAGCTGCAGATCTGCCAGGCATGCTGAAATGCAAGAGTTTACTCCTGCAATATTCCACAATGGAACAGCCCTTCATATCCAATCTCATCTCAAAGTTCCAAACCAGTACATTAAAAGCTGTCACTAGGTATTAGAAGACCACTGCAAGATCGTATTGCTTTTTGAGTTCAATAAGAATTTTTCAATAAACCAAAACCCAAGCAGTTTCTGCAGTCTGTTGCTCATCCTCCTGTTCGTTCCTTAGCACTGCAGCAATCGGTTTTTATACGACGTGTCAGCAGAGTCGTTTGAAAAACCTCAAACAAAACGTATTCCAGTCCACGGACACCCTCGCTGCCCCCCCTCACCCTGAGCCCAACTATCAGTACTTGGTGTGGGAGAGGAGCACAGCTCGACATGTTGGATCTGGGATGCTGTATCTATTATGCTGTACCTAGGATGCTGTATCTGGGATGCTGTATATGGGATGCTATATCTGGGATGCTGTATCTGGGATGCTGTACCTGGGATGCTGTATCTGGGATGGCATATCTGGGATGCTGTATCTGGGATATTGTATCTAGGATGCTGTATCTGGGATGTTGTATGTTGTATCTGACGTGATGTATCTGGGATGCTGTATCTGGGATGGTGAATCTAGGATGCTGTATCTGGGAAGCTGCATCTAGGATACTGTATCTAGGATGCTGTATCTAGGATGCTGTACCTGGGATGCTGTATCTGGGATGCTGTATCTGGGATGCTGTATATAGAATGCTGTATTTGGGATGCTGTATCTGGGATGCTGTATCGGGGATACTGAATCTGGGATGCAGTATCTGGGATGCACTCGACCAGATGCCTTTGTGAGAACATGAAACAGCCGTCAATATAGCGCTCCCTTGCATCTGTCCGCGTGAGAAATGCAGGACTGGGTAACGTCGTGCAACACGCGGAGCCTTGCCAACAAACGGCGCAGCTGTGCACTCACTCGCGCTTAAGCACGAATGGAGCTTGCATCAAGGCACACGCATGTGGACAGACAATCGTTTGTAGACACACGTGCTTTCACGCACACGGTCGTCCAAGTACAGGGACGTATCTGCACGTACCCTCCAAAAGAATATTCTCGTGCAGCCACGTATGCGTGATGCAGTACGTCAACCATCAACGCACACCTGTTTACCCTCAAGCATGTCAGCACGTTTCGCGTACATGTTTCTGTGCATAGATGGGAGTGGGCACGCTTGCAGATGTGTTCATGTGTGTGGCCAGGCGTTTGCTTAAGCATCAGTGTGTGAAAAGGTAGGGGCTTTTCTCTAGATGTGTTCGCGCGCACGACGTGGTGGGTGCACATACCTGGGAGCTTGTGGAAAGGTTTCTGCTTGGTTTTCAGTGCGTAATCGAGTGTGTTCACGTGGACAAACAGAAGGCGTAGCAACTAGGTTCCAGCGCAGAAAACGCAAGGTTTCCGATGCGCTCTCTTTCTCTCCCTATACCGAGTCGTGTATAGAAACCGCTAAGCCTGCGATCGGCAAGTAAGCTACCACGAAGTATGCCGTACGGAGAAAATACCAACAGATCCTCGGTCCACACGTTGTTTCTGATACGTGCTTGAACGCAAATACCTTCGTGCTGCTGTGCCATAAGAGACGGCCGTCAGAATATGTGATTGTGCGCACCGGTGCAATTGCTTGTTTATACATTCAGTCCTGGTGTGCAGGGCTTTCTGAACTTGCTCTGTGAAGTCGTCTGCGGAAATCCCGCTGTCGGAACACGCACACTGGATTGTTTACCAAAATATAGGCAGACACCTTTTACCACGTCGTTCAGCATGCAGAGAGCTACGTCTGTTCCGAAGAGACAACGGAAGCGCGTGTGCACGCACAGAAGAAAAACCCGACCAACTGCCTTTGTGTGAACATGAAACAGCCGTCTATACACTCGCAAACATGGGAACGTGCATCAATGCAGTCACACAGCCACCAGCTTTTGAGCACAGGCTCTGCTGGTTTCCGCACTTTTCAGGCACAATCCCGAAAGCCGCGCACACTGCAGTTCATTCGCTAAATGTGGTCTAGGGAAGCATTTCTCCGGTCGATCTACCGCTCAGCTTTCTTCTCGTGTTACTGAGAAATGTCAGCGCAGGGAATCCGTCTCTGTCGAGCACACGTCAATCCCTCTTCGGTTTTCCTTTGTTGACTCTGCCTAGATGATTTCCCTGGTCCCTCTTCGTGCTTGAACGCAAATACGTTCCTTCTTCTATGGCATAAAAGACGTGCACCGGTGCAATTGCTTGTTTATACATTCAGTCCTGGTGTGCGGGGCTTTCTGAACTTGCTCTGTGGAGTCGTCTGCGGAAATGCCGCTGTCGGAACACGCACACTCGATTGTTTACCAAAATAGAGGCAGACGCGTTTTACCACGTTGTTCAGCATGAAGAGAGCTACGTGGACACATGCCGCCCTGTGGCGAAACTCGGGTACTGCAGCGCGCGGCCAGTGGGAAGAGACGCTGTTTGACCCGCAGGGTTCGCAGTCAGGTCTGTGCGTGTCAGTGTTCATCCCCCCGACGGGGGTCTGGTCCCCATTTGTGTGAAAACGACATCCCTCCCTCGATGGCTCCTTAGAAGGGTTAATCCCAATCCTCGTTTTTTTTGGCAGCGGTGGATCTGTGACCTCGCGGGAAGCCCAGGCTGCTGCACAGAGCTCGTCGGGAGTGGGAGCTGCAGAGGCGGGGCCTCGACGAGCCACAGCTGCGGCAGACGGATGGGGCGCGCTGCCCGGGGGCCGCGTCAGGCGGAGCCGAAGTGACCTGCGGCGGCAACGAGCGGGAGCCGCTCGGAGCTGGAGCGGCTGTTGGCCGGGCTGTCCCCGGGGAGGTGAGCGCGGGGAGCCCGGCCTCTCTCTCCCTCGGGGATTAAACCCGCGCCCGTCCGTGCCCTTCCCGGGGGCAGCGGCGAGGCGGGGTCCCCCGGCTCTCCCGGGGCGGCCCACTGCGAGGGGGCATGGGCTAGGCGGCAGCACCTCCTCCATGACGGGGGGCAGAGGGGAGAGAGACGTGCCGGCCGGAGCTGTGGGGTGCGCGGCCCCTCGGGCAGGGTGCTTTCCGTCTCTTGGCCGCAGGCTGGGGCTGGCAGACGGGTTCAGGTGCTTTGGCCTGCTTTTTTGCCAGCGTCGCCTTCTCGGTGCCGTGAAGAAAATCCCGCGAGGTTGATTCCGCTCGCTGCTCAGGATATTCCGCATCTGGGGCCGTGGACCGAGGAAGAACGTTTGCGAGTTGGAGGACGCTACAAGATATTCCCCGTGGAAGCCGGAGAAGAGGCAAATTGGCTGCCAGTGGAGCTGTGTTCCGTGCAGCCTTCAGTTTAGGATGTTCAGTTTGTCCTTCCAGAAAAGGAGCAGTCATTGGTAGGCCTGGGAGAGGCCTTTAAGTGCGTGATCAGAATTGAAGCCAGATTGCACTCGACGTTGCTGCTGTCGGTCTTGGCTTTCAGTGGTTTCCCCACGGCTGCCTCGTGTTTGGGAGCTCGGAGTGGGCGTTTTTTCTTCCCCAAGGAGAGGCTGTGCTTGAAAAAGAATTTGCTTCCTCAGAGAAGTGCAAGTCCGTGTGCGTAAGCCAGCCAAAATCCCCAGCCTAGTCAAGTTCTGAGTGTGCATCTGTCAGACGGCTGCTTGACGTTGCCGAGTTCCCAGCTGTGCAGTTGTACTGGCGAAGGGCAATGCAAGACGGAAGGGTTTTTTTCTGCTGTGGGGACCCAGCCGCCCCCCTTTTCAGCGTAAAGCAGAGGAGCGCGGTTTATTGTTCCCTTTGAAACGCGGCTGCTGGCGCGGGAGGGCTGGAGGTGCGGAGCGCTGGTTGGCTGCCTAGGCACGTCAGTGGCCACTCTGTCCGCCTATCAGGTTGCCAGAGGGGCAGGCGTTGAGGTCTCCGTACTGCGCATGCCCGACTCGCGAGCGCTGCTAGGCGGAGAAAATGATGATTGACGTACCGCCAGCAGCCAATGATGTTGTCGAAGAGGCGGGCGTTGCGGTCTCCCTACTGCGCATTACCCAATCACGAGCGCTGCTAGGCAGCGAGAGAGGTGATTGACGTGTCCTAGGCAGCCAACCGGGACGCGGCAAGGGGCGGGTGCTGCAGTCTCCCTACTGCGCATGCCCAAAGCATGAGCGCCTCGCGGGAACGGAGCGGCGAAAGAGGCGGCAGGTGAGTGCGGCCGCGGCGGGGGTGACCGTGCCGGTGGAACGGGGGGGGCGAGATTTGCCGCCGCGGCGTGGAGGCGTTCGTTTCCGGTTCCCCCTCGCCGAGCTGGTGAAGCTGGCGGGAGGCGTGTGACCCTGCGGGCAGGTGCGCTGAAGGCTGGCGGTCTGGAGCCGTGTCTCCCTCCGGCGCAGCGCCCGTGCCCGGTCCGGCGGTCCCTCCGGGAGCGGCGCAGCCCCCGTTAGTCAGGGGGACGTTGAAAAGCAGAGCTGGTGGCGTGGCGAGTGGGGCGCCGCTTCGGCGGGAGCTTGGGGCGAGGCGCGGCGGGTTCTGTGTCCTGTGGGCGCGGCTTTCGCGCCGCGGCTGTCTGTGTGCTAGACGCCCTAAGTCCTAAGAAGATGTATCTTTTAGGATTCATTCTACAAGTCAAAGAGAGGAGTCGAATATGTGCTGAATTTTACAGTTAGAACTGATATTCTGTGAAGAAGTGAAGTGGTCTGAAAAAAATACACATTTCTTAAAAGCTAGTGCAGAATTGTGTATCTTCACATGAATCGACTCAAACGTCCCCCCCGTAAATAAAACCCAACTCCCCCCAGAAACAACACAGAAGAAACAAGCTAGCAGAGCTCCTGTGACAAAAGGAGGTCAGTATTTTTCCCTCCGTTTTTTCCTTATCTGAAGAAATCAAAGAGAATTTTAGATTCTATTTTTTCCGTCTAAATCAAGTGTTGGCGTAGACTTTTGTGTTCAGATAATCAACATTGTCTGTAAAGAATTGTTTAACAAAAACAAGCAGAAACCAAAACCAGGTTCAGACCTGTAAGAAGCATAGAATAATTTCATTTGTAAGAGACCATCTAGGGGGGTCATCTTGTTGAATTGCCTTCACAATGAGATCAGGTCACTGAATGCCTTGTCTACTGATATTCTGAATATCTCCAAGGTTGGGGATTCCATGGGCTCCCCGGGAAGCTGGTGCTTAACCATTTGTGTCACAAAACATGCTAAAAAAATACCTCACTAGTTAGCTTTGTTTTACCATGAGAAGCTTTTGTTCTCTTCATAGGTGTTGCAACCATCATTATTGTGGGTGATGAAGGAGCTTCTGGGGTGGCTGAGATAGCACATTCATCCCAGCATGTTCTGATTGGAGAACCTTCAGGAAATTATAATGGGACTGCTCTTATTAGGTGAGTACATCACTCATTTATCCAAAACAGCTCTGTTTCAAAAGCTATGAGGCTCCACATTTGGCAAGAATTAATTGAATGCTGCATTTCATTATCACTTCTAAAATCATAAGTATTTTTAAAATTAGATGCTTGTTTTTTAAGAAGGGCAGAACATACTACGTAGGTGTCTTTTCAGTATTGCTGAGGAGCTTTAAATATGTCTTCAAATTATTTACAACATTGATTCATTAAAGGAAAGAGGATTCTAATCAAAGGAATAGGGGAAGGCAGTCAATTATATTTGAAGATGCTTTGTGCTTTTCAGGATTCAATTCAGGATTGGTGCTTGAACTGAAATTTGGTACATTGTTACGATGATCAGCATAACCAAAGCAGCACTGGGTCTTAGTTGAAACAAGATGCAATTATTTCACTGCATTCAGTCAGCTGAAAACAAGATGAAGAAATCACAATGTTACCATACCTTCTAACAGAATTGGAGAAAAAGTATTACAAGACTTTCCCTTAGTGAAACAGCAAATAGAAGCAAGAAAACAGATTCTCATGCTGCCCTGAGAATCCCAACAGACAAAGGGATGCTTTGTGCAGCACCAGTTTAGAACATGTAGTAGATCATGGTATAGGCAATTTCTTGCCATGCTTCAGTTCACTGAGAATGTCATGAGTAGGATTAGCCTCTAGGTTTTTAGACAAGCAGCACACGGAACATTTCTCAAGTGATCTCATAGTACTATTCTCGTATCTTTCTGCCTTCAAAACCGAATTACCTCTGGGTGCTACCCGTAAGTCCCATTTCTCTTCTGGTTTGCATGTCTATTTCCTGAAAAGCAGAAAGACAGCTCAGTTTTCAGCTGCCAACTTTGGGCTGTATGTACAAAGAAACTATAAAGTGCTCTGGGTAAAAATACAGCTCAAGATGCCTCCCAACACGGGGAAGTAAATCAGAACTGCAGACACGTTATTGCTCTGAAGAGGTTATGGTAAAGATCTTAATAGTGACTTAATAGATTAAAATTCAAGCTTCACAGTGCTGGTAACATGAGATCAAAATTGTCCCTCGATCAGTCCAGGGTGGGATCCTGATATCCTTATAGCGGGGAATAGGCTGCATTGGTATGGACTGTGCATTTTATACGGGATTAGACACGCTGCGCCTAAAGCTGTAAATACGCCAAAACCTTCTGAGATTAAACAGGATCATGAGGAGTCTCCCACGGAGTTTTTACACCGTCTTAAAACGACGGCTCAGAAATATATTAATATAGATCCTGACTTGGAGAACAGAGAATGAGAATTCTTAGTTGACTGGGAGCTCATTATTCTGTATTAAACACTATGCAGGGAATATTAAGTAGCGATTCTGTAAGAGTTATGGGAGCCACAAAAATTGCGAAACACGGCCCTTTAACCCGCTGCTTAGAATGTTTGTATGTGGAGTCTGTACTTATTGATTGTGTACCATGTGTCTTCTCTTGTGCACAATGAATGGTTGAAAAAAGCTTTAATGGTGCAATGGCTGTGCAGTTACACGCTGCTATGGCTGCAGTTGTTAAACAAAGAAGGGGAGATGTGGCAGGGTTGTGACATCAGGCCCGTGAGAAACTGCAAGAGTCACAGTGTGAGAACAAGCACTGGTGGAACAACAAGCAGCAAAGATTGTGTGGGACATGAACCATCAGGGACAGAGGGACTGATACGGGATTGGTACATCAGGGACAGAGGGATTGATACGGGATTGGTACATGAAGGACAGAGGGATTGATACGGGATTGGTACATCAGGGACAGAGGGATTGATACGGGATTGGTACATGAAGGACAGAGGGATTGATATGGGATTGGTACATGAAGGACAGAGGGATTGATACGGGATTGGTACATCAGGGACAGAGGGATTGATACGGGATTGGTACATCAGGGACAGAGGGAGTCTCCTCCTTGACCCGCCCCTGTTGCGCCTGCGCAGTGTCACTTGGTGGCTTTGAGGAGGGGTCTCTATGGTCTTTATAGATCTCTATGGTTTTTATGGGTCTCTATGGTCTCTGTGGATCTCTATAGGACTCTATGGTCTCTACATCTAACTATGGTCTCTGTGGTCTCTATGGGTCACTATGGTCTCTATGGGTCTCTATGGGTCACTATGGTCTCGATGGTCTCTGTGGATCTCTATAGGACTCTATGATCTCTACGGCTCACTATGGTCTCTGTGGTCTCTATGGTCTCTATGGGTCACTATGGGCTCTATTGTCTCTATGGTCTCTATGGGTCTCCCAAGCTGCCAAGTCGACCGAAACCAGACTGGCCCCCGTTTTGCTGTAACTCTTGGCTGTCTTGTCTCCTCAAGGTTACAGCTGGTGCTGTAAAACTTCTGATCTCGGCACTCGATGAGGTTCTGGTTTTTCTTAACACAACTGGTTACATACAGCTCTAAACTAGATACTCATGATGTGGCTTCAAGTGTTAGTTCGTTAGTAGGCCCTTATTATGTGGTTGGCTAGCCCTGAAAATGTTAGCTCCCTCTATCAATATAACTTCCTAAACAAGTTTCAGAACTTTATACATAGAACTTACCCACCTTTTCCTTTTTGCAGGTTCAGAGCCCGAGCCTCATTTGGTTGTATCTGTAAACATGAAACATCTCAGCACGAATCACAACTGCATTTCTCACAGACAGAAGTGCCTGAACTCCACAGCTTGCCTGGCAGTGCAGAGAGCAGGAAGTGCGGCGAGTCCTGGGCCCTTGGGGACATTTCACCCTGTTTTGTGTCCCAGTCCCTCCCTGCTCCCTCCTCTTTCCTGCTGTGCCCTTCTTCCTCTTCATCTCTTCTCCCTCTGGCCCTCTGCTGCTTCCTCACCTATTCCCCCACCCTTCTGAATCTCTGTGCAGGGTTTCTCGTATCTCCCTCTCTGTCTCCACCCCTCTGTGTTCTCACCATCCCTGGTTTCTCTTTGTCATCATTCTTGTCTGTTGCTCTGTCCCGCTCCGTGCCCCATCATTTCTCACTGTATCCCTCTGTCCTGCTCCCTGTGCCTATTCCTGCCCCTCTTCTTTTTCACCCCCTCTCCATCTTGCTGCCCACCCCAGGATTTTTTCCCAATCTCTATCCTGCCCCAACCCTTATTGTTCTTTCTCTCTCCTGCTCCCTCTGTCTTTCTGCCTGTCTTCCCTTTCCCTGCTGCTTCTTTCTCCATCTCTGTCCAGACTACTGCCCCTTTTCCTTCGTGATGTCTTTCTGTCCTGTTTGTCTTTCTGTCTTCCTTGCCTGTTCCCGGCCCCATCGCCTCTCTCTGTATCTCCCCTGTCCAGCTGGCTCTGCCTTTTCTTTGTCTTCTCTTCCTTTTTCCTGCTCCTCAGCCCTCTTTTCCTCTTCCTCCAGCTCATTGCTGCATGTTTTCCCTTTCCAGTCTCTTCATTTTGATCTGAACTTTGCTATGTTTCTCAGTCCCTTTGTTCTGTTCCCTTCCTGTTGCCATTCAGTGGGCAGTGACGACCTGGTTCAGAGACAGCACGGCGACCAACCCCAGGTTGCTAGGTCCATCAGCACAGACACCAATGTGCTGGACAGCAAATGGCGTTTATTAACAAGTAACACAGCGTTATATACCTTAGGTTTACAACGTCACGTCCGTCTGTATGCCTCACATACTTCCACCTATCTAGGGAGGGGTTACTATCTTTCTGTACAGCGCGAGATATTCTGCTCGCCAGACCCTGACTACCTACAGGAGTGTGTCACAAACAGCCCTGGACACCGTTTGTGTCACAAACGTCCCTGGACAGGGTGTGTGTCACAAACCCCATTTGACAGCGTGTGTGTCACAAACCCCATTGGACAGCGTGTGTGTCACAAAGACCCCTGGACAGGGTGTGTGTCACAAACCCCATTGGACAGTGTGTCTGTCACAATCCCCATTGAATACTGTGTGTATCAGAAACGTCATTGGGCAGTGTGTATGTCACAAACTCCATTGGACAACGAGTGTGTCACAAACCCCATTGGACAATGAGTGTGTCACAAACCCCATTGGACAGCGTGTGTCACAAACTCCATTGGATAGCGTTTGTGTCACAAACCCTATTGGACAGCGTGTGTATCAGAAACCCCATTGGATAGCGTGTGTGTCACAAACTCAGTTCGACAGTGTGTGTGTTAAAATCCCCCTGGACACCATTTGTGTCACAAGCGACCGTGGACAGGGTGTGTGTCACAAACCCCACTGGTCAGCGTTTGTGTCACAAACGCTATTGGACAGCGTGTGTGTCACGAACCCCTTGGACAGTGTGTGTGTTACAAACCCCATTGGACAGCGTGTGTGTCGCAAACGCCCCGAGACAGTGTGTGTGTCACAAACACCCCTGGAAACCGTTTGTGTCACAAATGCCCCTGGACAGGGTGAGTGTGACAAACCTCCCTAAACAGTGTGTGTTTCACAATCCACATTGGACAGCGTGTGTGTCAGAAACCCCATTGGATAGTGTGTGTGTCACAAACCCCATTGGACAGTGTGTGTGTCACAAACTCCATTGGACAGTGTGTGTGTCACAAACGCCATTGAACACTGTGTGTGTATCACAAATGTCATTGGACAGCGTGTGTGTCAGAAACCCCATTAGACAGTGTGTGTGTCACAGACTCCATTGGACAGCATGTGTGTCACAAACCCCGTTGGACAGCGCGTAACTCACAAACCCCATACGACAGGGTGTGTGTCACAAACCCCATTGGACAGCGTGTGTGTCACAAATGCCCCTGGACAGGGTGTGTGTCACACACTCCATTGGACAGAGTGTGTGTCACAAACCCCCTTGGATACCGCGTGTGTCAGAAACCCCATTGGACAGCGTGTGTGTCACAAACACCCCTGGACAGTGTGTGTGTCACAAACTCCCCTGGACACCACTTGTGTCACAAACGCCCCTGGACAGGGTGTGTGTCACAAACCCCATTTGATAGCGTGTGTTTCACAAACTCCATTGGACAGCGTGTGTGTCACAAACCCCATCGGACAGTGTGTGTGTCACAAACGCCCCTGGAAAGGGTGTGTGTCTAAACGCCCCTGGAAAGGGTGTGTGTCACAAACCCCATTGGACAGCCTGTCTGTCACAAACCCCATTAGACACCATGTGTTTCACAAACACCTCTGGACAGGGTGTGTGTCACAAACCTCATTGGACAGTGTGTCTGTCACAATTCCCATTGAATACTCTGTCTGTCACAAACCTCATTGGACAGAGTGTGTGTCACAATCCCCGATGGACAGTGTGTGTGTCACAAATCCCATTGGACAGTGTGTGTGTCACAAACACCGTTGGACAGCTCGTGTGTCACAAACCCCGTTGGACAGCTCGTGTGTCACAAACACCATTGGACAGCGTGTGTGTCAGAAACACCCCTGGACAGCCTGGGTGTCACAAACCCCATTGGACAGTGTGTGTGTCACACACCCCATTGGACAGCCTGTGTGTCACAAACCTCATTGGACAGTGTGTGTCACAAATCCCATTGGACAGCGTTTGTGTCTCAAACCCCGTTGGACAGCGCGTGTGTCACAAACCCCATTGGACAGTGTGTGTGTCACAAACACCCCTATAAACCGTTTGTGTCACAAACGCCCCTAGACAGGGTGTGTGGCACAAAACCCATTTGATGGTGTGTGTGTCACAAACCCCACTGGACAGTGTGTGTGTTACAAACGCCCCTGGACAGTGTGTGTGTCACAAACCCTGTTGGACAGCCTGCGTGTCACAAAACACATTGGACAGCGCGTGTGTCACAAACCCCATTGGACAGTGTGGGTCTCAAAAACACCCCTGGAAACCGTTTGTGTCACAAACGCCCTTGGACAGGGTGTGTGTCACAAACTCCATTTGATAGCGTGTTTGTCACAAACCCCATTAGAGAGCGTGTGTGTCACAAAGACCCCTGGACAGGGTGTGTGTCACAAACCCCATTGGATAGCGTTTGTGTCACAAACCCTATTGGACAACGTGTGTATCAGAAACCCCATAGGATAGCGTGTTTGTCACAAACTCAGTTCGATAGTGTGTGTGTTAAAATCCCCCTGGACACTGTTTGTGTCACAAGCGCCCGTGGACAGCGTGTGTGTCACAAACCCCATTGGACAGCGCGTGTGTCACAAAACCCATTGGACAGCGTTTGTGTCACAAACCCCATTGGACAGCGTGTGTTTCACAAACACCCCTATAAACCGTTTCTGTCACAAACGCCCCTAGACAGGGTGTGTGTCACAAAACCTATTTGATGGCGTGTGTGTCAGAAACCCCATTGGACAGCGTGTGTATCACAAACGTCCCTAGACAGGGTGTGTGTCACAAACCTCATTGGAGAGTGTGTCTGTCACAATCCTCATTGAATACTGTGTGTGTCACAAACCCCTTTGAACAGTGTCTGTGTCACAAACTCCATTGACAGCGTGTGTGTCAGAAACCCCATTGGACAGCGTGTGTGTCACAAACCCAATGGACAGCGTGTGTGTCACAGACCCCATTGGTGAGTGTTTGTGTCACAAAAAACCCTGGAAACCTTTTGTGTAACAAACGCCCCTGGATGGGTGTGTGTCACAAACCCCATTAGTCAGTGTGTGTGTCACAAACCGCACTGCACAGCGTGTGTGTCACAAACACCCCTGGACCGGGTGTGTGTCACAAACCCCTTTGGACAGCGTATGTGTCACAAACCCTCCTGGACACTGTTTGTGTCACAAGCGCCCCTGGACAGGGTGTGTGTCACAAACCCCATTGGACAGCGTGTGCTTCACTAACCCCATTGGACTGTATGTCTGTCACAATCCCCATTGAATACTGTGTTTGTCAGAAACGCCATTGGACACTGTGCGTGTCACAATCCCCATTGGACAGCGTCTGTGTCACAAACACCCCTGGACAGTGTGTGTGTAACAAACCCCATTGAACACTCTGTGTGTGACAAACCTCATAGATAGCGTGTGTGGAAGAAAACCCATTGTACAGCATGTGTATCACAAACCCCATTGGACAGGGTGTGTCACAACCTCCCCTGGAATCTGTGTATGTCACAAACACCCCTAGACAGCGTGTGTGTCAGAAATCTCCCTAAAAGTGTGTGTTTCACAAACCTCATTGGACAGCATGTGTGTCACAAACTCCATTGGACAGTGTGTGTGTCACAAATACCCCTGGACAGTGTATGTGTTACAAACACCCCTGGAAACTGTTTGTGTCTCAAACGACCCTGGAGAGGGTGTGTGTCAGAAACCCCATTTGATAGCGTGTGTGTCACTAACTCCATTAGACAGTGTGTCTGTCACAATCCCCATTGAATACTGTGTGTGTCACAAACCCCATTGGACAGTGTGTGTGTCACAAACCCTGTTGGACAGTGCGTGTGTCACAAACCCCATTGGACAACGAGTGCGTCACAAACGCCATTAGACAGCGTGTGTCACAAACCCCATTGGACAGCGTTTGTGTCACAAACTCCATTTGACACAGTGTGTGTCACAAACCCCATTGGACAGTGTGTGTGTCACAAACCCCATTGGCTAGCGTATGTGTCACAAACCTCATTGGACAGCGCGTGTGTCACAAACCCCATTGGAGAGGGTGTGTGTTACAAACCCCATTGGACAGCGTGTGTGTCACAAACCCCATTAGACAGTCTTTCTGTCACAATGCCCATTGAATACTGTGTGTGTCACAAACCCCATTGGACAGTGTCTGTGTCACAGACCTCCTTGGACAGCGCTATCCAATGGGGTTTGTGACACACACTGTGTCCACTGGAGTTTTTGACATAAACGCTGTCCAATGGGGTTTGTGACACACAGGCTGTCTAATGGGGTGTGTGACACACACACTGTCCAGGGGCGTTTGTAACACAAACTGTGTCCAGGGGGGTTTGTGACACACACACTGTTCAATGGGTTTTGTGACACACATGCTATCCAATGCGGTTTGTGACAGACACTCTGTCCAATGGAATTTGCGACACAAACGCTGTCCAATCGGGTTTGTGACACACTCGTCCTACAATGGGGTTTGTGACACACACCCAGTTCAATAGGGTTTGTGAAGCACGCGCTGTCCAATGGGGTTTGTGACACACACAGTATTCAATGAGGATTGTGACAGATACGTTGTCCAATGGGGTCTGTGACACACACAGTGTCCTACGGGGTTTGTGACACACAACCTGTCCAATGAGGTTTGTGACACACGCGTTGTCCAATGGGGTTTGTCACACACAGGCTGTCCAATGGGGTCTGTGACACACACCCTGCCCAGGGGCGTTTGTTAACACAAACAGTGTCCATGGGGGTTGGTGACACACATCCTGTCCCAGGGGTGTTTGTGACACACACGCTGTCCAATGGCGTTTGTGACACACGTTGTCAAATGGGGTTTGTGACACACACGCTGTTCAACGGGGTTTGTGACACAAATGATTTCCAGTGGTGTTTGTGACACACACATTTTCCAGTGGTGTTTGTGTCTCACACATTGTCACAAACAGGCTGTGCAAAGGGGTTTAAGACACACACCTCCTCCAGGGGCATTTGTGACACTAACGGTGTCCAGGGGGGTTGGTGACACACACACTGTCATATGGGATTTGTGACACACACACTTTCCAATGGGGTTTGTGACACACACGCTGTCCAATCGGGTTTGTGACACACACACTGTCCAATGGGGTCTGTGACACACACTTTCCTATGGGGTTTGTGAAACACAGAGTATTCAATGAGGATTGTGACAGACAGACTGTCTAATCGAGTTTGTGACACACACGCTGCCCAATCGGGTTTGTGACACACACGCTGTCGAATGGTGTTGGTGACACACAGGCTGTCCAATGGGGTTTGTGACACAAAAGGCTTCCAGGGGTGTTTGTGACACACACACTGTTCAATGGGTTTCGTGAAACACGTGCTGTCCAATGGGGTTTGTTACATACACGCTGTCCAATGGGTTTGTGACACACACACTGTCCAATGAGGTTTGTGGCACACGCGCTGTCCAACAGGGTCTGTGACACACACACTGTCCAATGGGGTTTGTGACACACACAGTATTCAATGGGGATTATGACAGACAGACTGTCTAATGGGGTTTGTGACACACACGCTGTCCAAAGGGGATTGTGAAACACACGCTGTTTAGGAAGGTTTGTGACACACACCCTGTCCGGGGGCGTTTGTGAGACAAACATTTTCCAGGGGTGTTTGTGACACACACACTGTCCAGGGGTGTTTGTGACATATACGCTGTCCAATGAGGTTTTTGACAATCGCGCTGTCCAATTGGGTTTGTGACACACTCACTGTCCAATGCGGTTTGTGACACACAGGCTGTCCAATCGGGTTTGTGAAACACACCCTGTCCAGGGGCATTTGAGACACAAGCGGTGTCCAGTGGGGTTTGTGACACACACACTGTCCAATGGGGTTTGCGACACACACACTGTCCAATAGGGTTTGAGACACACACTCTGTCCTATGGAGTTTGTGACACACATGCTGTCCAATGGGGATTGTGAAACACACACTGTTCATGGAGGTTTGTGACACACACGCTGTCCAAGGGTCTTTGTGAAACACAGTTTCCAGGGGGGGTTTGTGACACACGCTGTCCGATGGGTATTCTTACTCACATGCTGTCTAATGACGTTTGTGACACACACAGTGTTCAATGGGGTTTGTGACACACACCCTGGCCAGGGGTGATTGTGAGACACATGCTGTCCAATGGGTTTCGTGACACACACGCTATCAAATGGGGTTTGTGACACACACCCTGTCCAGGGTCGTCTGTGACACAAACGGTTTCCAGGGGTGTTTGTGACACACACATTGTGCAATGGGGTCTGTGACACACACGCTGTCTAATGGGGTTGGTGACACACACGTTGTCCAATGGGGTATGTGACACACGCGCTGTCCAACGGGGTCTGTGACACACACACTGTCAAATGGCGTTTGTGACACACACCCTGTTCAGCTGCGTTTGTGACACAAACGGTATCTGGGGGGGTTTGTGACACACACACTGTACAATGGGGTTTGTGACACACCCTCTGTCCAATGGAGTTTATGACACACACGCTGTCCAATGGGGATTCTGAAACACACACTGTTCATGGAGGTTTGTGACACACACGCTGTCCAAGGGTGTTTGTGACACACACAGTTTCCAGGGAGGGTTGTGACACATGCTGTCCAATGGGTTTTCTTACACACACGCTGTCCAATGAGGTTGGTAACACACGCAATGTTCAATGGGGTTTGTGACACACACCCTGGCCAGGAGTGTTTGTGACACACACGTTGTCCAATGGGTTTCGTTACACACAGGGTGTCAAATGGGGTTTGTGACACACACCCTGTCCAGGGGCGTTTGTGACACAAACGGTTTCCAGGGGTGTTTCTGACACACACACTGTGCATTGGGGTTTGTGACATACAAGCTGTGCAATGGGGTTTATGACACACACGCTGTCTAATGGAGTTTGTGACACAAACGCTGTCCAATGGGGTTTGTGACACACACACTGTCCAATTGGGTTTGTGACACACACACTGTCCAATGGGGTTTGTGACACACACACTGTCCAACACGGTTTGTGATAGACACGCTGTGCAATCGGGTTTGTGACACACACCCTGTGCAATGGGGTTTGTGACACACACCCTCTATAGGGGTGTTTGTGACACACACGCTGTCCAAAGCGGTTTGTATCACACAGACAGTCCATGGCGGTTTGTTGCACACACAGTGTGCAAGGGGGTTTGTGACACATACAATGTTCAAGGGGGTTTCTGACACACAGACTGTCCTTGAGGGTTTGTGACACACACACTGTAAAATGGGGTTTGTTACACACATGTAGTCCAAAGGGGTTTGTGACACACTCGTTGTCCAATGGGGTTTGTGACATACACGCTGTCCAGGGGTGTTTGTGACACACACACTGTCCAATGGGTTTTGAGACACACACACAGTCTAATGGTGTTTGTGACACACCCACTGTCTAATGGGGTTTGTGACATACATGTTGTCTAACGTGGTTTTTGGCACACAAAATGTTCAATGGGGATTGTGAAACACACGCAGTCCAAAGGGGATTGTGACACACACGCTGTTCAGGGGAGTTGTGACAGACACGCTGTCCAGGGGTGTTTGTGACACACACCCTGTGCAGTGGTGTTTATGACACACACACTGTCCAAGGGGGTTTTTGACACACGCTGTCCAATGGGGTTTGTGACACACACCCTGTCCTGGGGCGTTTGTGACACAAATGCTGTCCAATTGGATTTGTGACACACAGGCTGTTCAATGGGGTTTTTAACACACACACAGTCCAACGAGGTTTGTGACACACACTCTTTCCAACGCGGTTTGTTGCAGACACGCTGTCCAGGGGTGTTTGTGACACACACGCTGTCCAATTGTGTTTGTGAAACACACACTGTTCAATGGAGTTTGTGACACACACGCTGTCCAATGGGTTTTGAGACACACACACTGTCCAGTGGGGTTTGTGAAACATACACTGTCTAGGGGGGTTTGAGACACACACACTGTCTAGTGGGGTTTGTGACACACACGCTGTCCAATGGGGTTTGAGATAGAGACAATGTCCAATGGGGTTTGTGACACACACGCAGTACAATGAGGTTTGAGACAGAGACACTGTCCAATGGGGTTTATTACACACACGCTGTCCAATAGGGTTTGTGTCACACACGCTGTCCAATGGGGTTTGTGACACACACCCTGTCCAGGGTGCATTTCAGACACTGATGCTTAAGCAAACGCCTGGCCACACACATGCACGCATCCGCAAGCGCGCCCACTCCCATCTATGGACAGAAAGACGTACGCCAAACGTACTGACATGCTTGAGGTTAAACACATCCGTTGATGGTTGGCGTACTACATCACGCATACGTGGCTGCACGAGAATATTCTTTTGGAGGATACCTGCAGATATGTCCCTGTTCTTGGACGACGGTGTGCATGAAAGCATTTGTGTCTACAAACGTTTGTCTGTCCACATGCCTGTGTCTTGATGCCGGCTCCATTCATGCTTAAATTGGAGTGAGTGCACAGCTGCGCCGTTTGTTGGCAAGGTTCCGCGTGTTGCACGTCGTGGCCCAGTCCTGCATTTCTCACTCGAACAGATGCATGGGAGCTCTGCTAAGTAAAGGAGCAAAGACAGTCGTAGGCAGAACTGAATGCTGCTCGAGCTACTTCTCATCTATGGCAAATGCTTCACAGTGGCCCGACAAAAGGCGCTCAGCAGTCGATCTACAAGAGAAACGAAACAGATCATGCCTTAACGTGAAAGAGCAACAGGGCGTCTCTGCACAAGCTTGTCCCTGATCTATAGCTGAGGACGAACACTTGTGTGCTTGTCAGAGAGAATGTTTCTTGCCTGTAAGTGTCTGGGAGTTTCACGCATGTCAGTGTATTTGGTTCGATAATCAACGTCTAGCATGCCTGCAGAGTGGTCCTTGTTGGTGTGGGGACAGTGTGCCTGTAAGTCAGGCAGTGTTCTTTAGTGCCTGCAGTATCTATCCGTTGCTCCACATGCGTGTGAATGCGTGTCTTTCTCTCCACAAGCATGTGTGTTGCTTTCGTCGCACATGTGCATCTGTGCTAGTGTTGAGCTCAGCGGAGTATATCTGTTGACACTTGGTGTGCGTTGGCTGTGCTTGTGTTTGACAAAGCACAGCCATGACTGCTTCAGTGAAGAGAGAAAAGGGAAATCGTCTAGGCAGAGGCAACAAAGGAACACCGAAGAGCGATTGACATGTGCTCGACAGAGAAGGATTTTCTGCACTGATATACTCAGTAACACGAGAAGACAGCTGAGCTTTAGATCGACAGGAGAAATGCTTCCGAAGACGGCATTTAGCGAATGAACAGCAGTGTGCGCGGCTTTCAGGAATGTGCCTGAAAGGTGCGAAAACCAGCAGAGCTTGTGCTCAAAAGCTGGTGGCTATGTGGCGACATTGATGCACGTCCCTGTGTCTGCGAGTGTATAGACGGCTGTTTCATGTTCACACAAAGGCACAAGGTGGGGTTTTTCTTCTGTGTGTGCACACGCGATTCCATTGTCTCTTGGGAACAGACGTACCTCTCTTCATGCTAAGCTACGTGGTAAAACGCGTCTGCCAATATTTTGGTAAACAGTGGAGTCTGCGTGTTCCGACAGCGGCATCTCCGCAGACGACTCCACAGACCCGGTTCTGAAAGCCCCGCACACCAGGAATGAAGGTATAAACAAGCCCCAGTGTGCGCAATCACATATTCTGACAGACATCTTTTATGCCACAGCAGCACAAACGTATTTGCGTTCAAGTACGTATCAGAAACAATGTGTGAACCGGGGATCTGTTGGTATTTTCTGCGTACGGCATGCTTCGTGGTAGCTTACTTGCCTATAGCAGGCTCAGGGGTATATATACACAACTCGGTATAGGGAGACGAAGAGAGAGCATCGGAAAACTTGCGTTTTCTGCGCTGGAACCTAGTTGCTACGCCTTCTTTTTGTCCACGTGAACACAAACGATTCTCCACTGAAAACCAAGCAGAACCCTTTCCACAAGCTCCCAGGTATTTGCACCCACCACCTCGTGCACACAATCGCAGCTACAGAAAAGCTCCTACCTTTTCACACACTGATGCTTAAGCAAACGCCTGGCCACACACATGCACACATCCGCAAGTGCGCCCACTCCCATCTATGGACAGAAAGACGTATGTCAAACGTACTGACATGCTTGAGAGTAAACACGTCCGTTGATGGTTGGCATAATACATCACGCATACGTGGCTGCACGAGAATATTCTTTTGGAGGGTACCTGCAGATATGTCCCTGTTTTTAAAAGTCCGTGTGTGTGAAAGCGGTTGTGTCTACAAACGATTGTCTGTCCACATGCCTGTGTCTTGATGCCGGCTCCATTCATGCTTAAATTGGAGTGAGTGCACAGCTGCGCCGTTTGTTGGCAAGGTTCCGCATGTTGCACGACATGGCCCAGTCCTGCATTTCTCACGTGGACAGATGCAAGGGAGCTCTGCTAAGTAAAGGAGCAAAGACAGTCGTAGGCAGAACTGAATGCTGCTCGAGCTACTTCTCATCTATGGCAAATGCTTCACAGTGGCCCGACAAAAGGCGCTCAGCAATCGATCTACAAGAGAAACGAAAAAGATCATGCCTTAACGCGAAAGAGCAACAGGGCGTCTCTGCACAAGCTTGTCCTTGATCTATAGCTGAGGACGAACACTTGTGTGCTTGTCAGAGAGAATGTCCAACAGATCCCCGGTTCACACATTGTTTCTGATACGTGCTTGAACGCAAATACGTTTGTGCTGCTGTGGCATAAAAGATGTCTGTCAGAATATGTGATTGCGCACACCGGGGCTTGAATATACCTTCGTTCCTGGTGTGTGAGGCTTTCAGAACCGGGTCTGTGGAGTCGTCTGCGGAAATGCCACTGTCGGAACACGCAGACTCGACTGTTTACCAAAATATAGGCAGACGTGTTTTACCATGTAGCTTAGCATGAAGAGAGGTATGTCTGTTCCGAAGAGACAATGGAATTGTATGTGCACACACAGAAGAAATACCCGACCTTGTGCCTTTGTGTGAACATGAAACAGCCGTCTATACACTCGCAGACACAGGGACATGCATCAATGCCGTCACATAGCCACCAGCTTTTGAGCACAAGCTCTGCTGTTCATTCGCACTTTTCAGGCACACTCCCGAAAGCCGCGCACACTGCTGTTCATTCGCTAAATGCTGTCTTCAGAAGCATTTCTCCTGTTGATCTAAAGCTCAGCTGTCTTCTCGTGTTACTGAGAAATGTCAGTGCAGAAAATCCATCTCTGTTGAGCACACACGTCAATCCCTCTTCGGTGTTCCTTTGTTGCCTCTGCCTAGATGATTTCCCTTTTCTCTCTTCACTGGAGGAGTCATGGCTGTGCTTTGTTACACACAGGAACAGTCAACGCACACCAAGTGTCAACAGATATACTCCGCTGAGCTCAACACTAGCACAGATGCACATGTGCGACGAAAGCAACACACATGCTTGTGGAGAGAAAGACACGCATTCACACGCATGTGGAGCGACGGATAGATACTGCAGGCACTAAAGAACACTGCCTGACTTACAGGCACACTGTCCCCACTCCAACAGGGACTGCTCTGCAGGTATCCTAGACATTGATTATCGAACCAACTACACCGACCTGTGCGAAACTCCCAGACACTTACAGGCAAGAGACATTCTCTCTGACAAGTACACAAGTGTTTGCCCTCAGCTATAGATCAGGGACAGGCTTGTGCAGAGACATCCTGTTGCTCTTTCGCGTTAAGGCATGATCTGTTTCGTTTCTCTCATAGACTGCTGAGCGCCTTTCCTCGGGGCACTGTGAAGCATTTGCCATAGATGCGAAAACAAGCAGAGCCTGTGCTCAAAAGCTGGTGGTTATGTGACTGCATATATGCAAGTTTGTGTGCTTGTGAGTGTACAGACGCCTGCGTATGAATTTGCATGTTCACACAAAGGCAAAGCGGTCTGCTTTTCTATGTGTGGGCACGTGCCATTTCGTTGTCGCTTATAAACAGCGACAACCTTTGTGCAATCTGCTGAGTGTGGGTGTTCAGACAGCAGCATACATGCAGACTTGCCTACAGACACCCTTCTGAAAGCCTTGCACCCCAAGACCGAATGTATGTGCAGCCACTTGCACCAGTGTGTGCGATCACAAATATAGACGGCAGTGTTAAATCTCACAGAAGCACCAACGTCTTGGTGTTCAGCCTTTGTCATAAACAAGGTTGTGAACGGCTCTGCCATTTTTTGGTCTGTGCAGCGTGTCTTCTTGTGTTTCGCTTTCCAATCGCAGGCTTAGTGGTTTTCTTTGTACGACTAGGTATACCGAAAGAAAGAGATAGCGTAGGAAATGTTGCTGTCAGCCTTCTTCAGTGTTGGAAACTAGTTGCTCTCCCTTCTCTCTCTCTACATGCACATGTAGGATTCCTCACCGAAAACACGCTGAAACGTTTCCACAAGCGTCCAGGTATGTGCACCCAACACCACGTGCATGCACACGCAGCTACAGAAAAGCACATAACTTTGCACACACTGATATATAAGCAAAGGCGTGGCCATGCACACGTACACTTCCGCAAGCACGGCCTCTCACCTTTCTTTACAGAAAGAACAGGTGAAACGCACTTTCCTGCTTGAGGCTAAGTAAGTCTGTTGATGGGTGGGATACTGTGTGTGGCTTCAGATGAGGCGGAGAGCCATCAGACCTTTTAGATTAGGCCCAAACAAAAACTATCCCGCCTGCATCCCTGCTGGGACCCCCACGCCCTTTGGCCGTGCGGCTTCAAACAGCCACATTTAAAAGGAAACAACAAACTGTGCTCATTTGCTTTACACTGAAAAGGGGTGCAGGTGGTTACCTACAACAGAAAAAAACCTTATATCTTGCATTTTCCTTTGGCATTACAATTGCATAGGTGTGAACTCCTAAAATTAAATCAGCCATCTGCTAGACACACTCTCAGAACTTGACTAGGCTGGTGTTTTGTTTATGTTACACAAACGGACTTGCACTTTTGTGAGGAAACAAATTCATTTTTAAGCATTTCCTTCTTGGAGAAAAACACATCTTAGTGATAGAAAAAAAATCGTGACTTGGAGCTCCCAAACATGAGGGAGTGGTGGGGAAACGAATGAAAGCAAAGACCTACAGCAGCGTTCCCATAAATTCACTGTGAACAAAGAGAAGAGAAACATTCAGGAAGAGAAACACTAAGGAGCTCCGGCTGGCAGGTTTCTCTCCCGTGTGCCAAGGACCGAGGAGACGCTGCCGCCTCCTGCTGCCGCCTCACCCGTTCCCGCTCGCAGCGGGGCTGCCCCAGGAGAGCTGGGGCCCTCTTTTTTGACCGGCGGCTCGTCCTACCGCTGCCCCCCCACCCCTTTTTCTGACGGGCATGACCCTGCCCGCAGCGGCAGCGCCCCTCTCGTCCCCCCAGCACAGGCACAGGGCTCCGCTCCCCAGCTGCAGTACCGGGCTGTGGCCACCAGATGGCAGCACGGAGCGCGGTTCACGCAGCGCCCCCCGGGTCCCGCAGCGTGAGCGCTTTTTTTCTGACCCCCGGCCCCTTTTCTTGACCCGTGGGCAGCCTGAGCTGCCCTGAACGCGCTTTCCCAGAGCCGCGCAGATGGCAGACACACAGATAAAAAATAAAAGCCTGACATTTCTGAATTTTTTTTTTCCTAAAGATGCCTTCTGGCCTAATAAAATATATCGCCTCTCCCTAGGCCCCCTGTCTTGTCTGCAGCAATAACTCCACTCATCTGCACCTGTAACAGCTCTGCTGCTGTTACGGGGTCAGTTCCAGCCCTTACCCATGGCTGAGCAGGAGCCAGGCAGGTGTTGCTGTTCTTGGCGCTTCGCATCCTTCAGGAATGGTTCTCAAACGATCTTGTGCAACGATGTCCAGAGCCAGGACAGCCCAGCGCAGTGGGGCAGGAGCACACGGCCAGGGGCACATTCCGGCTCGGGGCTGTTTCCGCAGTCGCTGTGAGTTGCTCCGTGAGCTGGAACCAACCTCCTGATGCTCCAGCCTGGCCCTTTGTCTCCAGCTTTCCCAGGGCAGCTCAGTGGGCTGGGTCACACAAACTGTTCTCTGCTGGCACCACCCAGCCAGGTCCCCTGTGTCTGTGGTTGTAGGGACACCCCACGGGCTCCCTGGAAAACGGACATCACAGCACTGAGAGGGGGTGTTCAGGAGCCTCTGCACTTTTGGGCTGGTTTGTTTGGGTTTTTTTTTTTGCCTCTGTTGTTGTTTTGATCATTAGCTTCTTGTTGTTGGTTGGTTTGTTTTTAAGCTGTTACTCTATGTAGCTCATCAATGGTGCTTATGGAGTATGCATAAATCTACCATGCTTCCTCACAGATGACAATCTTGCTTTACAACAAGTGATCGAATCTGCTATAGAAAAGTTCAAACACCTCCTGTATAGTAAAAGATAAAAGAAAGTATGGATTTTTGTTGCATCTAATCCATAATGCAAGTACCAATTAAAAATACATTAGCAGTGGGTTCCTTCATATATTCACTATGAAGGTAGTTCCTGGCACGATTATATTAGCGTTCTTACTGCACAACTGATTTTTCCCACGTGGAGCACAAGGATTGCATGAGTGTGGTGAACCGGGTAAAGGCCCTAGAAAAGGAAAATCAGGCTCCATGTGCAGAGCCAAAACAGAAATCCTTTTCAAACTATTGAATTTTTAAAAGCTACAATGGGTATAAAGTAGAAAAAAGAGCAGTGAATGTGTATAATGACACAATTAAGATGGTTTCTCAGTTTCATGATGTGGTCTTTTACTAAAAAGTGTCTGCTGGAGTGGATATCCTGGACACAAACAGGCAGGTTCCTGGTGTTGTGCCCATGGTGATTAATCCACTGTGGCCATGGGTGTCAGGCCTTGATACAATATACACAAAACCTTGGGAGGGAGGTAATCACAGTAAAACACTTAAAGATAATGAGGGAGCAGATTAGATTTAAACTTTATTTAAAAATACACATGGCTGCTGTCTTTTTTCCAGTTTAGCTAGGACGGGCTTCAAAATCTCTATTAATTCTAATTACAATACATGACAAATATTAGGGGGGAAAGCTTTATTTTTACAATGGTAAATACAGTCTACAGAAATATGTACGTATTTACCCAATTCAGAACAATGCGTTACATCAGTTGGCCGTATTTCATTGGCAGTAATCCCTCCTGGATTAACACCCTCTGTGGATGGCACGGGTGCCAACTGTTGACAATCAGGGCAGGACATAAGGATGCTCCTGGCCTGATCCACTGTAATTTGAAATTGTCATTTTAATGACTTTGCATTCTGGTGAAAGAATTTATGTGATAATTTAGCTTGCTCCAAGGCTTTAGGCACAGTAAGCGGCACAGCTTGGAAGGGCCACTGCGAGAGCGGGTGTGCATTGCATAATAACCATGATGTCTATGACTGATTAGAAACCATAGCATTCTCAATTCAGCCATCAAAAGAGGATTATCCTCTTCCTTAAGAAAAGAAGCTTCCAGGTGGTTAAGTATGCCAGCTGCATTATATGAGTCAGTTACAAGATTCAAAGGTTTGTTACAGAACACCTCAAAAGCGATCCTAACAGCTGTTAGCTCAAGAACTTGTTTGACCCCTGGTCTCTTTTTTCTACTTTGTGTTCGCAACACTGGGTATCTGAGTTTAGCCATGTAATTACAACTTCATGTGAGCGACCAGAGGCATCAGTATATACAGTCTTGTCGCTTACTGGTCGTTGCTGACAGCAGCATTTGCTGTACAATGGTAAATTACCAATTTCAGCCCACAGTTTATGCTGAGGGTAATAAACTGATATGTTCCCTGCATATGTTGCCAGTGCAATCTGGAAATTCACATCTTCAGTTAATAACCGTTGCAAATTCTCTTTTGTTGGGCGAATCTCACAAACCATCATTTGCCAAAAGCGTTCACTGTAGTGTACATGCAGGGGCTTTGTTATCAGCCAACCCTTTCTCTGCTACTGCATCTGTGGTTAGTGCATTTTTGCCTGATAGGCAAGGGAGGAGAAGAAGGTTCACAGTTAGTTGTGACCTGTGCAGCTCCTTCCTTCTGAGCCGCTTTTAAAGTAGTCATAATTTTTCCCCAAGTAGATAAATGTTTGCAAGCAGCTTTATCTGCAGTCATGCTGCCTGTTCATATAATTCTTGTTCAACTTTGTGCCATGCCTCCAACTGAAATGTACCGCTTGTAGGAAAGACTGGCACGTGATTAGCAATCCATTCTTATAAAGTCACTAATCGGACTACTGGTACATCATGACTTTGCTTTCTTAATAAACATTGAAGAACATCTAGGGTTTGTTTGCTTCACGGGAAAACTTCCCTCCCATGGTTCCTGGTTCCCGGTCTGAGGCCTCTTGTGTCCAGCAAGAGAGCAAGAGTCGAGCAGCCTACGTGTCTTACATGACTTTGTACAACCTTGAGTGAAACAAAAGAAAGACTGTCTAGTGAAAAAAAGAGTCAGCAAGTCAGCTATAATATAGACACATTTTGCTTAATATTAGAGCTTGTGCAGAAATGTATAATCCAATCACCTATTAGTTTGCGGCACGTGAACAGTAGCTATTGAGCAATTACAAGGAGCCTTCTGATACATGGACAGCATGTGGACAGGTCAAAAGATACTTAAGGAGAGTTGTAATAAGCAATAAACGGCTTCGCTTAAATTCACATTGGATTGTGTGGAGTCCATGATTTTTTGCCCTCACACCACATCCCCTGCTCACCGGCTTCCTCACCCGCATCACCAACCCCTGGTCACGCTGGGGTGCCACAAGTGACACCATCAAACAAAACAAGGGAAACGAACCCAACAGGCAGCTACTTACTCTCATAATGCCATTTACATATGTACATACCACAACCCCCAAAAAGTGGGGTGGCTCCCTGAAGAAAACAAAAGGGGGGCAGCACCCCAAACAGCCATAGCCCCCATCCCACAGGCCAGCAGCTGCCCGATGGCATGGTGGGAACGGAGGACGGTGCCGTGTCTCCCGTCTGGGCACCGCTCCTCATGTTCTGTTCCCTGCCTGGGCTGGGAGGTCTGTGAGCATCAGGCATTCACAGCTCCCCCTCTGAACAACAGAAATGCCAAATTAGAGTTCTGCTCAGCTTTTTTCTCGCGTAACTGTGAAATGTCAGCGCAGGGAATCCGTCTCTGTCAAACACACATCAATCCTGCCTCGGTTTTGCTTTGTTGCCTCTGCCTAGATGATTTCCCTTTTCTCCATTCACTTGAGCAGCCATGGCTGTGCTGTGTTACACACAGGAACAGCCAACGCACACCAAGTGTCAACAGACACACTCCACTGAGCTCAACACTAGCACAGATGCACATGTACACCGAAAGCAACACACATGCTTGTGGAGAGAAAGACATGTCACATGTTTGTGGGGAGATGGATAGATTCAGCAGGCTCTAACAAATACAGACTTTCAGGCACATTGTCTCCACACAAACAGGGTCCAGTCTGCAGGTATCCTAGACATTGATAGTTGAGCCTACCACATGTAACCGTGCAAAACTATTAAACGTTGTAAGTAAGAAACCAATCTTTTACTTATGTAACTGTGTACTAGTTGTGGTTCCAGGAGAGCTGCTGACATGGAGAGGTCGATCAGCTGAGACTTGAAGCTGCTCAGAAGCCCCACCGAAACAGACTGCATGCTCTCTAAAATACGCTAGATGGCAGCAAAGACCGCGAAATAACGAACGTCGTTTTAACCTGAGGTATATGCAATGGTTTCTTACTATAGATGCGTTGTATGTTAAAAATTCCCTCGAAGTGTAATGAATATGCAATAATTCTGCGAATACAAGCACCACAAGAGCATCCAGTTTTTGGAGCACTTACAGAGCATGACAAACCCTGACAGAGCCCAACAGTACTCAATAGGGCCTGACAAATCCTGACAGTGCCTGACAGCGAACAATGGAGACCGGCAGGCCTGACAGAGGCTGTCAAAGCACGACAGAGCCTGAAAGAGCTCAATAAAGGATTTCAGAGTCTGAAAAGGCCCAACGAAGCTTGAAAGACTCCAACGGCCCCAAAGGAGCGTGACAGAGCCCGACAATACCCAACAGTGCCCGACAAAATCTGACAGAGCCCTACAAATCCAGACATGGCCTGACAGAGCCTGATAGACCCTAAGAAAGCCCGACAGAGCCCAGCAAAGCCTGAATAATGGCAAGAAAGCCTGACAAAGCCCAACAAAGCCTGACAGAGTACGACAGGGATCAAAAGTGCCTGACAAAGCCTGATAGAGCCTGACAGGTATTGACAGGGCCCAACTAAGCCAAAAAGTGCCTGACAAAGCTCGACAGGGCCCAACAGAGCCAGACAGAGCCCAGCAGACCTCAACAAAGCTTGACAGAGCCCAACAGAACCTGAGAAAGCCTGTCAGAGCCTGATATAGTCTCACAGGGCCCGACAGAGACAAACGGGGCCTGAAAGAGCCTAACAGAGCTCAAAATGGTTCAACAAATACTGAAAGCCGGCAGAGGAGCAGGATGCGACATCCAGTGGGAGGCAGATGCTGGGTGCATCCCCAGCTCGCCAGACCTCCCCCCGAGCCTCCTCCCATGGTCCTGCTCACCCTGTGCAGCCTTCCCCAGCTCCGGCAGCTCCTGCGAACCCATCTCGTGTTCCTGGGCCGCTCCCGAGCCCCATGGTGAAGGCGGCAAGCCGGCCCTCGGCACCTCTCCGGTGGCCCCTGCGGAAGGAGCAGGCTTAGGCAGGGGTGAGCTACAGTGCTAATGGCCGCTGCTTCTTCTTTCCCTCTCCCAGAGGCCACACCGAGGATGTAGCCGTTTGCTCCCATCCCAGGGATGCCGTCGGCTGCACTCGCCTCGGGCTGGCAATGCTCATCTCGCAGTGTGGTGCAAAAAGGGACAGGGGAGCACATCCCATCCGTGTATGGGTGCTGCCGCGGCTGGAGCTGGAGAGGTAAAGAGGAAGAAATTCAGGGCCATCGGCCTGATGTCTTCTTCCTGTGGCGGGCAAGAGAGAGAGCCCCTCTCTCCGGGTGGCGAAGGGTCTCTCTGTGTGGCGTGCAGCGGGCCAGGCCGCCAACGTGCGCCGCAGGGTCTATGCGCATATCCTGAAGTGGGATGGCTGTGTGGCGAGCGAGCCAGTGAGGCTCTGTGTCCCCGAAGCCTCGTCTCGTAGGAGCCCTGACACACCAATGTGTTCTCCTAGGCTGAGGACGGCCGAGTGCCCGGAGTTACGAAAGAGGAAGGGAGGAGAGAAGGAGACGGGAACATCTGAGCTGTTAGAAGCCTCCTGGCAGCAACTGAGAGCGAGAGCTGCTGTGAGTCCCTGGTCCTCAGGGCCTTGTCCCCCACTTGGACATCCCAGTGCCTCCCTGCCCCTCTCTCTTTCCCACACTGCTGTGTTAGCTTGATGGTGGTTTTTTTTGTTTGTTTGTTTGTTTTAATTTTGCTTCCCTATACCTCTCCTTTTCTCTTTATTTTTGTGTCCTGCTCCATCTCCTATAGCTGTTTTTCCCTTTTCCATCTCTTTGTCTTGATCTGCATCAGTCTCTTTTTATCCCCACAGTTTCTCTGGCCCGTTTCCTGCTGTTCTTTTCTTCCCCGTGCCTGTACATGCAGCTCTTATCTCCCCACCTTCCTACCTCTCTCCTTCCTTCCTAGTACTTCTCTCTCTATTCGTTTGTCTCACTCACTGTTGCTGGCGTTTTTTGTTCAGCATCTCAGTGTTGCATTCCTCCTTCCTGTTCATCTCTTATTCTTTCTGACCTTTAATGCTGCTCCCTGTCCCATTGTTTCTCACTGTATCCCTGTGTCCTGCTCCCTACCCACACTCATATTCTTCCCTGTCCTGTTGGCCATCCCAGGTTTCTTCCTCCATCTCCATCCTCACTCCATCTCTCGGTCCCGCTCCCTACCCACACCCGTTCCTGTTTCTCTGCCCTTCTCCTTGTCTTTCTCCTCGTTTCTCTGTCCTGTTCCCTCTTCATTTTTGTTTCTCTGTCGCTCTGCCCTGCTCCCTGTCACCGCGTCTCCTCCTTCCTGTCTCTGTCCCAGGGCCCGGCGCCCACTTCTCCTTTGTCTGTCTCTCCCACTGCCCATCCTAGGATTTTTCCCCACCGTCTCTGTCTCCCGCTCCTTGTCTCTGATTTTGGCCTCTCCTTCACAGAATCACAGCAGCACAGAAGGTTAGGGATTGGAAGGGACCTCGAAAGATCATTCAGTCCAATCCCCCCACCGGAGCAGGAACACTTAGATGAGGTTACACAGGAAGGCGTCCAGGCAGGTCTTGAATGCCTCCAGAGTAGAGACTCCACAACCTCCCTGGGCAGCCTGTTCCAGGCTCCGTCACCCTCACTGAGAAGAAGTTTCTTCTCAAATTTAAGTGGAATATTTTGTGTTCCAGTTTGTACCCATTACCCCTTGTCTTATCGTCGGTTGTCACCGAGAAGAGCCTGGCTCCATCCTCGTGACACTCATCCTCTATATGTCTGTAAACATTAATGGGGTCACCCCTCAGTCTCCTCTTCTCCAAGCTCCAGAGCCCCAGCTCCCTCAGCCTTTCCTCATAAGGGAGATGCTCCACTCCCTTAATCATCTTTGTTGCCCTGCGCTGGACTCTCTCCAGCAGTTCCCTGTCCTGCTGGAACTGAGGGGCCCAGAACTGGACACAATATTCCAGATGTGGTCTCACCAAGGCAGAGTAGAGGGGAAGGAGAACCTCTCTCAATCTACTAACCACCCCCCTTCTAATACACCCAAGGATGGCATTGGCCTTCCTGGCCACAAGGGCCCAGTGCTGGCTCATGGTCATCCTGCTGTCCCCAGGACCCCCAGGTCCCTTTCCCCTACGTTGCTCTCTAATAGGTCATTCCCCAACTTATAGTGGAACCTGGGGTTGTTCCTACCCAGATGTAAGACTCTACACTTTCCCTTGTTATATTTCATTCACATTTCCTTCCCTTTGCCCTGCCTCCCTGGCCCTTTTGCCTTTCCCTCTGTGTCACCTTGTCTTGCTCCCTGTACCTGTCTTTCTCTGGCAAGCTGATCTGCTCCTTACCCTCCTTTTCAAAGGAATCACAACATCACTTTAGTTGGAAAAGATAACTGCAATTTTAAAATATCTTTACCGTTTGAAGAAACGGCCTGAAAAGGTTTGTTTTTTGTTTTGTTTTTTGCTTGTTTGGTTTTTTTTGTTTGTTTGTTTGTTTTTTGTTTTTGTTTTTTTCAGTGGGGCAGTTCACAAGGACAGATGGGCTGCTGGACTCTTCAATACCAACATTCAGGGCGAGGAAGGAAATCTTGGCTATACTTAGGTGATATCTGTGTCTGTGTTCTGTGTCTATCTGGGAAAGTGCATTCTAGGGAACCCAGGCTGCCAATGAGTCAAAAAAAAGGCCTGGTTGTCTAAAAAACGCAAAAGCTCCAGTGGCCCGTATCAACAAGTGTACTAAAGATGGTACAAAATACTTTTTCCTCCACTCAGCTGTAGCCTTCACAAGAAAAAAGGAAGTGTCAGATTCCTATCCATCTTTGTTCTGAAGGGTTTTTTCCTCTTTTAGCTGGATGTCCACTGCCACCATCTCACTGCGGTTGCCCCGTCTTCTGCTACAGAAGTACAAGACAGACAGAAAGAATCTGGAGTGTTCTGCCCGTACAAGGCACGGCTAAGATGTGTGTCTGCATTTTTCTTAAGGTACTTGTAGAATGGACTTTAAAGTTAACATTAAGAATGCACTGACTCTCCTTCTATATTTTTAATATGAAATATTTTAACACAAGTACTAAAAGTAAGGTCTGTTCCGGAGCATGGTACACCTGTGCAGAGCTTACCTCCCTCTGTTTATTTTCTCTTCCTGAAAGCGTAATCTTCTGTTTCTGTGGGCTTACTATTGAATGATACAGTGGAAATGATTTTGTACTAAAAGAGGAAAGGAGGTGTTTGTAAGAGTTCAGATGTCCAGAAGAAACAGCCTGCTTCAATGACAAATGTTTTGTTCTTTTTCAGTCAACAGGTTTTTAAAGTATCTTAGAATAGTACTCAAAAAACTGACTGAGATACAGGCACCTGAGCAAACCAGTTTTGCTTCTGCGCATTTGCCAGGTGTTCCCAAGAAGCACTTTCAGCCTCGTAACTAGTGGCAGTGAGTCCTGGTGTGGTTTGGATGAGTTATTGTTTCAATAATGACTTTTTTTTTTCTTAACCTACAGTGTGTAGTTCTGACTTCAGTTGGTGACAAATCTTCCAAAATGGCAGTATTCCTCATTCCAAGAAGTTGCGTTTTATGAACCTGCCCTCCGAGTGGATCTTCCCAGGTGATGTAATCGGCAGTAGGCCTCATCAACAACAGGACTGTTCATTTTCTTTGAAACAACCAACCCAAGTCCATTTCCTTCCAGAGAGACCAGCACAGCAGGCCTGGCAAAGATTGGTGGCACCACTGGGCTTTGGGTTCCCGGTTGTGACAGTCGAGCTGTCACAGAAACATGTTCCCCTGTGTGCTTCAGTGAAGCCAAAAGTGTTAACGAGTCTGACACTCCTTTTTCGTAGCCTAATGCTGTACTGCAGGAATGGGGATATTTATTTATTTATTTTTAAGTAAACCCATATCTTCTGTCTCACTGATTTTTCCTATCATAAATTAAACTTAAAACAAAAAAATAAAATGGTCTAATTTACATGTTGATTTCCATAGTTAAAAGTGTAATTGCTGAGTAGGCACAGCATATAATCTATTAGGTGTACTTGAGCAGATGAGTATTTGTTCTAAAAACTTAAAAAGACAGGCAACTGAATGCTATGAGTTCTTTTTCCCAATATTTTGACAGAGTGCTCTGACGTACTTTCTTTCTGTCTGGCTTTCAGTGGCGCGTTTCCCTGGCAGGTCAGGGGTGTGCCTCTTGCTTGGGCCATGCAGCTGGCCACGTGTCACTGCTCATTGTGTCACATGCCAAGTGTGAATCGATATCTCTGTCTAAATATACATAATTGTAGTAATATGATTGTAATAATATGCCAGCATCTGCAAGTCTAAAAAGATATTTGTGTCCAAAGAGAAGGCTAAACAGGTGCATAAGTATAAATAGATATTCTAGATAATAAGTGTTGATATATAAGCGTAAACAGATATTCTGTATAAGTTTAAGCAGATATATATGTGTAAATACGCATACAAGTGTGTAGATGTCTATGTAGATATATATTACAGTGGAAATAGATGATACATATGAAACAAATATATTCCCTAAATACATATGTATGTGTAAAAAGAGACATAAGAGTCAATGTCAGTGACGTATAAGGTTTTTAAAATGCAAAGAAATCCTCTTTATAGAAAGGATTAAAGAACTCATCCTCACCTGAAATGTCTCTGGCGGGTGCACTCAACCCTCCCAGCCAAAGCAGCAGCTGTTCAGGCTCCGCAGGAGGGAAAGGCCTGAGCTGCCCCCAGGGAGCAGAACGGCACCTGCACCCGGTCCGCGGTGGGAGCGGGGGCTGGTGTGCTCTGTGTGCGAGCCAAATGCTTTATTTCATAACTGCGGCAGCTGGGGGAGCTGCTGCGAGCTCTCTGCTGAATGACTGTGTGGTGATGGCTTTTACTACTCAGGTCATTGGATGAGCCCAATTTAGTTTTCATGTAATCTAACTTAAGTAAAAGCGTACTGAATAGAATTAATCAAATAGACTTATAAGGCTGTGTTAAGGCTGTGTGTGTCGTCTTTTTTTTTTTTTTTTTTTTTTTTTTTTAAATACGCTCTCTGCTTCGTTTTGCTGGGAAAGACATGAGCTGTAAAGTTCTGCTCATATTTACCAAAAGCAGCTACAGGTTACACTGAACATCTGTGAGATCAGGTGTGGTTTGTACTTCGCAGGGAAAGAAATAGAAAACAGGAAAAGAAATAGAACGAGAATTAATAGAAATAGAAATAATAGAAATAGATGGGGTCGAATAGAAATAGAAAAGAACAGAGCGTCGTGCCGGATATGCAAATCTCCTCGGGGCTTGGGCCGGTAGGTGAGTGGGCGGAGAGAATGCAAATTAAGATTCGAAGCCTGCCAATCAGATTGCAAGACGTAAGAGGAGGGGTGGGGCGCATGGGAACGACAGGCGGGGTGAGGATGGGGCGGAGAAATGCAAATCAGAGGCGTGGCTACGCAAATAGGGCACTAGAGAGATGGAACGGGCCGCCGGGAGGTTCCGCCGAGGAGGGTTCTGTGGGTGGGGTGGTTCTCCAGAGCGAATTCTCTGTTGCGGGTTGTCCCGGGTGACTCGTTTGCTGTGGGTGTTCCCAGGTGGTCGCCCCGCGGTACAAGTCACCCCCGCACACGCCCGCCCGTTCAGCTCCGGCTCGGCGCATGCGCGGTGGCGCCCCGGTGCTCCCCGTGCACCGCCCGCCGGGTGTCACTGGTGCTGCCGCCCGGTGGCCGCAATGCGGTACTGCAGCCCGGCACGGGGAGTGTGAGGCACCGGGCGTGTATTACATGTCAATATACAAAGCAGGGTTACAGTGTTCTATAACATGCATAGAAGGACGTATATTTAAGACAATTCTAGATGTAAACAAGTATCATCACAGTATCACAGTATCACAGTATGTTTGGGATTGGAAGGGACCTCAAAAGATCATCTAGTCCAATCCCCCTGCTGGAGCAGGAACGCCTAGGTGAGGTCGCACAGGAACATGTCCAGGTGGGTCTTGAATGTCTGCAGAGAAGGAGACTCCACAACCTCCCTGGGCAGCCTGGGCCAGGCTCTGTCACCCTTACTGAGAAGAAGTTTTTTCTCAAAATTAAGTGGAACCTCTTGTGTTCCAGCTTGATCCCATTGCCCCTTGTCCTATCATTGTTTGCCACCGAGAAGAGCCTGGCTCCATCCTCATGGCACTCACCCTTTATATATTTATAAACATTAATAAGGTCACTCCTCAGTCTCCTCTTCTCCAAACTAAAGAGACCCAGCTCCCTCAGCCTTTCCTCATAAGGGAGGTGCTCCACTCCCTTAATCATCTTTGTTTTTATTGGGATCTTTTGGTATCTAAATTCTTGAGCAGGGGGAAAACGTGTGGAACTCCTACTTAAACAGCCGCAGAGTATCGAGGAATTAATGTGGTACAGGTCATGTTCAGATGCTTCACTCACGTTTCAGAGAGCACAGCAGAGCGTTTATTTGCATTTGATCGTCTGTAATTGCACGTTGTGCAGAACTCGCCGCTGCACGTCCCTGTTCCGCTGTTCCGGTCACGGCCGCCCCCCCACCCCCCGCGCGGCTTTCCTGTTCAAACCCTCACGGGGCGGGGGTGGCACGGGGGTGGCACTGCGCGTGCGCGGGGTCGCCATGTCTAGAGGGCGGTGCCGGAGCGACCATTGGGCGGAGCCACGCGCGGGGCCGGCGCTGGGCGGGGCGGCCATGGCGGGTGAGCCGAGCGCGGGCTGGGGCTGTTCCGTACCGGGTGAGCGGGGAGCGGAGCGGACGCCCCGCTGCCCCCTGGGGCCGCTGCAGATGCCGCGCAGCACGGGGGCAGCACCGGCGGCTGCTCCAGTGGCCGGGCCGGGCCGGGCGGCTCCTGCGGGGGAGGCCTCTCTGTCGGCGGGGCTGCTGGGGCGAAGCCGCCGGTTCCCGGCTGAGGAGGCGAGGCGGCGGCGCTGCCGTCTCCCTGCGGGGCTCTACCCCTTTTGTAACCAGCTGCCTCTCTGCTGGTCGGTTCCAAGCACCGGCACAGCTCCTCTGTTGTAACGATGGTAGTCGTTTCTTGCAAATATTTAACTAATTGTTTTTCTTTACTACGTATCGCAGTATCCGGGTTCCCTGCTGGGATCAACAAACTGGTCTGAATTGCAGCACGGTATTTGCTTTGCTGGGGATGTGAACCACGTTTCAGCTGGTTATGAATTTTGGTTTTGTGATTGTTTGGCTATTTGCTTTGAGAGGTGTTCGGTTTCCTCGGCTTGCCCTTTGCAATGGCTTTAAGGGCCGTTATCCGGGACACGTTGAGATGTTGTGACCCCGCAGCTGCAGGTGCTGCCCTGTGCGTGCAGGTGCTCCACGAGTTCGAGACCCCTCAGCGGCTCCTGTGCTCTGAGCGGGGACTTCAGCCCGCTCAGCAAACCTGGGCCTGCTCGCGAAGCCTGGCTTGTCAGGCAGGAAAAAATGGTTCAAATTATATTTTTGTCAGTGGAGCAACTATAAAAAGAAAACAGAGGCTGTCATCGCAGTAACTCACTGCCAGTGATGTCCGTGTTTCCTTGCTGAGTACCTGACAGCTTCTCTGTGAAATGGAAAGGGTGAAGAACACATGGGAAGTGACCAGAGACTTGCAGTTGCCAAGGCCAGTGCTGCAGGGTGGCTCCTGGGGTGTCTTGATTTCCCTTTGACTCCTCGTGCACACACACATCTACAGCCCACATAGGCCCGCGGCTTTTATCTGAATGATTTCAGGCAGGGCTGGTATTTGATGAGATGTATCTCCAAAGCAAAGCTTGTGAGTCATTGTCACTTTTTCACACAAGATGAGTATAACCTGCAAAAAACACCCTTGGCATAAAAGCATCTCAACACTTGTAAATGTCAGGGCTGTGCTTTCTCTGTATAATTCCATAGTTTCAGTGTGTGTCCTCCATCAAATGTCATGGCCTAAAGATGTTGTTATGGCTTTGGCACAAATCACTTTGGTCTGTATTAAAACAGAAACGTTTGCGCTTAGAAAAGGTAACGGAAGGTATGGCTTTCCTAACTGAGGACGATGAGAAGCACTGTGGAAACATTGGTTTTCTAAACCTGGATATCCGGGAAAACAAAATGACCAGTTATTGCAAGATGTTGATATGGAGGCTGGACCCCAAGGGAACTGCCCCAGTCTCTGAATGCTCCTGAATTCTGCAGCCCTGCGGCTGCACTGGTGTGAGCTCTGCTGGGAGCTGAGGTGCTGTTTGGGAATCCCCCCGGCAGCAATGAACAACAATACATTTGCTCTTTGTGTTGCACCTGTGGCCTCTGGTTGTTCTGCCGCCTGCCTGTGTCAGCTCACACAGTGTCAGCAACGAAGACATCCCAGCAGCAGCTTTGAAAGTCCCATTTCGGGTTATAGTGTGGTATAGAAGTGCTGTCTGATCCGATCGTGTTAATATTTGATATGTTCTCGGTAAAATCTCTTTATCTTCTAAATGGAGTTTCAGATGTGGGAGGGGGAGATATTTCCGCGTGTTGAACACTCCCATGCAAATTCTCCCGTGTCCTATTTTAGGTTGCTCGCCAGCACTGGCTGCAGACAACTGCGCTGGAGCTCCTGTCAAGCCTTTGGCAGTGGTTGTTGTGGAAGGAATAAGGGTTTCTCAGGGCAGAAGAGGAAATCTCTCCTTTCCTTCCCTGGGCTGTGCCACCTCCCACTTGCCACCTAAAGAAACCCCAATGGCATCAGCCATTTCCCTCCCCTGCATTATCCTTTATATTATTAATATTCCTATATTAGAGAGCACCATGCAAACCTTTCTTTTTCCAGCATTTGGAGACGTGTGCTCCCCCGGGCAGTGGTGGAATCACCATCCCCGAAGGGGTTTAAAAGGTGTTTACACAAGGCTCTCAGGGATATTGGTCAGTGCCAGGGGTGGGTTATGGTTGGGCTCCATGATCTTGAGGGTCTTTTCCAACCAAAATGATTCATGAGTTTTTAGGGTTTATCCCAAATGATGGGAACCCCTGGTCCCAACTCTGCTCTTTTCCAAATATCTTTTAGAGGCTGAAGGGGAAGGAGACACAACACCTCAGCATATGGAGGGTCTTCCCCAAAGCTTCCCAGTGTCCCTTCTGTCTCCTCTGCACATCAGGGCAGGGCACAAGGGACAAAGTACCACCAGCACGCTCTGAAAGGTCATCATTTCTACCAGCTGCAACTTGATCTGGGTGAAGATGTCCTTGCTCATGGCAGAGGTTGGACTGGATGAGCTTTGAAGGTCCCTTCCAACCCAAACTGTTCTGTGAGTCTGATTCTGGGTTTCTATGATTTTCTTCTCAGTGACCTTCAAGCTGTCAGAATACCTGGAACTGGGACATTCCCAGTTGTTGACCAACAGACTCTGGATCTTGGATTCAGCGATGTCACTGCTGAGAGGTGGGTTTCTCAGTTATCTGAGGCTTTGGCAGATGCTTGTGGACACGCACCGGCCCATTGGTGCACCCAGAGCGGTCTGGGGGACAGAGGTCCCAGGAAGTTGCTGGCTCCACAGGATCAAGGGGGGAAAGCCAGCCTGCCCCCAGCTTTCCTCTGGCCAGGAACGCCATCCCCACCCCAGCCCATCCCCACCTCTGCGAGGAGAACAGCTGGGTGAGGGCCAGGGCAATGGGGCTGCCTCCAAACCCAGGTGAGTGCTCCTCAGGGTTTGACCCCCATGTGTCCCAGGTAACAGAAGTGACCTAGGACCCCCCATTGCAGCTTGACCACAGGTTTGGGAGGAATGAAAAAGATTTGCTTTATTAAACCCACTGGGGAAAGGGTACAAGGGGTGGCGGGTGAATGCAGAGCCAAATGGATGGTCTGGGCCATCCAAACCACAAGGGGTAGTGGGGGCATCCGAAGCACAAGGGGTGGTCTGGGGCATCCAAAGCTCTTGTGGAGCTACTGCTACTTCTTGCTGGCTTTCTTCTTGCTTTCAATCAGCTGCTGCCCCTCCCTCTTGATGTCTTCCCGCGTGGAGACGTGCTCATCATCTTCGTCATCAGATACAGAGGGTTCTGGAGGAGGGAACAGAGAGAAATGGGCTGGGGAGGATCTGCAGGGCCACCTCCGCTGTGCCGGTGTCACCAGGGAGAGCCAGCACGTTTTGGAGGGCTGTTGGCATCACAGTGAGCTTTCCTGCCAAGCCCTGGCTCTTCCTGCCCAGCACCCCAGGGTGACCTGCAGGGCCTGGCAATGCCACTGCTGTGGCCCATCTCCAGCTGCTGGGGCTTCCCAGAAGGTCTGGAGCCACGCGGTGCTGGACACAGCTCCAGCTTCATTCAAAAGAGGTGGCAAGCTCCAAAAACTCAGTGGCTCCTCCAAGAGCATCTAATAGGAAGAGGCCACAGACATACCTGAGCACTGGCTATTCGTCACAACCAGGTGATTTTGAAGACAAGGGTCTCCTTCCATGCCCCATAGCATCTTTTCTTGTTCCTTCTGTGGTTGGATGCTCACCAGCCCACCGGCTGCCTTCATGCTCCCACATCCCCACCAAAAAGCACCACCCATGCTCAAAGCCTTGGAGACAGCCCCAGGGTCTGGAGAGAACTCATGGGCTGGGCTCTGCTGGGACAGTGAGAGACAGGACAGGATGGTCAGAAATCCCAACAGGCAGGGGCAGGGACAGTCGCCATGGGACGCGTCCCCGCTGTGCTCTCCTACCGTCATCACTGCTGTCTCTGTCCTCAAAGGAAATCATCACGTTGACATTTTTTTCTCCAGAAAATCCCTGGCCTTCACAAAAGTCTCTGAAAGACACCCTGGGTTAATTGCTGAAGGGGAGGTGGGTGTTACAACCCAAGGGATGCTCTTGATGTTCCCCTGGGACAACACCCTGCAGTGCCCAGTGCCACCTGAGGCTGAGCTGCTCCATGGGGCCACCGCCATTCTCCTCACTTGGGATGGGCCATCAGAGGAGCCTGGTGCGGGTCCCCGAAGGGCTGTGGGGCATTGGAACAGGCTGCCCAGGGCAGTGCTGGAGTCACCATCCCTGGCGGGCAGGACAGACGGAGATGAGGTTCTCAGGGACATGGGTTAGTGCCAGGGGTGGGTTAATGGTTGGAATCAATGATCTTGAGGGTCTTTTCCAACCAAAATGAGTCTGTGATTCTATGACACATCTGTCCCAAGGCCAGCAGCACCTGCTTTTGCTGGGGGCCTGGTGAAACTTGAGCTCAGCCTTCTGCAGCTCCAGATCCCTAAGCGTCTTCTCCAGCTCCTTCTTCTTCTCCTCCCTCTCCTTGATGTAGTTCTCCAGGTACGCAAGGACTTCTGCTGTGCCAGGAGCTTGCTGGGGACGTCCTTACCAGGGGACAGCATGAGAACTCAGCCCACAGTGCTCATGCAGGGTGCAGGATCTGGCCCGTGGCCTCAGAGGGGTTTCTGCACCAGGGACCACTGCGGGCTCAAGGCATGGAGAAACACAGCTCCATCCCTGCCCACACAAGAGCGGCTCTGGGAGGCTCCAGGCCCACAGGTGAGCTGAGAACCCCTCAAGAAAACAAAGCGAGCAGAGATGTCTCAGCTCCCTGTGGCTATGCGGGAGATGGGGAGGTGGGTTGTTACGTTACCCAGAGGCGGGAGCACTGCACCGCAGCCTTGGCCGCCTCCATCATCTCGCTTATCCCGGCCTCGAGGTCTGTCTGGTGGCCTCCAGTTCGGTGGCTGAGGCGGGAGAAAAGCGGCAGAGAGGGATGCCCGGAGCTGCCCCTGCGTCCCACCCCCCTGCACCCCGCCAAGCACTCACCCACCAGTGGGTCCTATATTTTATATCCTGTTTGCTAGAAGTAGAGATGGAAAAAAACCCACGCATGAGGTTGACAAAGGGTCAACAGGAATGGCTTGCCTTTTGTTAGGTGAGTCTAAGCAGCTAAGGAACATATCAAAGGTTGACTCTTCATCACCTAAAATCTCCCCAGAAGTTCTATAGTGTCTATAGAAGGTGGGTTTTGATTAATTCTATAGTGAGAGCAGGGGTTTAAAATATTTGTTACCAGCAATCTCGCCTCTGTAGGCCGAAGACTTTGTTGTTTTTTGTTTGTGTGTTTGTTTTACACTGTTAATGCACATGTGGCACAGTCAATGCAGCAGGTTCATTGTCTCCTCTCACGCTTTGCTATCTCCAGTGTTTTCTCACTTCGTTGCACTGTAAGTTCACCTTGAGGTTAAAGTTGTTTGCTCGTCCCAACACACATTGACAAGGGAAACAAGCCAGAGGCCTGGGAGAGCCAATTATTTTCCCTTTGTCATAGCTCAGGAAATAAAAAAAGAAATAAAGAAGCATTTAGATATAGATATAGGTATAGGTATAGATAGAGATAGAGATATAGAGATCTATAATTTGATGGAGCCAGACACGTCAGAATTCTTTCCCAGGGCAGCCAGGATGAATGAGAGCTTCTGTAAACAGTGAGACTGCTGCCAGCAGATCGAGGGAGGTGATCGTTCCCCATCCTCAGCACTGGTGAATGAAGCCACTCCTGAAGCACTGCGGCTGGTTCTGGGCTACCCCGTACAAGAGAGACATTGACACAGCAGAGAGAGTTCACCAAACCATCACAACGAAGATGAGGGGCCTGGAGCGTCTGTCCAACGGGGACGGGCTGAGGGAGCTGGGGCTGCTCAGCCTGGAGAAGAGAAGGCTCCCAGGTATCTCATCAATGCGCATCAATACCTGCAGGGAAGGTGCGAAGAGGATGGAGCCAGGCTCTTTCCAGAGGCGCCCAGTGACAGGGGGACAGGATTTGGGGGTGCAAGGTTTGGAGGCAGTGTTTAGGGAAGGATGATATGGGGGTGCAGGGTTTAGGGCAGCAGGATCTTGGGGTGCAGGGGTTTGGGGTGGAGGGCTTGGTAGGGCGGCATTTGGGGGTGGAAAGTTTAGAGGTGCAGGGTTTGGGGTGCAGGATTTGGGGGTGAAGGGGTTTGGGGGTGCAGGGTTACGGGGTGCAGGGTTTGGGAATTCAGGGTTGGGGGTGCAGAGTTTTGGGGAGCAGGGTTTGGGGGTGCAGTATTGTGTGGAGCAGGGTTTGAGGGTTCATGACATGGGAATGGAGGAATTGGGGGTGCAGGGTTTGGTGGGGAAGGGTTTGGGGGTGCCTGGCTTAGGGTTGCAGGATGTAGGGGTCAAGGGTTTGGAGGTGCAGGGGTTTGGTGGGAAGGATATAGGGGTGCAGGATTTGAGTGTGCAGGGTTGTGGAGTGCAGAGATTTAGGGGTGCAAGATCTGGGCTTGTATGGTTTTGGGATGGGGAGGGAGGATTTGGGGTGCAGAGTTTGGAGGTGCCAGGTTTGTGGTTGCAGGTTTTAGGGGTACAGGCTTTGGGGGTTCAGGTCGTGGGGGTGCAGGATTTCCAAGTTCAGGTTTGTGTATGCAGGGTCTGGGGTGAGGGTTTGGGGGGGCAGGGTTCACACGTTTAGGACCTGGGGGTGCAGAATCTAGGTGTACAGGGGTCTGGGATGCTGGGTTTTGGGGTGCAGGGTTTGGAAGTGCAGGGATTTGGGCTGCAGGGTTTTGGAATTCAAGGGTTGGGGTTCCAGGATTTGGGGGTGCAGTGTTAGGGGGTGAATATTTTGGGGGTGCAGGGTTTGGGGGTGTAGGATCTGGGGGTGAAGGATTTCAGGGTACAGGGCTTGCTGAGGCAGAATTTGGGAGTGCAATGTTTTGGGGTGCAGAATTTGTGGGTACAGGTGTCACGGAATATTACCCCGAGGTTAATTTAAGGGACAACAGGGTCCAAAGCAACCTTTATTAAACTGGTGAAAACAGGGTTTTAATATTCCAAAAGTGACTTAAATACAGGTTCAGATATCAGCTGAGGAAACTTATTTAGGGACAGCAACCACTACAGCAGGCGGTCCACAGAGTGCATGCACGTGGCTTCACTCAAAACAATGCTGGAGTCGCCCCTGAGTCCCGGAGAAGCACACACTTGCCCAAGCCTATCGCAGAATTATTTTAAAGAGATACGCATACTTGTAGTGAGTACGGAAAGTGTACACTCGTGATTCCGCAAGGGTAAATTTGTAATACACTCGCAATTGTGTGAGAGTTAATTTACTTACACGTGCAAGTGTGTACAGAATATTACACGTGCTTACGTGGAAGCACAGGAGGAAAACACAGTCGCGGTCGTGTGAGGAAATAATTTAAAGTACCTGTGCAAACGTGCACAGAAAGTATAAGGATACTGGCAATCCTGCAAGAAGTTTTACTCACAGCCGTGGCGGCGAGGCAAGCGGAGTCTCCATCCCGGGGAGCTGCGGGGGCCATGGCTCCTGGCGGCAGTGGCTAAGCTCGCTCTCCGAGAAAACTCCACGGCAAAGGGAAGTTTTCGACGAGAGTCCCGTTTTTATGAGACCTTGACCTGACTGCAGTCATTCCTCCTGTTCCCGGAAGCCCCCCAAAAACATCCCCCACCCTGGGCGTGGGCCCAGGAAATGGTTTGGGGTGCAGCATCTTCGGGTGCAGGTTTCACACGTTAAGGAGCTGGGGCTGCAGAAGTTGGGGATGCAGGGTTATGGGGGTGCAGGTTTTGGGAGGCAAGGATTTGGAGATGCAGGGTGTAGGGATCAGAATTTGGGGGTGCAGGATCTGGGGGAGCAGGGTTTGGGGTAAAGAACCTTGTTGTTCAGGGCTTAGAAGCAGGATTTGGGGGTGCAGGGCTTTGGCGTGAGGGATTTCAGGGTGCCAGGTTTGGGGGTGCAGGATCTGGGGGTACAGGTTTTGGGGGCACAGGGTTTAGGGTGCAACTTGTCGGGGGCAGGGTTTTGGGGTATAGGGTTTTGGGGTGCAGAGTTTTGGGGGGGTGGATTAGGGGAGCAGGGTTTTGGGGTGCAAGGTGTAGCGGTGCAGTGTATTGGGGGTGCAGGGTTTGGGGAGGCAGAATTGGGGATGCAGGATATTGGGTGCAGGATCTGGGGGTACAAGGTTTGGGGTAGCAGGGGCTTGGGGAGCAGGGTTTAGGGGTCAGGCTTTAGGGGGACAGGGTTTGGGGGGTAGGGTTGGGAGGGATGATTTGGGGGTGCAGGGTTTAGGGCAGCAGGGTTTTGGGGTGAAGGGGGTTGGATGAAAGGTTGGGTAGGACAGGATATGGGGGTGCAGGTTTTTAGGGTGCTACTTGTGGGGGGCAGGATTTAGTGGTGCGGGGTTTGGGGGTGCAGGTCTTGGAGAGGCAGAGTTTGGGCTGCAGGTTTTGGGAGTTAAGGGATTTGGGGTGCAGATTTTGGGTGTTCAGGACATGGGGGTGCAGGATTTGAGGACGTAGGTTTTGTGGGGGCAGGGTTTGGGGTGCTGGGTTTTTGGGGAGGTTCGGGACATGGGTCTGCAGGATTTGGGGGTGCAAGGGTTTGGGGGTGCAGAATTTAGGGGTGCAGGGTGTTGGGGGAGGGATCTTGGGTTGCAAGAGTTCGTGGTCCAGGGTTTTTGGGTGAAGGATCTGGCGGTGCAGGGTTTGAGGGTGCACTCTTTGGGGGTGCAGGATTTGGGGTTGCAGGGTTTGGAGGTTCAGGAAATGGGGATGAGGGATTTGGGGGTGCAGGGTTTTGAAGTGCAGGATTTAGGGGGCAGGATCCATGGTGCAGGATTTTAGGGTGCAGGATTTGTGCATGAATGCTTTCGGGTTGCAGGGCTTTGGGTGAGGGATGACGGATTTAGGGGGGTAGCGATTGGGGGTGCAGGATCTAGGGGCACAGACTTTGGGGATGCAGGGTTTGGTGGGGCAGGAATTGGGGGTGCAGGGTGTTGGCGGGAAGGATTTGCTGGGGCAGGTTTTAGGGTAAAGGGTTTTGAGGTGCAGGGGTTCGGGGTGGAGGATTTGGGGGTAGAGGGTTTGGGGGTGCACCGTGTTGGTGGAAGGATCTGTTGGTTCAAGATCTGGGGATGCAGGATTTAGGGGTGTAGGGTTGAGGGGTGAAGGGTTGGGGGACAGTATCTGGGGGTGCAGGATTTGGCTTTCATGGTTTGTGGTGCAGGATCTGAGGGTGCAGGATTTGGGCATGAATGCTTTCGAGGTGCAGGGTTTGGGGGTGCAAGATTTGGGGGTGCAAGGTTTGGGTGTTCAAGATTTAGGGGAGCAGGATCTTTGGGTGCAGGGTTTGAGGGGTGCAGGGATTTTGGGTGAGGGATTTGGGGTTCAGGGTTTGGGGTGCAGGGTGTTGGGGAAGGATTTGGGGGTGCAGGGTTTGGAGGTGGAGTGTTTCAGGGATCAGGGTTTGGGGGGCAGAATTTTGGGTGCAGGGTTTGGGATTGCAGGATTTGGGGTAGCAAGATTGTGGGGTGCAGGGGTTTGGTGTGAAGGGTTGGGTAGGGCAGGATTTGGGGTGCAGGGTTAGGGAAGGAAGGAAGAATCTGGGGTTGCAGGATTCGGGGGTGCAGTGTTTAAGGTAGCAGGATCTTTGGGTGCAGGCTTTGGGGCTGCAGAATTCTGGGGTTACAGCTTTAGGCATGCAGTGTTTTGGGGTGCAGGGTTTAGGGATGGATGATATGGGGCTGCAGGGTTTGGGGCAGCAGGATCTGGGGGTGCAGAGTTGTGGGGTGCATTGTTTTTTGAAGGAGGATTTGGAGTGCAGGGTTTTAGGGTTTAGGATCTGGAGGTGCAGAGTTCTGGGGTGCAGGGTGTTGGGTGCAGGATCTGGGGGTGCATGATTCATGGGTGCAGGCTGTTGGGGTTTAGGGTAGGAGGATCTTGGGGTGCAGGGCTGAAGGGTTTGGTAGGGCCAGATTTGGGGGTGCAGGGCTCTGGAGTAAGGGGTGGGAGTGAGGCTTTGGGGCTGCGGGTTTCGTGTTTTCAAGAACTCGGGGTGCAGGGTTGGGGGGTGAAGAGTTTTGGGGTGCAGGGTTTGAAGGGTGCAGGGTTCAGGTGTTCAGGACCTGGGGGTTGGAGGATTTGGGGGTTGCAGGATTTGGGGGTGCAGGGTAGGGTGAGGAAGGCTGTGAGGGTGCAGAGTTTGAAGTTTCCGCACTTGGGGGTGCAGGATTTGGGGGTGCAGGATTAATGGGTGCAGGGTGTTTGGGAGAGGGTTTGGGGGTGCAGAATTTTGAAGTGCAGGGTTTAAAGGGGCAGGATACAGGGTGAATGATTGGGGGTGCACATTCTCTGGGGGTGCAAGATTTGAGAGTGCAGGGATTTGGGGTGAGGGATTTTGGGGTGCCGGGTTTGGGGGGGAAGGATCTGGTTTTGGCGGTGCAGGTTTTTAAGGTGCAACTTGTGGGGCGCAGGATTTGGGGGATATTCAAGTTATTTGGTATATAATCAAGTTTGAGGGGCCTTGATTTTGGGGTGCATGGTTCGAGGGGGAGCAGGATTTCAGGTGCAGGATTTTAGGGTGCAGGATTTGGGGGTGCAGGGTTGGGGAGGATTTTGGGCTGCAGGATTTTAGGGTGCAGGTTTGGTAGGGCCCACTTTGAGGGTCAGGGTTTGGGGTGCAGGGTTAGCTGGTAAAAGAAAGAATGCCGCTTCACAGGGTCATTGACTCTGCTGTTATTTCTCCATTTCAGTGGGAGGGGGCAGTGAGGACCCTGTGGGGGGCGGGAACGGGTGACAAGGCCCCAGGTCCTGTGGGGAGACACCCCCGCTGTCATCCACACACAAAGACCCTGACCTGGGGCCCCTGGCCTGAGCAGTGCGCTTGGGCTCGGCTGGGCCTGGGGCTAGGCCCTGCCCCACCAGCCTGTCATGGCCACCAGCCCCCGTGGGCACCGGCGTCTGGGCCAGCACCACCGCTCCCGAGCCGGGAGCCCCAGGAGGTGACGGGGGCCCAGGCGTTTGGAATTTGACAGTGGACTTGGAGGTGCGGGGAGGGAAACTGGCAGCTCCGACACACCAGGAGGTGCTGTTTTCCACTAAAATGAACAAAATGGCTCATGATGTTCAAAGCCAGTTTAGTCCAAAGGACTCAAAAAGACACTGAAAAGAACTGCCCGTTCACAGGAGACGCCATTAGATGAGCCATGATGGTTTCCTTGTCCAATGCTGGGGTTCAAGAGGGCCCATAAGCAAACCCCCAGTGTTATAGTCAAATACGACTCAAAGAAATTCAGAATATCATCTTTTATTAAATATCTTTTATTTGACTTTTATTAAAGTCAAATACGACTCAAAGAAATTCAGAATATCTTTTATTAAAGATAAACGAGCGAAGCAGCGCTGGGCAGCAGGCAGTCGCTGCTGCACCCAAAGGCACGCGCACTGACCTGCAGCCAACCGGCGTTTATATACCCACTGTAAGTACACGCCCCCGATCTTCTTCCTGATTGGTCGGATGGGCTGCTCTGCTGTCAATCAGTCTTCCCCGCACAGCAAAGAACATCCCCCCCCATGAGCACACAACATCTTTCCCGCCAAAACTTGCAAAAACAGAATGTGGCAAACTCTGGTGGTTTAACATTTACACAACTCAGTGAATCACCAACTACTAACATATTCTTGGCGTGATTAGCAAATTTACTTTAGTTATGCAATCTATAACCCCCAGTTTCCCATTAAAGATGTATTTCACTCACATCCTCCAGCTTCTCACGTGCAGAACCGCTGAGGGCGAAGAGGGAAATGAAGCCCCATCCAGCAGGAAGCCGGTGTTGCCAAGTGTTGAGCAGTGGTGCCTGCTCAGGGCCAGGACACACCTCAGCAGGCCATGCGGCCTCACCCCCTTTGTGTGCTGGGGCCAGGACCCGGCAAAATTGTCCCTCGGCCGATCCAGGGTGGGATCCTAATATCCTTATATCGCGTGACAGGCTGAATCGTTAATGCAAAAAACCAGCAGTGAGCTGGAAGAGAGTGACTGAGCAAGACTTGAGACCAGCCCCACGCGTGGCGCAGCGGAACCCCACCCTTCACCTCCGGGCTGAAGCCTGCCTGGCCATCCCACCTCAGCTCCAGCCTGCCTTTCCTACCAGGGGCCGTCCAACAGAGGGCTCGGGAGCCCCAGCCGAGCTTTGGCAGAGTCCGGCTACCCAGCTGCCCCCCATGGCTTTCCTGTCCCCAGGCACGGCTCCTGCCTGGGCTGTCACTGTCCCCGTGGCACACGGTGGTTCCTGCACAGCTCTGGGTGCCCCTGACAGCGCTGGCCTGGGCGCCCCGCAGTGCCCTGGCTGGGCGAGCCCCTGGATGTTCCCCTGCAGCTCAGCTCCCCTGGCTGCCCAGCCTCCCCATCCCCATCCCACCACTCCTCCTCCTCCTCCTCCTCCTCCTCCTCCTTCTCCTCCTCCGCCTCCTCCTCCTCCTCCTCCTCCTCCTCCTCCTCCTCCTCCTCCTCCTCCTCCTCCTCCTCCTCCTCTTCCTCCTCCTCCTCCTCCTCCTCCTCCCCGCTCCTGTCAGGGATGTGCAGCTGCGGCAGGCTCAGTGCCAGGGACACGGGGTGCAGGGGCACCAAGAGCGGGGCCGCAGCTGAGCCGGTCCAGCAGAGCCTCGGGGAGGGCTGCCCTTGGAGCAGGGCTGAAGCTCCAGCCCTCTTCCCTGCAGGCCTTTCCCTGCCCCACCAGCGCTCACCCACTGCCCAGCGCAGCTTCCACAGCCACCAAGGAAACACTCACAGTGTCAGACCCAGCGGTTTGCAGGTGGGGCTTTACTGATCAGGGGCAAGAGCTGTTGTGAGCAGCCTGGCTGGCCGGCACTGGGACTCGTCACGCCGGAGGAGGCTCTTGCTGGACGCCTCTCTCGGGAGCCTCAGCGCCCGAGACGGTCTCCTGGCGCTGGCCGACGTGGAGCAGATGTGCTCTCCAGAGCTGCGGAGTTGAACACAAAGCTCGGTAGTCTTGTATGCACAGAGGTGCAGAGCAACAAGTCTGGTCAGGACACATGGGGTGGGATCTGCTTCTGTCTGGCGAGAGCAGGTCCAGGTCCCTGGGATGCAGTCCCACCCTGCTGCTCTCCGTGCCCCTAGGGCTGTCAGGAAAACACCTTCTTTGCCCAGCTCTGGCCCGAAGCTGGCCCACACTCACTTTTTCAGAGGTGAGCACTCCAAAAGGCAAACACTCAACTGGGAACGCTCTTTTCCCAATTGCTTTTCACTGCCTGCGGTACCTGGGACTCCCATTGCTCTGGCTCTTTTTTCCAGGCCTTTGGCGGTGCCACGGCTGCGCTTCTGCTCTGTCTTTCTGCGCACGGAGTCCCAGAGCTTGCGTCTTTCCTCCTCCGTGCACTCGCGGGGCTGCGCCTGCAGGGCCATGGCAATGCAGCAGCAGGCAGTGTTAGTGTCCCTGGCAGGGGCTGGGGCGATTTTAGCGCCCCCTCTCCCTCCTGCCCCTTCTTTTCAGCCTCTCCATCAGCCCTGCTTTGCTCACGGTCCTGACTGCAGAGCCTTTCTGCAATGACCCCTGAGCCAAGGCAGCGCGGGGCTGAAAGCAACCCGGCTGCTTGCTCTCCCAGACCAGCCTGGCAGCACCGTTGCACCGTTGCCATTACCAACACCACCACATCAAGCCTTGGGACGTACCGGTCCTGCCCTCCTCTCCCCTGGCCTGGCAGGGGGTGCAGCCTGGGGTGCAGCTTCCCGCAGGTGTTGGCTGCTGCCCGCCTCTTTCCCAGACCGTTCCCAGCGCAGCACTGCCAGCTCGCTGCAGACACACAGCGGGAGGAGGAGATGTGAGCACGGGAGAGTGCGCTCCAGCCGGGCTCCCAGCTGGGCGCCAGCCGCGGCCGCAGAAGCGGCTCTGCCGAGAGGCCGGTGCCAGGAGAAGCGGCTCTCTCCCGCGGGGCTGCGGGCAGCAGGAGGAAGGGACTGCGGGAGAGGAAGCACTGCCCGTGTCCGGAGAGATTTACCACTGGAGCTTGTCCTGCAGATCCAGCTGCTCATCCCTCTCCCCTCTTCTCTTGCGGGCCACCTGCCCCAGGATGCAGGTCACCACCTCCCGCAGGGCCCGGTCTGTCCGTGGGGAAAGGCTCCTGCAACAGCAAGGACAAAGGCTCCCTGACCCTGCAGCTGGGACCGTCCTGCCTCTTCCCGCACCCACCCCACACCTACGTGGCCCCGTTCTGCCCCACAGCCCCCTGGAGGCAGGAGGGGTTTCAAGCCCCTCTCTGGCCCCTGCCGTCGGGTCTCACCCAGCCCGTTCCCGTGGCTGCAGAAATCCCCGGGCGCCCTGTGCGGCCCCGTGGCTCAGGGGTTGGCTCCCTGTACCCACCACCACCGGCTCACCCCCCACCGCCCCAGGGCTCGGCTGGAGCGGGCTCACTCGTACCGCTTCGGGGGGACGGTGTTGTCCTCAGGGACTGTGGGGGGCTCTTCTCCGGCCTCTTCCCAGTCCTCCATAATCGTCCAAATCTCCAGCAGGTCACAGCTGGACTCGTCTGACTCCACGCTGCTCGGGGAGCTGTCTGAGAAGCACTCGGAGGAGCTGGATTCCTGCACAGGAGGAGACTCTCATACAACAGCCCCGCACCCAGCACGCAGACCCCAGAACACTTCTGGCTGGACCACACGCGACGGGGAGAACCGGGAGAAGGAGCTCAGCAGGCCCTTGGGGTGACCTCTGAGTGTCACCAGGGTTTCACTGCAACTCCCTGTCCCCGCTCTTGCTCAGGAAGGGCAGCATCACCCGCCCGGCTCTGCAGCAGCAACGCTACTGTGACGGCTTGGGTGCTAGAGGTACTTTGCAATCTCAGCCGCCCCGCAGGAAAAAGTGCTCTTTGCCTGCAGGAATCCCAAGTACCTGGATCCTCTGCACCTCCTTTGGTTGTTCTCCCTTTCCTTTCACGCTGGGTGTCTCCTTTTCTGCCTTGGCCTTTGCTTTCATTGCTCCGGCTGAGTGCTGTTTCCTTTTTTCCCCTACCGCCGCCTCTTTTTTCTTCTTTTCCTCTTCTTCCAGGAATTTCCGGATATATTGTGGAAGCGGCTCCTCTTTCTTCTTCTTCTCCTGTTTCTTCTGGAGGTCAAACAAAATGCAATAGCAGGCAGCATTAGTCTGTCCTGCCACGGCTGAGCTGTTTTCCTCCCTTCCCTCCCTTCTCTTCTGCCTTGCTGTCCACGCTGGTTCGCTCCCAGGTTCCTGCAGGCTCCACCGGAGAGCCCGTCTGGAATGACCAGGGAGATCAGCCACCACCGGCCTACAAACCAGCCGGCAGCTGGCGAGCCCAGACCAGCCCTGCAGTCACCCGGCCGACAGAAACTGCCCCAAGTGAGGGCTCTGGCTGTGTTTCTAGGCTACTGGAAGTGACAGGTATATTCTCAAATGACAGTGACCCGCTTCTCTTCAAGTAAACACCAAAGCAACTGGTCAGCGGTCCCATGAACACCCAGTGAAGAATCTTGTGAGCACTGGCGTGCGTGGAGCAACGCTGCTCTACAGTACGACGCGCTCCTGCAGCGTCCCGTGTCGGGTACCTTTTCTCTCCTCTCAATGGCTCTGGCAATGAAGTCCACTGTTCCGGGTCCGACCAGAGGCGGCAGCTTTCCTTTCTCCTCCTTTTCCTTCAAGCAGCTCCTCTGGACAGCTGGTAGCTGCCTGCAAAGACACAACAGGGTGTGTTGCAGGAGTGCAGGAGGAGCTGGTTCTGCACCTTGTGCTTCCAAGTGGCACAAGTGGTCTCGGCCCCCTCTTGCTGGAGCACCCAGAGGAACGGGGTCCTGTGCCCGGAGACAGCGCTACGCCCTCCGGGTCAGCGCACTGAAGTCTGCTCCTGGGTCCGAAACACAGAGCGCTCACGGGCTGTACGGGCAGGTTGGGCGCTGGGGACGCAGTGTCAAAGGGTGGAGGACACGGCCCCACGAGAAAAGCCATCCTGCCACCCAGCTCTCCTTAAGACAGGCGTCAGCGTAGAAGAGGCTCCTGGTTACTCAGGGCAATCCTCTGCAGTAACCAACCGCAGAACACTGTTCTCAGCAAACAGAAAGGTGGGGCTCATTTCAATCTGAAGGGAAAGCCAAAATGGCCTCCTGCTCCCGGAATGAGCATTTGCAGTTGGGTACTCAACAGATCTGCACATCGGGAGCAGAGAAAGAAATAGTGCTGCCTGCAGGGTCTGCCAAGAAGCTGCGAGACACTTGCCATGCCCGAGAAACCATTAGTTAGTGGGACACGGGGTGAGTGCACTTGGAGTGTGTCCGGGAGAAACATCTCGCTCCCACAGAGACCGGAGCAGGGGGTCACGCTCACCTGTTTATGCAAGTGTCTCACCTGGCGCGAGGCTCACTCCCCTCAGCTTTCTGACCCTGCTCCGGCTTCACAGTCAGCGCAGGTAACCGATTTGGAGAAAGCCTTGCTCGACGAAGGAGGCGCTTCTCGGCAACGTCCTCTAGAAACGGGAAATGAGACGATTCTTCAGAACAGCATCTCGCTGTTGTTCTGGGAACCGGGTGCCTGTTGTATGCCAGTTTCAAGGAGAGTGACGTGCGGGTCTGCTCAGGGCTGTGCTAACACTGGGGAAGGTGGTCCTTTTCATCCCTTGGGAGGAAAGCCATGTTTCCTGGCAGGTCTTGGGCATGTTCTGACACTGGTTTTTTGTCCAGCTCCTCGTGCCTACAGTGCACCGTTATTCCCGGGGGAAAACTGTCTGGGTGGCTTTCTCTCCTCCTTGTGCTGAAACGGGGGGTTCCCTGGCACAGCCAGTGGTCTCCAGGAGTCATTCTGGGGAGGGGAATCATTTTGCTCGAGGGAACCCAGCTCCGGGATTGCTGCACTGGTCCCGTGCACACACATTTGCTGCTGGAGCAGGTTCACTCCACAGGCCTTGCTTCTGAGACATCTGAGCACATGATGGAAAGAAGCAGGCTTAGAGCTTTGCACTGTTTGCAGCACAAGCAGGGAGTGGAGGCCACTGGGAAGGTGTCCTCCAGCAGTCCCAGCGGCCCTTTGTGGTGCAGGGCTGTCCTGAGACCTTGTCCCACGATGGGGCACCGGAGCTTTACCATGATGGGTCCAGAGAGTCACAGGAGGAGCCTCTCCCTCTTCCAGGCCCCCTGGGGTAACCTCAGTTCTGATCCCCTCCAGACGCCGTGGAAGGAAACCCTGCAGCCCCCTGCCAGCAACCCGCTGGTCCCCGACCTTTCTTTCCACTGCCATCACCTTTTCCCTGCACACGTCCCGGCAGGTCTATCAGCGTTGGCATTTTAGGCACGGTCTCCAGTTGGTACCTGAAGAGCAAGAAGGCACCAGGCTGAAGAAAGGACACCGTGTTGTTTCCCAAGGCAGCCCAACCCGCAGGGCTGCAGCAGAAACTCCAGTTCCCGAGGGGCAGGTGAGGCCCCGTCAGCCTGTGCCCGTGTTTGTCTGTCCTGCCCATGGTCGTCCTCCCACAAAACCCCCTTGCTGCTTCTGGGGAAATGATTCCGCTCACAGTGCACATGGAGAGCAGACTATTATGTAGTGCTGGGATTTTCCAACACCCTTTGAATTCTAATCCTGCCCTCCAAGTTCCTTGCAGAGCCTCGCAGATTAATGCCTCTGTAGCTAAGAGCAGTCTCTCACAAACAGGAAAGAAAAGGAGCAGGAGAACCCTGGTGGAAGATGTTGGCTAAATGCGTCTCTAGGACCGCAGTAGGACACACGCATAGGCTGTGTCACGGTCCCACGTTCCTCCAGGTGAAGTCAAACCGAACAAGAGCAACACAGAGTTCTGGGCCAACAAGGCTTCTGAGACGCTCGGTCCTCAGTGCCGTCACGAGTACAGTTCCCAGCGCCGGGCAGGGCTGCCCTCCCAAGCAGGAGCTGAGAAGCCGCTTGGTTGCTCAGCCAAGGGCTTGCAGGAGCAGACATACCACGGTAGGACCATAACACGTCCAGAAGAGGTCTGGGAAGCAGCGGTGTCATGGCGTGAGATGACCGAGTCCCTCATGTCCGGCATCTGCAACGAGGACAGAGACGGATGACAGGAGGAGCGGACACTGGGAAGGGCCGGCTGCTCGCTCCACCTCAGCCCAACGCCAGCAAAGAGCCAGAGCCGCCCAAGGTCTCTGGGCTCAGCAAGCCTTGCTCTGCCTGTGCCTCTGCTCCCGGCCCCCAGAGTGGGGCACGCAGCGCTCCCCACCCTCAACGCCGGCCTTTTGTCACAAAGTGCAGCTCCTCTGGGGGTGGCTCTTGCAAAGCCAGGTCATTACACGCCAGGGAAGTGCTCTGCAGAGAGCCTGCTGCGCTCTAGAGCTCGAGGAGCCCAGGGGGCTGAACAAGGCACGGCCGGCCAGGGGAAAGCAGCCCCCAGAAAGCATTTCAGAAGCAGCAGGAGTGGCGCTGGGAAAGTGAAAATCCTACCTCGAGAAGAGCTTGCAGCATCTTGCCAGTGCCATTCAGCCTTTCCAGAAAGTCTAAGTAAAATCTCATTTTTATGTCTTTTCCCTGGGCAATCAGCATGCCCACATCCCTCCAGATGATGGCAACGTTCTCCCTGTTCTCTAGGCAGGCATGGAAAAGGTGTGTGGTCCTTTTCATGTAAAGCTGCACGATGCCCTCAGAGACAGCGTTCTCTGAGGCTATCTCAGCAAACGGCAGCTGCTCAAAATCTTGACGGCCTGAAAGACAAGAGAAGAGGAACACGTGAACTTGCAGAGCTGCTGGGCAGGCTGCAATCAAAGGTCTGCAGCTTCCAGGCCCTCGGGCAACACTTTGGTACTGGGCTGTCTGGCTGGGCCAGCGCCTCTGAGGAGATGCTCGGCTTGTCCCTTCCTCTTAAAGTGGACAGTGAGGTGCGGAGCAGCCCGCTGTGGCTTCTCTGATACAGAAAGGGAAACAAAGAGTCTGAGGCACTTGGCGGGAAGAAGAGCCGTGACTGCGGGACAAGGTGGGGAGATGGGCGCCAGGTCCCAGGGCAAGCTGGAGGCTGCCAGCCCATTGGAGCCCACACTCGGTGCCGTCTGTCGTTAGAGAGAAACGCACCCCAAACACAGCCCCAAGCTCTTGGTGCTCCCCGGGGTCCCACAAGAGCTGCCCCAAAGGCAGTAGTGACTAGAAGGCGCAGGTGTCGCGGTCACTGGGTTTTGGAAGGAACCATCTTTCCCCCCTGGGTTTCCCCTGCTTTTCCCCTTGCAAGGAGGCTGAGGGAGCTGGGCTCAAGGGCCAGCGCCGCTTTCGCTCTGCTTACCAGGGATGTCTATGCAACCACAGCGGAGCTCATGGTCCTGCGCAACAGCCTGTTCAAGTTGAAACACGGGTCTCTCCACGATCACCAGATTCTGCTCGCCGAGGGCTACTCGCTTTGTGACAACCGCAAAAGTCCCGATTCCGGGAATGCGGACAGCCTGAAACAGAGGAGATGGCGGATGGGAAGAAGTCTTGGAGGGACAGGCGGGTGACTTGTCAGAGGAGGCTGATGGTGCTTAGTGCCCTGCCCTGGCCTGAGGTACAAGGAGCAAGATGGGCTCTTTGGAAACCTTGGCAGAAGACAAACAGGGGCTGCGCTTTTCCCTCTCTCCCCGCTTCAGCCATGAAGAAGCAAATAGGTGAGGGAAAGCTGACAAACATCCTCTGGCTCAATCACATGGAAGGCAGGGGGTTCCCACACTTGGAATAAGTCCAGATGTGTCCCAGGCTTCCAGGCTTTCACATGCTACTCTGACGGGGGGACCTTCTTGTACATCTGAATGGACAGAGGAGGTGTCCATCGCACTGTGTGCATTGCAGTGTCGTGCTGGGGCGTTGCTCCCGCTTTCCAAGGAGAGGAAGAACAACTGCACTCGATGGCAAAGGGCTGTCAGGACTCGATCAGCGTTCGTCGGGATGTGGGGGGCAGGAGGAGGTGAGGCCCACCTGGTGGAGAGCCAGCTGCAGGCTGAGGTGATACGACGCGCTGGCCCAAATCTTAGCGAACTCTGGAAGAACAAGGGAAAGACCCGTCATGCTCTGCGGCAGCAGCCGGGAAGCCGGCAGTGCTTTGCCGTGCCCGCGGGGGCACGGGCTGTGCTCCACGCGGCTCTCGGAGGCTCAGGGCAGGCCCTGGTGTCTCCCCAGCAGGGGCCAGTTTTGCCAGGTCACAGCTCTGAACACACAGAGCCCACGCGGCCCACGAGCACCTTCAGCTCCTCTATTCAGACATGAGCTCAGGGTGGGCAATGCCCAGCACCAGGCAAGGGCAGCCCTTTGGGGCCAGGGGCTTCTGCCTGGGCTGCCCCAGGAAGGCAGGGGCCACGTCAGGAAGGGAACCAGGAGCCCTGGCTGCCACATCAGCCCCTCAGCCCTTCGGGATGGTCAAGCAGGTCCCTCCTCGCAGTCACCACTCCTGAGCAGCCACCCCCCACAGTCCTGGGGTTTCCATGCCTGATTTCAGAGATGCCCTTGACCCGGCCACGCTCACAAAATTGGGCCTGAAGACCTTACCATAACGCTCCAGCTTCTCAATGGTTGGAGCCAGGTGAGGCTGCAAGAAGAGGCGTCCTGCCATCTTAGTTCCACTCCTGCTTCAGGTCAACAACTGCAGAGAGTGGCTGGACAATGGCTTTCCTGCTTCCCGCAAAACGCCTCCTCTTCCTCCTCTCTGCTCTTCTTCTCCTCCTTCTCCTCCTTCTCTTCCTCCTCCTCCTTCTCTTCCTCCTCCTCCTCCTTCTCCTCCTCTTCCTTCTCCTCCTCCACCTTCACCCTCCTTGGTGCTGTCGTGCTCCCTCTCTCCGCCTTCTCCTCCTCACTGCAGAGCAGCTACTCCAGAGCAGAGCGGTGGCGAGAGCAGCTCCCAGCACCTGGAGTCAACTTGGCCTCACCGGGGTGAGTGGGGCAGCTGCTGGTCACGAGAGGGAAAGGGGGGCTGTCAGCACTGTGACGTGTGGCTGTCCCACTGTGACCCCAGACCGTGTCACACAGGGGCTGCACACACCTGCCCCCCAGGCCCTGCCAGGGGCTCTGCAGTGGGCAGGGGCTTCAGGGAGCTGCCCCACCCCACCGTCTCCTGAGCGGGAGGGGTTTCCCCAGGCTGGGGCTCACCCCTGCCATGTCCCCACATGGGGACACCGGGCTGCAAGCGCTGATGCGCTTCCTTCTACCCTTCCCTGCTTCTTCCTGCCTCTCTCACCCAACGGGTCTGCAGCGGGGAGCGCGGCTGCCCTGACTGGCGCCGCTTTGGCAGGCCATGGCTGCTCACACCGGCTTTGGAGCCGGCTGCAACCATCTCGCACTGGCCCCGGCAGCACCGGACCTGCTCCCACACGGGTCCCGCTGCAGCTCCCGCTGCTCACGGTTCCCAGGTGCGATGGAGAGAACTGGTCTGATTTGCTGAAGGTGCTGAGGGGGGTGCAGTTGCCAAACTGCTTTTCCCCTCCAGCGAATCATTCCCTCCTGGATGGGAAATTCCACCCGCTCTCCCTCGGGGAGGGGGTTCAGGCTGCCGAACCAAACAGGGTGGTGATTGATTGCCGCCGCTTCCTTGGTGTTCCCAGGAGAGAGGCCTGTCCATGCAGCAGCACTCACGCTGCCCTAAGGCTCATTAACGCTTTGTGCCACAGATCGCCCGGCTCCGGGCCGCCCGTCTGGTCCCACGGGCCGTCGAAGGGTTCAGGGTCGATAACTCTTGTGGGAATGGCAGGATGTGCGGTTCCAGCTAAAGGGCCTTGGACAGACTGTACGGAAGTATGTTTTCTGTGAGCGTACGACGTGACGGCCCAGGCCAGTGAGAACGGTATCTGGGGTCAGAAAACCACCCCGTATGTATGATGTGTGAATGTTGGGCCTGGGCGTGCGAATGAGTGGGGCAGAACGCCGCCCACAAGATATGCACGGGAACGTGACTGAAAACAGTCACAGTATGAGTGTGGTGTGGTGTGTTTGGAATAACAATTATTGAACAAAATCATTTTCTCTGTCCTCTCAGTCCAAGCCCATACCTGTAAATCTATAAACTGAGAGCTGTTAATAAAAGAGAGCTCAGCTCTGCCTGGCTGTGCTCTTGCTGCTGACAAGAACTCTGTGCCTGTGCGCCTGTGTCTGCGTCTGTACGAATCATTCCTCATCGCCACAACGCTGACAATCCTTTTCTCAGAACACTCCGGGTCCCCAGCACCCTCCTGTCTCGTCCTCCCTTAACAAGGATTCAGTCCCCATTTCTCCCCGTCTGCACAAACACTTGGTTTGCAGGTCACCAAGCTGGGGACCCGTCCCTGGGGCTGCACAGACAGTGGCTCGGCCTTTCTGCCTTGTGGACCTGGGTGCCTCTCTGGTTGAATCACACATTTTCTTCCTCCAGTGTCTCCATTTTGGTACAACTGCTTTTGCCAGGGTCTCCCCAGACTTCTCTGTCCCAGTCGTTGGAACCCACACCCAAAAATCAACTTTCCACGCTTGGCCAGGCCAGGGCGGGCAGGGGCTCCCCTGCTTGTGCCCGAGCAACCTCAATCCCTTGTTCCCACGCACGCATCTGCTCTCGTTCTCCTTGCAATCCGACCTTTGCACACTCTATCTCAAATTGCCTCTTAGAATTACCCTTTTCCAGCTGCTGACAGAACTTACGCAGGCCCCACGCTTGTTCTAAGCAGAGGCACAGGTGCACAGGGTGACACGCAGAACACAGCACAGAACTGCAGACAGGACAGCGCAGGCTGCTGCCAACACGCCAGGACCCAACCGTTCCTCTTCCACCCACTTTGTGCGGGGAGGGGAAGGATTACAGCTCTGCCTCCATCAGAGTTTCTCCATTTTTGGTACCCTGCTCGAATACCCCAATTTAGATGCCGTGGAAGCACCCCCAAAATCAATTTAGGCAGGTGAGGAGCTCCAGACTTCACTATATCCAGAGCTATTTAGCAGAGAACCTACTAGAAATGGGGTTTATCCAAAACTATTCAGCACTCCCACAACATTGTAAAACACAGATTTGGACACCGGTTAGGAGTTCCGTTTCCGATTCAGATGCAAGGGAACCGAAAACTCTGGGATGATGATTGAAAATGTGCATCTTCCCTCTCACAAAAAGTGAGGGCTCTCAAGGATACGCAGAGGACCCCTCAGCAATAAGGCGGGGTGCCTCAGTCCTTAATGATATTTCTTTATGCAATACTCTGGATCTAACAAGGAGGCTCTTCCACAGCAGAACCATTACAGCAAGGAAGACCAACGCAACAGGGGGCTCTGGTGGGCTCCATTTGTCCCCTGGTTGGATCTGAGCTCTGGTCAGTTGTGCTGGTGGACTAGAAGCTTCTCTCAGCCCAGGTGTCTCATTGGCCAGGGGCCCTGTCTGCCAGCCAAGGGGCATGAGCAGAGTGGGCTGTTGTTGGGGTCAGTCCCTGTCACACGGGACAGATGTTCAGCAGGCTCCTGAGCACTCCCCTGGGCATGGGTCGATCACCAGGAGAAGCACCAGGGCCGGGCCGTGCCAGGCTGCTGTTGCGTGGGTGCACTCCATGTCTGCATAGAAGCACCTGTTGTGAAAGCACCCCAAAAATCCTTTCCATTGTTTGCTATAGGATCCTTGTCTATTGGTGGTCTCTTGGGGGAAAATTTGGGGGCTCCCATAGCTCTCCCAGCAATTATTGACCATGAGTAGAGCTTGTTTAGCTGTGTGTCCCAACTGGGTCACGAGATACCAGTGTGCTTTTTAACCACACCATTAGTCCGCTCAGTTGTCCTGTTGGCTTGGGGGCAATATGGTGTGTGGAAAACCCACTTAATACCCTCCCCTTGAGCCCAGTCTTGCAGCACCGCAGCTGTAAAGTGTGTTCTGTTGTCACGGTGAATATTCTCAGGGGTGGTACAACAGTGAACCGCTCATGCAACACTCGAGCTGTTTGGTAAAACAATGAGGGCCTGGCCAGCCCTGTGGTCCCTTTTGAAACAGACCACAATAGGAAGGACGCTCTGTGAACCGCCATTCCACCCCTGACAGATCCGGTGGCTGCAGCGGGCCCAGCTTCTGGCACGTTTTAAGCTCACCTTTCAGAACGTTAAGGGGCTCTTATGCTGCGAGGTCCAATCCCATCTCCTGCTTTTCCAAAGCAGGTCGCATAGAGGGCGGGAAACCACCAAAACCTCTGGTGTGTGTTTTCTCCAGTACCCCAATGTGCATCTTCCACTGAGTTTGCCCTTTTAGGATTTGGGACCCTTTCAGAAATGGAGATTGCCCTCTGTGTGGGGGGGGTTTTGTCTGTTTTTTCCCCACACTACTTGATGATGTCTGCAGTCACGTGTAACAGTCGCAGAATGGTTGAGGGCGGGAGGGACCTCTGGAGGTTGTCTGGTCCAGCCCCTGCTCAGTCAGGGACTCCCGGAGCTGGGTGCCCAGGACCATGTCCAGACGGCTTTTCAGTATCTCCAAAGGTGACGACTCCACAACCTCCCTGGGCAACCTCTGCCGAGGGCTCGGTCACCCAGTCAGTAACAAACTGTGTCCTGATGCTCTGAGGGAACCTCCTGTGTTTCAGTTCGTGCCCATTGCCTCTGGTCCTGTCACTGGGCACCTCTGGAAAGAGCCTGGCTCCATCCTCTTGGCACCTTCCCTGCAGGTATTGATGCGCATTGATGAGATCCCCGGGAGCCTTCTCTTCTCCAGGCTGAGCAGCCCCAGCTCCCTCAGCCCGTCCCCGTTGGACAGACTCTCCAGGCCCGTCATCTTCGTTGTGATGGTTTGGTGAACTCTCTCTGCTGTGTCAATGTCTCTCTTGTACGGGGTAGCCCAGAACCAGCCGCAGTGCTTCAGGAGTGGCTTCATTCACCAGTGCTGAGGATGGGGAACGATCACCTCCCTCGATCTGCTGGCAGCAGTCTCACTGTTTACAGAAGCTCTCATTCACCCTGGCTGCCCTGGGAAAGAATTCTGATGTGTTTGTGGCTCCATCAAATTATAGATCTCTATATCTATGTCTATGTCTATATCTATATCTATATCTATATCTATATCTATATCTATATCTATATCTATGTCTATGTCTATGTCTATGTCTATATCTATGTCTATGTCTATGTCTATGTCTATGTCTATGTCTATATCTATCTATATCTAAATGCTTCTTTATTTCTTTTTTTATTTCCTGAGCTATGACAAAGGGAAAATAATTGGCTCTCCCAGGCCTCTGGCTTGTTTTCCTTGTCAATGTGTGTTGGGACGAGCAAACAACTTTAACCTCAAGGTGAACTTACAGTGCAACGAAGTGAGAAAACACTGGAGATAGCAAAGCGTGAGAGGAGACAATGAACCTGCTGCATTGACTGTGCCACATGTGCATTAACAGTGTAAAACAAACACACAAACAAAAAACAACAAAGTCTTCGGCCTACAGAGGCGAGATTGCTGGTAACAAATATTTTAAACCCCTGCTCTCACTATAGAATTAATCAAAACCCACCTTCTATAGACACTATAGAACTTCTGGGGAGATTTTAGGTGATGAAGAGTCAACCTTTGATATGTTCCTTAGCTGCTTAGACTCACCTAACAAAAGGCAAGCCATTCCTGTTGACCCTTTGTCAACCTCATGCGTGGGTTTTTTTCCATCTCTACTTCTAGCAAACAGGATATAAAATATAGGACCCACTGGTGGGTGAGTGCTTGGCGGGGTGCAGGGGGGTGGGACGCAGGGGCAGCTCCGGGCATCCCTCTCTGCCGCTTTTCTCCCGCCTCAGCCACCGAACTGGAGGCCACCAGACAGACCTCGAGGCCGGGATAAGCGAGATGATGGAGGCGGCCAAGGCTGCGGTGCAGTGCTCCCGCCTCTGGGTAACGTAACAACCCACCTCCCCATCTCCCGCATAGCCACAGGGAGCTGAGACATCTCTGCTCGCTTTGTTTTCTTGAGGGGTTCTCAGCTCACCTGTGGGCCTGGAGCCTCCCAGAGCCGCTCTTGTGTGGGCAGGGATGGAGCTGTGTTTCTCCATGCCTTGAGCCCGCAGTGGTCCCTGGTGCAGAAACCCCTCTGAGGCCACGGGCCAGATCCTGCACCCTGCATGAGCACTGTGGGCTGAGTTCTCATGCTGTCCCCTGGTAAGGACGTCCCCAGCAAGCTCCTGGCACAGCAGAAGTCCTTGCGTACCTGGAGAACTACATCAAGGAGAGGGAGGAGAAGAAGAAGGAGCTGGAGAAGACGCTTAGGGATCTGGAGCTGCAGAAGGCTGAGCTCAAGTTTCACCAGGCCCCCAGCAAAAGCAGGTGCTGCTGGCCTTGGGACAGATGTGTCATAGAATCACAGACTCATTTTGGTTGGAAAAGACCCTCAAGATCATTGATTCCAACCATTAACCCACCCCTGGCACTAACCCATGTCCCTGAGAACCTCATCTCCGTCTGTCCTGCCCGCCAGGGATGGTGACTCCAGCACTGCCCTGGGCAGCCTGTTCCAATGCCCCACAGCCCTTCGGGGACCCGCACCAGGCTCCTCTGATGGCCCATCCCAAGTGAGGAGAATGGCGGTGGCCCCATGGAGCAGCTCAGCCTCAGGTGGCACTGGGCACTGCAGGGTGTTGTCCCAGGGGAACATCAAGAGCATCCCTTGGGTTGTAACACCCACCTCCCCTTCAGCAATTAACCCAGGGTGTCTTTCAGAGACTTTTGTGAAGGCCAGGGATTTTCTGGAGAAAAAAATGTCAACGTGATGATTTCCTTTGAGGACAGAGACAGCAGTGATGACGGTAGGAGAGCACAGTGGGGACGCGTCCCATGGCGACTGTCCCTGCCCCTGCCTGTTGGGATTTCTGACCATCCTGTCCTGTCTCTCACTGTCCCAGCAGAGCCCAGCCCATGAGTTCTCTCCAGACCCTGGGGCTGTCTCCAAGGCTTTGAGCATGGGTGGTGCTTTTTGGTGGGGATGTGGGAGCATGAAGGCAGTCGGTGGGCTGGTGAGCATCCAACCACAGAAGGAACAAGAAAAGATGCTATGGGGCATGAAAGGAGACCCTTGTCTTCAAAATCACCTGGTTGTGACGAATAACCAGTGCTCAGGTGTGTCTGTGGCCTCTTCCTATTGGATGCTCTTGGAGGAGCCACTGAGTTTTTGGAGCTTGCCACCTCTTTTGAATGAAGCTGGAGCTGTGTCCAGCACCGCGTGGCTCCAGACCTTCTGGGAAGCCCCAGCAGCTGGAGATGGGCCACAGCAGTGGCATTGCCAGGCCCTGCAGGTCACCCTGGGGTGCTGGGCAGGAAGAGCCAGGGCTTGGCAGGAAAGCTCACTGTGATGCCAACAGCCCTCCAAAACGTGCTGGCTCTCCCTGGTGACACCGGCACAGCGGAGGTGGCCCTGCAGACCCTTCCCAGCCCATTTCTCTCTGTTCCCTCCTCCAGAATCCTCTGTATCTGATGACGAAGATGATGAGCACGTCTCCATGCGGGAAGACATCAAGAGGGAGGGGCAGCAGCTGATTGAAAGCAAGAAGAAAGCCAGCAAGAAGAAGTAGCAGTAGCTCCACGAAAGCTTTGGATGCCCCAGACCACCCCTTGTGCTTCAGATGCTCCCACTACCCCTTGTGTTTTGGATGGTCCAGACCATCCATTTGGCTCTGCATTCCCCCACCACACCTTGTACCCTTTCCACGTGTCACTTGTGAGGATCTATGGGTCTCTTATGGGGCTCTATGAGCCATTTACGGGGCACTTGGGGGTGGCTAAGAGTCACTTATGGGGCACTATGAGTAACGTATAGGGCTCTATGGGGGTTCAGGGTTTGGGGTCCCTCCCGAACTCCTGGGTCCCTCCCTCAACTACCTTAGGAGTGCCCCAAGGGACCCAGGAGTTCAGGAGGGACCCAGGAATTCGGGGAGGGACAACCTGGAACTGTAAATGTAATGTTTTCTTGTTTCTAGCTAATAGACAATAAATATGGCTGTAGATCGTCCTCTGTGATCCTTCATGCCTGTTTATCTACTTCAGTATTACTGGAAATTTTTCTGTTTTGATCTCTTTTTAATGACATTTTGCAGTTTTTACGATTCCATACAAAACTGAGATGTTTCTGTTGACCCCACTTGTTGGATATTTGTGTGTTTTTGTTACACAGGTCTTTTGTTGAATATTCATGCAGCCATTTTGCTTGGCAAAAGGAGAGGATTAAAAGCTTTTGCTAGTTGAAATCATCACTGAAATGTCATTTCAAGTGTGGGTCTTCAGATGAGAGATGTCTGCCTTTCTGTTTGTAACAGGACAAAACTTTTGAGCCTGTTCTCAGGATTAAAAAGAGCACAGGAATTCCCAGGAGTTTCCTGATGGAGCTGAAAGATCCCAGTACAAGGGACGCGATGCTGACAAACACCAGGAAATATGCTATACCGATTGTTAACGTGTAAGTATGGAATTAATTGGACTGACCTGAAAGGCAATGAGAGAAACCACATGTGAGTGTGTGAGCAGCAACGCCAGCAAGTTGCACAGCACCTGTAGTTATGGGGAAAGAAGCGTCGTCACTGTCTTGTAACCTGAAAATTCCATCTATTATCTCCCTTTGTTGAAACCCAAAGCTTGGAGAAGCTTTCCTTTGCCCATCTTCAACTTTTTGATTTTCCATCTCCCCCTCCAGGGAGAGAGAAGAAGGAAAAACCTCCATTTTTACCAGAGGACCTGCCCACCTCCTTCTCAAACCACGACCCTGTTCCCAAGGAGTTGTTATGTCTCATTCGTAAAAACATAACGACCGATGCCATCATTATTCCCTGCTGTGGAAACAGTTATTGCGATGAATGTGTTTGTTAATGCCAAGGATCACACCTGCTCTTCTGAAAGTAGAAATATAAGAAGGAAATATAATTTAAACTATCAGAAAAGAAATTTAAGAAATAAATATAATTTAATCCACATTCTTCTCGCTGAGAGGGTTGGTTCAGGCCTCCAGAACTCAAACCTACATACGCGTGGTTTTTGAGACGTGTTTTATTCGTTAACCTTGAGGTTGGTGACTTCTCACTGGATGAGAAGGTGGAAAAAAGACCAGTCAAAACATCCAGACACAGCCTCGTCTAATGAGACTAATTAGAACACCAGGACACAGCCCAGTCTACATCTTCAAATGTTGTAAGAACATAATACCAAAACTCTAGAGCTATTTGTAGCGTATGAGAAACTTTTTACCCTATTGAACATTTAGAGCTTCATGCTCTTCATTCCAGACCATATTTACCCATTAATCATCTAAGTGTTCTTATAATTGATTAGAACCCACAAAATGTCCTTAATTTGGCTAAAAATACTCGGGTGGCTCTAATTCTTCACAGGTATCAGGACAGCGTTACTGGAATCTGAGGAACATAAATGCCCAACATGTCACCGGGTGGATGTTTCCCCTGATGCTTTAGTTGCCAACAAGTTCCTACGCCAGGTAACGCAATGACTTTTACATACGCGGTTTTAAGAAAAGTCTTTTTTTTAAAATACGGATTTACATCTCCTTAAGCAAGGCTGTATTGCTTAAGGCTGAATTTCCTGTTCAAACACATTATCTGTTGTTCCAGAAGGTCACAACTCTAAATTTAGAGGCAATTTGTCCAATTCGGGTCACAGTTTTGTTGAGCGTTATCGCCTCACATTCAAATTCAGCGTTAACACTGGAGGACTTCAAATACCAAAGTATTAAATAAAGGATTAAATATAAATCCTTAACATCCATGTTTAATGTGACATGTTCCTATCTCTGTATGTTGATTTATTCTAGGTTTGATGGCATTTGCAGGAATGCACAAGTAATTTGACTCCGCAGAGGCTTTTGTGTGGAGATCTGCTGAAGTTTCTGGAATATATTCTGTAACGTTACCTTTCTGTAAATGGTTTTTCTGCCTCTAGGCTGTGAACAACTTCAGAAATGGAACTGGCTACACAAAAAGGGTCCGTAAGCAGCTTTGGCAGCAGCCGCCACCACTCGTGACACCTTCTGCTGCTCTGGTGACAAACGCAGGACTTTCCAGATCTTCCTCTCTGCCCATCAGCAGTTTGTCAGAAGAGAAGGTAAGTTTTACGTCAATATACACCATGACTTTTGGATTTCAGTAGGGCTTATTTTCCATGCGTTTGCATTGATTCCCCAGGACTATCAGCTTCCTGCTCCAAGACAAGCGTCTTGGAGGTAACTGATCATCTAAGGTGCATTTCAAAACATACCATATCCTGCTTTGGAACTTGCGCCAAAATGGAAAGTAGTTGTTCTGTATCCAGGAATTTTGAGATAACTGTAAAACAAAAGTAAACAGATCAGAAATTGAATGGAAATTGAACTTTTGCTAATCTTTTTCTTTTATTCTACCATCTTCACAAATTATTTACCAGGGAAAAAAAACAGGTTAAAAATTGCTGCTATCTAAATTATGTTGTCATAACTATATAGACTATACCGAAGCATGTAGTGATTATTTTACAGGTGGACATATATCAATTCAGCAATATTCTTTTAGTTTGATTGAATCATACATCTCTTGTGATAAAGATTAAGATTACATGATCCAGCTTCAGGTGGACTGACTCATACTCTGCTATTGTATTTTGTTTAGTTTGTCTGGACCACTATGAAGCAATAGGAAAAAATATCCATACACAACAAGTATAACATCAGTGATGCCTTTATTTGTTTTTAATGTATACGTTATGTATACTCGAATACTTCCAACTAGTCATAGAGGTAGAGACAAACTCCAATCCTTTGAAAAAGGTATTGGCTGCCTTCTACCCATTTAATCTCAGAAATTCGCTTTTCTTAGCAAAATACCTGAGAAAAATATCACTAATAATAAATATTACTTCCACTATGGGTGACCTGACAGATTATTAAAAAAAATTCAAACATATTGAGTCATATTGCATACTTTCACAGATTAGGAAAAAAAAAAAAATTAAAATAAATTGAATACGATGCATTAAAAATAAACTACTACCTAGCTGAAGACCAAAAAAGAGCTCCCCGTCCTGGAGTAATTCCTGAACACAGTCCAGTCTCATGTTAATGTTTTCAGCATCAATTAGTGGCTCCAGGATACTGGATCTAAGTCTTTGACTTCTACCTGCAGTTTTAATGTAATTCAGGACACCAAAAAGCATGTGACCATTCCTTTGGAAAAAAAAACACATATATATATATATATATATTTGTGAAGAATACACTCAGAAAACCAAAGATGGTAAATGTCAAATGAGGTTTCCAGGTAAGAGTATCCTACAGATTGGAGGCGCGCTTTAGGGACACTCAGCGCCTCCCTGTTCACTGTATATTATATGAACTACAGCAGTTGAGACCCTGGGATGTGTAACATGCAAAAGCCACGAACATTAAAGTAATATTTATAAATCACAAGCATGTTATTTGGCTCCTCTATTGACTGAAAGTGACAGGAGTGAAGCATCTGAATGTGATTTGTCCCACATTCATTCTTCACCACTCTGCAGCTGTTTTAGCAGGAGCTTCACAGATGTTTTCCACCATTTAAGAGTTTAGATGCCAAAAGATCCCAATAAGAACCATAATGCTGGTTTACGTCTAGAATTGTCTTAAATATACGTCCTTCTATGCATGTTTCAGAGACCGCAACGCTGCTTTGTGTATTAGCACGTAATATACGCCACTAAAGCTGTTTCAATTAACCGCCTAGACAAAGTTTTCCTCTGGAATTTAATATACGTGCATTAAAACCCCTCCAGACCAGAGCCCAGCTCCACTAGGCCACAGCTCTTCAGGGTCAGCTGCAGTTTGGCGGTTCCTCACTTCCCAGCGGCATCGCCCCGGCCGCCTGGCTCTGAACCGCACGGGCTGCAGCCCCAGACACAGCCCTGGAAACACCAGCGGCACAAACCCCAGCTCATCGCAAAGGGCGGGAGACAGCGGGTGCGAGTCCAGGCACTGCTGCTGTCCTGAACCCCAGGGCCTGCAGCCAACTAACTGTCCACGTGCACTCAGACTCCTGGAGCTGGCATTGGACCTTCTTCTCTGCTCTGACAGAAATCCAAGTGTATGGCAAGAAAAACAAAACCAAAAGGAATATCCTTCTTCCACCTTCCTTCCTTTCCTACAGTCACAAACCATAAAGCTGAACTCGTCAACCAAGCTGTCCCAACAAAACCGAACAGAAGCATCTTTCGAATGAAGCACATACTTGGGCATGACCATGTTCTTAGAAAGTAAGAGAATGGGTGTCAATTTCCCCCCCAGAAAGCGAGTCATGTCCATACCATTTACATCAGTTCTGACAACTGGGGGCTCAGGGGCTGCTTCCCAGGTGAGGGGGCACCGTTCCCGAGGGCTCGGCCCCACCACCCCGCAACACCACCCAGTAATACTGCCCAGTAATACTGCCTGGCCACACTGCCCAGTAATACTGCCTGGTAATACTGCCCGGCATCTCAGCGCCGCTGCCACGGGAACAAAACACACCATGAGGAGCGACTGAGGGCTCAGCCACAGCTGCACTCTGGTTTTGAACGTTCCCCAGCACAGGCTGATGTCCCCACTGTAACACACAGAGGTGAGGGGGAACCTCCCCCTCCCACATCTGAAACTCCATTTAGAAGATAAAGAGATTTTACCGAGAACATATCAAATATTAACACGATTGGATCAGACAGCACATCTATACCACACTATAACCTGAAATGGGACTTTCAAAGCTGCTGCTGGGATGTCTTAGTTGCTGACGCTGTGTGAGCTGACACAGGCAGGCAGCAGAACAACCAGAGGCCAAACAGGCTAAATCAGCCAGTTGGAGGCCAAAACAAGCGGCTCCTTTGGCTGTTCTGGGATGGGAGATGCAGGAAGGGCCACGAGTGTGGGCTCTGTCCTGGAGCTGCAAGGGTGGGATGCGGGACAAGGCAGCCAGAGCTGCTTCCACACAAGGAGGCACAAACATTTGCCATTTCCATGTTGGTTTTAGGAGGGTTAATATATGTGATGGTGATTTTTGACCCACACATTGCCTGGGCTGGCAGTACCAGCCACAGGTTGGGTTTTAGCATCATTCTAAGATGCTGGAGGGAGCAGGGTGGGACTGAGGCAGCACTGGTGACAGAGGGACCGAGCCCCTGGGGTCCATGTCTGTCGTGTGATGGACAACCCAGAGCTGGACTCGGTTCTCTAGGGGGGCCCAGGAGAGCAGAGCAGAGGGGGAGCAGCCCCTCCCTTGACCTGCTGGTGGTGTGGCCCAGGAGACACTTGGCTCTCTGGGCTGCAAGTGCACATTGCCGGCTTATGTCCCTTTTGTCACCCACCAGCCCTTCTCCACAGGGTTGCTATCTATCCATCCATCCATCCATCCAGCCATCCATCCATCCTCCCCCAGTCTGTGCTGGTACTGGGGTTGCCCTGACCCAGGTGCAGGACCTTGCACTTGGCCTGGTTGAATTTCATGAAGTTCACATGGACCCCCCAGCCTGTCCAGGTCCCTCTGGATGTCACCCCTTCCCTCCAGCACATCGACCGCATCACTCAGCTTGGTGGAAAAGCAAAACCGAAGTGTCTTGGGTGATGAAGAGACCAAGGAAAGGCGTCAGGCTTTAGCTCTCTGCCAAGCACATCTGGGGAAACCCTTTGAAATGCTTCAGCCACTTTAGCAGAGAAAAATAACACCCCCACACAGTTGCCAGGCTTCCACTGCTCACGCAGGGACAAAGGAAGGCGCGGGGACAACACAGCTCTCACTGCGGAGCTCGCTGGCTCTGACACCGGTGCCTGTTTGGGAGAAATATCAATGGGAAAGATTTTGTGCTCTGGGATTCAGGTCATCTGAAGAACACCAGCAAGGAGAACGACTGCCAAAACCTGCACAACGATGTGACCAGCTCCAGCTCACCTGGGGAAGGAGGCGGCTGGGGCTTGTCCCAGCCCAGCCATGCCATGGGCAACCCAGAGCGGATGAAAGCAAAGCCTCTTTCCAGGCTCTCTTTGCTGTGAGACCGTGGGGCAGAGTCCCATCCATGGGGCACATGGGGAGCACATCCTGCCCGAGCTCTCGCAGGCCGCTCTGCTGCATGGGGAGCAGAGGAAGGGACAGAGGGGTCTGGGCGGCCCCGGAGGAGCTTGGAGCAGAGCAGAGGCCACAGAAATCCACGGAGGGTCTTGGAGACGGGTCCAGAGAGGATCCAGGTGTATATGGGGAGGGGGAAAGGGATGGGATGGTGCAGAGGGTGTCACACAGGGTGGGAGTGAGCACGCAGAGACCAGAGCCAAGCTGAAGGTGCTTAGTGGGGATAGAGGTGATTGAGCAGGGGGCAGGAGCAAAGTCCTGCAGAAGGAAATGGAGCTGGTGGAGGTTTGGGGGGGTAAAGAGGAATGGGGGAGACCCAGGAAAGAATCTGGGGCATGGGGGGTGTGAGTACCAGCAGGGGGAAGCACAGAAGCTGTGATATTTGGGATCAGAGGAACTGGAGAGAGGATGCAGAGGGGAAGAGGGATGGGGAGAACCTACAGTGCACAGAGAGGGGGACAGAATGGGTGCCCCCGGGGTGGGGGGAAGGCTAGTTTGCCAGTTATCACCCCCCCAATCCACAGACTTCCTACCTGGGGTGTGCTCAGCACAGAAAATGAGCTGGGGCTGCAGGTGGTCCCAGCACCCCCACCCCGGGCAGCAAAGGGGGACCATGGCAGCAGCAGGTCCCACTGCACATCCAGCACGCATCAGGGGAAATAAAACACCTAAGTGGGGGTGGGTAAAGCAGGAAACCCCCAAAGTGGGCACAGAGAACAGGGCTGAGCACAACACACCCCAGCACTTGGGCTGCTGGGCTTAAATTGGTGTCCAGGAGCAGGGGAGTCGAGGTGAGGATGCTCAGGATGATGAAGGGATCAGGGTGGGGATGCCCGTGGGAGGGGGTGTTGGGGGCTCCGAGGTGCCTGGGGATGTGTGTGTGTCCTCAGCCCTGCAGGAGACAGGGGGACAAGTACAGTCCTGTGACACACACGCAGTGGCTGCTGCTGGGTGTCATGATGTGGGGACCTTGATCCTTCACCCCAACATGCTGCCCTGGGCTGGGGCCAGGCGGGTGCTCCCCTAAACTGCCAGCACCCACTCCTGGGCACCCCCCCACTGGTGGCCACCCCCTGGGCAGGCACAGCGGTGCTGGGCTGTACTGGGACCTGCTGGTTGACAGCAGGATTTGGAGGGGGGGGCAGGAAGAGTAGTTGGGCACCCCACCCTTTGCTGAGCTGGATCCACCCACCAGCACCATGTGGAGGACACTGGGGTGCAGGGGGGTTGGGAGGGGTATGCAGGGTGAAGGGGCAGTATAGTGGGGTACAGGACAGGATAGTGGGTGTGGCAGGATCAAACCCCCCTCTCTCCCCCTCCCTCCTTGATCATGGAAGGAGCAGACACATCTCCCTCTCTCTGCTACACCTTCTTTTGTTTGGCCCCAGAGCCCCTGGCCAGGGCCGTTAGGAGAAGGGAGCGCCGAGGCGCCAGGAGCCGCTGGGCGCCCGCGGCCAGTGTGGGGGATGTTTGGAGGCTTCAGGGGCACCCACAGCCAGGGTGGGGGTGCAGAGAAGCTTCCGGAATGCCCACAGTCAGATCCGATCAGGCTGTAGAAAACAGGACTCTCATCGAGACTCCGCCCATTGTCGCGGGTCTCTCAGAGCACGAGCGAGATGCTGCTGCCAAGAGCCCCCCCGGGATGGAGACTCCGCTTGCATTGCCACCACGGGTGTGAGTAAAATTTCTCCTTGCAGGATTGCGAGTGTATTTATACATTTGCACGTGTAACTTTCCGTGCTCAATATGAGCACGTGTAAAATTAATCCTCGCATAATCACGGGTGTTTTTTCCTCCCGTGCTTCCAAATAAGCAAGTGTAACTTTCTGTGCACGTTTGCATGTGTACTTTCCGTGCTTAATACAAGCACGTGTACTTTCCGTGCACGTTTGCACGTGTAACTTTCCATGCTCAGTACGAGCACGTGTATAAATTATTTCCTCGCACAATCGCGGGTGTATTTTCCTCCCCTGCTTCCACATAAGCACGTGTAATATTCCGTGCACATTTGCACGTGTATTAACCCTCGCAGGATTGCGAGTGTATTATAAATTTACCCTCGCAGAATCGCGAGTGTACACTTCCTGTACTCACTACGAGTACGTGTATCTCTTCAAAATATTCCCGCACCGTGTTCAGGCAAGCGCATACTCCTCCTGGACTCAGGGACGGCTCCGGCACTGTTTTGGTGAAGCCATGTGCATGCACTCTGTGGACCGCCTGTTGTATTAGTTGCTGCCCCTTCATAATTTTCCTCAACTGATATCCGAACCTGTATTCAAGTCACTTTTGGAGTGCTAAAACCCCGTTTCTCACCGGTTTAATAACAGTTGTTTTGGACCCTGTTGTCCCTTAAACTAACCTCGGGGTGCCTTCGTGACACCCCCCTTTCCATACTGATCCCCAGGAATGAGTCCCCCCTCAGTGTCCTCTTGTCCAGCTCCAGAGCCCCAGCTCCCTCAGCCTTTCCTCACACGAGAGATGCTCCACTCCCTTCAGCATCTTGGTGGCTGCGCTGGACTCTCTGCAGCAGTTCCCTGTCCTGCTGGAACTGAGGGGCCACAACTGGACACAAGATTCCAGATGTGGTCTCCCCATGGCAGAGCAGAGGGGCAGGAGAACCTCTCTCATGATCTTGCACAATAATGCCCCAAAACTGAGTAGTTTTGCCAAAAAGAAATTGCAAATCTTCCAAAATCTCGCAAATAAATCTGTAATTTAACAAAAAAATGCGCAAATCTTGCCTCAAAATACTAATTTTCCCTCCCAATTGCAAATCTTGCACAAAACCTTTGCAATTTTGCCCCAAAATCTACAAATCTTGACAAGAAAATCGGTAATTTTGCCCAACCTTGGCAAATCTTGCAAAAAAATTTATAACCTTTTTTGGGGGAACACTCATTTTTTGATCCATTTTTGTGGGGTAGGACCCATTTTTTTGGGGGGGAAACACATTTTTTTAATTAGAAACAAGTGCATTTTTTGGGGGAAAACCCCAATTTTAGGGCCATATTTGGGGAGAAACACCCATTTTTGGACCCATTTTCGGAGGGTGCACACATTTTTTGGTGCACTCATTCTTTGGGGGCGAAAAACAACTTTTGGGCCCACATTTTGTGGGTAAACACCATTTTTTGGACACATTTTTGGAATGAAACACCCATTTTTAGCCCCATTTTTCGTGGGGTAGTACCCATTCTGGAGGGAACAAGACCCATTTTTTGGAGGGAACACATGTTTTTGGGGAAAAAACACAATACTTGAGGTCCATTTTTGGGGGAAAACCACTCAATTTTGCGGGGAACCCAATTTTCAGGGGAAAAGGCATTTTTGGGCCCATTTTTTAGGGCAAAATACACAATTTGGGGGTGTCCTGGTTTAGTTAAAAACTAGACCGGTTCTCTTTCAGTGACGTTTCTTTCAGCTAAGTTCTTCTAGGTGGCTGTACCCTTCTGAGGTTTAGCCTGCACATTTTCCCTAGGATGCCCGTGGCGCCGAACTGGAAGTCTCGTCATCTTTTCGGTGCCCTACGTGTACCCGACAGCGACAGGGCAGGGGCTGTCTCAGGTCTTCTCCCTCTGCCCAACAGGGCAGGGGTCCATCACCTTTTGGGGGTGTCCCCTGGAGCCTCTCCGAGTGGTGCCAGGAACTCAGGGTTCAGCACTAGCGCTGTGAAGTTCCCCCCTGAGGGGATGAGGGGATGAGGGGATGAGGGGGCGGGGCCAACGGCCGGCGGCGCGCGGGGCTGAGGCGGCGAGCTGCGATTGGCCGGCAGGGACGCGGCGGCCGTTCCCGCCTGAGCCTTCGGGCGAGAGACAGAGCGGGAGTGCGGGGAGCGGCCGGGACAGGAGCCGCCCACAGAGTGCCCAGAGAGCGGGGTTCTGTGACTCTGCCCCGGGAACAAGGGACCGGAGGAGAGGAAACGGCCCCAATGGTACCAGGTGACGTTCTGACTGGAGCCTGGAAACTGTTCCTCCCAGCAAAGGCTGTCGGGCACTGAACAGGCTGCCCAGGGCAGTGCTGGAGTCACCATCCCTGGAGGGGTTTCCGCGTGAGCTCCTGAGGGCCGTGGGGCAGCGCCAGGGGGTTATGCTTGGACTCGAGCATCTTCGAGGTGTTTGCCAACCAGAATGGTTCTCAGATTCCGTCGCACACTCAATTTTCACATTGTCATGGAGGCCGAAGGTCACCCCGGGGTTTGGATCAGCGTGTTCTGGAACATTCTCAGGGGGTCAGGTCTGTGTCAAGAGTGTGGTGGAAATGGAAAGAGAGAAGCTGGAGAGAACTGTGGGGAGATGGAGGAGCAAGAGTGAAGGTGAATACCAGAGAGAGCAAGCGTGTGCAGATCAGCCGTGATCACCCCAAACCTGCCCCACAAACACGGCACCAAAAATCCTGCACGCCAAAATACTCTTCCCAAACCCCCAAATCCTGCCCCTTAAACCCTGCGCCCCCAAACCCTGCACCCCAGTTCCTGAACACATGAAACCTGCACCCCAAACCCTCACCCTAATCCTGCACCCCCAGATCCTGTTTTCCCAAACCCTGCACCCCCAAATCCCCCAATCCTGCCATACCCAGCCCTTCACCCCAACCCCCTGCACCCCACAGTCTTGCTGCCCCAAATCCTGCAATCCCAAACCCTGCACCCAAAATTCTGCCCCCCAAACCCTGATCCCTGAAACACTCCACCTCCAAACCCTGCACCCCCAAATCCTTCCCCAACACCCTGCACCCCAAACCCTGCACCCCCTAACCCTGAACCCCAAATCCCTCACCCAAATACCCTGCACCCCAAGATCCTGCTCCCCTAAATCTTGAACACCCAAACCTTGCACCCTCAAATCTTGCACCCCCAAACCCTGCACCCTGAAAGCATTCATGCCCAAATCCCGCACCCTAAAATCCTGCACCACAAACCCTGAAACCCAAATCCTGCACCCTCAGATCCTGCACCCCAAAACCTTCACTGCAAACCCTTCACCACAAACCCTTCACCTTGTAATTCTGTCCCCCAAACCCTTTACCCCCCAACCCTACACCCCTAAATCCTGCACCCACAGATCCTGCCGCCCAAACCCTATGCCCCAAAGCCCTGCACCCCCAACTCTGTACCGCAAAATCCTGCACCCCCCGATCTTGAACCACCAGACCCTTCCCCCTGTTAGCAAAAAAGGACACATAACCACGGACGTAGTTATATGTGGTGCTTTTATTCCAGCGCCGGGAAACCAGGGGTTCGCACCCAAAGCTGACTTTGACCACTGATTCAAAGTCCACTACATTTATACAATTTAGTTACATACATATTCATTACAACTCTTGACAACCATTAGCATATTCCATACCTATTCTAACACAAACTGTCTATCTAAGCAATGCTAAGTAACATTTGCATGTTTATCAGTTATTTCTAAGTTACCTGTTTTAAGAGAATATGTCATAAATCTATGTCAATTTTAAGAATAGGGTATGGTTATATAAGACCATGCTTGAATGCACATCTCCTTGGACACAGTCCGAAAACTTCAAGATAAGGTAAAAATCTTGGATACAGCATCTTAGATACAGTTTACTAAACCAAGAATCGTAGATACAGTTATACAGTTTACAAAACTAAGAATCTTAGATACAGTTTGCAAAACAGAATACATCTTGCAAAAACTAATTCAACTATAAGATGCAAAACTAATTTCAACTATAAGATGTAAAAACTAATTCAACTATAACATTTCCCCCCTTTGAAAATGCTTTTCTATTCCTAGACAATGCATTTTCACTTCATTGTTTTAATTATAGTTGGATACACTATGTTTCCTTATTAACCTGAGGGTTGTCAATAAGTGGGTTAGTATTTCTGCTAAGGTCAGTAAAGATGCGATCGTTCCTGGCGTTTGATTGACTTACTTGACGCTTAACACAAGCATACAGCAAAAAGAGGAGAGCGACTATAACTGCAAGCAGGAGTAAGTTTTCCAGTAATGAATGTATCCATCCTCCTAAATTCAGGTTCAATTTACCTAGTAAGGCCCCAATCCAGCTCTGCTCTGCATCTTGCTTTTCCTTTTGTATTTCCTTTTCCGTTTGGGTTAATTGGGAAATATCTTTCTTCACTTCCTGCACCCCCAATCTGCGCCCCCAAACCCTCCACTCCCAAATCCTTCATCCCCAAGGCCTCCAAGGCCGTCACCCCTCAAATCCCTAGACCCTGCACCCCCAGGTCCTGAAACCAAACCCCTGCACCCCAAAATACTTCACCCCAAACCCTGCAGGCCAACCCTGGCACCCCAGAGCCCTTCAACGCAAAATCCTGCACCCCCAGTTCTGAACACACAAAACCTGCCCCCGCAAGCCCTGCACCCCAAAACCTTGTACCTCAAATCATTTTCATTCAAATCCCACACCCAAAACTTGTACACCCCAAGATCCTGCACCCCAAAACCCTGCCCTCTAAACTTTGTACCCCTACACCCTGCCCCCAAACCCTACACCCCAAAACCTGCAGTCCCAAACACTGCACTCCAAAGCCCTGCACCCCTCAACCCTACACTCCTAAATCCTGCATCCTCAGATCCTTTCCCTCAACACACTGCACCCCAAAGCCCTGCACCCCTCAACCCTACACTCCTAAATCCCGCATCCTCAGATCCTTCCCCCCAACACCCTGCACCCCCAATTCCTGCCCACCAAACCCTGCACCCTCAACCCTGCACCTCCATTCCTGCTCTCCACAACCCTGCACCCCAAAATCTGTGCCCCTAGATCCTGCACCCCCAATTGCTGCCCCCTAAATCCCGTCATCCCTCCCCCAAAAACCCTGCCCCCATTCATGCCCCAATCCTACACCCCCAGATCCTGCCCCCCAAATCCTGCACTTCAAAACCCTGCACCCCTCAAATCCTTCAACCCCATTTCCTGAACCTCCAAACCCTGCAGCCCCAAATCCTGCACCCCCAAAGAGTGCACCCCCAAACCCTGCACCCCCAGATCCTTCACCCCAAAACACTGGAACACCAAATCTTGCAACCCGAAATCCCTCCCCCAACATCCTGCACCCCCAAACCCTAAATGCCTAAATTGTCACCCCCACATCCTGCACCCCTAAACCCTAAACACCTAAATTGTCACCCCCACATCCTGAACCCCCAAACCCTGCTCATCTAAACCCTGCACCTCTTAAATCCTACACCCCAGAATCCTGAACCCCCCCAAACCGTTCACCCCCATATCCTGCATCCCCAAACCCAGTACCTGAAAATCCTGCCCTCTAAATGCCGCAACCCAAAAATCTGCACCAAACCCTGCCCCGCAACAGTGCACCCCCAAACCCCTTCACCCTAAACCTCTGCACCCAAAAATCCTTCTACCCTCAACCCTGCACCCCAATTCATGCCCTACCACACCCTGCACCCCCAAACCCTGCCCCCCCAGATCCTTCACCAACACCCTGCACCCCCGAACCCTGAACCCCAAATCCCTCACCCAAAACCCCCTGCACCCAAAATCCTGCCCCACAAACCCTGCACCCCCAAATTCTGACCCAAATCAAGGCACTTACAAGCACCCGCAGATCCTTCCCCCCCCCAAATCCAGCACCCCCAAATCCCTCACCCCAAATCACCGTTCTCTCAAATCTTGCACCCCCAGAAAACGTGCACCCCAAATTGTTCACCCTGTATCCTGCCCCTTTAAACCCTGCAATTCAAAACCCTGCACCCCTAAATCCTTCCCCCAAACATCCTGCACCCATTAAACCTGTACCCCCAAATCCTGCACCCCCAAGTGTGGAAACTTCAAACTCTGCACCCTCAGAGCCTTCCTTGCCCTACCCTGCACCCCCAAATCTTGCCCTACCCAACCTTTCACTCCAAACCCCTCACCCCACAGTCTTGCGACCCCAAATCCTGCAATCCCAAACCCTGTACCCAAAATTCTGCCCCCCAAACCCTGATCCCTGAAACACTCCACCTCCAAACCCTGCTCCCCCAAATCCTTCCCCAACACTCTGCACCCCCAACACTGAACTCCAAATCCCTCACCCAAAAACCCTGCACCCCCAAATCCCGGCACCCAGAAAGCACTCATGCCCAAATCCTGCATCCTAAAATCCTGCACCCCCAAGCCCTAAAACCCAAATCTTGTACCCCCAGATCCTGCACCCCAAACCATTCGCCTTGAAATTCTGTCCCCCAAACCCTTCACCCCTCAACCCTACAGCCTAAATCCCGCACCGCAAGATCCTGCCTCCAAAAGCCTACACCCCCAAACCCTGATACCCCAATCGGGCACCCCTAGATGCTGAACCCCAATCCCTGCACTCACAAACACTGCACCCCATATCCTGCACCCCAACATCCTGCTACCCTAAACCCTGAACCCCCAAATCCTGCAGTCCCCGATTTTTCTCTCACAAATCCTGCACCCCAAAACTCTGTACCCTCAAATCCTGAAGCCCCAGATCCTTGTCTCCCATACCCTGCAGCCTCAAATCTGAATCCCCAGATCCTGAACTCCAGGATCTTGCACCCCCAGACCCTGTACCCCCAAATCAAGCCCCCAAAACTCTGCACCCCCAACTCTGCACCACCAAATACTGCACCTCTAATCTTCCACCCCCTTAACACTTCACCCCCAAAACCTGCACCACCAAATCTGGAACCCCCAAAACCTCCCCCGGCCAAACCCTGCACTTCAAAATGCTGCATCCTGAATCCTTCTCCCCAACACCCTGCACCCCCAGTTGCTGACCCCAAATCCCAGCACCCCCTAATCCTGTATCCCCAGCTCCTTCCTTCCTTCCTTCCCAAATCCTGCCCTACCATACTCTTCACCCCAAGCCCCTGCACCCCAAATTCCTGTTACCCTCAACCCTGAAAACCCAAATCCTGCATCTCCAGATCCTGCACCCTCAGATCCTCTGCCAAAAACTCTGCACCCCAAACCCTGAACTCCCAAACTCTGCACCCAAAGTCCTGCACCCTCAAATCCTGCACCCCCAAACCTCACCCCAAAGTCCTGCACCCCCAGATCCTGCTCTACCAAACCCTTCACTGCAGATCCCTGCACCCCAAGATGCTGAATTCCAAAGTCTGCACCCCATAATCATCCAAACCCTGCCCCCCCAACAGTGCACCGCCAAATCATGCCCTACCAAGCCCTGCACCCCCAAAACCTTTACCTCAAAACCTGGCACCCCAGAATCCTGAACCACCAAGTCTTGCACCCCTAAATCCTGCCCCCATAAACCCTGCACTTCAAAACACTATTCCTGAATGCCCAAGTCCCCCACCCCCACGTCCTTAACGCCCAAAACGTGCACCCCAGGTCCTCACCACCCAACCCTGCACCCCCTAATCTTCCACCCTCTAGTAATGCACCCCTAAACCTCACACCCTGAAACCTGCACCCCCAGGTCCTGAATCCCCAAACCCTGCACCTTTAAGTCCTGCCTTCCTAAAATCCAGGACCCCCATAATTTGCCTCCCCAAACCCTGCACCCCAAAGCCCTGCACCCCCAAACGCAGCACCCCCAGGTCCTGAACACCCAAACCCTGCACCCCCAAAGAATTCACTCCCAAACCTTGCACCTCCAAATCCTGCACCTCAAAGTCCTGGAAACCCAAGCCCTTCAACCCCATGCCTGCAACACCAAATCCTGTACCCCAAAACCCAGCACCCCAGAATCCTGCACCCCAAATCCTGCCCTACCAAAGCTTTCACTGCAAACCCCTGCACCCCAAGATTGTGCTACCCTCAACACTGAAGCCCCAAATCCTACACCCCCAGATCCTTGCCTCCCAAAACTCTGCAGCCCCAAGTGCTGCACCCCAAATCTCTCACCCCCAAATCCTTCCCCACTGAATCACAGAATCTCAGAATGTCAGGGGTTGGAAGGGAGCTGGAAAGCTCATCCAGTGCAGTCCCCCCATGGGGCAGAAACACCCAGATGGGGTTACACAGGAAGGCGTGTACCCCACCACCCTGCACCATCAAATCCTTCACCCTCAAAACCTGCACCCCAAAACTCCACAACTCCACATCCTGAACTCTGAAACCCCGCACCCCCAAATCCTGTGCCCCAATGCTCTGCACCCCAAAACCCTGCACCCCCAAATTCTTCCCCCAAACCCTCCACCCTTAATTTCTGCACCCCCAGTTCCTGAACTCATAAGACCTGCTCCCCTAAACCCTGCATTCTTAGACCCGACTTCTAAACCCTGTACCCCCAAACGGTGCACCCCCAAATCCTGAAGCCCCAGATCCTTCCCTCTCATACCCTGCAGCCCCAAATCTGGATCACCAAATAATGAACTCCGGGATCTTGAACCCCCAGACCCTGTACCCCCAAATCAGGCCCCCAAAACCCTGCACCCCCAACCCTGCACCTCCAAATCCTGCACCTCTAATCCTCCACCCCCTTAACACTTCACCCCCAAAACCTGCACCACCAAATCTTGCACCCCCAAATCCTGACTCTCCAGATCCTGCACCCCCAACACCTGCAACATCAAAAGCTGTGCCCCAGATGCTGCCTCCTACAACCCCAAGTCCTGCACCCCAATAGCCTACACCACCAGAACACTGCATCCCCAAACCCTGTACACCCAGATCCTGCACCTTAACACCCTGCACACACAAACGCTTCAGCCCCTGACTCCCAAAACCCTGTCTCTTCTAACTCTGTACTCCAGAACCCTGCACCCCAAAATCCTAAACCCCTTAACCTTGCACCCCCAAATCCTGCAGACCCGTGTCCCCAACCTCCCCCAAACCCAGCACCCCAGATCCTGCCCCCCAAAACCTACATCCCCAATCCTGCACCCCCATGTCCTGAACACCCAAAATCTGCATCCCCAAATCCCTTAACTCCCAAAACCTGCACCCCCAATTCTGCCTCTCCAAGACCTGCACCCCCAAACCCCACACCCCTAAATTCTGCACCCCCAAGCCCCTGTACCCCAAATCCTGCCCCCCACAACTTGCACCCTAAAAACCTGGACCTCCATATCCTGTCCTAGCCAACCCTTCACCTCAACCCACTTCACCCTAAGATCCTGCTGCCCTAAACCCTGCACCCCCAAATCATCCCTCCCAACCCTGTCCCCCAAGCCCTGTCCCTCTAAAGCCTGACCCCTAAATCCTGCTCCCAAAACTCTGCTACCCCAAATCTTGTACCCCCAGATTCTGCACCCAACACCCTGCACCTCCAGATCTTAAACCCTTAAACCCTGCACCCCCAGATCCTGGCCTCAAAAGTGCACCCCAAATCCCTGCACCCAAAGATCCTACTGCCCTAAACCCTGAACCCGCAAATTCTGCACCCCCAGACCCTGTAGTCCCAAATCAGGCCCCCAAAAACCCTGCCTCCCCAGCCTAGCAACCCCAAATCCTGCACCACCTAATCCTCCACTCCCTTAACACTGCACTCCTAAAACCTGCACCACCGAATCTTGCACCCCCAAAATCTCCCCTCTCCAAACCCTGCACCCCAAAATCCTGCCCTACCCAACCCTTCACCCCAAACCCCTTCACGCCAAGACCCTGCACCCTCCAACCCTTTGCCTCAAAATTCTGCACCCCAAACCCTTCACCCCCCAACCCTACACCCCTAAATCCCACACTCTGAGATCCTGCACCCAAACCCTGTACCCCTAAATCCTGCACCCCCAGATCTTGAACCAACAGATCCTCCCCCCAACACCCTGCACCCCCCAAACCCTTTACCCCGAAACGCTCCACCCTGAAACCCTGCAGCCCAAAACCCTTTACCCTAAAACCTGTCCCAGCAAATCCTTCTCCCCAACCTACACTCCCAAAACCTGCACCCCCAAATCCTGCCCCTCCAACCCTGCACCTCTCAACCCTACATCCAGACCCTGCAACCCCAAACTCTTCCAGACCAAGTCCTGGACTCTAAATTCTTCACCCCGAAGTCATGTACCTCTAAAACCTCCACCCTTAAATCCAGCACCCCCAGATGTTGCTCCCCCAAACCCTGCACCCCTAAATCCTGCACCCCAAGATCCTGCACCCCTAAACCCTGATCCCCCTAATCCTCCATCCCCTAACACTGGACCGCCACATCCTTCACCCCCAGATCTTGTCCCCCCAAACCCTGCAATGCAAAACCCGGCATCCCCAAACCTGCATGTTGAAAACCCCATATCCTACACCCCAAATGCTACCATCAAAACCTTACAATCCTTAGTCCTGCCTCCCACAACTTGCACCCCCAAAACCTGAACCCCAGAACCCTGCACCCCCAGATCCTCCTACCCTCGAATGAATGCACCCCCAAAACCTGAACCCCCAGATCCTGCTGCCCCATACCCAGCACCCCAAACTCTGCACCCGGAAATCCTGCACTCTCATAACCCTGCACCTCAAATAATTCCCTCCACCCTGCACCCCTAAAACCTGTAACCCCAAACGCTGAACCCCCAGATCCTGTCCCCAAACTCTGCACTTCCAGATCCTGCCTCCCTAAACCCTTAAAGCCCAAATATTGCACCCCTAGGTCCTTCCTCAACACCCTGTACCCCCAAATTCCCCACCCGAAAGCCTGCACCCCCAGATCCTGTACCATCAAATCCTACACCCCGAAACCCTGCACCCCGAAACCGTGCACCTCCAGATCCTTCCCTCAAACCCTGCACCCCAGTGTCCTGAACACCTGAAACCTGCCCCTCAAAACCCTGCACCCCCAAATCCTGACCCCCCAGATAATGCCCCCAAAACCCTGCATCCCCAATTCTTCACCCCTAAACTCTGCACCCTCAAAACATGCACCCCCAAATCTTTCCTCCCAAGCCATGAACCCCCAAAACCTGTAATACCAAACTCTACAACCCGGAATCCTGCAACCCAAAACCCTACACCCCAAGATCCTGCACCCCAAAATACTGCATACCAAAACCCTGCACCCCCAGATCCTAAAGATGAAAAATTTGCACCCCCAAACCCTCACCCCAAAATCCCTGCACCCATAAATCCTGCACACCAGGATCGTCATTCCCAAACCCTGGACCCGCAGTTCCTGAACACGCAAACCCTGCACCCCAAATCCTGCCCTACCAAACACTTCCCCCCAAATCCCTGCACCCCAAAATCCGTCAGCCCAAAACCCTGCACCCCCAAGACCTGCCACCCCACGTCCTTCACTGGAAAACTCACACTCCAGAACCCTGGACCACCTGCCCCCCCAAACACTGCACCCCCATATCCTGCACACCAAGATGCTGCTACCCTAAACCTTGAACCCCCTCTACACCCCCAATTCTTCTCTCACAAACCATGTCCCCCCAAGCTCTACAAAAACTTTGTACCCCAAACCCCTGCACCCAATAACCCTGCACCTCCAAATCTTGCACCCCCAGAAACACAGCACCCCAAAGCATTCCCTCCCAAATCCTGCACCCCAAATCATGCTGTCCCAAAACCTGCATCCTAAACTCTACCACCAAACCCTGCACCCCAAAACTCTACAGCACCAAATCCTGAACCCTTATACCCTGCACCCCCAGATCCTCCCCCCCAAATGAATGCAGCCCCAAAACCTGAACCCCCAGATCCTGCTGCCCCATACCCAGCACCCCCAAACTCTGCACCCGGAAATCCTGCACTCTCATAACCCTGCACCTCAAATAATTGCCTCAACCCTGCACCCCCAAAACCTGTAACCCCAAACGCTGCACCCCAAATCCCAACTAAGCCTGCCCCCCCAAGCACTGCCTCCACTCCAAAACCTTGCACCCCAAAAACGTGCACCTCCAGATCCTTCCCTCAAACCCTGCACCCCCAGTTCCTGAACACGGAAAACCTGCCCACGCATACCCTGCACCCCAAAACCTTGCACCCCAAATCACTTTCCTTCAAATCCCACACCCAAAACTTGTACACCCCAAGATCCTGCATGCCCAAATTCTGCCATACAAAGCCCTTCATCCAAAGCCCTGCACCCTCAGATCCTGCACCCCAAACCCTGAAACCCAAATCCTGCACCCCAGATCCTGCACCCCAAAACCTTCACTGCAAACACTTCACCCCAAACCCTTCACCTCGTAACTCTGTCCCCCAAACCCTTCACCCCCCAACCCTACACCCCTAAATCCTGCACCCCCAGATCCTGTCCCCAAAACCCTACACCCCAGACTCTGCACCCCCAATTCTGTACCGCAAAATCCTGCACGCCCAGATCTTGAACCAACAGATCCTTCCCCCAACACCCTGCACCCCCAAACCCTCTACCCCCAAATCCTCCACCCCAAAACCCTGCAGCCCAAAACCCTTTACCCTAAAACCTGCCCCAGCAAATCCTTCTCCCCAACACCCTGCACCCCCAATTCCTGCCCCACCAAACCCTGCACCCCCTAACCCTGAACCCAAAATCTCTCACCCAAAAACCCTGCACCCCTCAAATCTTCACCCCTAAACTCTGCACCCTCAAATCGTGCACCCTTAAATTTTGCACCCCCAAATCCTGCACCCCAAATCTTTCCCCAACACCCTGCTGCCCCAAACCCTGCACCCCCTAAACCTGAACCCCAAATCCCTCACCCAAAATTCCTGCACCCCCAAACCCTGTACCCCAAAATCCTGCCTTACCCAACCTTGCACCCCAAACCCTTCACCTCAAAATTCTGTCCCCCAAACCCTTCACCTCCCAACCCTACACCCCTAAATCCCACACCCCCAGATCCTGCCGCTCAAACCCTGAAACCCCAAATCATGCACCCCCCGATTCTTCTCTCACAAACCCTGCACACCAAAATTCTGCACCCCCAAATCCTGTCCCCCAAAACAATGCGCCCCAAACCTTGAACGCGCAAACCCTGCACGCCCAGGTCCTGAACACCTGAACACTGCACCGCCAAATCCTTTAACCCCCAAACCCAGCAACCCCAAATCTTGTATCCCCAGATCCTTCCCCAAACAACCTAGACCCCGAAACCCTGCACCCCAAATCCTTCACCCCAAAATCCTGCCCTACCAAGCCCTTCACCCAAACCACCGCACCCCCAGATCCTGCACTGCCAAATCCTTCCTTCCTTCCTTCCTTCCTTCCTTCCTTCCTTCCTTCCTTCCTTCCTTCCTTCCTTCCTTCCTTCCTTCCTTCCTTCCTTCCTTCCCAAATCCTGGACCCCAAATACTGCCTTACCCAATCCTTCTCCCCCAACCCCTGCACCCCACAGTCTTGCCACCCCAAATCCTGCACCCCCAAACCCTGAACCCCAAAATCCTGCACCCCCAGATTCTGACCCACAATCCCTGCACCCACAAACACTGCACCCCCTAACCCCGAACCCCAAATCCCTCACCCAAAACCCCTGCACCCCTCAAACCCTGCACCCCTCAAACCCTGCACCCAGAAAGCATTCATGCCTAAATCCTGCACCCTAAAGTCCTGCACCCCCAAACCCTCAAACCCAAATCCTGCACCCCCAGATCCTGCACCCCAAAACCTTCACCCCAAACCCTTCACCTCAAAATTCTGTCCCCCAAAAACTTCACCACCAACCCTACACCCCTGAGTACCACAGCCCTAGATCCTGCCACCCAAACCCTGAGCCCCACAAACCTGCACCCCAACGCCCTGCACCCCAAAACCCTTTACCCTAAAACCTGCACCAGCAAATCCTTCCCCCAACACCCTGCACCACCCTGAAGCCCTGCACCCCCAAAACCTGCACCCCCAAGCCCTGCACCTCCAAGTCCTGCACCCTAGAATCATGCTCCCCAAACCCTGCACCCCCAGATCGTGCCCTACCAAACTCTTCACCCAAATCCCTGCACCCCAGGATCCTGCTGCACTAAACCCTGAACCCCCATGTCCTGCATGACCAAACCCTACACCCCAAGATCCTTCCCTCTCAGACTCTGCATCCCCAGGTCCTGCACCCCCAAATCCTCCAATCCGATGTCCCGAGCCCTCAAATCCTGCAGACCCCAAATCCTGCATCCTCAAGTCCTGCATCCCAAGAACTCACCCCCCAAACCCTGCACCCCCAGATCCTGCACCCCAAAGCCCTGCACTCTCAAATCCTGCACCCCCAACACATGTGCACCCCCAAACCATTCACCCCCAAATCCTGACTCTCCAGATCCTGCCCTTCCAAACCCTACACCCCAAATCCCGCAGTCCCAAACCCTGCACTCCAGATTCTGCCCCCCGAACGCTGCACCCCCGGATCCTTCCCCAAAACTGCGCTCCCTCGAATCCTGTCCCCCAAACCCCTCCACCACCAAACCCTGCACTCTCCAAGCTGCATCCCCAAAAAACGTGCACCCCAAACCCTGCACCTTAAACCCCTGCACCCCAAATCCTGCACGCCCAGATCCCACCTTCCACAACCCTGCACCCCAAATCATACAGCCTTAAACCCTGAACCCTAAATCCTGCCCCACAAACCCCGCACCCCCAAATCTGTCCCCCGAAACTCTGGAACCCAACAGCACGCACGCTCGAATCCTCCACCCCACATCCTGACCCCCAAATCCCTCACCCCAAAACCCTGCACCCCAGTACCCCAGCCCACCAAATCTTGCACTTCCAAATCCTGTCCCCTTCAAACCCCTGTACCCCCAAATCCTGCACCCAAACCCTGTACCCCCAAATCCTTGACATCCACGTCCCGAATCTCCAAAAGCAGCAACCCCAAAACCCTGCAACCCAAATCCCTGCACCCCCAAATAATTTCCCTTCAAATCCCACACCCAAAGGTCGTACACCCCAAGATCTTGCACCCCCAAATCCCACACCCCAAACCCTGCACCCCAAATCCTGCACCCCTGAACCCTGCACCACCAAATCCTCCAGCCCCACATCCCGGACTCCCAAAGCCTGCACCCCCGAACCCTGCACCCCCAAAATGCTTAACCCCCAAATTCTGCACCCCAAACCCTACACCCCTAAAATTTCCACCCCCCAATCCTGCCCTACCAAGCCCTCCATCCCAAAGCCCTGCACCCTAAGATCCTGCTACCCTAAACCCTGCAGCCCCATATCATCCTTCCCTATACCCTGCACCCCAAAACACTGCACTCCAAAACACTGCACCCCAAAACGTGGCACCCCAGAACCCTGCACCCCCAAATCCTGGCCCAAACCTTGCACCCACAAACCCTTCACCTCGAAATTCTGTCTCACAAACCCTTCGCCCCCCAACCCTACACCCCTAAATCCCGCACCCCTAGATCCTTCCGCCCAAACCCCTTCACCCCCTAAACCCTCTACCCCCAAATCCTCTACCCTGAAACTCTGCACCCCAAAACCCTTTACCCTAAAACCTGCACCAGCAGATCCTTCCCCCCAACACCCTGCACCCCCAATTCCTGCCCCACCAAACCCTGCACCCCCAACTTTGCACCGCAAGAGCATGCTGCCCTAAACCCTGCACCCCCAAATCCTGACTAACCCTGCACCCCAAAACCCTGAACCCCCCAACTCAGCCCTACCAAACCTTCACCCTAAAATCCTGCACCCCAAAATCCTTACCCTAAATCCTGCACCCCCAAACCCTGCACCCCAACAACCTGCACCCAGATCCTGCAGCGCCAAATCCTGCACCCTCACATCCTGCACCCCGAGTTCTTGAAAACACGAAACCCGCACCCCCAAAGCCTCACTCCCACCGCTTACTCCAGAGCCCTGCACCCCCTAATCCGGCCCCAAAAAACAATGCACCCCACAACTCTGCACCCCCAGATCCTGCTGCACTACACCCTGCAGCCCCACACTCTGCACCCCAGAAACCTGCACCCCCAAATCCTCCAGTCCCACAACCCAGACTCCCAAAGCCTGCACCCCAGAACCCTGCACCCCCAAAACTCTGCACCCCAAATCCTTCCCCCCAAATGAATGCACCCCCAAAACCTGAACCCCCAGATCCTGCTGCCCCATACCCAGCACCTCCAATCTCTGCACCCGGAAATCCTGCACTCTCATAACCCCGCACCTCAAGTAATTCCCTCCACCCTGCACCCCCAAAACCTGTAACCCCAAACACTGCACCCCCAGATCCTGTCCGCAAACTCTACATTTCCAGATCCTGCCCCCCTAAACCCTTAAAGCCCAAATATTGCACCCCTAGGTCCTTCCTCAACACCCTGTACCCCCAAATTCCCCACCCGAAAGCCTGCACCCCCAGATCCTGTACCATCAAATCCTACACCCCGAAACCCTGCACCCCGAAACCGTGCACCTCCAGATCCTTCCCTCAAACCCTGCACCCCAGTGTCCTGAACACCTGAAACCTGCCCCTCAAAACCCTGCACCCCCAAATCCTGACCCCCCAGATAATGCCCCCAAAACCCTGCATCCCCAATTCTTCACCCCTAAACTCTGCACCCTCAAAACATGCACCCCCAAATCCTTCCTCCCAAGCCATGAACCCCCAAAACCTGTAATACCAAACTCTACAACCTGGAATCCTGCAACCCAAAACCCTACACCCCAAGATCCTGCACCCCAAAATACTGCATACCAAAACCCTGCACCCCCAGATCCTAAAGATGAAAAATTTGCACCCCCAAACCCTCACCCCAAAATCCCTGCACCCATAAATCCTGCACACCAGGATCGTCATTCCCAAACCCTGGACCCGCAGTTCCTGAACACGCAAACCCTGCACCCCAAATCCTGCCCTACCAAACACTTCCCCCCAAATCCCTGCACCCCAAAATCCGTCAGCCCAAAACCCTGCACCCCCAAGACCTGCCACCCCACGTCCTTCACTGGAAAACTCACACTCCAGAACCCTGGACCACCTGCCCCCCCAAACACTGCACCCCCATATCCTGCACACCAAGATGCTGCTACCCTAAACCTTGAACCCCCTCTACACCCCCAATTCTTCTCTCACAAACCATGTCCCCCCAAGCTCTACAAAAACTTTGTACCCCAAACCCCTGCACCCAATAACCCTGCACCTCCAAATCTTGCACCCCCAGAAACACAGCACCCCAAAGCATTCCCTCCCAAATCCTGCACCCCAAATCATGCTGTCCCAAAACCTGCATCCTAAACTCTACCACCAAACCCTGCACCCCAAAACTCTACAGCACCAAATCCTGAACCCTTATACCCTGCACCTCCAGATCCTCCCCCCCAAATGAATGCAGCCCCAAAACCTGAACCCCCAGATCCTGCTGCCCCATACCCAGCACCCCCAAACTCTGCACCCGGAAATCCTGCACTCTCATAACCCTGCACCTCAAATAATTGCCTCAACCCTGCACCCCCAAAACCTGTAACCCCAAACGCTGCACCCCAAATCCCAACTAAGCCTGCCCCCCAAGCACTGCCTCCACTCCAAAACCTTGCACCCCAAAACCGTGCACCTCCAGATCCTTCCCTCAAACCCTGCACCCCCAGTTCCTGAACACGGAAAACCTGCCCACGCATACCCTGCACCCCAAAACCTTGCACCCCAAATCACTTTCCTTCAAATCCCACACCCAAAACTTGTACACCCCAAGATCCTGCATGCCCAAATTCTGCCATACAAAGCCCTTCATCCAAAGCCCTGCACCCTCAGATCCTGCACCCCAAACCCTGAAACCCAAATCCTGCACCCCAGATCCTGCACCCCAAAACCTTCACTGCAAACACTTCACCCCAAACCCTTCACCTCGTAACTCTGTCCCCCAAACCCTTCACCCCCCAACCCTACACCCCTAAATCCTGCACCCCCAGATCCTGTCCCCAAAACCCTACACCCCAGACTCTGCACCCCCAATTCTGTACCGCAAAATCCTGCACGCCCAGATCTTGAACCAACAGATTCTTCCCCCAACACCCTGCACCCCCAAACCCTCTACCCCCAAATCCTCCACCCCAAAACCCTGCAGCCCAAAACCCTTTACCCTAAAACCTGCCCCAGCAAATCCTTCTCCCCAACACCCTGCACCCCCAATTCCTGCCCCACCAAACCCTGCACCCCCTAACCCTGAACCCAAAATCCCTCACCCAAAAACCCTGCACCCCTCAAATCTTCACCCCTAAACTCTGCACCCTCAAATCGTGCACCCTTAAATTTTGCACCCCCAAATCCTGCACCCCAAATCTTTCCCCAACACCCTGCTGCCCCAAACCCTGCACCCCCTAAACCTGAACGCCAAATCCCTCACCCAAAATTCCTGCACCCCCAAACCCTGTACCCCAAAATCCTGCCTTACCCAACCTTGCACCCCAAACCCTTCACCTCAAAATTCTGTCCCCCAAACCCTTCACCTCCCAACCCTACACCCCTAAATCCCACACCCCCAGATCCTGCCGCTCAAACCCTGAAACCCCAAATCATGCACCCCCCGATTCTTCTCTCACAAACCCTGCACACCAAAATTCTGCACCCCCAAATCCTGTCCCCCAAAACAATGCGCCCCAAACCTTGAACGCGCAAACCCTGCACGCCCAGGTCCTGAACACCTGAACACTGCACCGCCAAATCCTTTAACCCCCAAACCCAGTAACCCCAAATCTTGTATCCCCAGATCCTTCCCCAAACAACCTAGACCCCGAAACCCTGCACCCCAAATCCTTCACCCCAAAATCCTGCCCTACCAAGCCCTTCACCCAAACCACCGCACCCCCAGATCCTGCACTGCCAAATCCTTCCTTCCTTCCTTCCTTCCTTCCTTCCTTCCTTCCTTCCTTCCTTCCTTCCTTCCTTCCTTCCTTCCTTCCCAAATCCTGCACCCCAAATACTGCCTTACCCAACCCTTCTCCCCCAACCCCTGCACCCCACAGTCTTGCCACCCCAAATTCTGCACCCCCAAACCCTGAACCCCAAAATCCTGCACCCCCAGATTCTGACCCACAATCCCTGCACCCACAAACACTGCACCCCCTAACCCCGAACCCCAAATCCCTCACCCAAAACCCCTGCACCCCTCAAACCCTGCACCCCTCAAACCCTGCACCCAGAAAGCATTCATGCCTAAATCCTGCACCCTAAAGTCCTGCACCCCCAAACCCTCAAACCCAAATCCTGCACCCCCAGATCCTGCACCCCAAAACCTTCACCCCAAACCCTTCACCTCAAAATTCTGTCCCCCAAAAACTTCACCACCAACCCTACACCCCTGAGTACCACAGCCCTAGATCCTGCCACCCAAACCCTGAGCCCCACAAACCTGCACCCCAACGCCCTGCACCCCAAAACCCTTTACCCTAAAACCTGCACCAGCAAATCCTTCCCCCAACACCCTGCACCACCCTGAAGCCCTGCACCCCCAAAACCTGCACCCCCAAGCCCTGCACCTCCAAGTCCTGCACCCTAGAATCATGCTCCCCAAACCCTGCACCCCCAGATCGTGCCCTACCAAACTCTTCACCCAAATCCCTGCACCCCAGGATCCTGCTGCACTAAACCCTGAACCCCCATGTCCTGCATGACCAAACCCTACACCCCAAGATCCTTCCCTCTCAGACTCTGCATCCCCAGGTCCTGCACCCCCAAATCCTCCAATCCGATGTCCCGAGCCCTCAAATCCTGCAGACCCCAAATCCTGCATCCTCAAGTCCTGCATCCCAAGAACTCACCCCCCAAACCCTGCACCCCCAGATCCTGCACCCCAAAGCCCTGCACTCTCAAATCCTGCACCCCCAACACATGTGCACCCCCAAACCATTCACCCCCAAATCCTGACTCTCCAGATCCTGCCCTTCCAAACCCTACACCCCAAATCCCGCAGTCCCAAACCCTGCACTCCAGATTCTGCCCCCCGAACGCTGCACCCCCGGATCCTTCCCCAAAACTGCGCTCCCTCGAATCCTGTCCCCCAAACCCCTCCACCACCAAACCCTGCACTCTCCAAGCTGCATCCCCAAAAAACGTGCACCCCAAACCCTGCACCTTAAACCCCTGCACCCCAAATCCTGCACGCCCAGATCCCACCTTCCACAACCCTGCACCCCAAATCATACAGCCTTAAACCCTGAACCCTAAATCCTGCCCCACAAACCCCGCACCCCCAAATCTGTCCCCCGAAACTCTGGAACCCAACAGCACGCACGCTCGAATCCTCCACCCCACATCCTGACCCCCAAATCCCTCACCCCAAAACCCTGCACCCCAGTACCCCAGCCCACCAAATCTTGCACTTCCAAATCCTGTCCCCTTCAAACCCCTGTACCCCCAAATCCTGCACCCAAACCCTGTACCCCCAAATCCTTGACATCCACGTCCCGAATCTCCAAAAGCAGCAACCCCAAAACCCTGCAACCCAAATCCCTGCACCCCCAAATAATTTCCCTTCAAATCCCACACCCAAAGGTCGTACACCCCAAGATCTTGCACCCCCAAATCCCACACCCCAAACCCTGCACCCCAAATCCTGCACCCCTGAACCCTGCACCACCAAATCCTCCAGCCCCACATCCCGGACTCCCAAAGCCTGCACCCCCGAACCCTGCACCCCCAAAATGCTTAACCCCCAAATTCTGCACCCCAAACCCTACACCCCTAAAATTTCCACCCCCCAATCCTGCCCTACCAAGCCCTCCATCCCAAAGCCCTGCACCCTAAGATCCTGCTACCCTAAACCCTGCAGCCCCATATCATCCTTCCCTATACCCTGCACCCCAAAACACTGCACTCCAAAACACTGCACCCCAAAACGTGGCACCCCAGAACCCTGCACCCCCAAATCCTGGCCCAAACCTTGCACCCACAAACCCTTCACCTCGAAATTCTGTCTCACAAACCCTTCGCCCCCCAACCCTACACCCCTAAATCCCGCACCCCTAGATCCTTCCGCCCAAACCCCTTCACCCCCTAAACCCTCTACCTCCAAATCCTCTACCCTGAAACTCTGCACCCCAAAACCCTTTACCCTAAAACCTGCACCAGCAGATCCTTCCCCCCAACACCCTGCACCCCCAATTCCTGCCCCACCAAACCCTGCACCCCCAACTTTGCACCGCAAGAGCATGCTGCCCTAAACCCTGCACCCCCAAATCCTGACTAACCCTGCACCCCAAAACCCTGAACCCCCCAACTCAGCCCTACCAAACCTTCACCCTAAAATCCTGCACCCCAAAATCCTTACCCTAAATCCTGCACCCCCAAACCCTGCACCCCAACAACCTGCACCCAGATCCTGCAGCGCCAAATCCTGCACCCTCACATCCTGCACCCCGAGTTCTTGAAAACACGAAACCCGCACCCCCAAAGCCTCACTCCCACCGCTTACTCCAGAGCCCTGCACCCCCTAATCCGGCCCCAAAAAACAATGCACCCCACAACTCTGCACCCCCAGATCCTGCTGCACTACACCCTGCAGCCCCACACTCTGCACCCCAGAAACCTGCACCCCCAAATCCTCCAGTCCCACAACCCAGACTCCCAAAGCCTGCACCCCAGAACCCTGCACCCCCAAAACTCTGCACCCCAAATCCTTCCCCCCAAATGAATGCACCCCCAAAACCTGAACCCCCAGATCCTGCTGCCCCATACCCAGCACCTCCAATCTCTGCACCCGGAAATCCTGCACTCTCATAACCCCGCACCTCAAGTAATTCCCTCCACCCTGCACCCCCAAAACCTGTAACCCCAAACACTGCACCCCCAGATCCTGTCCGCAAACTCTACATTTCCAGATCCTGCCCCCCTAAACCCTTAAAGCCCAAATATTGCACCCCTAGGTCCTTCCTCAACACCCTGTACCCCCAAATTCCCCACCCGAAAGCCTGCACCCCCAGATCCTGTACCATCAAATCCTACACCCCGAAACCCTGCACCCCGAAACCGTGCACCTCCAGATCCTTCCCTCAAACCCTGCACCCCAGTGTCCTGAACACCTGAAACCTGCCCCTCAAAACCCTGCACCCCCAAATCCTGACCCCCCAGATAATGCCCCCAAAACCCTGCATCCCCAATTCTTCACCCCTAAACTCTGCACCCTCAAAACATGCACCCCCAAATCCTTCCTCCCAAGCCATGAACCCCCAAAACCTGTAATACCAAACTCTACAACCTGGAATCCTGCAACCCAAAACCCTACACCCCAAGATCCTGCACCCCAAAATACTGCATACCAAAACCCTGCACCCCCAGATCCTAAAGATGAAAAATTTGCACCCCCAAACCCTCACCCCAAAATCCCTGCACCCATAAATCCTGCACACCAGGATCGTCATTCCCAAACCCTGGACCCGCAGTTCCTGAACACGCAAACCCTGCACCCCAAATCCTGCCCTACCAAACACTTCCCCCCAAATCCCTGCACCCCAAAATCCGTCAGCCCAAAACCCTGCACCCCCAAGACCTGCCACCCCACGTCCTTCACTGGAAAACTCACACTCCAGAACCCTGGACCACCTGCCCCCCCAAACACTGCACCCCCATATCCTGCACACCAAGATGCTGCTACCCTAAACCTTGAACCCCCTCTACACCCCCAATTCTTCTCTCACAAACCATGTCCCCCCAAGCTCTACAAAAACTTTGTACCCCAAACCCCTGCACCCAATAACCCTGCACCTCCAAATCTTGCACCCCCAGAAACACAGCACCCCAAAGCATTCCCTCCCAAATCCTGCACCCCAAATCATGCTGTCCCAAAACCTGCATCCTAAACTCTACCACCAAACCCTGCACCCCAAAACTCTACAGCACCAAATCCTGAACCCTTATACCCTGCACCTCCAGATCCTCCCCCCCAAATGAATGCAGCCCCAAAACCTGAACCCCCAGATCCTGCTGCCCCATACCCAGCACCCCCAAACTCTGCACCCGGAAATCCTGCACTCTCATAACCCTGCACCTCAAATAATTGCCTCAACCCTGCACCCCCAAAACCTGTAACCCCAAACGCTGCACCCCAAATCCCAACTAAGCCTGCCCCCCCAAGCACTGCCTCCACTCCAAAACCTTGCACCCCAAAAACGTGCACCTCCAGATCCTTCCCTCAAACCCTGCACCCCCAGTTCCTGAACACGGAAAACCTGCCCACGCATACCCTGCACCCCAAAACCTTGCACCCCAAATCACTTTCCTTCAAATCCCACACCCAAAACTTGTACACCCCAAGATCCTGCATGCCCAAATTCTGCCATACAAAGCCCTTCATCCAAAGCCCTGCACCCTCAGATCCTGCACCCCAAACCCTGAAACCCAAATCCTGCACCCCAGATCCTGCACCCCAAAACCTTCACTGCAAACACTTCACCCCAAACCCTTCACCTCGTAACTCTGTCCCCCAAACCCTTCACTCCCCAACCCTACATCCCTAAATCCTGCACCCCCAGATCCTGTCCCCAAAACCCTACACCCCAGACTCTGCACCCCCAATTCTGTACCGCAAAATCCTGCACGCCCAGATCTTGAACCAACAGATTCTTCCCCCAACACCCTGCACCCCCAAACCCTCTACCTCCAAATCCTCCACCCCAAAACCCTGCAGCCCAAAACCCTTTACCCTAAAACCTGCCCCAGCAAATCCTTCTCCCCAACACCCTGCACCCCCAATTCCTGCCCCACCAAACCCTGCACCCCCTAACCCTGAACCCAAAATCCCTCACCCAAAAACCCTGCACCCCTCAAATCTTCACCCCTAAACTCTGCACCCTCAAATCGTGCACCCTTAAATTTTGCACCCCCAAATCCTGCACCCCAAATCTTTCCCCAACACCCTGCTGCCCCAAACCCTGCACCCCCTAAACCTGAACGCCAAATCCCTCACCCAAAATTCCTGCACCCCCAAACCCTGTACCCCAAAATCCTGCCTTACCCAACCTTGCACCCCAAACCCTTCACCTCAAAATTCTGTCCCCCAAACCCTTCACCTCCCAACCCTACACCCCTAAATCCCACACCCCCAGATCCTGCCGCTCAAACCCTGAAACCCCAAATCATGCACCCCCCGATTCTTCTCTCACAAACCCTGCACACCAAAATTCTGCACCCCCAAATCCTGTCCCCCAAAACAATGCACCCCAAACCTTGAACGCGCAAACCCTGCACGCCCAGGTCCTGAACACCTGAACACTGCACCGCCAAATCCTTTAACCCCCAAACCCAGCAACCCCAAATCTTGTATCCCCAGATCCTTCCCCAAACAACCTAGACCCCGAAACCCTGCACCCCAAATCCTTCACCCCAAAATCCTGCCCTACTAAGCCCTTCACCCAAACCACCGCACCCCCAGATCCTGCACTGCCAAATCCTTCCTTCCTTCCTTCCTTCCTTCCTTCCTTCCTTCCTTCCTTCCTTCCTTCCTTCCTTCCTTCCTTCCCAAATCCTGCACCCTAAATACTGCCTTACCCAACCCTTCTCCCCAAACCCCTGCACCCCACAGTCTTGCCACCCCAAATCCTGCACCCCCAAACCCTGAACCCCAAAATCCTGCACCCCCAGATTCTGACCCACAATCCCTGCACCCACAAACACTGCACCCCCTAACCCCGAACCCCAAATCCCTCACCCAAAAAACCTGCACCCCTCAAACCCTGCACCCCTCAAACCCTGCACCCAGAAAGCATTCATGCCTAAATCCTGCACCCTAAAGTCCTGCACCCCCAAACCCTCAAACCCAAATCCTGCACCCCCAGATCCTGCACCCCAAACCCTTCACCTCAAAATTCTGTCCCCCAAAAACTTCACCACCAACCCTACACCCCTGAGTACCACAGCCCTAGATCCTGCCACCCAAACCCTGAGCCCCACAAACCTGCACCCCAACGCCCTGCACCCCAAAACCCTTTACCCTAAAACCTGCACCAGCAAATCCTTCCCCCAACACTCTGCACCACCTTGAAGCCCTGCACCCCCAAAACCTGCACCCCCAAGCCCTGCACCTCCAAGTCCTGCACCCTAGAATCATGCTCCCCAAACCCTGCACCCCCAGATCGTGCCCTACCAAACTCTTCACCCAAATCCCTGCACCCCAGGATCCTGCTGCACTAAACCCTGAACCCCCATGTCCTGCATGACCAAACCCTACACCCCAAGATCCTTCCCTCCCAGACTCTGCATCCCCAGGTCCTGCACCCCCAAATCCTCCAATCCGATGTCCCGAACCCTCAAATCCTGCAGACCCCAAATCCTGCATCCTCAAGTCCTGCATCCCAAGAACTCACCCCCCAAACCCTGCACCCCCAGATCCTGCACCCCAAAGCCCTGCACTCTCAAATCCTGCACCCCCAACACATGTGCACCCCCAAACCATTCACCCCCAAATCCTGACTCTCCAGATCCTGCCCTTCCAAACCCTACACCCCAAATCCCGCAGTCCCAAACCCTGCACTCCAGATTCTGCCCCCCGAACGCTGCAGCCCCGGATCCTTCCCCAAAACTGCGCTCCCTCGAATCCTGTCCCCCAAACCCCTCCACCACCAAACCCTGCACTCTCCAAGCTGCATCCCCAAAAAACGTGCACCCCAAACCCTGCACCTTAAACCCCTGCACCCCAAATCCTGCACGCCCAGATCCCACCTTCCACAACCCTGCACCCCAAATCATACAGCCTTAAACCCTGAACCCTAAATCCTGCCCCACAAACCCCGCACCCCCAAATCTGTCCCCCGAAACTCTGGAACCCAACAGCACGCACGCTCGAATCCTCCACCCCACATCCTGACCCCCAAATCCCTCACCCCAAAACCCTGCACCCCAGTACCCCAGCCCACCAAATCTTGCACTTCCAAATCCTGTCCCCTTCAAACCCCTGTACCCCCAAATCCTGCACCCAAACCCTGTACCCCCAAATCCTTGACATCCACGTCCCGAATCTCCAAAAGCAGCAACCCCAAAACCCTGCAACCCAAATCCCTGCACCCCCAAATAATTTCCCTTCAAATCCCACACCCAAAGGTCGTACACCCCAAGATCTTGCACCCCCAAATCCCACACCCCAAACCCTGCACCCCAAATCCTGCACCCCTGAACCCTGCACCACCAAATCCTCCAGCCCCACATCCCGGACTCCCAAAGCCTGCACCCCCGAACCCTGCACCCCCAAAATGCTTAACCCCCAAATTCTGCACCCCAAACCCTACACCCCTAAAATTTCCACCCCCCAATCCTGCCCTACCAAGCCCTCCATCCCAAAGCCCTGCACCCTAAGATCCTGCTACCCTAAACCCTGCAGCCCCATATCATCCTTCCCTATACCCTGCACCCCAAAACACTGCACTCCAAAACACTGCACCCCAAAACGTGGCACCCCAGAACCCTGCACCCCCAAATCCTGGCCCAAACCTTGCACCCACAAACCCTTCACCTCGAAATTCTGTCTCACAAACCCTTCGCCCCCCAACCCTACACCCCTAAATCCCGCACCCCTAGATCCTTCCGCCCAAACCCCTTCACCCCCTAAACCCTCTACCCCCAAATCCTCTACCCTGAAACTCTGCACCCCAAAACCCTTTACCCTAAAACCTGCACCAGCAGATCCTTCCCCCCAACACCCTGCACCCCCAACTTTGCACCGCAAGAGCATGCTGCCCTAAACCCTGCACCCCCAAATCCTGACTAACCCTGCACCCCAAAACCCTGAACTCCCCAATTCAGCCCTACCAAACCTTCACCCTAAAATCCTGCACCCCAAAATCCTTACCCTAAATCCTGCACCCCCAAACCCTGCACCCCAACAACCTGCACCCAGATCCTGCAGCGCCAAATCCTGCACCCTCACATCCTGCACCCCGAGTTCTTGAAAACACGAAACCCGCACCCCCAAAGCCTCACTCCCACCGCTTACTCCAGAGCCCTGCACCCCCTAATCCGGCCCCAAAAAACAATGCACCCCACAACTCTGCACCCCCAGATCCTGCTGCACTACACCCTGCAGCCCCACACTCTGCACCCCAGAAACCTGCACCCCCAAATCCTCCAGTCCCACAACCCAGACTCCCAAAGCCTGCACCCCAGAACCCTGCACCCCCAAAACTCTGCACCCCAAATCCTTCCCCCCAAATGAATGCACCCCCAAAACCTGAACCCCCAGATCCTGCTGCCCCATACCCAGCACCTCCAATCTCTGCACCCGGAAATCCTGCACTCTCATAACCCCGCACCTCAAGTAATTCCCTCCACCCTGCACCCCCAAAACCTGTAACCCCAAACACTGCACCCCCAGATCCTGTCCGCAAACTCTACATTTCCAGATCCTGCCCCCCTAAACCCTTAAAGCCCAAATATTGCACCCCTAGGTCCTTCCTCAACACCCTGTACCCCCAAATTCCCCACCCGAAAGCCTGCACCCCCAGATCCTGTACCACCAAATCCTACACCCCGAAACCCTGCACCCCGAAACCGTGCACCTCCAGATCCTTCCCTCAAACCCTGCACCCCAGTGTCCTGAACACCTGAAACCTGCCCCTCAAAACCCTGCACCCCCAAATCCTGACCCCCCAGATAATGCCCCCAAAACCCTGCATCCCCAATTCTTCACCCCTAAACTCTGCACCCTCAAAACATGCACCCCCAAATCCTTCCTCCCAAGCCATGAACCCCCAAAACCTGTAATACCAAACTCTACAACCTGGAATCCTGCAACCCAAAACCCTACACCCCAAGATCCTGCACCCCAAAATACTGCATACCAAAACCCTGCACCCCCAGATCCTAAAGATGAAAAATTTGCACCCCCAAACCCTCACCCCAAAATCCCTGCACCCATAAATCCTGCACACCAGGATCGTCATTCCCAAACCCTGGACCCGCAGTTCCTGAACACGCAAACCCTGCACCCCAAATCCTGCCCTACCAAACACTTCCCCCCAAATCCCTGCACCCCAAAATCCGTCAGCCCAAAACCCTGCACCCCCAAGACCTGCCACCCCACGTCCTTCACTGGAAAACTCACACTCCAGAACCCTGGACCACCTGCCCCCCCAAACACTGCACCCCCATATCCTGCACACCAAGATGCTGCTACCCTAAACCTTGAACCCCCTCTACACCCCCAATTCTTCTCTCACAAACCATGTCCCCCCAAGCTCTACAAAAACTTTGTACCCCAAACCCCTGCACCCAATAACCCTGCACCTCCAAATCTTGCACCCCCAGAAACACAGCACCCCAAAGCATTCCCTCCCAAATCCTGCACCCCAAATCATGCTGTCCCAAAACCTGCATCCTAAACTCTACCACCAAACCCTGCACCCCAAAACTCTACAGCACCAAATCCTGAACCCTTATACCCTGCACCGCCAGATCCTCCCCCCCAAATGAATGCAGCCCCAAAACCTGAACCCCCAGATCCTGCTGCCCCATACCCAGCACCCCCAAACTCTGCACCTGGAAATCCTGCACTCTCATAACCCTGCACCTCAAATAATTGCCTCAACTCTGCACCCCCAAAACCTGTAACCCCAAACGCTGCACCCCAAATCCCAACTAAGCCTGCCCCCCCAAGCACTGCCTCCACTCCAAAACCTTGCACCCCAAAAACGTGCACCTCCAGATCCTTCCCTCAAACCCTGCACCCCCAGTTCCTGAACACGGAAAACCTGCCCACGCATACCCTGCACCCCAAAACCTTGCACCCCAAATCACTTTCCTTCAAATCCCACACCCAAAACTTGTACACCCCAAGATCCTGCATGCCCAAATTCTGCCATACAAAGCCCTTCATCCAAAGCCCTGCACCCTCAGATCCTGCACCCCAAACCCTGAAACCCAAATCCTGCACCCCAGATCCTGCACCCCAAAACCTTCACTGCAAACACTTCACCCCAAACCCTTCACCTCGTAACTCTGTCCCCCAAACCCTTCACCCCCCAACCCTACACCCCTAAATCCTGCACCCCCAGATCCTGTCCCCAAAACCCTACACCCCAGACTCTGCACCCCCAATTCTGTACCGCAAAATCCTGCACGCCCAGATCTTGAACCAACAGATCCTTCCCCCAACACCCTGCACCCCCAAACCCTCTACCCCCAAATCCTCCACCCCAAAACCCTGCAGCCCAAAACCCTTTACCCTAAAACCTGCCCCAGCAAATCCTTCTCCCCAACACCCTGCACCCCCAATTCCTGCCCCACCAAACCCTGCACCCCCTAACCCTGAACCCAAAATCCCTCACCCAAAAACCCTGCACCCCTCAAATCTTCACCCCTAAACTCTGCACCCTCAAATCGTGCACCCTTAAATTTTGCACCCCCAAATCCTGCACCCCAAATCTTTCCCCAACACCCTGCTGCCCCAAACCCTGCACCCCCTAAACCTGAACGCCAAATCCCTCACCCAAAATTCCTGCACCCCCAAACCCTGTACCCCAAAATCCTGCCTTACCCAACCTTGCACCCCAAACCCTTCACCTCAAAATTCTGTCCCCCAAACCCTTCACCTCCCAACCCTACACCCCTAAATCCCACACCCCCAGATCCTGCCGCTCAAACCCTGAAACCCCAAATCATGCACCCCCCGATTCTTCTCTCACAAACCCTGCACACCAAAATTCTGCACCCCCAAATCCTGTCCCCCAAAACAATGCACCCCAAACCTTGAACGCGCAAACCCTGCACGCCCAGGTCCTGAACACCTGAACACTGCACCGCCAAATCCTTTAACCCCCAAACCCAGCAACCCCAAATCTTGTATCCCCAGATCCTTCCCCAAACAACCTAGACCCCGAAACCCTGCACCCCAAATCCTTCACCCCAAAATCCTGCCCTACCAAGCCCTTCACCCAAACCACCGCACCCCCAGATCCTGCACTGCCAAATCCTTCCTTCCTTCCTTCCTTCCTTCCTTCCTTCCTTCCTTCCTTCCTTCCTTCCTTCCTTCCTTCCTTCCTTCCCAAATCCTGCACCCCAAATACTGCCTTACCCAATCCTTCTCCCCCAACCCCTGCACCCCACAGTCTTGCCACCCCAAATCCTGCACCCCCAAACCCTGAACCCCAAAATCCTGCACCCCCAGATTCTGACCCACAATCCCTGCACCCACAAACACTGCACCCCCTAACCCCGAACCCCAAATCCCTCACCCAAAACCCCTGCACCCCTCAAACCCTGCACCCCTCAAACCCTGCACCCAGAAAGCATTCATGCCTAAATCCTGCACCCTAAAGTCCTGCACCCCCAAACCCTCAAACCCAAATCCTGCACCCCCAGATCCTTCACCCCAAAACCTTCACCTCAAAATTCTGTCCCCCAAAAACTTCATCACCAACCCTACACCCCTGAGTACCACAGCCCTAGATCCTGCCACCCAAACCCTGAGCCCCACAAACCTGCACCCCAACGCCCTGCACCCCAAAACCCTTTACCCTAAAACCTGCACCAGCAAATCCTTCCCCCAACACCCTGCACCACCCTGAAGCCCTGCACCCCCAAAACCTGCACCCCCAAGCCCTGCACCTCCAAGTCCTGCACCCTAGAATCATGCTCCCCAAACCCTGCACCCCCAGATCGTGCCCTACCAAACTCTTCACCCAAATCCCTGCACCCCAGGATCCTGCTGCACTAAACCCTGAACCTCCATGTCCTGCATGACCAAACCCTACACCCCAAGATCCTTCCCTCCCAGACTCTGCATCCCCAGGTCCTGCACCCCCAAATCCTCCAATCCGATGTCCCGAACCCTCAAATCCTGCAGACCCCAAATCCTGCATCCTCAAGTCCTGCATCCCAAGAACTCACCCCTCAAACCCTGCACCCCCAGATCCTGCACCCCAAAGCCCTGCACTCTCAAATCCTGCACCCCCAACACATGTGCACCCCCAAACCATTCACCCCCAAATCCTGACTCTCCAGATCCTGCCCTTCCAAACCCTACACCCCAAATCCCGCAGTCCCAAACCCTGCACTCCAGATTCTGCCCCCCGAACGCTGCACCCCCGGATCCTTCCCCAAAACTGCGCTCCCTCGAATCCTGTCCCCCAAACCCCTCCACCACCAAACCCTGCACTCTCCAAGCTGCATCCCCAAAAAACGTGCACCCCAAACCCTGCACCTTAAACCCCTGCACCCCAAATCCTGCATGCCCAGATCCCACCTTCCACAACCCTGCACCCCAAATCATACAGCCTTAAACCCTGAACCCTAAATCCTGCCCCACAAACCCCGCACCCCCAAATCTGTCCCCCGAAACTCTGGAACCCAACAGCACGCACGCTCGAATCCTCCACCCCACATCCTGACCCCCAAATCCCTCACCCCAAAACCCTGCACCCCAGTACCCCAGCCCACCAAATCTTGCACTTCCAAATCCTGTCCCCTTCAAACCCCTGTACCCCCAAATCCTGCACCCAAACCCTGTACCCCCAAATCCTTGACATCCACGTCCCGAATCTCCAAAAGCAGCAACCCCAAAACCCTGCAACCCAAATCCCTGCACCCCCAAATAATTTCCCTTCAAATCCCACACCCAAAGGTCGTACACCCCAAGATCTTGCACCCCCAAATCCCACACCCCAAACCCTGCACCCCAAATCCTGCACCCCTGAACCCTGCACCACCAAATCCTCCAGCCCCACATCCCGGACTCCCAAAGCCTGCACCCCCGAACCCTGCACCCCCAAAATGCTTAACCCCCAAATTCTGCACCCCAAACCCTACACCCCTAAAATTTCCACCCCCCAATCCTGCCCTACCAAGCCCTCCATCCCAAAGCCCTGCACCCTAAGATCCTGCTACCCTAAACCCTGCAGCCCCATATCATCCTTCCCTATACCCTGCACCCCAAAACACTGCACTCCAAAACACTGCACCCCAAAACGTGGCACCCCAGAACCCTGCACCCCCAAATCCTGGCCCAAACCTTGCACCCACAAACCCTTCACCTCGAAATTCTGTCTCACAAACCCTTCGCCCCCCAACCCTACACCCCTAAATCCCGCACCCCTAGATCCTTCCGCCCAAACCCCTTCACCCCCTAAACCCTCTACCCCCAAATCCTCTACCCTGAAACTCTGCACCCCAAAACCCTTTACCCTAAAACCTGCACCAGCAGATCCTTCCCCCCAACACCCTGCACCCCCAACTTTGCACCGCAAGAGCATGCTGCCCTAAACCCTGCACCCCCAAATCCTGACTAACCCTGCACCCCAAAACCCTGAACCCCCCAACTCAGCCCTACCAAACCTTCACCCTAAAATCCTGCACCCCAAAATCCTTACCCTAAATCCTGCACCCCCAAACCCTGCACCCCAACAACCTGCACCCAGATCCTGCAGCGCCAAATCCTGCACCCTCACATCCTGCACCCCGAGTTCTTGAAAACACGAAACCCGCACCCCCAAAGCCTCACTCCCACCGCTTACTCCAGAGCCCTGCACCCCCTAATCCGGCCCCAAAAAACAATGCACCCCACAACTCTGCACCCCCAGATCCTGCTGCACTACACCCTGCAGCCCCACACTCTGCACCCCAGAAACCTGCACCCCCAAATCCTCCAGTCCCACAACCCAGACTCCCAAAGCCTGCACCCCAGAACCCTGCACCCCCAAAACTCTGCACCCCAAATCCTTCCCCCCAAATGAATGCACCCCCAAAACCTGAACCCCCAGATCCTGCTGCCCCATACCCAGCACCTCCAATCTCTGCACCCGGAAATCCTGCACTCTCATAACCCCGCACCTCAAGTAATTCCCTCCACCCTGCACCCCCAAAACCTGTAACCCCAAACACTGCACCCCCAGATCCTGTCCGCAAACTCTACATTTCCAGATCCTGCCCCCCTAAACCCTTAAAGCCCAAATATTGCACCCCTAGGTCCTTCCTCAACACCCTGTACCCCCAAATTCCCCACCCGAAAGCCTGCACCCCCAGATCCTGTACCACCAAATCCTACACCCCGAAACCCTGCACCCCGAAACCGTGCACCTCCAGATCCTTCCCTCAAACCCTGCACCCCAGTGTCCTGAACACCTGAAACCTGCCCCTCAAAACCCTGCACCCCCAAATCCTGACCCCCCAGATAATGCCCCCAAAACCCTGCATCCCCAATTCTTCACCCCTAAACTCTGCACCCTCAAAACATGCACCCCCAAATCCTTCCTCCCAAGCCATGAACCCCCAAAACCTGTAATACCAAACTCTACAACCCGGAATCCTGCAACCCAAAACCCTACACCCCAAGATCCTGCACCCCAAAATACTGCATACCAAAACCCTGCACCCCCAGATCCTAAAGATGAAAAATTTGCACCCCCAAACCCTCACCCCAAAATCCCTGCACCCATAAATCCTGCACACCAGGATCGTCATTCCCAAACCCTGGACCCGCAGTTCCTGAACACGCAAACCCTGCACCCCAAATCCTGCCCTACCAAACACTTCCCCCCAAATCCCTGCACCCCAAAATCCGTCAGCCCAAAACCCTGCACCCCCAAGACCTGCCACCCCACGTCCTTCACTGGAAAACTCACACTCCAGAACCCTGGACCACCTGCCCCCCCAAACACTGCACCCCCATATCCTGCACACCAAGATGCTGCTACCCTAAACCTTGAACCCCCTCTACACCCCCAATTCTTCTCTCACAAACCATGTCCCCCCAAGCTCTACAAAAACTTTGTACCCCAAACCCCTGCACCCAATAACCCTGCACCTCCAAATCTTGCACCCCCAGAAACACAGCACCCCAAAGCATTCCCTCCCAAATCCTGCACCCCAAATCATGCTGTCCCAAAACCTGCATCCTAAACTCTACCACCAAACCCTGCACCCCAAAACTCTACAGCACCAAATCCTGAACCCTTATACCCTGCACCTCCAGATCCTCCCCCCCAAATGAATGCAGCCCCAAAACCTGAACCCCCAGATCCTGCTGCCCCATACCCAGCACCCCCAAACTCTGCACCCGGAAATCCTGCACTCTCATAACCCTGCACCTCAAATAATTGCCTCAACCCTGCACCCCCAAAACCTGTAACCCCAAACGCTGCACCCCAAATCCCAACTAAGCCTGCCCCCCCAAGCACTGCCTCCACTCCAAAACCTTGCACCCCAAAAACGTGCACCTCCAGATCCTTCCCTCAAACCCTGCACCCCCAGTTCCTGAACACGGAAAACCTGCCCACGCATACCCTGCACCCCAAAACCTTGCACCCCAAATCACTTTCCTTCAAATCCCACACCCAAAACTTGTACACCCCAAGATCCTGCATGCCCAAATTCTGCCATACAAAGCCCTTCATCCAAAGCCCTGCACCCTCAGATCCTGCACCCCAAACCCTGAAACCCAAATCCTGCACCCCAGATCCTGCACCCCAAAACCTTCACTGCAAACACTTCACCCCAAACCCTTCACCTCGTAACTCTGTCCCCCAAACCCTTCACTCCCCAACCCTACATCCCTAAATCCTGCACCCCCAGATCCTGTCCCCAAAACCCTACACCCCAGACTCTGCACCCCCAATTCTGTACCGCAAAATCCTGCACGCCCAGATCTTGAACCAACAGATTCTTCCCCCAACACCCTGCACCCCCAAACCCTCTACCTCCAAATCCTCCACCCCAAAACCCTGCAGCCCAAAACCCTTTACCCTAAAACCTGCCCCAGCAAATCCTTCTCCCCAACACCCTGCACCCCCAATTCCTGCCCCACCAAACCCTGCACCCCCTAACCCTGAACCCAAAATCCCTCACCCAAAAACCCTGCACCCCTCAAATCTTCACCCCTAAACTCTGCACCCTCAAATCGTGCACCCTTAAATTTTGCACCCCCAAATCCTGCACCCCAAATCTTTCCCCAACACCCTGCTGCCCCAAACCCTGCACCCCCTAAACCTGAACGCCAAATCCCTCACCCAAAATTCCTGCACCCCCAAACCCTGTACCCCAAAATCCTGCCTTACCCAACCTTGCACCCCAAACCCTTCACCTCAAAATTCTGTCCCCCAAACCCTTCACCTCCCAACCCTACACCCCTAAATCCCACACCCCCAGATCCTGCCGCTCAAACCCTGAAACCCCAAATCATGCACCCCCCGATTCTTCTCTCACAAACCCTGCACACCAAAATTCTGCACCCCCAAATCCTGTCCCCCAAAACAATGCACCCCAAACCTTGAACGCGCAAACCCTGCACGCCCAGGTCCTGAACACCTGAACACTGCACCGCCAAATCCTTTAACCCCCAAACCCAGCAACCCCAAATCTTGTATCCCCAGATCCTTCCCCAAACAACCTAGACCCCGAAACCCTGCACCCCAAATCCTTCACCCCAAAATCCTGCCCTACTAAGCCCTTCACCCAAACCACCGCACCCCCAGATCCTGCACTGCCAAATCCTTCCTTCCTTCCTTCCTTCCTTCCTTCCTTCCTTCCTTCCTTCCTTCCTTCCTTCCTTCCTTCCTTCCCAAATCCTGCACCCTAAATACTGCCTTACCCAACCCTTCTCCCCAAACCCCTGCACCCCACAGTCTTGCCACCCCAAATCCTGCACCCCCAAACCCTGAACCCCAAAATCCTGCACCCCCAGATTCTGACCCACAATCCCTGCACCCACAAACACTGCACCCCCTAACCCCGAACCCCAAATCCCTCACCCAAAAACCCTGCACCCCTCAAACCCTGCACCCCTCAAACCCTGCACCCAGAAAGCATTCATGCCTAAATCCTGCACCCTAAAGTCCTGCACCCCCAAACCCTCAAACCCAAATCCTGCACCCCCAGATCCTGCACCCCAAACCCATCACCTCAAAATTCTGTCCCCCAAAAACTTCATCACCAACCCTACACCCCTGAGTACCACAGCCCTAGATCCTGCCACCCAAACCCTGAGCCCCACAAACCTGCACCCCAACGCCCTGCACCCCAAACCCCTTTACCCTAAAACCTGCACCAGCAAATCCTTCCCCCAACACCCTGCACCACCTTGAAGCCCTGCACCCCCAAAACCTGCACCCCCAAGCCCTGCACCTCCAAGTCCTGCACCCTAGAATCATGCTCCCCAAACCCTGCACCCCCAGATCGTGCCCTACCAAACTCTTCACCCAAATCCCTGCACCCCAGGATCCTGCTGCACTAAACCCTGAACCCCCATGTCCTGCATGACCAAACCCTACACCCCAAGATCCTTCCCTCCCAGACTCTGTATCCCCAGGTCCTGCACCCCCAAATCCTCCAATCCGATGTCCCGAGCCCTCAAATCCTGCAGACCCCAAATCCTGCATCCTCAAGTCCTGCATCCCAAGAACTCACCCCCCAAACCCTGCACCCCTAGATCCTGCACCCCAAAGCCCTGCACTCTCAAATCCTGCACCCCCAACACATGTGCACCCCCAAACCATTCACCCCCAAATCCTGACTCTCCAGATCCTGCCCTTCCAAACCCTACACCCCAAATCCCGCAGTCCCAAACCCTGCACTCCAGATTCTGCCCCCCGAACGCTGCACCCCCGGATCCTTCCCCAAAACTGCGCTCCCTCGAATCCTGTCCCCCAAACCCCTCCACCACCAAACCCTGCACTCTCCAAGCTGCATCCCCAAAAAACGTGCACCCCAAACCCTGCACCTTAAACCCCTGCACCCCAAATCCTGCACGCCCAGATCCCACCTTCCACAACCCTGCACCCCAAATCATACAGCCTTAAACCCTGAACCCTAAATCCTGCCCCACAAACCCCGCACCCCCAAATCTGTCCCCCGAAACTCTGGAACCCAACAGCACGCACGCTCGAATCCTCCACCCCACATCCTGACCCCCAAATCCCTCACCCCAAAACCCTGCACCCCAGTACCCCAGCCCACCAAATCTTGCACTTCCAAATCCTGTCCCCTTCAAACCCCTGTACCCCCAAATCCTGCACCCAAACCCTGTACCCCCAAATCCTTGACATCCACGTCCCGAATCTCCAAAAGCAGCAACCCCAAAACCCTGCAACCCAAATCCCTGCACCCCCAAATAATTTCCCTTCAAATCCCACACCCAAAGGTCGTACACCCCAAGATCTTGCACCCCCAAATCCCACACCCCAAACCCTGCACCCCAAATCCTGCACCCCTGAACCCTGCACCACCAAATCCTCCAGCCCCACATCCCGGACTCCCAAAGCCTGCACCCCCGAACCCTGCACCCCCAAAATGCTTAACCCCCAAATTCTGCACCCCAAACCCTACACCCCTAAAATTTCCACCCCCCAATCCTGCCCTACCAAGCCCTCCATCCCAAAGCCCTGCACCCTAAGATCCTGCTACCCTAAACCCTGCAGCCCCATATCATCCTTCCCTATACCCTGCACCCCAAAACACTGCACTCCAAAACACTGCACCCCAAAACGTGGCACCCCAGAACCCTGCACCCCCAAATCCTGGCCCAAACCTTGCACCCACAAACCCTTCACCTCGAAATTCTGTCTCACAAACCCTTCGCCCCCCAACCCTACACCCCTAAATCCCGCACCCCTAGATCCTTCCGCCCAAACCCCTTCACCCCCTAAACCCTCTACCCCCAAATCCTCTACCCTGAAACTCTGCACCCCAAAACCCTTTACCCTAAAACCTGCACCAGCAGATCCTTCCCCCCAACACCCTGCACCCCCAACTTTGCACCGCAAGAGCATGCTGCCCTAAACCCTGCACCCCCAAATCCTGACTAACCCTGCACCCCAAAATCCTGAACTCCCCAATTCAGCCCTACCAAACCTTCACCCTAAAATCCTGCACCCCAAAATCCTTACCCTAAATCCTGCACCCCCAAACCCTGCACCCCAACAACCTGCACCCAGATCCTGCAGCGCCAAATCCTGCACCCTCACATCCTGCACCCCGAGTTCTTGAAAACACGAAACCCGCACCCCCAAAGCCTCACTCCCACCGCTTACTCCAGAGCCCTGCACCCCCTAATCCGGCCCCAAAAAACAATGCACCCCACAACTCTGCACCCCCAGATCCTGCTGCACTACACCCTGCAGCCCCACACTCTGCACCCCAGAAACCTGCACCCCCAAATCCTCCAGTCCCACAACCCAGACTCCCAAAGCCTGCACCCCAGAACCCTGCACCCCCAAAACTCTGCACCCCCAAATCCTTCCCCCCAAATGAATGCACCCCCAAAACCTGAACCCCCAGATCCTGCTGCCCCATACCCAGCACCTCCAATCTCTGCACCCGGAAATCCTGCACTCTCATAACCCCGCACCTCAAGTAATTCCCTCCACCCTGCACCCCCAAAACCTGTAACCCCAAACACTGTACCCCCAGATCCTGTCCGCAAACTCTACATTTCCAGATCCTGCCCCCCTAAACCCTTAAAGCCCAAATATTGCACCCCTAGGTCCTTCCTCAACACCCTGTACCCCCAAATTCCCCACCCGAAAGCCTGCACCCCCAGATCCTGTACCACCAAATCCTACACCCCGAAACCCTGCACCCCGAAACCGTGCACCTCCAGATCCTTCCCTCAAACCCTGCACCCCAGTGTCCTGAACACCTGAAACCTGCCCCTCAAAACCCTGCACCCCCAAATCCTGACCCCCCAGATAATGCCCCCAAAACCCTGCATCCCCAATTCTTCACCCCTAAACTCTGCACCCTCAAAACATGCACCCCCAAATCCTTCCTCCCAAGCCATGAACCCCCAAAACCTGTAATACCAAACTCTACAACCCGGAATCCTGCAACCCAAAACCCTACACCCCAAGATCCTGCACCCCAAAATACTGCATACCAAAACCCTGCACCCCCAGATCCTAAAGATGAAAAATTTGCACCCCCAAACCCTCACCCCAAAATCCCTGCACCCATAAATCCTGCACACCAGGATCGTCATTCCCAAACCCTGGACCCGCAGTTCCTGAACACGCAAACCCTGCACCCCAAATCCTGCCCTACCAAACACTTCCCCCCAAATCCCTGCACCCCAAAATCCGTCAGCCCAAAACCCTGCACCCCCAAGACCTGCCACCCCACGTCCTTCACTGGAAAACTCACACTCCAGAACCCTGGACCACCTGCCCCCCCAAACACTGCACCCCCATATCCTGCACACCAAGATGCTGCTACCCTAAACCTTGAACCCCCTCTACACCCCCAATTCTTCTCTCACAAACCATGTCCCCCCAAGCTCTACAAAAACTTTGTACCCCAAACCCCTGCACCCAATAACCCTGCACCTCCAAATCTTGCACCCCCAGAAACACAGCACCCCAAAGCATTCCCTTCCAAATCCTGCACCCCAAATCATGCTGTCCCAAAACCTGCATCCTAAACTCTACCACCAAACCCTGCACCCCAAAACTCTACAGCACCAAATTCTGAACCCTTATACCCTGCACCTCCAGATCCTCCCCCCCCAAATGAATGCAGCCCCAAAACCTGAACCCCCAGATCCTGCTGCCCCATACCCAGCACCCCCAAACTCTGCACCCGGAAATCCTGCACTCTCATAACCCTGCACCTCAAATAATTGCCTCAACCCTGCACCCCCAAAACCTGTAACCCCAAACGCTGCACCCCAAATCCCAACTAAGCCTGCCCCCCCAAGCACTGCCTCCACTCCAAAACCTTGCACCCCAAAAACGTGCACCTCCAGATCCTTCCCTCAAACCCTGCACCCCCAGTTCCTGAACACGGAAAACCTGCCCACGCATACCCTGCACCCCAAAACCTTGCACCCCAAATCACTTTCCTTCAAATCCCACACCCAAAACTTGTACACCCCAAGATCCTGCATGCCCAAATTCTGCCATACAAAGCCCTTCATCCAAAGCCCTGCACCCTCAGATCCTGCACCCCAAACCCTGAAACCCAAATCCTGCACCCCAGATCCTGCACCCCAAAATCTTCACTGCAAACACTTCACCCCAAACCCTTCACCTCGTAACTCTGTCCCCCAAACCCTTCACCCCCCAACCCTACACCGCTAAATCCTGCACCCCCAGATCCTGTCCCCAAAACCCTACACCCCAGACTCTGCACCCCCAATTCTGTACCGCAAAATCCTGCACGCCCAGATCTTGAACCAACAGATCCTTCCCCCAACACCCTGCACCCCCAAACCCTCTACCCCCAAATCCTCCACCCCAAAACCCTGCAGCCCAAAACCCTTTACCCTAAGACCTGCCCCAGCAAATCCTTCTCCCCAACACCCTGCACCCCCAATTCCTGCCCCACCAAACCCTGCACCCCCTAACCCTGAACCCAAAATCCCTCACCCAAAAACCCTGCACCCCTCAAATCTTCACCCCTAAACTCTGCACCCTCAAATCGTGCACCCTTAAATTTTGCACCCCCAAATCCTGCACCCCAAATCTTTCCCCAACACCCTGCTGCCCCAAACCCTGCACCCCCTAAACCTGAACCCCAAATCCCTCACCCAAAATTCCTGCACCCCCAAACCCTGTACCCCAAAATCCTGCCTTACCCAACCTTGCACCCCAAACCCTTCACCTCAAAATTCTGTCCCCCAAACCCTTCACCTCCCAACCCTACACCCCTAAATCCCACACCCCCAGATCCTGCCGCTCAAACCCTGAAACCCCAAATCATGCACCCCCCGATTCTTCTCTCACAAACCCTGCACACCAAAATTCTGCACCCCCAAATCCTGTCCCCCAAAACAATGCACCCCAAACCTTGAACGCGCAAACCCTGCACGCCCAGGTCCTGAACACCTGAACACTGCACCGCCAAATCCTTTAACCCCCAAACCCAGCAACCCCAAATCTTGTATCCCCAGATCCTTCCCCAAACAACCTAGACCCCGAAACCCTGCACCCCAAATCCTTCACCCCAAAATCCTGCCCTACCAAGCCCTTCACCCAAACCACCGCACCCCCAGATCCTGCACTGCCAAATCCTTCCTTCCTTCCTTCCTTCCTTCCTTCCTTCCTTCCTTCCTTCCTTCCTTCCTTCCTTCCTTCCTTCCTTCCCAAATCCTGCACCCCAAATACTGCCTTACCCAACCCTTCTCCCCAAACCCCTGCACCCCACAGTCTTGCCACCCCAAATCCTGCACCCCCAAACCCTGAACCCCAAAATCCTGCACCCCCAGATTCTGACCCACAATCCCTGCACCCACAAACACTGCACCCCCTAACCCCGAACCCCAAATCCCTCACCCAAAAAACCTGCACCCCTCAAACCCTGCACCCCTCAAACCCTGCACCCAGAAAGCATTCATGCCTAAATCCTGCACCCTAAAGTCCTGCACCCCCAAACCCTCAAACCCAAATCCTGCACCCCCAGATCCTGCACCCCAAAGCCCTGCACTCTCAAATCCTGCACCCCCAACACATGTGCACCCCCAAACCATTCACCCCCAAATCCTGACTCTCCAGATCCTGCCCTTCCAAACCCTACACCCCAAATCCCGCAGTCCCAAACCCTGCACTCCAGATTCTGCCCCCCGAACGCTGCACCCCCGGATCCTTCCCCAAAACTGCGCTCCCTCGAATCCTGTCCCCCAAACCCCTCCACCACCAAACCCTGCACTCTCCAAGCTGCATCCCCAAAAAACGTGCACCCCAAACCCTGCACCTTAAACCCCTGCACCCCAAATCCTGCACGCCCAGATCCTACCTTCCACAACCCTGCACCCCAAATCATACAGCCTTAAACCCTGAACCCTAAATCCTGCCCCACAAACCCCGCACCCCCAAATCTGTCCCCCGAAACTCTGGAACCCAACAGCACGCACGCTCGAATCCTCCACCCCACATCCTGACCCCCAAATCCCTCACCCCAAAACCCTGCACCCCAGTACCCCAGCCCACCAAATCTTGCACTTCCAAATCCTGTCCCCTTCAAACCCCTGTACCCCTAAATCCTGCACCCAAACCCTGTACCCCCAAATCCTTGACATCCACGTCCCGAATCTCCAAAAGCAGCAACCCCAAAACCCTGCAACCCAAATCCCTGCACCCCCAAATAATTTCCCTTCAAATCCCACACCCAAAGGTCGTACACCCCAAGATCTTGCACTCCCAAATCCCACACCCCAAACCCTGCACCCCAAATCCTGCACCCCTGAACCCTGCACCACCAAATCCTCCAGCCCCACATCCCGGACTCCCAAAGCCTGCACCCCCGAACCCTGCACCCCCAAAATGCTTAACCCCCAAATTCTGCACCCCAAACCCTACACCCCTAAAATTTCCACCCCCCAATCCTGCCCTACCAAGCCCTCCATCCCAAAGCCCTGCACCCTAAGCTCCTGCTACGCTAAACCCTGCAGCCCCATATCATCCTTCCCTATACCCTGCACCCCAAAACACTGCACTCCAAAACACTGCACCCCAAAACGTGGCACCCCAGAACCCTGCACCCCCAAATCCTGGCCCAAACCTTGCACCCACAAACCCTTCACCTCGAAATTCTGTCTCACAAACCCTTCGCCCCCCAACCCTACACCCCTAAATCCCGCACCCCTAGATCCTTCCGCCCAAACCCCTTCACCCCCTAAACCCTCTACCTCCAAATCCTCTACCCTGAAACTCTGCACCCCAAACCCTTTACCCTAAAACCTGCACCAGCAGATCCTTCCCCCCAACACCCTGCACCCCCAATTCCTGCCCCACCAAACCCTGCACCCCCAACTTTGCACCGCAAGAGCATGCTGCCCTAAACCCTGCACCCCCAAATCCTGACTAACCCTGCACCCCAAAACCCTGAACTCCCCAATTCAGCCCTACCAAACCTTCACCCTAAAATCCTGCACCCCAAAATCCTTACCCTAAATCCTGCACCCCCAAACCCTGCACCCCAACAACCTGCACCCAGATCCTGCAGCGCCAAATCCTGCACCCTCACATCCTGCACCCCGAGTTCTTGAAAACACGAAACCCGCACCCCCAAAGCCTCACTCCCACCGCTTACTCCAGAGCCCTGCACCCCCTAATCCGGCCCCAAAAAACAATGCACCCCACAACTCTGCACCCCCAGATCCTGCTGCACTACACCCTGCAGCCCCACACTCTGCACCCCAGAAACCTGCACCCCCAAATCCTCCAGTCCCACAACTCAGACTCCCAAAGCCTGCACCCCAGAACCCTGCACCCCCAAAACTCTGCACCCCAAATCCTTCCCCCCAAATGAATGCACCCCCAAAACCTGAACCCCTAGATCCTTCCTTCCTTCCTTCCTTCCTTCCTTCCTTCCTTCCTTCCTTCCTTCCTTCCTTCCTTCCCAAACCCTGCATGCCAAAACCCTGCCCTACCCAACCCCTTCACCCCAAACCCCTGCACCCCAACACCCTGAACCCTCAAACACTTCACCTCAAAATTCCATCTCCCAAATCCTTCACCCCCAAATCCTCCCTCAAAAAACAATGCACCCCCCAACTCTGCACCCCCATATCCTGCTGCCCCAAACCCTGCAGCCCCACACTCTGCACCCCAGAACCCTGCAGCCCCCAATCCTCCCACCCTATGTACCAGACTCCCAACCCCTGCACCCTAGAACCATGCACCCCCAAATTCTGCACGCCCAGGTCCCTCCTTCCTTCCTTCCTTCCTTCCTTCCTTCTTTCCTTCCTTCCTTCCTTCCTTCCTTCCTTCCTTCCCAAAACCTGCACCCCAAATCCTGCCGTACCCAGCCCTTCACCCCAAACCCCTGTACCCCACAGTCTTGCTGCCTCAAATCCTGCAATCCCAAACCCTGCACCCAAAATTCTGCCCCCCAAACCCTGATCTCTGAAACACTCCACCTCCAAACCCTGCACCCCCAAATCGTTCCCCAACACCCTGCACCCCTAACCCTGCACCCCCTAACCCTGAACCCCAATTCCGTCACCCAAAAACCCTGCACCCCTCAAACTCTGCACCCCTAACCCTGCATCTCCTAACCCTGTACCGCAAATCCCTCCCCACCAAACCCTGCACCCCCAAACCCTGTACTCCATAATCCTGCACCCCAAGATCCTGCTCCCCCAGATCCTGCACCCCCAGTTCGTTCCCTCACACACCCTGCACCCTCAACCCCTGCACCCCCAATTCCAACACTACCAAACCGTGCAAACCCAAATTCCACCCCCCTCAACTCTGCTCCCCAAACTCCTCACTCCAAACCCTGCACCCCAAATCCCTCACGCGACAGAGCGGTAGTGCGGGGAGTGGCCGAGACAGCGCGGTGTGCGGGATCAGCTGCAGGCCCAGCGGACACGGGCAGGAGCGAGGCCTGTGGGGCACACGGGGCCTGGGGCCGCCCCACAGAGTGCCCAGAGAGCGGGGTTCTGTGACTCTGCCCCGGGAACAAGGGACCGGAGGAGAGGAAACGGCCCCAATGGTACCAGGTGACGTTCTGACTGGAGCCTGGAAACTGTTCCTCCCAGCAAGGGCTGTCGGGCACTGAACAGGCTGCCCAGGGCAGTGCTGGAGTCACCATCCCTGGAGGGGTTTCCGCGTGAGCTCCTGAGGGCCGTGGGGCAGCGCCAGGGGGTTATGCTTGGACTCGAGCATCTTCGAGGTGTTTGCCAACCAGAATGGTTCTCAGATTCCGTCGCACACTCAATTTTCACATTGTCATGGAGGCCGAAGGTCACCCCGGGGTTTGGATCAGCGTGTTCTGGAACATTCTCAGGGGGTCAGGTCTGTGTCAAGAGTGTGGTGGAAATGGAAAGAGAGAAGCTGGAGAGAACTGTGGGGAGATGGAGGAGCAAGAGTGAAGGTGAATACCAGAGAGAGCAAGCGTGTGCAGATCAGCCGTGATCACCCCAAACCTGCCCCACAAACACGGCACCAAAAATCCTGCACGCCAAAATACTCTTCCCAAACCCCCAAATCCTGCCCCTTAAACCCTGCGCCCCCAAACCCTGCACCCCAGTTCCTGAACACATGAAACCTGCACCCCAAACCCTCACCCTAATCCTCCACCCCCAGATCCTGTTTTCCCAAACCCTGCACCCCCAAATCCTTCACCTCAAAATCCGGCACCCCAGAATCCTGATCCACCAAATCTTGCCCACCCAAATCCTGCCCCCTTAAGTCCTGCACTTCAAAACCCCGCAGCCCCAAATCGTTCCCCACAAGTCCCTGCACCCCTAAACCACGCACCCCAATATTCTTTGCCCCAAACCCTTCACCCCCCAGTCATACAGCTCCAAATCCTGCAAGCTAAATCCTGCATCCCCAAGCCCTGCACCCCCAAATCCTGCACCCTAGGTTCTGCATCCCTATTAATGCTTCAGCCCAAAACCCTGCAACACAAAATCCTGCAGCACCAAACCCTGCACCCCAAATCCTGCACCCCAAATTTCGGCCCTACCAAACTCTGCACCCCTAAACCCTACAACCGAAATCTTACACCCTCTAATCTTGCCCTCCCAAATCCTAAACCCCCAAACACTGCACCCCCAAATCCTGTCCCCCAACAATGCACCCCCAAACACTGCACCCCAAATCCTGCCCCTCCAGCTTGAACTCTACACCCCCAAACTGTGCACTCCCAATTCCTGAACCCTGTCCCCCTAAAGCCTGACCCGTAAACCCTGCCCCCCAAAACCCTGCTGACCCAAATCTTGTACCCCCAAATCCTGCACCCCCAGATTCTTCCTTCCTTCCTTCCTTCCTCCCTCCCTTCCTCCCTTACTCCCTTCCTTCCGTCTCGAACCCTGCACCCCCAATCCTGCCCTACCCAACCCTTCACCCCAAACCCCTGCACCCCACAGTCTTGCCGCCCCAAATCCTGCAATCCCAAACCCTGCACGCAAAATTCTGCCCCCCAAACCCTGATCCCTGAAACACTCCACCTCCAAACCCTGCACCCCCAAATCGTTCCCCAACACCCTGCACTCCAAACCCTGCACCCCCTAACCCTGAACCCCAAATCCCTCACCCAAAAACCCTGCACCCCTCAAACTCTGCACCCCAAGATCCTGCTCCTTTAAATCTTGAACACCCAAACCTTGCACCCTAAAATCCTACAGCCCCAAACTCTGAAACCCAAATCCTGCACCCCAAACCCTGAACCCCAAATTCCTCACCCCAAAACCATGCACCCCCAAATCCCTGCACCCAGAAAGCATTCATGCCCAAATCCTGCACCCTAAAATCCTGCACCCCCAAGCCCTGAAATGCAAATCCTGCACCCCAAACCCTTCACCTCAAAATTCTGTCCCCCAAACCCTTCACGCCCCAACCCAACACCCCTAAATCCTGCACCCCCAGATCCTGCCCCCAAAGCCTACACCCCCAAACCCTGAAACTCCAGTCTTGCACCCCCAAATGCTGAACCCCAATCCCTGCACCATAAACACTGCACCCCCATATCCTGCACCCCAACATCCTGCTACCCTAAACCCTGAACCCCCATATCCTGCAGCCCCCAATTCTTCTCTCATAAACCCTGCACCCCAAAACTCTGCACCCCCAAATCTTTTCCCCCAAAACAGTGTGCCCCAAACCTTGAACCCGCAAACCCTGCACACCCAGATGCTGAACAGCTGAACCTGGCACCCCGAATTCTTTAACTCTCAAACCCTGCACCCCCAAACCCTGCACCCCAAATCCTTCACCCCAAAATCCTGCCATACAAAGCCCTTCACCCAAACACCCTGCACCCCCAGATCCTGCACCCCTAAACCCTGAAACACAAATCCTGCACCCCCAGATCCTGCCCCCCAAATCCTGCACTTCAAAACACTGCACCCCCAAATCCTTCAACCCCATTTCCTGAAGCCCCAAATCCTGCTGCCTCGGATCCTTCCCTCCCAAACTCTGCACCTCCAAAACCTGCACCCCAAGATCCAGATACTGTAAACACTGAACCCTCAAATCCTGCACCCCAAATGCAGCCCCCCCATTCCTGCCTCCCCACACACCGTACTCAAATCATGCACTCCAAAAACCCTGCACCCTCAAATCCTGCACCCCAAAATCCTGCCCTACCAAGCTCTTCACCCAAACCCCCACACCCTCAGATCCTGCACCCGCAAATCCTGCACCCCGGACCCTTCCTTTCCTTCTTTCCTTCTTTCCTTCTTTCCTTCCTTCCCAAATCCTTCCCCTCCAAATCCTGCCCTACCATACTCTTCACCCCAAGCCCCTGCACCCCAAATTCCTGTTACGCTCAACCCTGAAACCCCAAATCCTGCCTCCCAGATCCTGCAGCTCCAAGGTGAGCACCCCAAAATCAAGTTTCCCCAAAACCTGCGCTGAAAACGCTGCTGCCCCAGATCCCGCACCCTCAGATCCTCCTGCCAAAAACCCTGCACCCCAAACCCTGAACTCCCACACTCTGCACCCAAAGCCCTGTACCCTCAGTCCTGCACCCCTAACCTTGAACACACGAACCCTGCACCCCAAACCTCACCCGAAAGTCCTGCACCCCCAGATCCTGCTCTACCAAACCCTTCACTGCAGACTCGTGCACCCCAAGATCCTGAATTCCAAAGTCTGCACCCCGTAATCATCCATCTCCAAGCCCTGCCCCCCCAAATCCTTCACCTCAAAACCTGGCACCCCAGAATCCTGAACCACCAAATCTTGAACCCCCAAATCCTTCAAAACTCTGCAGCCCTAAATCGATCCCCCCAAGTCCCTGCACCCCTAAACCATGCACCCCAATAGTCTTTCCCCCAAACCATTCACCTCCCAGCCAAACAGCCCCAAATCCTGCACCCTAAATCCTGCATCCCCAAACCCTGCACCCGCAAATCCTGTCCCCCAACAATACACCCCCAAACCCTGCACCCGAAATTCTGCCCCTCCCAGCTTGCACTTTACACCCCCAAACTGTGCACTCCCAATCTCTGAACGCTCAAGTCCCCTACCCCCACGTCCTTAACGCCAAAAACGTGCACCCCAGGTCCTCACCACCCAACCCTGCACCCCCTAATCTTCCACGCTCTAATAATGCACCCCTAAACCTCACACCCTGAAACCTGCACCCCCAGGTCCTGAATCCCCAAATCCTGTGCCTTTAAATCCTGTCCTCCTAAAACCCAGGACCCCCATAATTTGCCTCCCCAAACCCTACACCCCAAAATCCTGCACCCCCAAATGCAGCACCCCCAGGTCCTGAACACCCAAACCCTGCACCCCCAAAGAATTCACTCCCAAACCTTCCACCTCCAAATCCTGCACCTCAAAGTCCTGGAAACCCAAGTCCTTCAACCCCATGCCTGCAACACCAAATCCTGTACCCCAAAACCCAGCACCCCAGAATCCTGCACCCCAAATCCTGCCCTACCAAAACTTTCACTGCAAACCCCTGCACCCCAAGATCATGCTACCCTCAACACTGAAGCCCCAAATCCTACACCCCCAGATCCTTGCCTCCCAAAACTCTGCAGCCCCAAGTGCTGCACCCCAAATCTCTCACCCCCAAATCCGTCCCCCACGACCCTGCACCCTCAAATCTTTCACCCCCAAACCCTGCACCCCAAAAACTCTCCAAAATCCTCCACTCCCTTAACACTACACCCTTAAAACCTGTACCACCAAATCTTGCACCCCCAAAACCTCTCCCCTCCAAAACGTGCACTCCAAAATCCTGCCCTACCCAACCCTTCACCCCAAACCCCTTCACGCCAAGACCCTGCACCCTCCAACTCTTCACTGCACAATTCTGCACCCCAAACCCTTCACCCCCAAACCCTATACCCCTAAATCCCACACTCTCAGATCCTGTCCCCAGAACCCTGCACCCCCAAACCCTGAACCCCCAAATCCTGCACCCCAATTCTGCACCACAAAATCCTGCACGCCCAGATCTTGAACCAACAGATCCTTCCCCCAACACACTGCACCCCCAAACCCTCTACCTCCAAATGCTCCACCTTGAAACCCTGCACCCCAGAACCCTTTACCCTAAAACCTGCCCCAGCAAATCCTTCGCGCCAACACCCTGCACCCCCAAATCCTGCTCTTCTTAATCTTGCACACCGTAATGCTGCAGCCCACATCTTCCTACCTTAAACCCTGCACCCCCAATCCCTGCCCCCCCAATCAATGCACCCCTAAATCCTGCACACTAGGATTGTCATTCCCAAACCCCCAGTTCCTGAACACGCAAACCCTGCACCCCAAATCCTGCCCTGCCAAACTCTTCACCCCAAATCCCTGCACCCCAAAACCCTGCACCCCCAAGTCCTGCCACCCCACATCCTTCACTGGAAAACTCACACCCCAAAACCCTGGACCACCTGCCCCCCCAAACACTGCACCTCCAAATTCCTCCCCTCAACACCCTGCACCCCCAGATCCTGACCCTGAAACCCTGCACCCTAAAATCATGCTCCCTGTAATAAATTTGGACTTAGTCTTGTAAGTAACAAAAGTTTTATTTCTAATCAAGCAATAAGCAAAGACAGCGCTGGGTGCGGCCTAGAGACCTCAGTCTCCCTTGCGGCACACGCACACAGCTAATTCAGTTCTCTGGGTTTTAAAGCCCATCTCTGGGCCACAACTTCCGGGTGTAATTTTCACTGAAGTTGAAGGCTCTTATCATGTGGGCATTGTCTGCTGTGTAGCCAGTTTTGATCGCCTTACTTTGGTTACTTATGAGGTAAATACATCAAGCAGGACAAAGCAAGTAAACATACAAACACTTCTCAAACAAACATCTCCAGGAGCTTTAATGAACAAACATTTCTCGGAACTGCTTGTTACAATTATTTCCCCCTTTTCTATTTTTTACTTATTTTGTTCGTTAAAGCGTTGCAACTCTTGACCACTTAATACTAATAATTCGGTGTCGTTTTGATCATGCAATTTCTCATATTTTGCCTCAATCAACATCAAGTGAGCGGCTTCTAGTCTGCCTTTCACAATCGCTATTACTTTATTTAAGATACAAGGTCCGAATGTTAATACTAGGATTAAAAGAATCAGTGGTCCTGTTATAGTGGATAAGAGAGTTGTAAGCCAGGGTGATTGTCTGAACCAGTTCTCATACCAGCTCTGCCGAGATTCATATTCTTTTTTTCGTTTTTCTATATTTTCTCGTAGTTTATTCATTGTGTCTCTTACTAGTCCTGTGTGATCAGCATAAACACAACACTCTTCCCTTAAAGCCGCACAAAGTCCTCCTTCCTTAAGAAATAGTAGGTCCAAACCTCGTCGGTTCTGTAAGACCACTTCAGACAGAGATCTTACCGATTTTTCTAGCGCACTTATGGATTGCTCTATCCTTAACAGGTCCTCATCAACGGCCACCCTTAGTGCTGCAAATTGGTGGTTCTGACTTACTATTGAGGCGATGCCGGTTCCTGCACCCGCTGCACTAAGGGCTAGTAGGGCGCCTACAGTTATGGCAGTGACTGGTTCTCTTTTTACTAACTGGTGAGTTACCACGATTTCTTCATATCCCTTTGGGTGATAGGTAATTTTAGGAATAACTACCACTTGTATGCAAAACTCTTCTAATAGTTTTATATATTTCATGGAAACACAGGGTGTGAGCCCGCTTTTTGAACATATCCACTTAGAGTTATTAACTGGTATTATCCAATCGCTGGGCCTCCTAATTCTCGTTATCCAGTGACCGGTGCGTGTTCTGTTCATGCATAGGTGTTGTTTTTCAGGGGGTACCTTACCAATGCATATCCCCTTACCCCGCACTTGCTGCAATGAGATTCCCTGGGTCTCATTACTCCATTTACAAGAGTCAGGATTTGTTCCATTGGCGAGTTTAGGCGTTGCTCCGAGCCCAATGGCCTCAAAGTATGGCGGTTTTGGATCAAAACACAACCAACATTCTAGCGTTAAATTTGGATAGGTCCTGTTGATAACCTGATAACTTGCATTCATTAGGGTCCAAAGTGAATTTTCGTTAGTATTAGCGTCTTGTGTGTTTTCAAGACCATCTGTTATTGTCTTGTTAATTTCTAATTCCTCGGTTATTACTACATTGGGACCTATTGGTTGGGCTCTTTCTTCAGGCGCAGGTTCCTTCTGGATTTTTATGAGCCCTCCTCGATCCTTTCCTGGTTCCCAATACCTGACTCCCCAAATTTTTCCTAGTATCCATCCTTGGTTCTCTGGTTGCAGGGCTGTGAGTGTCAAATGTGTACAACTACCTAGGTTTATTGTACCTCCGCTTGAGTCTCGCTTAGGAGGTTGGCAACCACTGGGCCCCCAGGTTATATTCAAAAACTTACCTTGCACAACTGGTTTCCAGTCTGAAGCAATTGTCTCACAACCCCAATATGCACAATAATACTCATTAGGATAGTTGCAGTAACTCTTCCCTGGATCAGAAGAGGGACAAACATAATAACCTTTTTGATCTAAGCATGGTTGTATAGGTGCTAACTGACAAAGGGTTACAGAAAAACTAGGGGATCCTACTGTAATAGTCTCTTTAATCACTCGGCTCTCTTCTGCCTGAATTAGGGTCCATTTGTATGGTCTATGTGCTGACTCCCCATTACTGGCCGTTAGTAATAATATTAATACAGCATACCAGGTGGGGTTGCATTTGCCTAGGTTCAGCTTGCTTTGATTTTGCAATTTGTTGTGCTGCCTAGCACTGGGTAGTTCTCCCAACATTGCTGCACAATTCCATTCGGGTTTTTGCCCCCACTTTGTGTTATTCCTCTGCCTCGCCCGTCGACTCGGTTGCTTCGAGCCACAGGGTAAACCATCTTCTTGGCAGCAAGAATATTCTTCACGAGGCCCCGAATGTTTCTGGAGTTGCAGCTTTTTACCAAGGGGGAATGGCACGTTATTTCTTCTACAGTGGTTCGACAGCACACTTCACAAGTTCCTCGAGGGGGAATACCGTCTAGGCAATGCAACCACCAGTTTTCCTGGCACACTGTGCATTTAAAGCATACAAAGGATAACAGTTGCAACCTATGTTATCACATTTAACGTTATAATCCTTACAAATAGAGTATTTATAATCAGCTTTATCGTTTTTCTGTACTTGCACGATACAGGTTGGTAAGTCCAAGTCCATTTATTGCTTCCTCAGTTTAATCCTTAAAGGGTCCTCTGTGGATTCTGCAGTCCACGTGTCGATCTTGATCGGGCCTTTCACTCGACTGGCGTGTGTCCACCTCTTCTCAGCGGTCCGAATAGCTGTTTCTGTAGTGAGTAAAACAACATAAGGTCCCTCCCATCAAGGGGTTAGTGATGCCTCCTTCCAGGTCTTCATAAGCACTTTATCTCCAGGTTCTAGAGTATGTATTTTTATGTCTAAGGGCGGTCGTTGTACCACTAATCCTTTTTCCCAAAGGTATTTTCTTCACTTTAATAACTGTATTAGATAATTCTTTATTTGGAAATCCTTTATTTCTGGGTGGTCCTGTGGTATTTCTAAATCATAGGGCATACCATATAACATCTCGAAAGGTGAGATCCCGAGGTCTGTTCTCGGCTGCGTTCTTATATTTAGTAGTGCTAAGGGCAAACACTTTACCCATGACATTTTGGTTTCTATCATCAGTTTTGTGAGTTGTTTCTTTATCTCTCCATTCATTCGTTCTACTCTTCCTGAACTTTGTGGATGCCATGGAGTATGATATTGCCAATTGGTACCTAGTGCCTGGAAGGTCTCTGTAATAATCTTTGATGCAAAATGTGGGCCCCGGTCGGAATCAATGGCTTCAATTATTCCATATCGGGGAATTATTTCTTCTAACAGTATTTTTGCTACTGTACGTGCAGTAGCTCTAGCTGTTGGGAATGCCTCCACAAAGTGTGTAAGGTGGTCTGCCAGCACCAACAAATAACGGTAACATCCGACCTTTGGTAGTTCTGTAAAATCAATTTGTATTTTTGAGAACGGTCGAAATGTGAGTTCCCTCCCACCGGGAACTCGTTTCTTTATTTGCTGTTTATTCACTCGCTGACAGGTGAGGCACTTTTCAACAATTCGTTTTGCTATATTGTATGCTCCTATACAAGCATACTTTGTAGCAAATTGATCTACTAATGCCTGCGTTCCCCAATGTGTGATATCATGTAATCTGTTCATTATACTAATTGCAGTTACTTTTGGAACTACTTCCCTTCCATCTTTTAGCTTCCACTGTTTGCCTTGCTGCTTTGCTCCTAATTTAGCAAGCTTCTCTTGTTCTACAGTGCTAAAAACGTATATGCCCAGATGACTGGGACACCATTTATCTCTTAGGCCTAGGCAGGTGCATGGAATGGCGTCTACATTAAATTCTTTCCAACATTCATAGCAAGGGTAATCATTTTCCCACATCATCCCTTGCCCACAGTTTGGGCAGTCTTTTCTTAGTTCCTTTGGGTCTGGAATCTCACAAGTCAATCTCTTAAGATTTAATAAGGCCGCCTTTCTTGCCTCTTCGTCTGCAAGGTTATTTCCCCTAATAATGGGATTCAGACCTTTCTGGTGCCCCTTTACATGAACCACTGCTATTGCTCTAGGTTTTCTTATTTCTTGCAAGATTTGTATAATTAGTCCTTGATGTATTAGATTTTTCCCTTGTGAATTTATCAGTCCTCGTTCTTCCCATATTTTGCCAAATGTATGTACTACTCCAAATGCATACTTTGAGTCTGTGTATATAGTCCCGCTACCCGTGCCAATTAATTGCAAGGCTCTTAGAACAGCATATAATTCGCAAGCTTGTGCAGACCATCCAGGGTTTAGTGGTCCTGATTCTAGGACTTCATTGGTTTTCCCATTTATTATTGCATATCCTGACTTTCGCTTTCCTTCCACCACCCGGGAGGAGCCATCTACAAATAATTTTTCTCCTTCTGATAACTCTTCCTCTTCTAGATCAGGTCTTATTTTGGTTTGTTCTTCAATTACTTGCAAACAATTATGTGTCAATTCTACACTAGGTTCTCCGTATAGGAATTGTGCAGGGTTCTGTAAAGAGGTGCTTTCCAAAGTCAATTTTGGGGATTCAATTAGAATACTTTCATATTTTAATAACCTAGAATCCGTTATCCATTTTTCGGACTTTTGTTGCAGCACCCCTCGTATATTGTGTGGTGTTAATACATGCAGTTCCCCTCCAAATGTTATTTTCTGTGTTTCTTCCACTAATAATGCAGCTGATACTATTGCCTGTAAACATGTAGGCCAACCCCTACTAACGGGGTCTAACAATTTGGATAGGTAGGCTACTGGTTTTTTATGTCCAGCCCACTCCTGCGCTAATACTCCATATGCAGTTCCTGAGTCCACATTAGTAAATAAATGAAACGGCTTTTGTGTGTCTGGTAGGCTTAACACAGGGGCACTCACCAGTTCTTTCTTAATATCGTTCAGTTGTTCCTCATCTTGTTCTGTCCATTGTATTAATTTTTCCTGTGTTAGTTTTTTGTACAAAAATTTCACTTTCTTTGTATAGTTTTCGATCCAATGTCTGCAGTATCCTGTCAGTCCTAATATTTGTCTTATCTGCCTCTTAGACTTTGGGGCCGGTAATGACAGGATCCCTTTTATTCTTTCCGGGTCTAAATGTTTGGTCCCCCTGCTTAAATAGTGCCCCAGATATTTTACTTCTTGTTCGACAAACTGAAGTTTACTTTTTGATACCTTGAGTCCCTGTAAACTAAGGAAATTTAATAACCTTATACTCTCTTGTCTAACCTTCTCCTCATCCTGCCTTGCCAACAATAGATCGTCCACATACTGTATTAGCACTACTTCAGAGCTACGTTTGTATTCCTGTAAAATTTGTTCTAAAGCTTGCCCAAACAAGTTGGGCGACTCCATAAACCCCTGGGGAAGTACGGTCCTGCGTAACTGTTGTTTTCTATGAGTATCTGGGTCCTCCCACTCAAAGGCAAAATAATTTCGACTTTCCTCATCCAATGGGCAAGCCCAGAAGGCATCCTTTAAGTCTATTACACTATACCACTTATCATCCGGGCTTAGATGACTCACAGGAAATCGACTCACAGTCCTTTTGTTTATCTCCCTCAGGTCATGTACCAGCCTCCATTTCCCATCTTTTTTTCTTACTGGTAAAATGGGGGTGTTAAAAGGAGACATGCAAGGTTCAAGCAAGCCTTTTTCTAACAATCTCTCTATTTCTGGTTTCAACCCCCTTCGACCTTCTTCAGATATTGGATATTGTCTTACCCGAATGGGTATTTCTGGGCTAGAGATTTTAACTTTAAAGGGCGTTATGTTCAGTTTCCCTACTGAATCCTCCGTATACCACACTTCAGGATTAATTTTATTCTCGTCTTCCACTTTGAGGGGACATAATCTTATCCAAATTTCTTTCCCTATTACTTCTAAATTGATACCCAATTAGATTATTAAATCCCGCCCCAAGAGATTATATTCAGCTTCTGGAACTAAAAGCAAATTTCCCACTCCTATTTTGGAGTCGGTTTTGATAATTACCCCCTTTATAACGGGAACACGAAATGGCTCCCCTTTTGCCTCAATTACTTGCATGGTGTCGGAGGATATTTTGCATCCCCTGGGCAAGGCTTGTATGGTAGATCGCTCTGCCCCAGAATCGACAAGAAATTCAATTTCTTGCTGCTGGGGGCCCACTTTCCATTTTATCAAGGGCTCTGTTCCTTTTTGGATCCCCAGCAAAAAGAGCCCCTGACACCCCTATTCCGCTTTAAACATTTTCTCATCCGCCATTTTCTTCCTACAGTTCCGCTTAATGTGCCCTTTCTTTCCACAGTAAAAACATTCTATCAGCTCACCCCGTTCCATTGTAGTCTCGCTATTAAGGGGTCTTGTCTTAGGACTGGGCCCCTTATACTCTGCCCTTCGATCTTTGGATTTCTGAGCTGTACCTTCTCTGACTGCTGCAACCATCATTCGTACAGTCCTCCGCTCTTTTCCATCCTCTCTCCTGACATACACTTTCTGAGCTTCCCTTAGTAGTTCATCTAATCCACGATTTTGCCAGTCCTCAAGTTTTTCCAGTTTCTTCCGAATATCTGTCCAGGATTTTGCTACAAATTGCGTTTTTAACAATGCTTCCCCTACAGGGGTACTGGGATCTAATCCCGAGTATAACTGTAAATTCTTTCTAAGCCATTCTAGCCATTCTGTAGGTGTTTCATCTTTTTTCTGGTGTTCACTAAACACCCTTCCAATGTTCTGCCCCCTCGGTACAGATTCTCTAATACCTTGGACTAATATAGTCCGCAGATCTTGCATGTGACCCCTGTGTAATGGGTCCTGGTTATTCCAGTCAGGCCTTTGCAGCGGCCATTTAGTGTCGGCTGCAGGACCCTGTTGATGCTGTTCATCCCAGATTCGCATACCAGCTCTACGGATCATTCCCCTCTCTTCGGCAGTAAATAATATTCCTATGATTGCTTGCAGTTCATCCCACGTGTATGTATTAGGTCCTAAGAATTGATCAACCTGCTCCACTACTCCTAGCGGGTCCTCTAATAGACTCCCCATTTCCTTTTTAAAATCTCGGACGTCTCCAGAATTGAGAGGCACCGCCACATACCCCATTCCCGCCTGTGGACCTCCCATCGCAATTTCTCGCAACGGATATAATTGTCCCGTCATCTGGTACTGCTGCTGTCTAATCTTACTACGAGTGACGGGTCCTGTGGGTTGACTAAGGTCCATTTCCTCCAGGTTCGGTGCCAGCGGTGCAGCATTTGGACCAGGGGCCGGCACCGGGGGTGGTGGTGGCGGCACATAAGGTCGGGGTGCTACGGGAATTTCTTCCTCATGCCGCTTGTTTCTTTGTTTATTGTGGCTCTTATCCCCCTTTTCTTTTAATGGATACAGATTGACCCTAGTCTCTGACCCTATCCATAAACGTGCATAATCGCTTTCCTCTTGACTAAACGGTTCCTTTGAGTTAACGTAAAGGTTCAAGGCTTGGCAAATCCAATCCTCAAAGGATCCGAACACTGGCCAAAACAGGTGGTCCTTACGAATTTCCTTACCACCCCAAACTACCATACAATAGTGTATCATTTTTATTTTACTCTTACCCCGTCTAAAGGGGTAATCATTCCAATATTTAATCATCAATCCTAGTGGACTATCCTGGGGGATTGGCGGAAGTTTCGCTTGCGAATCCCCACCCATGGGACCAGAAGGTCTACTTCTCTTCTGTCCCATCTTCCAGGGTGCACTCACGCACACTCACACACGCTCCCCTCGTTCGTGACTCGCTCCCTCGCGGGCTACGAGAACTGCACTACTGGAGGGTCTGCACTCGCTTCGTCCGCAATTGGACGTCTCAGTCGTCGTACCCCAGGAAACCCAGCCACAACCGAGTGGAAATCCGGCCTATACTCACGTGTCCTGCGTCTTCACTCGGATCTTCATGCACAAAGTTTAAGGGGCTGCCGGCATTTACTTTGCTTATTGCAATTTAGAAGGTTCGTCGGTGAAGGGTGGCGACAAAATCCTCCAAGGGCCGCTAGAAAAAGAAGCGGGGCGCCTCCCTCAAAAAAGGATCGCCGCCGAATATCCTTCATCCGAGTCACAGCACCAAATTGTAATAAATTTGGACTTAGTCTTGTAAGTAACAAAAGTTTTATTTCTAATCAAGCAATAAGCAAAGACAGCACTGGGTGCGGCCTAGAGACCTCAGTCTCCCTTGCGGCACACGCACACAGCTAATTCAGTTCTCTGGGTTTTAAAGCCCATCTCTGGGCCACAGCTTCCGGGTGTAATTTTCACTGAAGTTGAAGGCTCTTATCATGTGGGCATTGTCTGCTGTGTAGCCAGTTTTGATCGCCTTACTTTGGTTACTTATGAGGTAAATACATCAAGCAGGACAAAGCAAGTAAACATACAAACACTTCTCAAACAAACATCTCCAGGAGCTTTAATGAACAAACATTTCTCGGAACTGCTTGTTACACTCCCCAAACCCTGCACCCCCAGATCGTGCCCTACCAAACTCTTCACCCAAATCCCTGCACCCCAGGATCCTGCTGCACTAAACCCTGAACCCCCATGTCCTGCATGACCAAACCCTACACCCCAAGATCCTTCCCTCCCAGACTCTGCATCCCCAGGTCCTGCACCCCTAAATCCTCCAATCCGATGTCCCGAGCCCTCAAATCCTGCAGACCCCAAATCCTGCATCCTCAAGTCCTGCATCCCAAGAACTCACCCCTCAAACCCTGCACCCCCAGATCCTTCACCCCAAACCCTGCACCCTAAACCCCTGCACCCCAAATCCTGCACCCCAGTACCCCAGACCACCAAATCGTGCACCTCCAAATCCTGTCCCCTTCAAGCTCCTCTACCCGCAAATACTGCACCCAAACCCTGCACCCCAAACACTGCACCCCAAACCCTATACCCCCAAATCCTGCACCAAAACCCTGTACCCCCAAATCCTTGACACCGACGTCTCGAATCTCCAAAAGAAGCAACCCCAAACCCTGCACCCCCAGTCTCTGCACCCCCAAATCATTTGCCTTCGAATCCCACACCCAAAGCTCGTACACCCCAAGATCTTGCACCCCAAATCCTGCACCCCAAACCCTGCACCCCCAAATCTTGCACCCCAAATGCTACTCCCTTAAACTTTCCAAACCCTGCCCTACCAAGCCCTCCACCCCAAACCCCTGCACCCTAAGATCCTGCTACCCTAAACCCTGCACCCCCATATCATCCTTCCCTAAACCCTACACCCCAAAACACTGCACTCCAAAACACTGCACCCCAAAACCTGGCACCCCAGAACCCTGCACCCCTAAATCCTAAACCCCCAAACCCTGCACCCCAAAACCCTGCCCTATCAAACCTTGCACTACAAACCCCTACACCCCAAAATCCTACCCGCTTAAACCCTGCAGCCCCATATCCCACCTAACCCTGCCCCCCAAATCCTTCCTCCCAACCCTGCACCCTGAAATCCTTCACCCCCAGACCCTACACCCCCAAACCCTGCACCCCCAAAACATTCACCCCCTAACACTGCACCCCCAAATTCTGGAACTCCAAACCTTGAGTTCCCAAACCCTGCAGCCCTAATCCCTGCGCTTCCAAACCCTGCACCCCAAAATCCAGCACCCCAGACCCCTGTACACCTAAATTCTGCACCCCCAGGTCCTAAACATGCGAACTCTGCCCCCCCAAACCCTCACCCCAAACCTTACATACACAAACCTGAACGTGGAAATCCTGCACCGCCAAATCCTGCACCCCAATATCCTGCCCCTCCAAAACCCTACACCCCCTAAACACTGCACCCCAAACCTGCACCCCCAAACCCATGTGTAGATTATGTCCTTAGGGACGTGGTTTCGTGCCAGTTTTGGTTTATGGTTGGACTCGATCCTGAGGGTCTCTTCCAAGCAAAATGACTCTATGATTCTCAGCCACTCAGAGCAGTCAGGAGTTCGGGCCTGCCTGTTGAACTCGGCTGCCCTGCAGGTGACCAGGAGCTCTACTGAGCTCCAGGAAAGCAGGAAGACCCAGGAAGACCATGGCCAAAGGAGGTTCAAGCCCTGGCAGGATGTTCACTGTGAAGGGAACACTGGTCCCATGGTTGGGATGCTCCCTATGCAGCACAGGGTACTTCTGAGAGGGCTCAGGCGGACTTGCCAGTGGTGGTTTTACGGTTGGACTCCATGATCATAAAGGTCTTTTCCAGCCTAAATGATTCTGTTCTATTCTATTCTTCCAAAATCCAAGCTCTCTCTGCATTTCTCCTGTCTCCCCTTGCAGCTTTTGCCCTCCCTGTTTTCTCCCTCATCCCACGGGAAGCGGGGAGGGAGCAAGTGTGCGGGGCTGAGCTGAGTGCTGGGGATGATCCCCAGGGCTAACAAAGACCAAACCCTTCAGCCATCAATTAGCTGAGGAGGTGTTAAGAACCTACAGCATGGCCTTGAGGAGGGTGGGCCTGGGCTTTGTAGCTGGAACAAGAGGAGGAGAGGGAATGACCTGCAGTGGCACCAGGGGACCTTGAGGTTGGGTGTTAGGGAACATTTGTTCACCCAAAGGGCTACTGAGCATTGGAACAGGCCAGCCAGGGAAGGGATTGAGCCACCAGCCCTGGCGGCATTTCAAAGATGTGTAGATGTGACACTTCAGGACACAGTTCAGTGGCGGACTTGCCAGTGGTGGGTTTACGCTTGGACTCCATGATCATAAAGGTCTTTTCCAGCCTAAATGATTCTGTTCCATTCCATTCTATTCCATTCTAGTCTATGAGGATTATGAGGGGTTAGAGGTGGCCCATGGGACCTCGCACGATTCACTAACACGTGGTCAGGGGGAAGGGTCGAAGGTGGGCACAGCGGAAAGCTCTTTCCCCTGCTGGCCACAATTGATGCAGCAGCAGGGCCGGGGAGAGGGGAGCTGGGTACGGTTCCTTTCTCTCTGCAATGGATGGAAAACCGCTTGTCTCAGGGCACAAGCACCGTAACAAAGCCGAGAGGCTTGTTCTCTCAAGGAAGAGATAAAGAGGCTAAAGATGATTCCTTTATTGGTTGTTTCCAACACATCGAGCCAAGACTTCTGGCTGACCTGAGTCTGTCAGCCAACACGCAGCCACAGAGTCCTTTGTCAAGTGCGTGTGCTGTCACTGCTGCTGCAGGAACTCATTTTGTCACCTGCATGGTGCCAGCAATCCCTGAGCTCCGGAGGCACGCTGGTGCTCAGGGCTGTCTGCAACCTGGTGTTCCCAGGTGTGCAATGGCCTCTCTCAGTTGCCCGGCTCTTTCTTCCAGCTGCTTGCTAATGAGAGCCAGCTTAGCAGCCTTTTGCCTGAGCCCGTCCACTTCCTCCCGCACTGGAGGACAGCTTGCCTTCCCCACAGACAGTTCCCTTGAAGGAAACTGCATCGCCGCTCAAGGTCCTTCAGGACGCTCTGGAGATGGGCGTTCTGCTCCAGCAGCCTGACGTAAGTGCTCCCAGGCAGCCCGTCCTGCTGCTGCTCTACGGCTGCAACACCCACCTGTGCCGCCACGGCGCCCGCGGCCGCTCCTTCCTTGTGGCGGGGACTCCAAGCAGCGCAGCGCCGAGTCTTGCCCCGCAGTCTCTGGCCATACCTACGCGCTGTTCCCTTCCTCCCGCAGACGAGCCTCTGTGAAGTTCCTGCGAGTTTTCCGCTGCCCTTCTCCATGGCCGGAGGAAGATGCCATGAGGCTCTCCAAAGAGCAGGGCCCAGTGGCCTGGGTGTGCAGGCAGTGCCAGGCCCTGGCTCGGGTGCAGGAAGCGGGCTGCTCGCCCTCGGACCGCTCCAAGATGTACTTCAGGAGGAGTCTCTGCTGCAGCAGTTGGTCTTCCAGGCGGAGGATGCGGGCGGCCTGCTCGCCATGGCTCTCCCAGCGCAGCTTGCTGAGGACGTCCTGCAGCTCAGCGCGGGCCCGGCTGCTGCTCCAGGTTCCTCTCACCAGCTCCTTGGCCAGCTGCCGCTGCAGGTCCCGTGCCTCACGGACGGCGTTGCCGCGCTGCTGCTGCAGCATCCCCTGCGCCTGGCACAGCTCAGCCTCCTTGGAGCGCAGCAGCTGGCAGATCTGCACCGCCCGCTGCCGCCAGATGAGCTCCCGCAGCCGCTGCAGCTGCCGTGCCTGCCGCTGCGCCCATGCGGAGTGCAGCCGTGTGGCCAGGAGCCGCCGGTCCCGCTCGGCCGATCCTTCAGCTCCCGCGTTGCAGCGGTGAAGCGGCAGCGCAGCTCTCGGGCACGGAGTCGCTCGGCCTCCAGCTCAGCCTGCACCCTCTCCAGCTGCCGGGACGCTCGTCCTTCAGCACCAGGCCCCGGCGGGGCGAGGGGCAGCTGCGCACCCCAGGCCCCCGGCCCACACCCTGCTGGCTCCTGGCTGCGGCCATGCCAACCACACTCCGCCACCAACAGCCACCGAGGCTGCGCGTCGCTCCCTCCCAGCAGCTGCTGCCTCCCTTGACCACGCAGAGCGGACACAGCGTCCGCAGCCGCCCGGGGTGGGCGAGCGTGGCCTCAGCCCCGGGTCCTGGCCCCAGCACACAAAGGGGGTGAGGCCGCATGGGCTGCTGAGGTGTGTCCTGGCCCTGAGCAGGCACCACTGCTCAACACTTGGCAACACCGGCTTCCTGCTGAATGGGGCTTCGTTTCCCTTTTCGCCCTCAACGGTTCTGCACGTGAGAAGCTGGAGGATGTGACTGAAGTAAATAACTTACGCTTTTTCCATGGATAAACAACGTTTAATCCAATTCCTTAACTGTATTCCTTAAACACGTGTTCATTAGAGCATAAGCAAAACAGCGCTGGGTGCACGGGGGATTCGCTCCGCCCAACACGCACACCTTTAAACAATAAGAGATGTGCTTAAATACAGTAAGGTGTTACATATTCATAATGACCCCAGGAATGCCTATACATATTCATAACCTTTCCCCGCTTCTTATTAAAATGAGTCTTGGATAACCATTTCCAGTCTCCTCCTTGACCCTCCCCTGTAGCACCTGTGCAGTGTCACTTGGTGATTTTGAGGAAGGGTCTTTGGATGAAGCTTCTTCAGCTTCGTCACAGTGAACTTTTTACCTTTGGCTCATCATCATGAACTGGCTGGAACCCGAGTTGCCGAGTCGACTGAAACCAGATTGGTGCCCCCTTTTTGCTGTAAATCTTGGCTCTCTTGTCTCCTCAAGGTTACAGCTGGTGCTGTAAAACTTCTTATCTCGGCATTCGATGAAGTCCTGCTTTTTTCTTAGCACAATTGGTTACACACAGCTCTAAACTAGATATCAATTATGTGGCTTAAAGTGTTAGCTTGTTAGTAGGCCCTTATTATGTAGTTGCTTAACCGTTAAAATGTTAGTTCCCTCTATCAATATAACTTCATAAACAAGTTTCGTAACTTTTTACATAGAACTTAATCACTTTTTCCTTTTTCCAGGTTCAGAGCCCGTGCCTCATTTGGTTATATCTGTAAACATTAAACATCTTAGCACGAATCACAACCGCATTTCTCACATGACTGAAATACGTCTTTAATGGAAAACTGGGGGTTTGCTTATGGGCCTTATTAAGCACCGGAATTCGACAAGGAAACCATCATGGGTCATCTAATGGTGCCTCCTGTGAACATGCAGTTCTTTTTAGAGGCTTTTTGAGTCCTTTGGCTTTGAACATCATGAGACAATTTGGTTATTTTAGTGGAAAACGGCGCGTCCTGGTGTGTAGGAGCTGCCAGTTTTCCTCCCTGCACCTCCAAGTCCAGAGTGCCCAACTCCATCCCCCTGGGGCCCCGTCACCTCCTGGGGCTCCTGGCTCAGGAGCGGTGGTACTGGCCCAGATGCCGGTGCCCACGGGGAGCTGGTGGCCATGACACGGTGGCCGTGATGGGCTGATGAGGTTGGCTTTAGCCCTAGGCCCAGCTGAGCCCAAGCCCGGAGGAGTGTGGGGGAAGGGGAGGAACATCTTCCCGAGGGGGACTTGCAGACAAAAAAGATTGCTGATGACCTGGACTGTGTTAGGAAGAGTGTTGCCAGCAGGTCAATGGCGGTGATCCTTGCCCTGTACTCAGCACTGGTGAGGCCGTTCCTGGAGCACTGTGTCCAGTTCTGGGCTCCCCAGTACAAGAGAGAAACGGATGTACTATAGAGAACGTCTGTCAAATGGCCATAAAGAGGAAGGGACTGGAGCGCCTCATGTATGAGTAAAGGCTGAGGGAGCTGGGGCTGCTCAGCCTGGAGAAGAGAAGGCTCCCGGGGATCTCATCAATGCGCATCAATACCTGCAGGGAAGGTGCCAAGAGGATGGAGCCAGGCTCTTTCCAGAGGTGCCCAGTGACAGGACCAGAGGCAATGGGCACGAACTGAAACACAGGAGGTTCCCTCAGAGCATCAGGACACAGTTTGTTACTGACTGGGTGACCGAGCCCTCGGCAGAGGTTGCCCAGGGAGGTTGTGGAGTCGTCACCTTTGGAGATACTGAAAAGCCGTCTGGACATGGTCCTGGGCACCCAGCTCCGGGAGTCCCTGACTGAGCAGGGGCTGGACCAGACAACCTCCAGAGGTCCCTCCCGCCCTCAACCATTCTGCGACTGTTACACGTGACTGCAGACATCATCAAGTAGTGTGGGGAAAAAACAGACAAAACCCCCCCCACACAGAGGGCAATCTCCATTTCTGAAAGGGTCCCAAATCCTAAAAGGGCAAACTCAGTGGAAGATGCACATTGGGGTACTGGAGAAAACACACACCAGAGGTTTTGGTGGTTTCCCGCCCTCTATGCGACCTGCTTTGGAAAAGCAGGAGATGGGATTGGACCTCGCAGCATAAGAGCCCCTTAACGTTCTGAAAGGTGAGCTTAAAACGTGCCAGAAGCTGGGCCCGCTGCAGCCACCGGATCTGTCAGGGGTGGAATGGCGGTTCACAGAGCGTCCTTCCTATTGTGGTCTGTTTCAAAAGGGACCACAGGGCTGGCCAGGCCCTCATTGTTTTACCAAACAGCTCGAGTGTTGCATGAGCGGTTCACTGTTGTACCACCCCTGAGAATATTCACCGTGACAACAGAACACACTTTACAGCTGCGGTGCTGCAAGACTGGGCTCAAGGGGAGGGTATTAAGTGGGTTTTCCACACACCATATTGCCCCCAAGCCAACAGGACAACTGAGCGGACTAATGGTGTGGTTAAAAAGCACACTGGTATCTCGTGACCCAGTTGGGACACACAGCTAAACAAGCTCTACTCATGGTCAATAATTGCTGGGAGAGCTATGGGAGCCCCCAAATTTTCCCCCAAGAGACCACCAATAGACAAGGATCCTATAGCAAACAATGGAAAGGATTTTTGGGGTGCTTTCACAACAGGTGCTTCTATGCAGACATGGAGTGCACCCACGCAACAGCAGCCTGGCACGGCCCGGCCCTGGTGCTTCTCCTGGTGATCGACCCATGCCCAGGGGAGTGCTCAGGAGCCTGCTGAACATCTGTCCCGTGTGACAGGGACTGACCCCAACAACAGCCCACTCTGCTCATGCCCCTTGGCTGGCAGACAGGGCCCCTGGCCAATGAGACACCTGGGCTGAGAGAAGCTTCTAGTCCACCAGCACAACTGACCAGAGCTCAGATCCAACCAGGGGACAAATGGAGCCCACCAGAGCCCCCTGTTGCGTTGGTCTTCCTTGCTGTAATGGTTCTGCTGTGGAAGAGCCTCCTTGTTAGATCCAGAGTATTGCATAAAGAAATATCATTAAGGACTGAGGCACCCCGCCTTATTGCTGAGGGGTCCTCTGCGTATCCTTGAGAGCCCTCACTTTTTGTGAGAGGGAAGATGCACATTTTCAATCATCATCCCAGAGTTTTCGGTTCCCTTGCATCTGAATCGGAAACGGAACTCCTAACCGGTGTCCAAATCTGTGTTTTACAATGTTGTGGGAGTGCTGAATAGTTTTGGATAAACCCCATTTCTAGTAGGTTCTCTGCTAAATAGCTCTGGATATAGTGAAGTCTGGAGCTCCTCACCTGCCTAAATTGATTTTGGGGGTGCTTCCACGGCATCTAAATTGGGGTATTCGAGCAGGGTACCAAAAATGGAGAAACTCTGATGGAGGCAGAGCTGTAATCCTTCCCCTCCCCGCACAAAGTGGGTGGAAGAGGAACGGTTGGGTCCTGGCGTGTTGGCAGCAGCCTGCGCTGTCCTGTCTGCAGTTCTGTGCTGTGTTCTGCGTGTCACCCTGTGCACCTGTGCCTCTGCTTAGAACAAGCGTGGGGCCTGCGTAAGTTCTGTCAGCAGCTGGAAAAGGGTAATTCTAAGAGGCAATTTGAGATAGAGTGTGCAAAGGTCGGATTGCAAGGAGAACGAGAGCAGATGCGTGCGTGGGAACAAGGGATTGAGGTTGCTCGGGCACAAGCAGGGGAGCCCCTGCCCGCCCTGGCCTGGCCAAGCGTGGAAAGTTGATTTTTGGGTGTGGGTTCCAACGACTGGGACAGAGAAGTCTGGGGAGACCCTGGCAAAAGCAGTTGTACCAAAATGGAGACACTGGAGGAAGAAAATGTGTGATTCAACCAGAGAGGCACCCAGGTCCACAAGGCAGAAAGGCCGAGCCACTGTCTGTGCAGCCCCAGGGACGGGTCCCCAGCTTGGTGACCTGCAAACCAAGTGTTTGTGCAGACGGGGAGAAATGGGGACTGAATCCTTGTTAAGGGAGGACGAGACAGGAGGGTGCTGGGGACCCGGAGTGTTCTGAGAAAAGGATTGTCAGCGTTGTGGCGATGAGGAATGATTCGTACAGACGCAGACACAGGCGCACAGGCACAGAGTTCTTGTCAGCAGCAAGAGCACAGCCAGGCAGAGCTGAGCTCTCTTTTATTAACAGCTCTCAGTTTATAGATTTACAGGTATGGGCTTGGACTGAGAGGACAGAGAAAATGATTTTGTTCAATAATTGTTATTCCAAACACACCACACCACACTCATACTGTGACTGTTTTCAGTCACGTTCCCGTGCATATCTTGTGGGCGGCGTTCTGCCCCACTCATTCGCACGCCCAGGCCCAACATTCACACATCATACATACGGGGTGGTTTTCTGACCCCAGATACCGTTCTCACTGGCCTGGGCCGTCACGTCGTACGCTCACAGAAAACATACTTCCGTACAGTCTGTCCAAGGCCCTTTAGCTGGAACCGCACATCCTGCCATTCCCACAAGAGTTATCGACCCTGAACCCTTCGACGGCCCGTGGGACCAGACGGGCGGCCCGGAGCCGGGCGATCTGTGGCACAAAGCGTTAATGAGCCTTAGGGCAGCGTGAGTGCTGCTGCATGGACAGGCCTCTCTCCTGGGAACACCAAGGAAGCGGCGGCAATCAATCACCACCCTGTTTGGTTCGGCAGCCTGAACCCCCTCCCCGAGGGAGAGCGGGTGGAATTTCCCATCCAGGAGGGAATGATTCGCTGGAGGGGAAAAGCAGTTTGGCAACTGCACCCCCCTCAGCACCTTCAGCAAATCAGACCAGTTCTCTCCATCGCACCTGGGAACCGTGAGCAGCGGGAGCTGCAGCGGGACCCGTGTGGGAGCAGGTCCGGTGCTGCCGGGGCCAGTGCGAGATGGTTGCAGCCGGCTCCAAAGCCGGTGTGAGCAGCCATGGCCTGCCAAAGCGGCGCCAGTCAGGGCAGCCGCGCTCCCCGCTGCAGACCCGTTGGGTGAGAGAGGCAGGAAGAAGCAGGGAAGGGTAGAAGGAAGCGCATCAGCGCTTGCAGCCCGGTGTCCCCATGTGGGGACATGGCAGGGGTGAGCCCCAGCCTGGGGAAACCCCTCCCGCTCAGGAGACGGTGGGGTGGGGCAGCTCCCTGAAGCCCCTGCCCACTGCAGAGCCCCTGGCAGGGCCTGGGGGGCAGGTGTGTGCAGCCCCTGTGTGACACGGTCTGGGGTCACAGTGGGACAGCCACACGTCACAGTGCTGACAGCCCCCCTTTCCCTCTCGTGACCAGCAGCTGCCCCACTCACCCCGGTGAGGCCAAGTTGACTCCAGGTGCTGGGAGCTGCTCTCGCCACCGCTCTGCTCTGGAGTAGCTGCTCTGCAGTGAGGAGGAGAAGGCGGAGAGAGGGAGCACGACAGCACCAAGGAGGGTGAAGGTGGAGGAGGAGAAGGAAGAGGAGGAGAAGGAGGAGGAGGAGGAAGAGAAGGAGGAGGAGGAAGAGAAGGAGGAGAAGGAGGAGAAGAAGAGCAGAGAGGAGGAAGAGGAGGCGTTTTGCGGGAAGCAGGAAAGCCATTGTCCAGCCACTCTCTGCAGTTGTTGACCTGAAGCAGGAGTGGAACTAAGATGGCAGGACGCCTCTTCTTGCAGCCTCACCTGGCTCCAACCATTGAGAAGCTGGAGCGTTATGGTAAGGTCTTCAGGCCCAATTTTGTGAGCGTGGCCGGGTCAAGGGCATCTCTGAAATCAGGCATGGAAACCCCAGGACTGTGGGGGGTGGCTGCTCAGGAGTGGTGACTGCGAGGAGGGACCTGCTTGACCATCCCGAAGGGCTGAGGGGCTGATGTGGCAGCCAGGGCTCCTGGTTCCCTTCCTGACGTGGCCCCTGCCTTCCTGGGGCAGCCCAGGCAGAAGCCCCTGGCCCCAAAGGGCTGCCCTTGCCTGGCGCTGGGCATTGCCCACCCTGAGCTCATGTCTGAATAGAGGAGCTGAAGGTGCTCGTGGGCCGCGTGGGCTCTGTGTGTTCAGAGCTGTGACCTGGCAAAACTGGCCCCTGCTGGGGAGACACCAGGGCCTGCCCTGAGCCTCCGAGAGCCGCGTGGAGCACAGCCCGTGCCCCCGCGGGCACGGCAAAGCACTGCCGGCTTCCCGGCTGCTGCCGCAGAGCATGACGGGTCTTTCCCTTGTTCTTCCAGAGTTCGCTAAGATTTGGGCCAGCGCGTCGTATCACCTCAGCCTGCAGCTGGCTCTCCACCAGGTGGGCCTCACCTCCTCCTGCCCCCCACATCCCGACGAACGCTGATCGAGTCCTGACAGCCCTTTGCCATCGAGTGCAGTTGTTCTTCCTCTCCTTGGAAAGCGGGAGCAACGCCCCAGCACGACACTGCAATGCACACAGTGCGATGGACACCTCCTCTGTCCATTCAGATGTACAAGAAGGTCCCCCCGTCAGAGTAGCATGTGAAAGCCTGGAAGCCTGGGACACATCTGGACTTATTCCAAGTGTGGGAACCCCCTGCCTTCCATGTGATTGAGCCAGAGGATGTTTGTCAGCTTTCCCTCACCTATTTGCTTCTTCATGGCTGAAGCGGGGAGAGAGGGAAAAGCGCAGCCCCTGTTTGTCTTCTGCCAAGGTTTCCAAAGAGCCCATCTTGCTCCTTGTACCTCAGGCCAGGGCAGGGCACTAAGCACCATCAGCCTCCTCTGACAAGTCACCCGCCTGTCCCTCCAAGACTTCTTCCCATCCGCCATCTCCTCTGTTTCAGGCTGTCCGCATTCCCGGAATCGGGACTTTTGCGGTTGTCACAAAGCGAGTAGCCCTCGGCGAGCAGAATCTGGTGATCGTGGAGAGACCCGTGTTTCAACTTGAACAGGCTGTTGCGCAGGACCATGAGCTCCGCTGTGGTTGCATAGACATCCCTGGTAAGCAGAGCGAAAGCGGCGCTGGCCCTTGAGCCCAGCTCCCTCAGCCTCCTTGCAAGGGGAAAAGCAGGGGAAACCCAGGGGGGAAAGATGGTTCCTTCCAAAACCCAGTGACCGCGACACCTGCGCCTTCTAGTCACTACTGCCTTTGGGGCAGCTCTTGTGGGACCCCGGGGAGCACCAAGAGCTTGGGGCTGTGTTTGGGGTGCGTTTCTCTCTAACGACAGACGGCACCGAGTGTGGGCTCCAATGGGCTGGCAGCCTCCAGCTTGCCCTGGGACCTGGCGCCCATCTCCCCACCTTGTCCCGCAGTCACGGCTCTTCTTCCCGCCAAGTGCCTCAGACTCTTTGTTTCCCTTTCTGTATCAGAGAAGCCACAGCGGGCTGCTCCGCACCTCACTGTCCACTTTAAGAGGAAGGGACAAGCCGAGCATCTCCTCAGAGGCGCTGGCCCAGCCAGACAGCCCAGTACCAAAGTGTTGCCCGAGGGCCTGGAAGCTGCAGACCTTTGATTGCAGCCTGCCCAGCAGCTCTGCAAGTTCACGTGTTCCTCTTCTCTTGTCTTTCAGGCCGTCAAGATTTTGAGCAGCTGCCGTTTGCTGAGATAGCCTCAGAGAACGCTGTCTCTGAGGGCATCGTGCAGCTTTACATGAAAAGGACCACACACCTTTTCCATGCCTGCCTAGAGAACAGGGAGAACGTTGCCATCATCTGGAGGGACGTGGGCATGCTGATTGCCCAGGGAAAAGACATAAAAATGAGATTTTACTTAGACTTTCTGGAAAGGCTGAATGGCACTGGCAAGATGCTGCAAGCTCTTCTCGAGGTAGGATTTTCACTTTCCCAGCGCCACTCCTGCTGCTTCTGAAATGCTTTCTGGGGGCTGCTTTCCCCTGGCCGGCCGTGCCTTGTTCAGCCCCCTGGGCTCCTCGAGCTCTAGAGCGCAGCAGGCTCTCTGCAGAGCACTTCCCTGGCGTGTAATGACCTGGCTTTGCAAGAGCCACCCCCAGAGGAGCTGCACTTTGTGACAAAAGGCCGGCGTTGAGGGTGGGGAGCGCTGCGTGCCCCACTCTGGGGGCCGGGAGCAGAGGCACAGGCAGAGCAAGGCTTGCTGAGCCCAGAGACCTTGGGCGGCTCTGGCTCTTTGCTGGCGTTGGGCTGAGGTGGAGCGAGCAGCCGGCCCTTCCCAGTGTCCGCTCCTCCTGTCATCCGTCTCTGTCCTCGTTGCAGATGCCGGACATGAGGGACTCGGTCATCTCACGCCATGACACCGCTGCTTCCCAGACCTCTTCTGGACGTGTTATGGTCCTACCGTGGTATGTCTGCTCCTGCAAGCCCTTGGCTGAGCAACCAAGCGGCTTCTCAGCTCCTGCTTGGGAGGGCAGCCCTGCCCGGCGCTGGGAACTGTACTCGTGACGGCACTGAGGACCGAGCGTCTCAGAAGCCTTGTTGGCCCAGAACTCTGTGTTGCTCTTGTTCGGTTTGACTTCACCTGGAGGAACGTGGGACCGTGACACAGCCTATGCGTGTGTCCTACTGCGGTCCTAGAGACGCATTTAGCCAACATCTTCCACCAGGGTTCTCCTGCTCCTTTTCTTTCCTGTTTGTGAGAGACTGCTCTTAGCTACAGAGGCATTAATCTGCGAGGCTCTGCAAGGAACTTGGAGGGCAGGATTAGAATTCAAAGGGTGTTGGAAAATCCCAGCACTACATAATAGTCTGCTCTCCATGTGCACTGTGAGCGGAATCATTTCCCCAGAAGCAGCAAGGGGGTTTTGTGGGAGGACGACCATGGGCAGGACAGACAAACACGGGCACAGGCTGACGGGGCCTCACCTGCCCCTCGGGAACTGGAGTTTCTGCTGCAGCCCTGCGGGTTGGGCTGCCTTGGGAAACAACACGGTGTCCTTTCTTCAGCCTGGTGCCTTCTTGCTCTTCAGGTACCAACTGGAGACCGTGCCTAAAATGCCAACGCTGATAGACCTGCCGGGACGTGTGCAGGGAAAAGGTGATGGCAGTGGAAAGAAAGGTCGGGGACCAGCGGGTTGCTGGCAGGGGGCTGCAGGGTTTCCTTCCACGGCGTCTGGAGGGGATCAGAACTGAGGTTACCCCAGGGGGCCTGGAAGAGGGAGAGGCTCCTCCTGTGACTCTCTGGACCCATCATGGTAAAGCTCCGGTGCCCCATCGTGGGACAAGGTCTCAGGACAGCCCTGCACCACAAAGGGCCGCTGGGACTGCTGGAGGACACCTTCCCAGTGGCCTCCACTCCCTGCTTGTGCTGCAAACAGTGCAAAGCTCTAAGCCTGCTTCTTTCCATCATGTGCTCAGATGTCTCAGAAGCAAGGCCTGTGGAGTGAACCTGCTCCAGCAGCAAATGTGTGTGCACGGGACCAGTGCAGCAATCCCGGAGCTGGGTTCCCTCGAGCAAAATGATTCCCCTCCCCAGAATGACTCCTGGAGACCACTGGCTGTGCCAGGGAACCCCCCGTTTCAGCACAAGGAGGAGAGAAAGCCACCCAGACAGTTTTCCCCCGGGAATAACGGTGCACTGTAGGCACGAGGAGCTGGACAAAAAACCAGTGTCAGAACATGCCCAAGACCTGCCAGGAAACATGGCTTTCCTCCCAAGGGATGAAAAGGACCACCTTCCCCAGTGTTAGCACAGCCCTGAGCAGACCCGCACGTCACTCTCCTTGAAACTGGCATACAACAGGCACCCGGTTCCCAGAACAACAGCGAGATGCTGTTCTGAAGAATCGTCTCATTTCCCGTTTCTAGAGGACGTTGCCGAGAAGCGCCTCCTTCGTCGAGCAAGGCTTTCTCCAAATCGGTTACCTGCGCTGACTGTGAAGCCGGAGCAGGGTCAGAAAGCTGAGGGGAGTGAGCCTCGCGCCAGGTGAGACACTTGCATAAACAGGTGAGCGTGACCCCCTGCTCCGGTCTCTGTGGGAGCGAGATGTTTCTCCCGGACACACTCCAAGTGCACTCACCCCGTGTCCCACTAACTAATGGTTTCTCGGGCATGGCAAGTGTCTCGCAGCTTCTTGGCAGACCCTGCAGGCAGCACTATTTCTTTCTCTGCTCCCGATGTGCAGATCTGTTGAGTACCCAACTGCAAATGCTCATTCCGGGAGCAGGAGGCCATTTTGGCTTTCCCTTCAGATTGAAATGAGCCCCACCTTTCTGTTTGCTGAGAACAGTGTTCTGCGGTTGGTTACTGCAGAGGATTGCCCTGAGTAACCAGGAGCCTCTTCTACGCTGACGCCTGTCTTAAGGAGAGCTGGGTGGCAGGATGGCTTTTCTCGTGGGGCCGTGTCCTCCACCCTTTGACACTGCGTCCCCAGCGCCCAACCTGCCCGTACAGCCCGTGAGCGCTCTGTGTTTCGGACCCAGGAGCAGACTTCAGTGCGCTGACCCGGAGGGCGTAGCGCTGTCTCCGGGCACAGGACCCCGTTCCTCTGGGTGCTCCAGCAAGAGGGGGCCGAGACCACTTGTGCCACTTGGAAGCACAAGGTGCAGAACCAGCTCCTCCTGCACTCCTGCAACACACCCTGTTGTGTCTTTGCAGGCAGCTACCAGCTGTCCAGAGGAGCTGCTTGAAGGAAAAGGAGGAGAAAGGAAAGCTGCCGCCTCTGGTCGGACCCGGAACAGTGGACTTCATTGCCAGAGCCATTGAGAGGAGAGAAAAGGTACCCGACACGGGACGCTGCAGGAGCGCGTCGTACTGTAGAGCAGCGTTGCTCCACGCACGCCAGTGCTCACAAGATTCTTCACTGGGTGTTCATGGGACCGCTGACCAGTTGCTTTGGTGTTTACTTGAAGAGAAGCGGGTCACTGTCATTTGAGAATATACCTGTCACTTCCAGTAGCCTAGAAACACAGCCAGAGCCCTCACTTGGGGCAGTTTCTGTCGGCCGGGTGACTGCAGGGCTGGTCTGGGCTCGCCAGCTGCCGGCTGGTTTGTAGGCCGGTGGTGGCTGATCTCCCTGGTCATTCCAGACGGGCTCTCCGGTGGAGCCTGCAGGAACCTGGGAGCGAACCAGCGTGGACAGCAAGGCAGAAGAGAAGGGAGGGAAGGGAGGAAAACAGCTCAGCCGTGGCAGGACAGACTAATGCTGCCTGCTATTGCATTTTGTTTGACCTCCAGAAGAAACAGGAGAAGAAGAAGAAAGAGGAGCCGCTTCCACAATATATCCGGAAATTCCTGGAAGAAGAGGAAAAGAAGAAAAAAGAGGCGGCGGTAGGGGAAAAAAGGAAACAGCACTCAGCCGGAGCAATGAAAGCAAAGGCCAAGGCAGAAAAGGAGACACCCAGCGTGAAAGGAAAGGGAGAACAACCAAAGGAGGTGCAGAGGATCCAGGTACTTGGGATTCCTGCAGGCAAAGAGCACTTTTTCCTGCGGGGCGGCTGAGATTGCAAAGTACCTCTAGCACCCAAGCCGTCACAGCAGCGTTGCTGCTGCAGAGCCGGGCGGGTGATGCTGCCCTTCCTGAGCAAGAGCGGGGACAGGGAGTTGCAGTGAAACCCTGGTGACACTCAGAGGTCACCCCAAGGGCCTGCTGAGCTCCTTCTCCCGGTTCTCCCCGTCGCGTGTGGTCCAGCCAGAAGTGTTCTGGGGTCTGCGTGCTGGGTGCGGGGCTGTTGTATGAGAGTCTCCTCCTGTGCAGGAATCCAGCTCCTCCGAGTGCTTCTCAGACAGCTCCCCGAGCAGCGTGGAGTCAGACGAGTCCAGCTGTGACCTGCTGGAGATTTGGACGATTATGGAGGACTGGGAAGAGGCCGGAGAAGAGCCCCCCACAGTCCCTGAGGACAACACCGTCCCCCCGAAGCGGTACGAGTGAGCCCGCTCCAGCCGAGCCCTGGGGCGGTGGGGGGTGAGCCGGTGGTGGTGGGTACAGGGAGCCAACCCCTGAGCCACGGGGCCGCACAGGGCGCCCGGGGATTTCTGCAGCCACGGGAACGGGCTGGGTGAGACGCGACGGCAGGGGCCAGAGAGGGGCTTGAAACCCCTCCTGCCTCCAGGGGGCTGTGGGGCAGAACGGGGCCACGTAGGTGTGGGGTGGGTGCGGGAAGAGGCAGGACGGTCCCAGCTGCAGGGTCAGGGAGCCTTTGTCCTTGCTGTTGCAGGAGCCTTTCCCCACGGACAGACCGGGCCCTGCGGGAGGTGGTGACCTGCATCCTGGGGCAGGTGGCCCGCAAGAGAAGAGGGGAGAGGGATGAGCAGCTGGATCTGCAGGACAAGCTCCAGTGGTAAATCTCTCCGGACACGGGCAGTGCTTCCTCTCCCGCAGTCCCTTCCTCCTGCTGCCCGCAGCCCCGCGGGAGAGAGCCGCTTCTCCTGGCACCGGCCTCTCGGCAGAGCCGCTTCTGCGGCCGCGGCTGGCGCCCAGCTGGGAGCCCGGCTGGAGCGCACTCTCCCGTGCTCACATCTCCTCCTCCCGCTGTGTGTCTGCAGCGAGCTGGCAGTGCTGCGCTGGGAACGGTCTGGGAAAGAGGCGGGCAGCAGCCAACACCTGCGGGAAGCTGCACCCCAGGCTGCACCCCCTGCCAGGCCAGGGGAGAGGAGGGCAGGACCGGTACGTCCCAAGGCTTGATGTGGTGGTGTTGGTAATGGCAACGGTGCAACGGTGCTGCCAGGCTGGTCTGGGAGAGCAAGCAGCCGGGTTGCTTTCAGCCCCGCGCTGCCTTGGCTCAGGGGTCATTGCAGAAAGGCTCTGCAGTCAGGACCGTGAGCAAAGCAGGGCTGATGGAGAGGCTGAAAAGAAGGGGCAGGAGGGAGAGGGGGCGCTAAAATCGCCCCAGCCCCTGCCAGGGACACTAACACTGCCTGCTGCTGCATTGCCATGGCCCTGCAGGCGCAGCCCCGCGAGTGCACGGAGGAGGAAAGACGCAAGCTCTGGGACTCCGTGCGCAGAAAGACAGAGCAGAAGCGCAGCCGTGGCACCGCCAAAGGCCTGGAAAAAAGAGCCAGAGCAATGGGAGTCCCAGGTACCGCAGGCAGTGAAAAGCAATTGGGAAAAGAGCGTTCCCAGTTGAGTGTTTGCCTTTTGGAGTGCTCACCTCTGAAAAAGTGAGTGTGGGCCAGCTTCGGGCCAGAGCTGGGCAAAGAAGGTGTTTTCCTGACAGCCCTAGGGGCACGGAGAGCAGCAGGGTGGGACTGCATCCCAGGGACCTGGACCTGCTCTCGCCAGACAGAAGCAGATCCCACCCCATGTGTCCTGACCAGACTTGTTGCTCTGCACCTCTGTGCATACAAG